>NC_135232.1:772367940-773021274 GCF_051348905.1 Ranitomeya variabilis
CATGTCACTAACTGAAGATGTCTCTAGACATAATTTACCTTTAGCTGAAAATATAGCTATTCAAGAATTAAAAAAGATGAAACATCTTGTAATAAAACCTGCAGACAAGGGGGGAAATGTTGTGTTATGGCCTGTAGAGATGTATGAGCGTGAAGCTTTCAAACAATTGTATAACAAACAGTGCTATGCGAAATTAGAAAGCAATCCCTTGAATAAATTTAAATGTGAACTGGACAGAATCCTTATACAGGGTTTTGAACAGGGAATTATCTCCAAAAAAATGTTGGAGGGACTCACAAATAATACACCAATTGTTCCAACCTTCTACCTTACCCCCAAGACTCATAAAGATGCCCGCAACCCACTGGGACGGCCCATAGTCTCTGGAATTGGTGGTCTCTGTGAGGATGTGTGTCGTTTTGTTGATTTTTATTTACAGAGATGTGTTGAGACCCTGCCTTCCTTTATTAGGGATACTTCCGATATCCTCAGGAAACTGAATGACATTCAACTGGAACATGATATGTTTCTAGTTACCTGCGACGTCGAATCTCTCTACACATCTATATGTCATGACCATGGGATCACGGCATCGAGGTCCTTCTTAAATATGACTAATTTGGATGTTGATTTGATTAATTTCATTATTGATCTTTTAAAATTTTCATTAACGCATAATTTTTTCACCTTTAAAGATCGCTTTTTCCTGCAGCTCCAGGGCACAGCTATGGGGGCAACTTGTGCGCCCTCGTATGCTAATTTGTTCCTGGGGCTGTGTGAGAGAGAAGTGGTATATAATTTGGAGGACTTCGCTGCCGTGGTCTCATGGTTCAGATATATAGATGACATACTGTTTATCTGGCAAGGAACTGAAGATCGGCTGATCTCATTCCTTGGTAATTTAAATAATAATACACTTAACATTAATTTGACCTGGAAATATAGTAGACAACATGTGGAGTTTTTAGACGTCTCGATTGAGGTGGGTAACAACAGATTTCTGGGGACTGATGTGTTCCGTAAGGATACGGCAACAAACGCACTCCTCCATGCAGGGTCGTCGCACCATCCGCAGACTATTAGGTCCATCCCGGTGGGGCAATTTTTGCGGATGAAACGTATCTGCTCTGATGATACGAGATTCGAAATTCAGGCACAAACTTTGAGGCATAACCTCAAACAACGAGGGTATAACCATAAAAATATTCGTGGGGGATATAGACGTGCGAAATTTACATCTCGTAATCAACTTCTGATGAAAAAGAAAAAAAACCCTCAAAAATCAGAAGAAAAAGTAAGATTAATAACTGATTTAAACTCTAGATGGACAGATATTTCACAGATTTGTAAAAAGCATTGGTCAGTCTTGAGGGTAGACAAAGATCTAGCTAAGTACCTCCCTGAAGCTCCATCTATTACATGGAGACGGTCAAAAAATCTTAAAGATATTCTAACTCGTAGCCATTATGTGGCACCCTATAAATCACCCTTTTCACAGAGAAAAGGTCCAAAATGGGGCTGTTTTAAGTGTGGGGACTGCTCGGCCTGTAAGTATGTGGAACGTACATTTACGTTTCACAAGAGTGATCTCTCTCGAACATACACAATTACTCATCATATTACATGTAAAACCGAGATGGTAATTTATTTTGCATCTTGCCCTTGCAATCAAGTCTATATCAGCATGACTACACGCCAACTGAGAGTCAGGATATTGGAACATGTGAATGATATAAAAAAGGCCATCCAAGTAGAGGATGTAACCACACTTAAAACAGTCCCCAGGCATTTTAAAGCCTTTCATAATAGTGATCCCAGTGGATTTAAAGTTAGAGGTATAGATAGGGTGCAGTTGGGCATCAGAGGAGGCAACTATCAAAAAGAATTGCTAAAAAGGGAGACGAAATGGATAGTGACCCTCGATACTCTAATACCTAGGGGTCTTAATGAAATGGTAAGCTTCAAACCCTTTATTTAAACTACGGCGTGAATTTTAGTTTTACATGTTGTCTGTCTGTTTTTATGTAGAGTATTGTTTTAATTCTTGTTTAATAACTCATTTCTGTTTATGTATATGTAGCATTACAGGCATCTGTTCTCTGGTTCGTATCTCGTGATGCAAGAATAAATGAATAATGGCCCAATGTATGATCAACATAGTGGACTATAATATTTCGGTCATCTGCATCAATATCTACATTGTAATTTGATCGACTTGTATCTACTATTGTAATTTTATTATATGCCAACAGGTGGTCATATTCCTTTTTAGGTTCAATAATTATTTATATTTAGATATGCACGTTTGCACTTTAAGATAAATATATATTGTAGATATGTTGTCACTATACTTGGATCAGTGGGGCTGGTCCCTATATTATTATTTATGTATTATACACCGTATTTTGCCATTGTTATGTGTAAAATAAGAAATTTTTATATATATGCACTTCATGTTTATTGCACATGTCTATGCACTTGTATAAATTGTTTCTAGTAGATATTTCTAACTGCACATTTAAGGATGAGGACATTTAGTGATAGGTAATATAGTCCACATTATCTTTATTTCATGTTGGGCTATATTTAGTCATTATGCTGTAAGCAGCGGCGATTTCTTACCAGAGGACAAGCCTGTTACAAGTGCAGATCGGGCATGCACTGTGGTTCGGTATGTGCGCTGTGCTCAACAAAGGCATCGCGTAGTCTTGGTGACAGGTCTGGTCAGCTGACCGGATCATGTGACCGGAAGACGTGGTTCCTGAGCGCCGTGCTCAGTACGGAGCGACAACATGCCGGGTACGCGCCGCTACAGCTGCAGACAGTTAGGTAATCACTATTACTATATATATAGACGCCATATACATTGATAGCTACCTCCTGACGAAGCTGCGGAGCCAGCGAAACGCGCGTCGAGATATTAGTGTGACCTTACCCCTTGTCAACATGACCGCAGGTAATAGATCTACTTTATCACAATATGTCCTTTAATGGTTTTCCATCCCTGTAGATATAGGATTGGTTCTCTTGGAGGGCTCTGGTATTAGACAAAATTTATTTACATCTACCCCTATCTATATTGGCAGGACTGCAGATAATGGATTCATTTCATTATAATATATCTATCTGATGGTTTTTTATCTTGGTAGATATGGGCTGGGTTTAGTTATCATGCTAAATTAGCTTCATACTCACCCCTATTTATATGGGCCAAACAATCTATTAATAAATCTATTTAGATATTATATTGGCATGCTCCATCAGTTTGACTCTTGAGAAGGGGCCATATCAGTCCATAAACTATGGACTATTGTTGACAAAACATTATTTGTATTTTGGATGTAGTAATGGCATTGGGATAGGTCGCTCTCTATGCTTTGTCTCTGTTACCTATTCTAGTTTAGTCCATGTGCAGTAGTGGGTTACCACTGCTGCATATTATATTTACGGTTATTTGTAATAATATGATATATGTATTGATATATATGGAATATTCCTGTTTGTGTAAATAATCATATTTTATATAATTTGGATCGTGTTCGTGACTTCACTACCTCAGTTGGTTGTATGCTGTCTCATGTGAAGAGGATCGTAGTTAGTTGTTATAGAGGAATCTTTTTGGTGGTATACCACTGTGTTGGCTGTGCTGTATATACCACTGTGAGGGCTGTGCTGTATATACCACTGTGTTGGCTGTGCTGTATATACCACTGTGTTGGCTGTGCTGTATATACCACTGTGTGGGCTGTGCTGTATATACCACTGTGTGGGCTGTGCTGTATATACCACTGTGTGGGCTGTGCTGTGTATACTACTGTGTGGGCTGTGCTGTATATACTACTGTGTGGGCTGTGCTGTATACTACTACGCGGGCTGTGCTGTATACTACTACGCGGGTAAACCGAAATGCTTTTGTGTGATGTGCAATATGTTAGCATTTGGGGTCCCATTTTAAACTTTGCCTAGAGCCCCACTTTGCCTAAAACCGGCCCTGCCTACAAGTGTTCAAAGATATTATACAGTCACCATGTGACAAGTGGGCCTGTGTAACTTCAAATGCCAGGGCTGAATTTTAGTCCCAGTCCGGCCCTGCAGGCATCTGTAACCAAGATGCTTTAATAGTCATATACCGGGTAAGTAATGATAGAATCCCAGCTAAAGACCGCTGTAAACAATAGGGGAAAAAATAGATCTAGCAAATGACCTAATATGGCCTAAATAGGCATAAAATAGACATGTGTCTTGCTGTTATAAGAAACCCTATGTAACTAGCCGTATGTACTTAGTAGCATATAAATTAAGCTGGGTGGTATCAGCATAACTTACCACTGTGTGCACAAAGACCCTCACTAGATGGTGAGTGACCCTTTCTCCTGATCCTATAATAAAAACAAGTACAATAATCTTAAACAATACAAGTCATAACTGGTACAGGAGGAGAGAGGACCCTGCCCGCGAAGGCACACAATCAACAAGGGATGGGTGAGAATACAGTAGGCGAGGGTAGAGCTGGTCATGCAGCAGTTTGGTCGATCCGTGGTTACTGCAGGTTGTAGGCTTGTCTGAAGAGGTGGGTCTTCAGACTCTTTTTGAAGGTTTCGATGGTAGGCGAGAGTCTGATGTGTTGTGGTAGAGGGTTCCAGAGTAGGGGTGATACGCGAGAGAAATCTTGTATACGATTGTGGGAAGAGGAGATAAGAGGGGAGTAGAGAAGGAGATATTGTGTGGATCGGAGGTTGCGTGTAGGTAAGTACTGGGAGACGAGGTCACAGATGTATGGAGGAGACAGGTTGTGGATGGCTTTGCACGTCATGGTTAGGGTTTTGGCAGGGTTGTAGGTTAGGGGAGAGGCAGGGGAATAGCAGGGGGACAGGTGGATTAGTTGGGCAGCAGAGATTAGAATAGATTGGAGGGGTGCAAGAGTGTTAGAGGGGAGGCCACAGAGCAGGAGGTTGCAGTAGTCAAGGCGAGAGATGATGAGGGCAGGTTGTAGGCTTGTCGGAGGAGATAGGTTGTAGATGGCTTTGTATGTCATGGTTAGGGTTTTGAACTGGAGTCTCTAGGTAATGGGGAGCCAGTGCAGGGATTGACAGAGGGGAGAGGCTGGGGAACAGCGTGGGGATAGGTGGATTAGTCAGGCAGCAGAGATGATGAGTGCATGGACTAGGGTTTTTTATGATTCTTGGTTGAGGAATGTACGGATTCGTGAAATATTTTTGAGTTGAAGTCGTCAGGAAGTGGAAAGCGCTTGGATATGTGGTTTGAAGGAGAGATCAGTGTCAAGGATTACCCCTAGGCAGCGAGCTTGTGGGACTGGGGAGAGTGGGCAGCCATTTACTATAATGGATAGGTTCGTTGGGGGGGTCGCATGAGATGGGGGAAAGATGATGAATTCTGTTTTGTTCATGTTAAGTTTCAGAAATCTAGAGGAGAAGAAGGATGAAATAGTGGGCAGACATTGAGGGATTCTGGTTAGTAGGGAGGTGATATCTGTTCCAGAGTTGTAGATCCTGGGTTTTCTTCCTCAGTCAAAGAAGCACTCAAGCCACCACATGGGAAGATAAGGCACAGCAGAAATAACGTGAACTAAAAAAAGGATAAAAAACAATGATGAAATATACACGTAAAAACAAATAAAAACAAGAAAAACACAAAAGTCTAAGGAAAGGGGCAAAGCTTAGAACTTCATTCAAACCTTGTGGTTGAACAGAGTTAATTTTGGAGATCCATCTCGCCTCCAACTGGGCTAAGTCCCTCCTCCAGTTCCCATCTCTCTGATCAATATGTACCCTGTCTATTCCCATTTCCTTCAACATACTACAATCACAGTCATGAAACTGTTTGAAGTGTCTTGGTACCGGTTTTAGAGAGGTTTGTTGTGGATTCTGTTTGTGGGCTCCCTCTGGTGGTTACTGCTGGTACTGGGTGACTTTGGTGGGTTGCGGCCTTTGGTTTCCACCTGTCCATCAGTGGCTGGGTGTTTCCTATTTTACCTGGCCTTTCTGTCATTTCCCTTGCCGGCTATCAATGTATTCAGATGTGCTCTGTTTGGTTCCTGCCTACCTGCTCCCAGATCTTTCAGGATAAGCTAAGTGCTGATTTTCAGTTGTTTGTTTTTTTTGTCCAGCTTGCTTATTATGTCTCTATGCTAGCTGGTAGCTCTAGTGGACTGAGGTTCTCCCCATGTGCCATGAGTTGGCACATGGGTTCTTGTAATCTCAGGATGGTTTTTTTTTTATTAGGGTTTTTTGCTGACCGCTCAGTCCCCTTTTGTATCGTTCTGCTTTCTAGTTTACAGCGGGCCTCAATTTGCTAAAACTATATATATCATCTCTATGTGTGTGCCTTCCTCTCATTTCACCGTCAATACATGTGGGGGGCAACTATATCTTTTGGGGTTCATTCCGCTGGAGGCAAGTGAGGTCTTTATTTTCTCTGCAGTGCTAGTTAGCTCTTAGGCTGGTGCGTGGCGTCTAGAACCAACGTAGGCACGCTCCCTGGCTATCTCTAGTTGCGTTTGTCAGGTGTAGGGCAGCGGTCAGCCCAGGTTCCATCACCCTAGAGCTCGTCCGTAATATATTTGTACTTTGCTTGTCCTGTGCTATCCCTAGCCATTGGGATTCATGACAGTATAGCCGGCCCACAAAGTGTTAATTGTTTGGGCTGAAGCAGGAGAAAGAGAAGTGTTTAAGGGAAATTTTTTTTTTTTTTTTCCCTTCAGAGTTTTGCTGCCTAGCCCTTAATTGCTGTCTAGCTGCTTCTTACCTCCTCTTAACCCTTGAATGGCTCTGATCTTAGCTGTTTAACATGGATGTCCAGAGTTTGGCTTCTAGCCTGAGTAATCTCGCGGCAAAAGTTCAAAACATACAGGATTTTGTTGTTCACACTCCCATGTCTGAACCTAGAATTCCTATTCCAGAGTTCTTTTCTGGAGATAGATCTACCTTCCTGAATTTCAGGAACAATTGTAAATTGTTTCTTTCTTTAAAATCTCGCTCCTCTGGAGACCCTGCTCAACAGGTCAAGATTGTAATATCTTTCCTGCGGGGCGACCCTCAGAATTGGGCATTTGCATTGGCACCAGGGGATCCTGCATTGCTCAGTGTGGATGCGTTTTTTCTGGCATTGGGATTGCTCTATGAGGAACCTAACCTGGAGATTCAGGCTGAAAAGGCTTTATTAGCCCTCTCTCAGGGGCATGATGAAGCGGAGATATATTGTCAGAAGTTTCGGAAATGGTCGGTGCTTACTCAGTGGAATGAGTGCGCCCTGGCTGCAAACTTCAGAAATGGTCTTTCTGAGGCCATTAAGGATATTATGGTGGGGTTCCCTACGCCTACAGGTCTGAATGAGTCTATGGCTATGGCCATTCAGATTGATCGGCGTTTACGGGAGCGCAAACCCGTGCACCAGTTGGCGGTGTCTTCTGAACAGGCACCTGAGACTATGCAATGTGATAGAATTCAGTCCAGAAGTGAACGGCAAAATTATAGGCGGAAAAATGGATTGTGTTTCTATTGTGGTGATTCAGCTCATGTTATATCAGCATGCTCTAAACGCACAAAAAGGGTTGATAAATCTTTTGCCATTGGTACTCTGCAGCCTAGGTTCATTTTGTCTGTGACTCTGATTTTTTCACTGTCTTCCATTTCCGTCGATGCCTATGTGGATTTGGGTGCTGCCCTGAGTCTTATGGATTGGTCATTTGCTAAACGCTGCGGTTTTAGTCTGGAACCTCTGGAAGTTCCTATTCCTCTGAAGGGAATTGACTCTACACCATTGGCTATGAATAAACCGCAGTATTGGACACAAGTGACCATGCGCATGACTCCCGTTCATCAGGAGGTGATTCGCTTCCTTGTACTTTATAATTTACATGATGTACTAGTGCTTGGTCTGCCATGGTTACAAACTCATAATCCTGTCCTGGACTGGAAAACAATGTCTGTGTTAAGCTGGGGATGTCAGGGGGTTCATGATGATGCACCTCCGATTTCAATCGCTTCATCTACTCCTTCTGAGATCCCTGCGTTTTTGTCTGACTATAGGGATGTTTTTGAGGAGCCTAAGCTCAATTCGCTCCCTCCGCATAGAGATTGTGACTGTGCTATAGAATTGATTCCTGGCAGTAAGTTCCCTAAGGGTCGTTTATTTAATCTGTCACTGCCAGAGCATACTGCTATGCGGAATTATATTAAGGAGTCCTTGGAAAAGGGACATATTCGTCCATCTTCGTCCCCTCTGGGAGCAGGTTTTTTTTTCGTGGCAAAAAAAGATGGTTCCCTGAGGCCTTGTATAGATTATCGCCTTCTGAATAAGATTACAGTCAAGTATCAGTATCCATTGCCATTATTGACTGATTTGTTTGCTCGCATTAAGGGGGCTAGGTGGTTCACTAAGATAGATCTTCGCGGTGCGTATAATCTGGTGCGGATAAAACAGGGTGATGAGTGGAAAACCGCATTTAACACGCCTGAGGGCCATTTTGAGTATTTGGTAATGCCTTTTGGACTCTCCAATGCTCCGTCAGTCTTTCAGTCCTTTATGCACAATATTTTCCGTGAATATCTGGATAAGTTTATGATTGTGTATTTGGATGATATTTTGGTGTTTTCTGATGACTGGGAGTCTCATGTTCTACAGGTCAGGAAGGTGTTTCAGGTTCTGCGGGCCAATTCTCTGTTTGTGAAGGGCTCAAAGTGTCTCTTCGGAGTCCAGAAGATTTCTTTTTTGGGGTACATTTTTTCTCCTTCTACTATTGAGATGGATCCCGTCAAGGTTCAGGCAATTTGTGACTGGACACAACCTACATCTGTTAAGAGCCTTCAGAAGTTCTTGGGGTTTGCTAATTTTTATCGTCGGTTCATTGCTAATTTTTCCAGTATTGTTAAACCTTTGACTGATTTGACTAAAAAGGGTGCTGATGTTGCTGATTGGTCTCCTGCGGCCGTGGAGGCCTTTCAGGAACTTAAGCGCCGGTTTTCTTCTGCTCCTGTGTTGTGTCAACCAGATGTTTCACTTCCTTTTCAGGTTGAGGTTGATGCTTCCGAGATTGGAGCGGGGGCGGTTTTGTCACAGAGAAGTTCTAATGGCTCGGTGATGAAGCCATGTGCATTCTTCTCTAGAAAATTCTCGCCCGCCGAGCGCAATTATGATGTGGGTAATCGGGAGCTTTTGGCCATGAAGTGGGCATTTGAGGAGTGGCGTCATTGGCTTGAGGGTGCTAAACATCGTGTGGTGGTCTTGACTGATCACAAGAATCTCATTTACCTTGAGTCTGCCAGGCGTTTGAATCCTAGACAGGCTCGTTGGTCGTTGTTTTTTTCTCGTTTCAATTTCGTGGTTTCATACCTGCCAGGTTCAAAGAATGTGAAGGCAGATGCTCTTTCCAGGAGTTTTGTGCCTGACTCTCCTGGAGACTCTGGGCCTACTGGTATCCTTAGGGATGGGGTAATATTGTCCACCGTATCCCCAGACTTGCGACGTGCATTGCAGGAGTTTCAGGTGGATAAACCGGATCGTTGTCCACCAGAAAGACTGTTTGTTCCGGATGATTGGACCAGTAGAGTCATCTCCGAGGTCCATTCTTCTGTGTTGGCTGGTCATCCTGGAATATTTAGTACTAGAGACTTGGTGGCCAGGTCTTTTTGGTGGCCTTCCTTGTCTAGGGATGTGTGTACCTTTGTGTAGTCTTGTGAAGTGTGTGCTCGAGCTAAGCCTTGCTGTTCTCGGGCCAGTGGGTTGTTGTTATCCTTGCCCATCCCGAAGAGGCCTTGGACGCACATTTCCATGGATTTTATTTCTGATCTCCCGGTTTCACAGAAAATGTCCGTTATCTGGGTTGTGTGTGACCGCTTTTCTAAGATGGTTCATTTGGTGCCCTTGCCTAAGTTGCCTTCCTCCTCTGAGTTGGTCCCTTTATTTTTTCAGAACGTGGTTCGTTTGCATGGGATTCCGGAGAATATCGTTTCTGACAGGGGATCCCAGTTTGTGTCTAGATTTTGGCGGACGTTTTGTGCCAAGATGGGCATTGATTTGTCTTTCTCGTCTGCATTCCAACCTCAGACGAATGGCCAGACGGAGCGAACTAATCAGACCTTGGAAACTTATTTGAGGTGTTTTGTTTCTGCTGATCAAGATGACTGGGTTGCTTTTTTGCCACTGGCCGAATTTGCTCTTAATAATCGGGCTAGTTCGGCCACGTTGGTCTCTCCTTTTTTTTGTAATTCGGGGTTTCATCCTCGTTTTTCCTCTGGTCAGGTGGAGCCTTCGGATTGTCCTGGAGTGGACGTGGTGGTGGACAGGCTACATCAGATTTGGAATCAGGTGGTGGACAATTTGAAGTTATCTCAGGAGAAGACTCAGCAGTTTGCTAATCGCCGTCGCCGCGTGGGTCCCCGACTTCTTGTTGGGGATTTGGTGTGGTTGTCTTCTCATTTTGTCCCTATGAAGGTCTCTTCTCCTAAGTTCAAGCCTCGGTTCATCGGTCCTTATAGGATCTCGGAGATTCTTAACCCTGTATCTTTTCGTTTGGATCTCCCAGCATCGTTTGCTATTCATAATGTGTTCCATCGGTCGTTGTTGCGGAGGTATGAGGTGCCCGTTGTTCCTTCGGTTGAGCCTCCTGCTCCGGTGCTGGTGGAGGGAGAATTGGAGTATGTTGTTGAGAAGATCTTGGATTCTCATGTTTCCAGACGCAAACTCCAGTATTTGGTTAAGTGGAAGGGTTATGGTCAGGAGGATAATTCCTGGGTGGTCGCCTCCGATGTTCATGCGACTGATTTGGTCCGCGCCTTCCATAGAGCTCACCCTGATCGCCCTGGGGGTTCTCGTGAGGGTTCGGTGACCCCTCCTCAAGGGGGGGGTACTGTTGTGGATTCTGTTTGTGGGCTCCCTCTGGTGGTTACTGCTGGTACTGGGTGACTTTGGTGGGTTGCGGCCTTTGGTTTCCACCTGTCCATCAGTGGCTGGGTGTTTCCTATTTTACCTGGCCTTTCTGTCATTTCCCTTGCCGGCTATCAATGTATTCAGATGTGCTCTGTTTGGTTCCTGCCTACCTGCTCCCAGATCTTTCAGGATAAGCTAAGTGCTGATTTTCAGTTGTTTGGTTTTTTTGTCCAGCTTGCTTATTATGTCTCTATGCTAGCTGGTAGCTCTAGTGGACTGAGGTTCTCCCCATGTGCCATGAGTTGGCACATGGGTTCTTGTTTTTTTTTTTATTAGGGTTTTTTGCTGACCGCTCAGTCCCCTTTTGTATCGTTCTGCTTTCTAGTTTACAGCGGGCCTCAATTTGCTAAAACTATATATATCATCTCTATGTGTGTGCCTTCCTCTCATTTCACCGTCAATACATGTGGGGGGCAACTATATCTTTTGGGGTTCATTCCGCTGGAGGCAAGTGAGGTCTTTATTTTCTCTGCAGTGCTAGTTAGCTCTTAGGCTGGTGCGTGGCGTCTAGAACCAACGTAGGCACGCTCCCTGGCTATCTCTAGTTGCGTTTGTCAGGCGTAGGGCAGCGGTCAGCCCAGGTTCCATCACCCTAGAGCTCGTCCGTAATATATTTGTACTTTGCTTGTCCTGTGCTATCCCTAGCCATTGGGATTCATGACAGAGGTTATATCTTCAATCTCCCTGGCATTGGTGATGTCTCTATCGCGTTCCCTTACACGATTCTTCAGGGGCCTGGAGGTAAGGCCTAAATAAATTTTTTTGCAGGGGCATGTAGCATAATATACTACCCCAATGGTATTGCAGGTAATGTGTTGAGTGACTGTGAATGTCTTTTCACCCATACTAGACTTAAATATGGATGCCCGCATCATGTTGGGGCATCCAATACAATTATTACATGGGAAAAATCCCCATTTTTGCCCCTTAGAACCAAAAGATTTTTCTGGGGTTGGCCCTGTGTAATAACTGTGGACCAGCTGGTCCTTAAGATTCCTAGATCTCCTGTACGTGATCGAAGGTTGATCACTGATGTGTTTCCCCAAAGTCCTATCGGTCACCAACAATGGCCAGTACTTCTCAAGAACAGTCCTTACTAGGGTTGAGCGAAACGGGTCGATCATTTTCAAAAGTCGCCGACTTTTGGCTAAGTCGGCGTCTCATGAAACCCGATCCGACCCCTGTGCTTGTCGGCCATGCGGTACGCGACTTTCGCGCCAAAGTCGCGTTTCAATGACGCGAAAAGCGCCATTTCTCAGCCAATGAAGGTGAACGCAGAGTGTGGGCAGCGTGATGACATAGATCCTGGTCCCCACCATCTTAGAGAAGGGCATTGCAGTGATTGGCTTGCTGTCTGCGGCGTCACAGGGGCTATAAAGGGGCGTTCCCGCCGACCGCCATCTTACTGCTGCTGATCTGAGCTTAGGGACAGGTTGCTGCCGCTTCATCAGAAGCAGGGAGAGCGTTAGGCAGGGTCCACTAACCACCAAACCGCTTGTGCTGCAGCGATTTCCACTGTCCAACACCACCTTCGGTGTGCAGGGACTGTGGAAGCTATTTTTTTTTTTTTTTCCCCTCAGCGCTGTAGCTCATTGGGCTGCCCTAGAAGGCTCCGTGATAGCTGTATTGCTGTGTGTACGCCACTGTGGAAACCAACTGCTTTTTTCAAAGCACATATCCTCTTGTTCCTTCCTTTCTGCACAGCTATCTTTTCTGTTTTTCCACACTTTTTATTTAATTTGTGCATCAGTCCACTCCTATTGCTGCCTGCCATACCTGGCTTACATTACTGCAGGGAGATAGTAATTGTAGGACAGTTTTTTTTTTTTTTTTGTTTTTTTTTTTTGTGGGAGATTAAGATTGGCATTTCTGCTACAGTGCCATCCCTGTGTGTGCCATCTCTCACTGAGTGGGCCATAGAAAGCCTATTTATTTTTTCCGTGATTTGTGTTCTAAAATCTACCTCAACACAAAAACAGTACATCAATCAGTGGGAGAAAAATATTGGCCTCAGTCAGGGCTTGTGTGCCACTGCTGTGTGTGCTATCTCTCATTCAGTGGGCTATAGCAAGCCTATTTTTTTTTTTTTTTTTTAATATTATTTGGTTTCTAATTCTCCCTGAAAAAAAAAAAAAAAACCTAAAAAAACAGTGGGAGAATAATATTGCCCTTTCAGCTTGTGTGCCAGTCTTGACTCCTGGGTGTGCCACCTCTCTCCCTCTCATTCAGTGGGCCATAGAAAGCCTATTTATTTTTTTTTTTAAATATTATTGGGTTTCTAAAGTCTCCCTGAAAAAACAAAAAATACATAAAAAAACAGTGGGAGAGTAATATTGCCCTTTCAGCTTGTGTGCCAGTCTTGACTCCTGGGTGTGCCACCTCTCTCCCTTTCATTCAGTGGGCCATAGAAAGCCTATTTATTTTTTCCGTGATTTGTGTTCTAAAATCTACCTCAACACAAAAACACTACATCAATCAGTGGGAGAAAAATATTGGCCTCAGTCAGGGCTTGTGTGCCACTGCTGTGTGTGCTATCTCTCATTCAGTGGGCTATAGCAAGCCTATTTTTTTTTTTTTTTTTTTTTTTAATATTATTTGGTTTCTAAAGTCTCCCTGAAAATAAAAAAAAAAAATACATAAAAAAACAGTGGGAGAGTAATATTGCCATTTCAGCTTGTGTGCCAGTCTTGACTCCTGGGTGTGCCACCTCTCTCCCTCTCATTCAGTGGGCCATAGAAAGCCTTGTTTTTTTGTTTTTTTTTTAATATTATTTGGTTTCTAAAGTCTCCCTGAAAATAAAAAAAAAAAACATAAAAAAACAGTGGGAGAGTAATATTGCCATTTCAGCTTGTGTGCCAGTCTTGACTCCTGGGTGTGCCACCTCTCTCTCTAATTGTGGGCCATAGAAAGCCTATTTATTTTTTGGTTTTTTTAATATTATTTGGTTTCTAAAGTCTCCCTGAAAATAAAAAAAAAAAATACATAAAAAAACAGTGGGAGAGTAATATTGCCCTTTCAGCTTGTGTGCCAGTCTTGACTCCTGGGTGTGCCACCTCTCTCCCTTTCATTCAGTGGGCCATAGAAAGCCTATTTATTTTTTGGTTTTTTTAATATTATTTGGTTTCTAAAGTCTCCCTGAAAATAAAAAAAAAAAATACATAAAAAAACAGTGGGAGAGTAATATTGCCATTTCAGCTTGTGTGCCAGTCTTGACTCCTGGGTGTGCCACCTCTCTCCCTCTCATTCAGTGGGCCATAGAAAGCCTTGTTTTTTTGTTTTTTTTTAATATTATTTGGTTTCTAAAGTCTCCCTGAAAATAAAAAAAAAAAACATAAAAAAACAGTGGGAGAGTAATATTGCCATTTCAGCTTGTGTGCCAGTCTTGACTCCTGGGTGTGCCACCTCTCTCTCTAATTGTGGGCCATAGAAAGCCTATTTATTTTTTGGTTTTTTTAATATTATTTGGTTTCTAAAGTCTCCCTGAAAATAAAAAAAAAAAATACATAAAAAAACAGTGGGAGAGTAATATTGCCCTTTCAGCTTGTGTGCCAGTCTTGACTCCTGGGTGTGCCACCTCTCTCCCTTTCATTCAGTGGGCCATAGAAAGCCTATTTATTTTTTGGTTTTTTTAATATTATTTGGTTTCTAAAGTCTCCCTGAAAATAAAAAAAAAATACATAAAAAAACAGTGGGAGAGTAATATTGCCATTTCAGCTTGTGTGCCAGTCTTGACTCCTGGGTGTGCCACCTCTCTCTCTAATTGTGGGCCATAGAAAGCCTTTTTATTTTTTTCCTTCATTTGTGTTTTAAAATCAACCTCAACACAAAAACACTACATCAATCAGTGGGAGAAAAATATTGGCCTCAGTCAGGGCTTGTGTGCCACTCCTGTGCGTGCCATCTCTCATTCAGTGGGCCATAGAAAGCCTTGTTTTTTTGTTTTTTTTTTAAATATTATTTGGTTTCTAAAGTCTCACAGAGAAAAAAAAAAAAATAAATTAGGTGGGAGATTAATATTGACATTAGTGCTTGAGTGACAGTCCTGCGTGTGTGTCATCTCTGTGATTTGGTGTCACAGAAAACAGAGTGTGTAACATTGTGCCTGATTTTCCTTGTGGTCTCACCAACCTGTTAAGGGATATTGAAATCATACTGAAGTTATAGCTCACCGTGTAAGTTGTTTGACAGCAACAAATAAAGTTAGTTTGGTTACGATTTTTAAACAATGAGGAAGTCTGGTGCAAGAGGTCGTCGTGGGCGTTCATTGTCAGCTGGTAATGATGGTAGTGGTAGTGGAGCATCAGGTGGTCGTGGGGATAAAAATATTCCACCTAAGTCTGGAGCTGTGGAGCCAGTTTCGTCGTCAGGCTACACAAGGCCTCGAACGCTCTCTTTTCTGGGAGTAGGAAAACCGCTTTTAAAGGCTGAGCAGCAACAGCAAGTTTTGGCTTACATTGCAGACTCAGCCTCTAGCTCTTTTGCCTCCTCTTCCGAAACTGGTAAATGTAAAAGCAGCGCGTCGCTTGTGGATGTTCACGGTCAGGGACAAGTCGCTTCCTTGTCCTCCTCAGCAAAAACTACAACAAGAGAGAAGGATGCAGCAGGCGACACAACGGGTCACTCCATGGAGCTCTTTACACATACCGTCCCTGGCTTAGAAAGTGAAACATTTAACAGGCCATGCCCATTACAAGTAGATTCTGACATGGAGTGCACTGATGCACAGCCACAGCCAGAGTACTATGCTGCTCCTTTGACTCAGACCACCACATTGCCCTCTCAGGGTACAGATCCACAATCAGACCCTGATGAGACTATGTTGCCCCGCCACGAACGCTATACCACCGACCGACACAGTGACACAGACGAAGTTGCACACGAGCTCGAAGAGGAGGTAATAGATGACCCAGTTATTGACCCCGATTGGCAGCCATTGGGGGAACAGGGTGCAGGCGGCAGTAGTTCAGAAGCGGAGGTGGAGGAGGGGCCGCAGCAGGCATCAACATCGCAACAGGTTCCATCTGCCGGGCCCGTATCTGGCCCAAAACGCGTGTCAAAGCCAAAACCTGTTGGAGGACAGCGTGGCCATCCGGTTAAAGCTCAGTCTGCAATCCCTGAAAAGGGATCCGAGTCTAGGAAGAGTGCAGTCTGGCATTTTTTTAAACAACATCCAACTGATCAGCGCAAAGTCATCTGTCAAAAATGTTCAACTAGCTTAAGCAGAGGTCAGAATCTGAAAAGTCTAAATACTAGTTGCATGCATAGACACTTAACCACCATGCATTTTCAAGCCTGGACTAACTACCAAACGTCCCTTAAGGTTGTAGCACCCTCGGCCAATGAAGCTAGTCAGCAACGCAACATCCCTTCCGTCACTGTAAGGCCACCATTTTCCGCACCACCGGCAGTATCTGTGCAGGTTTCTTTGCCAGCCAAAAGCAGTCAGGGTCAGGGAATCACCAGTTTAGTAGGAGGAAATATTGCATCTAGGGCACCGGCGGAAACAATACCGTCTCCAACCGTCTCTCAGTCTGCCATGTACACCGGCACACCCGAAAGTTCCACGATCTCCTGCTCTCCAGTCCAGCTCACCCTACATGAGACTCTGGTTAGAAAAAGGAAGTACTTATCCTCGCATCCGCGTACACAGGGTTTTAACGCCCACATAGCTAGACTAATCTCGTTAGAGATGATGCCCTACCGTTTAGTTGAAAGCGAAGCTTTTAAAGCCCTGATGGAGTACGCTGAACCACGATACGAGCTACCTAGTCGACACTTTTTTTCCAGAAAAGCCATCCCAGCCCTGCACCAGCATGTTAAACAGCGCATCGTCCATGCACTTAGGCAATCTGTGAGTACAAAGGTGCACCTGACTACAGATGCATGGACCAGTAGGCATGGCCAGGGACGTTATGTGTCCATCACGGCACACTGGGTGAATGTGGTGGATGCAGGGTCCACAGGCGACATCAATTTAGGGACAGTTGTGCCTAGCCCACGGTCTAGGAAACAGTTGGCTGTAGGCGTTCGCACCCCCTCCTCCTCCTCCTCGTCCTCCTGCAGAAGCTACAGCTCTTCCACAGAACGCAGTCGGCCAACCACTCCATCGGCAGATGACACTGTTGCACACCAGTTGTCCCATTATGGGCCAGCTACTGCCAAGCGTCAGCAGGCTGTATTGGCTATGAAGTGTTTGGGCGACAACAGACACACCGCGGAAGTTCTGTCCGAGTTCTTGCAACAAGAAACGCAGTCGTGGCTGGGCACAGTAGATCTTGAGGCAGGCAAGGTAGTGAGTGATAACGGAAGGAATTTCATGGCTGCCATCTCCCTTTCCCAACTGAAACACATTCCTTGCCTGGCTCACACCTTAAACCTGGTGGTGCAGTGCTTATTGAAAACTTATCCTGGGTTCTCCGACCTGCTCCTCAAAGTGCGTGCACTTTGCTCACATATCCGACGTTCGCCTGTACACGCCAGCCGTATGCAGACCTATCAGCGGTCTTTGAACCTTCCCCAGCATCGCCTAATCATAGACGTTGCAACAAGGTGGAACTCAACACTGCACATGCTTCAGAGACTGTGCGAACAGAGGCGTGCTGTTATTTATTTGTGGGAGGATACACGGGCAGGCAGTAGGATGGCAGACATGGAGTTGTCAGGTGTGCAGTGGTCGAAGATACAAGACATGTGTCAAGTCCTTCAGTGTTTTGAGGAATGCACACGGCTGGTTAGTGCAGACAACGCCGTAATAAGCATGAGCATCCCCCTAATGCGTCTGCTGATGCAAAGTTTGACGCACATAAAGGAGCAGGCGTCTGCACCAGAGGAAGAGGGAAGCCTTGATGACAGTCAGCCATTGTCTGGTCAGGGCAGTGTACAGGACGAGGTAGCGGGCGAAGAGGAGGTGGAGGACGAGGAGGATGATGGGGATGAGTATATTTTTAATGCGGAAACTTTCACGGGGGCACAGGAAATTGGTTGCGTGTCACGGCCGGGTTCTGGTTTTTTGAGGGACACAAGTGACGTAGATTTGCCTGCAACTGCCCCTCAACCAATCACAACCGGAGATTTGACAACTGGAACTTTGGCCCACATGGCGGATTATGCCTTACGTATCCTAAAAAGGGACACACGCATTACGAAAATGATGAACGATGACGATTACTGGTTGGCCTGCCTCCTTGATCCACGCTATAAAGGCAAATTGCAAAATATTATGCCACATGAGAACTTGGAACTAATATTAGCAACCAAACAATCAACTCTTGTTGACCGTTTGCTTCAGGCATTCCCAGCACACAGCGCACGTGATCGTTCTCACACAAGCTCCAGGGGGCAGCAGACTAGGAGTGTTAGGGGTGCACACATCAGAAGTGGCGTTGGACAGAGGGGTTTTCTGACCAGGTTGTGGAGTGATTTTGCTATGACCGCAGACAGGACAGGTACTGCTGCATCAATTGAAAGTGACAGGAGACAACATTTGTCCAGTATGGTTACTAACTATTTTTCATCCCTTATCGATGTTCTCCCTCAACCGTCATTCCCATTTGATTACTGGGCCTCCAAATTAGACACCTGGCCAGAATTGGCAGAATATGCATTGCAGGAGCTTGCTTGCCCGGCAGCAAGTGTCCTATCAGAAAGAGTATTCAGTGCTGCAGGTTCAATATTAACCGAAAAAAGGACTCGTCTGGCTACCCAAAATGTTGACGATCTAACATTCATTAAAATGAACCACAACTGGATTTCGAAATCTTTTGCCCCACCTTGCCCGGCCGACACCTAGCTTTCCTATGAAAAGCTCTTGCCTGTGAATTACTTTTCTAATGTCTAATTTGCTGCAGCTGATTGTACAGCATACGACATGTTTACACCTCCCTAAATGGCAAAACTCCCCACACGGGGCCGTGGTATCGCGACTTGGCGCAAGCACCCGTGAGACTGCTGTTTGTCTGAAGAGGTGGGTGTGCTCGCTTTTGGTTGACGGCATTGCTACTGGGTCCCTCATAGTACAATGTAGTGTCTCTGGCGGTGGTGGTGCGCACCCAACGTCAGACACACCGTTGTAACATGAGGGGCCCTGGGGCGGTCCCGCCGGCCTCAAGAGAGTTCCCCCCTACCCCAGCTCAAAATGTGCTCTACCACGTGCAAAATTATGTCGCACAGCTCCACCAATCTTTAGTCTATTCGCTGACATCATTCAATGTCTGGCACTGACAATACAAATTTGTAGACATCTATGATGCAACTTAAAGTAGTCTGTGTCTGTGTCCTATATTGGCACCATTAAATAGTTACTGCCAAATTACAATGTCAGAAACTCAGTAGATGAGCCCACCCCTGTACCTAAGTATGCCACCTTTTTTTTTTGTTTTGGTTGTTTTGCGAGACATTAACATCTATTTATATTTTGGGAGTACTGGGACAGACACTCCTTGCACTACTCCTCCACTCACCACCAAGCTGCCTGTGTATCCATGTAACCGCTGTAAAACTGCCATGAGCCTATTGTTTGTTATTTTAGGCCTTTGATAGCCTGTCTGCGGTCCCTACTTTAAATACTCCTCCACTGACCACCAAGCTGCCTGCCCGTGTATCCATGTAACCGCTGTGAAACTGCCATGAGCCTATTGTTTGTTATGTTAGGCCTTTGATAGCCTGTCTGCGGTCCCTACTTTAAATACTCCTCCACTGACCAGACCACTGCTGCCCGTGTACCCCTGGAACCAATTATAAAGTGCCTACAGCCAGCCCATTTTCTTATGTTAGGCCTTTGAAGCCTGTCTGCGGTCCCTACTTTAAATACTCCTCCACTGACCAGACCACTGCTGCCCGTGTACCCCTGGAACCAATTATAAAGTGCCTACAGCCAGCCCATTTTCTTATGTTAGGCCTTTGAAGCCTGTCTGCGGTCCCTACTTTAAATACTCCTCCACTGACCAGACCACTGCTGCCCGTGTACCCCTGGAACCAATTATAAAGTGCCTACAGCCAGCCCATTTTCTTATGTTAGGCCTTTGATAGCCTGTCTGCGGTCCCTACTTTAAATACTCCTCCACTCACCACCAAGCTGCCTGCCCGTGTATCCATGTAACCGCTGTGAAACTGCCATCATGAGCCTATTGTTTGTTATGTTAGGCCTTTGATAGCCTGTCTGCGGTCCCTACTTTAAATACTCCTCCACTGACCAGACCACTGCTGCCCGTGTACCCCTGGAACCAATTATAAAGTGCCTACAGCCAGCCCATTTTCTTATGTTAGGCCTTTGAAGCCTGTCTGCGGTCCCTACTTTAAATACTCCTCCACTCACCACCACCAAGCTGCCTGCCCGTGTATCCATGTAACCGCTGTGAAACTGCCATGAGCCTATTGTTTGTTATTTTAGGCCTTTGATAGCCTGTGTGCGGTCCCTACTTTAAATACTCCTCCACTCACCACCAAGCTGCCTGCCCGTGTATCCATGTAACCGCTGTGAAACTGCCATGAGCCTATTGTTTGTTATTTTAGGCCTTTGATAGCCTGTGTGCGGTCCCTACTTTAAATACTCCTCCACTCACCACCAAGCTGCCTGCCCGTGTATCCATGTAACCGCTGTGAAACTGCCATGAGCCTATTGTTTGTTATGTTAGGCCTTTGATAGCCTGTCTGCGGTCCCTACTTTAAATACTCCTCCACTGACCAGACCACTGCTGCCCGTGTACCCCTGGAACCAATTATAAAGTGCCTACAGCCAGCCCATTTTCTTATGTTAGGCCTTTGAAGCCTTTCTGCGGTCCCTACTTTAAATACTCCTCCACTCACCACCACCAAGCTGCCTGCCCGTGTATCCATGTAACCGCTGTGAAACTGCCATGAGCCTATTGTTTGTTATTTTAGGCCTTTGATAGCCTGTCTGCGGTCCCTACTTTAAATACTCCTCCACTCACCACCACCAAGCTGCCTGCCCGTGTATCCATGTAACCGCTGTGAAACTGCCATGAGCCTATTGTTTGTTATTTTAGGCCTTTGATAGCCTGTCTGCGGTCCCTACTTTAAATACTCCTCCACTCACCACCAAGCTGCCTGCCCGTGTATCCATGTAACCGCTGTGAAACTGCCATCATGAGCCTATTGTTTGTTATGTTAGGCCTTTGATAGCCTGTCTGCGGTCCCTACTTTAAATACTCCTCCACTGACCAGACCACTGCTGCCCGTGTACCCCTGGAACCAATTATAAAGTGCCTACAGCCAGCCCATTTTCTTATGTTAGGCCTTTGAAGCCTGTCTGCGGTCCCTACTTTAAATACTCCTCCACTCACCACCACCAAGCTGCCTGCCCGTGTATCCATGTAACCGCTGTGAAACTGCCATGAGCCTATTGTTTGTTATTTTAGGCCTTTGATAGCCTGTGTGCGGTCCCTACTTTAAATACTCCTCCACTCACCACCAAGCTGCCTGCCCGTGTATCCATGTAACCGCTGTGAAACTGCCATGAGCCTATTGTTTGTTATTTTAGGCCTTTGATAGCCTGTGTGCGGTCCCTACTTTAAATACTCCTCCACTCACCACCAAGCTGCCTGCCCGTGTATCCATGTAACCGCTGTGAAACTGCCATGAGCCTATTGTTTGTTATGTTAGGCCTTTGATAGCCTGTCTGCGGTCCCTACTTTAAATACTCCTCCACTGACCAGACCACTGCTGCCCGTGTACCCCTGGAACCAATTATAAAGTGCCTACAGCCAGCCCATTTTCTTATGTTAGGCCTTTGAAGCCTGTCTGCGGTCCCTACTTTAAATACTCCTCCACTGACCAGACCACTGCTGCCCGTGTACCCCTGGAACCAATTATAAAGTGCCTACAGCCAGCCCATTTTCTTATGTTAGGCCTTTGAAGCCTGTCTGCGGTCCCTACTTTAAATACTCCTCCACTGACCAGACCACTGCTGCCCGTGTACCCCTGGAACCAATTATAAAGTGCCTACAGCCAGCCCATTTTCTTATGTTAGGCCTTTGATAGCCTGTCTGCGGTCCCTACTTTAAATACTCCTCCACTCACCACCAAGCTGCCTGCCCGTGTATCCATGTAACCGCTGTGAAACTGCCATCATGAGCCTATTGTTTGTTATGTTAGGCCTTTGATAGCCTGTCTGCGGTCCCTACTTTAAATACTCCTCCACTGACCAGACCACTGCTGCCCGTGTACCCCTGGAACCAATTATAAAGTGCCTACAGCCAGCCCATTTTCTTATGTTAGGCCTTTGAAGCCTGTCTGCGGTCCCTACTTTAAATACTCCTCCACTCACCACCACCAAGCTGCCTGCCCGTGTATCCATGTAACCGCTGTGAAACTGCCATGAGCCTATTGTTTGTTATTTTAGGCCTTTGATAGCCTGTGTGCGGTCCCTACTTTAAATACTCCTCCACTCACCACCAAGCTGCCTGCCCGTGTATCCATGTAACCGCTGTGAAACTGCCATGAGCCTATTGTTTGTTATTTTAGGCCTTTGATAGCCTGTGTGCGGTCCCTACTTTAAATACTCCTCCACTCACCACCAAGCTGCCTGCCCGTGTATCCATGTAACCGCTGTGAAACTGCCATGAGCCTATTGTTTGTTATGTTAGGCCTTTGATAGCCTGTCTGCGGTCCCTACTTTAAATACTCCTCCACTGACCAGACCACTGCTGCCCGTGTACCCCTGGAACCAATTATAAAGTGCCTACAGCCAGCCCATTTTCTTATGTTAGGCCTTTGAAGCCTTTCTGCGGTCCCTACTTTAAATACTCCTCCACTCACCACCACCAAGCTGCCTGCCCGTGTATCCATGTAACCGCTGTGAAACTGCCATGAGCCTATTGTTTGTTATTTTAGGCCTTTGATAGCCTGTCTGCGGTCCCTACTTTAAATACTCCTCCACTCACCACCACCAAGCTGCCTGCCCGTGTATCCATGTAACCGCTGTGAAACTGCCATGAGCCTATTGTTTGTTATTTTAGGCCTTTGATAGCCTGTCTGCGGTCCCTACTTTAAATACTCCTCCACTCACCACCAAGCTGCCTGCCCGTGTATCCATGTAACCGCTGTGAAACTGCCATCATGAGCCTATTGTTTGTTATGTTAGGCCTTTGATAGCCTGTCTGCGGTCCCTACTTTAAATACTCCTCCACTGACCAGACCACTGCTGCCCGTGTACCCCTGGAACCAATTATAAAGTGCCTACAGCCAGCCCATTTTCTTATGTTAGGCCTTTGAAGCCTGTCTGCGGTCCCTACTTTAAATACTCCTCCACTCACCACCACCAAGCTGCCTGCCCGTGTATCCATGTAACCGCTGTGAAACTGCCATGAGCCTATTGTTTGTTATTTTAGGCCTTTGATAGCCTGTGTGCGGTCCCTACTTTAAATACTCCTCCACTCACCACCAAGCTGCCTGCCCGTGTATCCATGTAACCGCTGTGAAACTGCCATGAGCCTATTGTTTGTTATGTTAGGCCTTTGATAGCCTGTCTGCGGTCCCTACTTTAAATACTCCTCCACTGACCAGACCACTGCTGCCCGTGTACCCCTGGAACCAATTATAAAGTGCCTACAGCCAGCCCATTTTCTTATGTTAGGCCTTTGAAGCCTGTCTGCGGTCCCTACTTTAAATACTCCTCCACTCACCACCACCAAGCTGCCTGCCCGTCTATCCATGTAACCGCTGTAAAACTGCAATGAGCCTATTGTTTGTTATTTTAGGCCTTTGATAGCCTGTCTGCGGCCCCTACTTGCAATACTCCTCCACTGACCACAATGCTGCCTGGAGTGCCTGCCTGTGTATCCATGTAACCGATGTAAAACTGCCATGACTGCCTACTGTTTGTTATTTTAGGCCTTTGATAGCCTGTCTGCAGCCCCTACTTGCAATACTCCTCCACTGACCACACCAATGCTGCCCGTGTACCCCTGGAACCTATTTAAAAGTTCATAGAGCCTAGTTATATATTTTATTTACTATTAATAAGGCCATGATGGACTACGCTGTACCACGCTACAAGCTAACCAGTCGACACTTCTTTTGCGAGAAAAGCCATCCCAACCCTCCACCAGCATGTAGAAGACCGCATTGTCCATGCACTCTGGCAATCTGTGAGTACAAAGGTGCACCTGACAACAGACGCATGGACCTGTAGGCATGGCCACGGAAGATTACGTGTCCATTACGGCGCAATGGGTTAATGTGGTGGATGCATGGTCCACAGGGGACAGCCTACTAAGTCTGTCTGCAGTCCCTAATTCAAATTGTGCTCCACTGTCTAAATCGGAACTTCCACCTTCTGGCTTTCGGCCTATAGTATCAGAAATTAAACTGCATTTGGCCTTCAACTTTGGTTAGGGCCTACTAACGGCTTCTGCCCCTCCCTGGTGTTGCCCTCAACTAAATAAAGCTGAGCTTCAACCTTCTGCTCCAAATTACCATTTTGAAAAATGCAATAGGCTTTTCAGGCCTACTAAAGGAGTCTGTCTGTGTGCCCCTCCCTGGTGTTGTCCTCAACTAAATAAAGCTGAGCTTCAACCTTCCGGCTCTCATTATGTGGTTTTAAAAAAAAAAAAGGTGGTTAGGGCCTACTAACGGCTTCTGCCCCTCCCTGGTGTTGTCCTCAACTAAATAAAGCTGAGCTTCAACCTTCCGGCTCTCATTATGTGGTTTTAAAAAAAAAAAAGGTGGTTAGGGCCTACTAACGGCTTCTGCCCCTCCCTGGTGTTGTCCTCAACTAAATAAAGCTGAGCTTCAACCTTCCGGCTCTCATTATGTGGTTTTAAAAAAAAAAAAGGTGGTTAGGGCCTACTAACGGCTTCTGCCCCTCCCTGGTGTTGTCCTCAACTAAATAAAGCTGAGCTTCAACCTTCCGGCTCTCATTATGTGGTTTTAAAAAAAAAAAAGGTGGTTAGGGCCTACTAACGGCTTCTGCCCCTCCCTGGTGTTGTCCTCAACTAAATAAAGCTGAGCTTCAACCTTCCGGCTCTCATTATGTGGTTTTAAAAAAAAAAAAGGTGGTTAGGGCCTACTAACGGCTTCTGCCCCTCCCTGGTGTTGCCCTCAACTAAATAAAGCTGAGCTTCAACCTTCTGCTCCAAATTACCATTTTAAAAAATGCAATAGGCTTTTCCGGCCTACTAAAGGTGTCTGCCCCTCCCTGGTGTTGTCCTCAACTGAACAAAGCTGAGCTTCCACATTCTGGCTTTCGCCCTATACTATCAGATATTAAACTGCATTTGGCCTACTAGTGTGGTTAGGCCCTTGAAACAGTGTCTGCTGCTCTTGGGTTTGCTACTCCACTGAACAAAGCAATGCCGCCTGTTTAGTCCTGTTACCAATTTTGAACTGCATGTAGCCTACTTTATTCTTTGGCCCTATATCTGTTTCCTCCTCATCCTGCCCATTGCCCAGCCACTGCTAAATGAGTCTGCTGGTACATTGACCGAGACCACTACATTCCCCTTGTACTCTACACAGCCAGAATCTGTCCCTGCTGAAAGTAAGGTTCCCCTTCCCGCATGTTATACCACCTTACACAGGGACAAAGAGGAAGGTGCAGATGAAAGTGCAGGTTCCTTCATCAGGTGGGGGGGCATACTCGTTGGCGACGTCACTGGCACAGGGCCCCTCAGAGTACGCAAAAGTGTCGCTGCTGGTGGGAGGCGCCCCCGCCATGCAAACACACCGCCGTACTTTGAGGGGCCCTGTGCCAGTGGCAATGCGAACGAGTGGGCCCCCCCCCTGCTTGCTCAGGATCACAGCACTTGCAACTTTTAAATAATTACCTTTCCCTGCAACACCGCCGTGACGTAGTCCGCATTTCCTGGGCCCACGAAAAACTTGAGCCGGCCCTACTCCCCCCACAACTTTTGCCAAATGACCCCCAATTCCCTATGCCCAACTATTATTATAAAGTTAATTAAGATTGACAAGCTTCAGAAACAAGAATGGATGTTTTTGGCATTAAAATGGGCACTGTAGGTGTTTTCCTGGCCTCCACTCACTGCCGACTATGCTTCCCCATTGACTTGCATTGGGTTTCGTGTTTCGGTCGATCCCCGACTTTTAGCGATAATCGGCCGACTGCACTCGACTCGACTCTGGACAAAATCGGGTTTCCCAAAACCCTACTCGATCTTAAAAAAATGAAAGTCGCTCAACCCTAGTCCTTACCTCAGACCGTTTCTCATTATAAGTTGAGATAAATCTCACTTTTTGTTCCGTTGGTTCCTTAGTTTTCGGTAATAGCAAGTCTGTCCATCTCGTCTTTTGAGCCCTTTTTAAACCCCTCTTGATTCTCCGCTTCGAATAACCTCTATCTCTGAATCTGGTAGTAAGTATCTCAGCCTGTTCAGAGAAAGTGTCATCATTAGAGCAGATCCTTCTTGCTCTTAAGAATTGACCAGTGGGGATTCCACAATCAGTGATTGTGGAAGTGATGATGAAGCATGGAGTATGGAGTTGACAGCCATGTTCTTGCGATAGACATTGGTTTCCAGAATTCCATGCGGTCCCGTTAGAATTTGTATATTTACATGTCAACTTGATCTTCAACCCATTATCATTCAAGATGTCCAGGAAGCCGAGAAAGTCCTTCTCTGCTCCCTGCCAAATCAAAAGAATATCATCAATATAGCGGACCCAGAACAGGACCTTCTCAATGAAGGCTATGGGGTTCACAAAGAAAATTGACCTCTCCCACATTCCTAAAAACAGGTTTGCATAAGAGGGGGCATAAGCTGCCCCCATAGCAGTACCCTGTTTCTGCAAGTAGATGGTTTCCTTGAACATAAAAAAATTATGCTTCAGCACAAATTCCATTTCAAAAGAAAGTCAACAAATTCCACATCATAGTTGGTCATCATCAGGAAAGTCCTGGTGGCCAATATACCATCTTGATGTTGTATCGATGTGTACAAGGATTCCACATCCAGACTCACTAGCCACATGTCATTGTCCATCAGGATACCTTCTACTTTCTTCAGGACATCTCCTGTATCCTTCACATGTGATGGTAAGTCTGGTAAGTCAAATACCAATTATTTCAAGTGAAAGTCGAGGTATTTGCAGATCGTTTCACACAGGCTTCCATTGCCTAATACAATAGGGGGTCCAGGTGGTGCCGTCAGGCTTTTATGGACTTTAGGGATAAAATAGATACGCGACACTTTAGGGAACACAGGTATCAAATTCTCCATCAACTCTTTTGTAATGATCCCCTTTTGGAAGGCCTCCTCCAGAATGTCTGATATCTCTCCCTGATAGGTCAATGTGGGGTTAAATGTTAGCTTCTGATAGCATACACTGTCTCTCAGTTGCCTAAAGGCCTCTTTTCATATGATTTCCTTGACCACAATACCACAGTTCCCCCTTTGTCAGCGGTTTTTTTTTACACCTCTTTGAGGTTCTTCAGTTCTCTTAATGCTTCCCTCTGAGCAAAGGTGAGATTCCCATATGTGATTTTTTCGGGGATCTTCACGAATTCATCAGATACTAGTTTTACAAATAGATCCACATTGGGATAGAGGTTGAGTGGAGGAAATTTCTTAGGAACAGGTGGTCTAAACTTACCCCTAATGTTGGGTCTCTCCCGTTCATCACTCAATTCTTCCAATATTGAAATAGCTTCTAATTCCTTCTCATCCAAGTCCTCTCCCATTTTCAGTTTGTTATGTAGTTTCTTTAGTACCAATTTTAATGCAAACAAATGGAGATCCTTTATGGTTGAAAAAGAATCAAACGGGGCAGTTGGTGAAAAAGACAGACCCATACTGAGGACTTCCATCTGGCCATCTGGGATTTAGTTAGCTCAGTTTCAGTCAGGTTAATTACCTTAAGTCTAGATGTAGACGGAGTGTCTGCTCTTCTATCCTTCCTCTTATAGTTGTCATTTTTCCTCCAACTAGTATTTTTCCTCAGATTATATTTACGGTTTCCTGACATACTTTCATCATCCCTGGAGGACAAAGATGAGAGTGAGGATGTCCTCGTGATGTTCCCATTCCTGTTGATAGTGGATTGCCATCTGTAGGTAGTACCACTCTTATAATCCTGTAAGTCCCTCTGGAACTTCTTCGCTTTGGTATCCTTCACCTCTTTCTCCCAGATGGTGAATTGTGTGTCTATATCCTTATTTAGTGCTTCCACCTCAGAGTCAGACAGGTTTTCAAGCAATTTAATCCTAATTAGTTCAATCTCTGCATCCATTTTTTCTAGGCTATTTTTATTGTTGCCAATCAATAGCTCAATTAGGGATCTTGAACATATGTTACACGCCTCCTCCCGCCTTGCCCTGAACACAGTATCCTCAACCAGATATGAGGGCATTATGCGTATCCTTAGTCCCCTGGGAATCAACCCCTTAGCAAGGTAATTCTCCAAAGACGCTCTGTTCCACCACATACGTGTCCTTCCTTTTAAAAGATATTTCATAGAATTCTTAAGTTCCTTTTTTTGCCCACCATTAGTGGTATCATTATGCAAAGTATCTCCATTAAATACTGTATCCACACAGGATAGCCAATTCTGGTCTCAGGTTTTTATGTCCATATTAGCCCAAAACACTCTGTAACAAATTACAGGAACAATAAGATACACCTATATACACAAGGTTTAAACAATGGTGCTTCCCATACCAATACTCAATCCAAACAGAAAAAAAGGAAGCATATGCCTGTAGTAAAATTTAAACAGCTTTATTAACGATTAACCAAATAATAAAAAAAAGTAGTTTTTAAAAAAAAAATGAAGATACAAATGCAAAAGATACAACTGCCCGATTAGGTTGCGTACCCCAATGTATTACATCAATGTTTCCATAAATAACCTATCATACCCCTCAGATACTATATACGTAATTTGCATGTGTAAACCTTATAGTGTGGGGAGAAACAGAAAACCTCCCTATGCCTGTGGTAATTGCCCTATACAGGTTAAAGCAATGTGCAAATATATAAAATCAAGAAGATCTTTATCAACACAATAATCAAGTAAAGTGCATAGTGCACAGTGTATGGTGCTCATACAAGGGCTACCATAACGTACATATTGCACATTTATCCCAGAAAAAACTAATTCATAGGGTAAAACAACTCTTAATATAACATTAATAATGGCCTCCACAGGTAAAGGTAGGAGATCAGTTTAAATTAGCATAAGTATGAAACTCCAGCAGTTTGACATAACCATTCAACACAAAAAGGACAGCGAGCATAGCAATGCAGATGGGTTATCCCAGCGTGGTGAGCCTACGGAGGTGAGCATGGAGGAGTACTGAGAGGTCCTGCCTCCTTAGCGCAGTCCAAAAGAGGGAGGTGTCAGGAAAATATGAATCATTTTCCATTGTCCAGGTTACACAACCCAAGCTGACTTACTGCCCTTCCCCCCTTTTTGTTTCTGTAAGGACCCCAAATCCTGCCTGCTGCTACAATCCCCCTCAAACCCCCTCTGCCTCCCTCTGTGAAATGCTACTTCCTCCCTCCTCCCTCTGGAACGTTAGTTTATGGCTCTGCCAGCTCTAGGAAGAGTGAAGGTTTTCCCACTGGAGATTTCTTTGTTCCTATCCCAAAATACTCAAAGTCAAATTTAATAACTCTCAGTAATCCTAGAAACGTGAAAAATTGGATTTCCAGGATATAGGCACGTAGGGCTGCGCATGGTGGGGTTCTGTGGTCATTAGGACCATCAGAAACCTGGGAAATGAATTTATGCCCCCCCAGTAACACTCAGACATGCCGTTTTTGGTCTCAAAGGAGTGGTAAATTTGCAGGAGAGAATATAATACCCCTATCATCACCCTGTGAGCTTCCAAGCCAAAGATATAGAAAATGGGAGTTTTGATAACTTCCAAAGAGAGGTGTATTTTCCTGAAACCAGCCCACCAGTGAGGTCAGCAAAAGGGAGGTGAGTTTCTAGGTTTGTGGGCAAACCATAATACAGAAACGTACATTTTGGGAGGTGTTCAGACCCCGGAGAAACAGCGAGATGACATGCAGTGGACTGAATCTTTTCTTCGGTATCTCTCCTCCCCTTTATTGGCACGTTATACCTGTGATTGAGATATAGTAAGATCATATGTTCATTCCTTTATTTTCTAACTGTTGTACATATTGTATTTTGTCTAATTTGTAATACCTTTTGTAACTTTTGCAAACACTGCCTACTTTTTCTGGGGTAAACTTATAAATTTATTTGCTTCTTTCTTTTGCTCTATGATTGAACCGACATGTACTCTGTGCAAATTCACGCTACCTGGGGTTGGTTTCTGACCAGATATAGGCTTTGGTAATGGAGCTTGCTTATATCTAACAAGGAACTGGTGGCAGCATAGCGTTCTAGTGCTATTGGGAAATCCTGGCAATGATGGATCGGAGGATTGTGTGTGTAATCCTGGCCTGGGACTGGTGATATACATACCGCCCTCACTGCAGATTGCCCCGATAGCCAATACGTGACAGGGCAGCCTCTCCAGTGACTACTTACTTAAAGTTCATAAACTGAAATATAACTGGTCTCCCAACTGCTACTCTGAGGGAGAGGGGATGGAACATCCTGATGTTGTGAACCTCAAAAAAAAAATGGCGCCCAATCGGCCTGTATTTATTTCTTGGGTTACAAAGAGGATTTTTGTTGGCAGCGAGGAGTGTAGGGTTATTGTGGAGTTAGAAGTGAATGTACATTGTGATATACGGATATTCTATGTGTTGTAATCTGGACGGGTATAAGCCGTACCCTCACTATTACTTTTCTGAGAACTATTTATTGTGAACAGCCTGCGGCCTCCCCGTATGGTTCGTGGCCCAATCGTGTCATTGTCTGGATGATAGGGGCCAGCTTTGTGCTATTTGCTCCTAAGATCATAGCGCTTGTTTCTGTATGACTCATGGCCTGTGATCTCTGTGGTTATTGTATGGCCACTCCAATCTGTTAGCCACAGAAATGCAGCCTTTCTGCCTTATGGATACAGACGGTTTCCGAAAGCTGATGGCAGTCACAGTCCCCCCAATATCAGTTGCTCTGGCACCATTACTTCTCTAAGAAATATGTGCCTGCGCTACAGCAACAAGTCGCAGACATCACCCATTCCCTGAAAAATTCTATGTCTGCCAGGGTGCATTTAAACAATGACACCTGTATGAGCAAGCATGGACAGGGGAACTACAACTAGATGACAGGGCACTGGATGACTCTGGTGGCTGTATGGGGAGTCGTAGAAGGGTCTGCTCCACAGGGCTTGCAATCCCCAAGGTGCCTGGGGATGGAAAAATAAACCACTACACACCAAAAGATGGATAATTAAACTACTAGACAACAGGGGTTGGAGAAGGAAACTACTAAACAGCTAGGGTTAAGATGAGGAGAACAAAGGAATAACTGGTGATAATTAAGTAAAAGTTAAGTATAAATTTTATTTATAAAAAAGTAAAAATCCATATAATACAGTAACAAAGCACCAAGACCGTACAGATATACCAGGGTCACCCATTGGGAGTGAGAGTCAAAGATTAAATGCATACATAACAATGGGGATGCATCCCCTTGAGAGCATTGTGTGCCAGCGAAACGCGTGTCACGATTTGACATCCGGCCCGGGGTCACCATTACATTGGTCCATACTATTAGTAAGCGCTGCCCTTTGCTACTACTTCATATTGTATTACTGTCTGCTAGACGCTTCTTTTACTTAGTTGCGACAGCTTCTATTTGGAAATTTACCACCTGTTTGTGGCCTTATTGTTATGTATGTATTTAATGTTTGACTCTTTCACTTCCAATGGGTGTGAAATTTATACTTGACTTTTACTTGTTAATTAATTAATTAATTATCACCAGTTATTCCTTTGTTCTCCTCATTTTTCATGCTTCTTGGAGGGTCACTATTAGTGCTACCCCTCTGGCATATAGCATGCAGCTGGATTTGTTGTTATTATAAACAGATAGGGTTGTAGAACTAATCCACTACACACCATACGATGGATAACTAAACTAATAGACAACAGGGGCTGGAGAACTAAACTATTAAACAGCTATGATTGCAGAACTAAACAAGTACATACCAGAACATGGAGAACTAAACTACTAGACTACATGGGCTACACTAGACACCAAGTCTTTGAATCCCCAGGGCTTACAGAACAAACCTCTTTATGTAATACTTCCTCCAGTGCTTCTGCCTCCTCCACCTCCTTTAGGGCCTCCACCGGTGTCCTCAACCTCTGCCTTAATGAAACCAATGTTACAACACTGCAGAGGGAATTCCCCCGGCTGTGTACTACTCAGCCACGGCTCACCGCAATAAGGCAGCTTTTAAATTAATATGCCTTGGAGATAGCAGTCATAAAGATCAATAATTGTGGACAGCTATCCATGCTGAGGTTGACCAATGGCTGCCTACACTCAACCTGTTGCCAGGGAAGGTTGTGTGTGATAACGGTGCAAACCAGGTGGCAGCCCTATGTAGGGCCAACCTTACACATGTGCCTTTTTTGGCTCGCATCCTCAACCTGATAGTACAGCAATTCCTATACCACTGTCCCAGCATGGATGCCCTGCTGTAGAAAACACTGTCATTGTGTCTTCACTTTCACCATTCCACTTTAGTGGGTATAGTGATCTTGTGGACTACCGGTTAACCGATTGATATGTGAAGTGACCACACCATGGAATTCAACTCTGCACATGTTACAGTGACTGTAGCAGTAGCGCCGAGACCTGGTGCAGTATGATATTTTGCATAGCCTGGCACATCGCAGTATGGATGTGGAGCAATTCACACTTGCATTGCGGACACAGATGAAGGACCTTTGCACCCTTCTGCATCTTTTCGAGATGGCTGATAAGATGTTTAGTGGTGACAATGTCATAATCAGCCTCACTATTACTGTCATCTAAATGTTGGACCACACTTTAAATAGTCTGGGTGAGGAGGTGCTGGTGGTCCCTGGGAAAGACGAGGAGGCAGACGAGGATGCCTTTAGAGTTAACAGTATCTCTAAGTTCAGGTCTGTCGTCTCACAGGCGGTTGCCATGGAAGGAACAAATAGAGGAGGAACAAATGGAGAAGGGCCATGAAAAAGACGAGAAGGAAGAGGTGATGGACGCTCACCAGTTAGGAGATGAACAGGATAATGATTCCCTCTCTGTTGTACATGTTTGCCACAAGGGGATGGATGAAGAAAGCTTGATTGTTATCCCACCACCAACATACTGTGGAATTGGACCTCATGAAGGAGACTGACCCATGTGTGACTTCTTGCAACACTATCTGCAACATGATTGTTACCCATATAGTTATGCCTTAAAATAGTGCTGATTTCTGGGTGGCAGTGTGTTCTATCCATGATACAAAAGTACATTTTGACAGTTGCCTCCCACCTGAAAAAGGGATGCGCCCATTCTGCAGTATCAAAATATGTTTCCAACCACAGAAACGTTGAGTTGTCAAAGTCCTGTGCTCCAGCCCCACTAAGGACAGCATCTGCAAAGAGTTTGTATGTTCTAACCATGTATGCAAGGGTTTCCTCCCACTACATATTTTTTTACCCACACTCCAAAGACATACAAATATTAAACTTCGATTGTGAGTTCCAATGGTGACACTTGCAGTAATGTCTGTGAATGTCTGTAAAGCGAAATTTTAATTATTTGCACTATATAAGTGACAAAAAAACATTTGAAATTGATGCTCAGCCACAGTCAGGTGGCACAAATATCAGTTTTGTTGATTACTATTGTCAGAAAAATGTAAGAATAGTAACACGGGTAGTTAAGTCAATGAGAGTGGATGAATGCCGGTCTCTATGGCGTAATGCTACAGGCAACACACATGAAGGCGAGTCAACCAGGAGTCTACACATTTCCAAAATGTATTGGCAGACACCAGCAAAGTGACATCAATTTCACCACAGTAGAAATAATAAAATAGGGAGTGACAAATCTTGGACTACAGCCAACCCAGCAGATGGACACCCAACCAGGAATGTTCACATTTCCAAAATTTTATGGCAGACACCAACAAAGTGACATCAATTTCACCACAGTATAAATAGTATAATAGGGACTGACAGGTCTTCCACTACACCAAACTCAGCAGATAGACAGTTAGACACCCAACCACGACTGCTCACATTTCAAAAAATTAGTGGCAGCCACTACCAAAGTGGCATCAATTTCACAAGAGTAAAAATAATATAATGGAGAGCGACATCTCTTCATCTACAGCCAACCCAGCAGATGTACACCCAACCACAAGTGCATACATTTCCAAAAATTAGTTGAAGTCAACAATAAAGTGATATCAATTTAAAGAGAGTAGAAATGGTATAATAGGGACTGACGCATCTTCCACTACAGTTAACCCAGCAAATGGACACCCAGCCAAGAGTGTACACATTTCCCAAAATTAGTGTCAGACAAGTGGCATCAATTTCACCACCTACCCCATTTAGACCTCGAACACCAAGCTTAATCCCCTTCCACCCTGACCTTGCTTTTTCACAGTCATGTGGCTCACACAGTGAGCTATGAGCACAGTTTTAGCAACTAAAAATTAGATTTTTTATTCTGCACCACTTCTGCACAGATGAATTTTAGTGGCACTAAATAAGAAGGTGAAATATGACATGCTGAATCAAGTCAGTCACAGTAAAACAACATTTTTATGTGTGGATGATACCTGTAAGACAAAACATTTAAAACTAAGATGTCCTCTTCTGTATGACTGTAGTAACACAAGATTTTTGGGGGGGCCTGTCAATAAAGCCTGTTAAAGATTGAGTGGATGCTCAAAACAATTTAAAAGTGACATGCCCCCTGCTGTATCACATTAGTAACAGAAGAATTTGTTCGGGCCTGTCGATAAGGCCTGTATAAGATTGAGTGGATGCTCAAAACAATTTAATAGTGACATGTACCCTGCTGTATGATGTTAGTAGCAGAAGAATTTTTGGGGGGTGAATGGGAATGTACAACAGGACCAGTAACAGGGCAGCTAAGGCAAGTACAAGATCCAGGATCCAGACTACAACTATTACTCATCTACCAAACACCAATTACCAGAGAGCGTTTGATGCTCATCAGAAGATAGGTGTAACAGATGTGTGTCTCAAGCTAGGTTTAAAAGATGCCCCTGAGAAATTGGATGCTAAAGAAGCACATAATCTAAAAGATAGCCTCAAAACAACTTCAAACTCAGATCTCGCCTGCCATATCACGTTTTTAAAAAAAAAATTAATGTGCAACAGGTTGGATATAGTAGGCTGTTTCACGTTTATCAACAGAAGATTTTTTTAATGCGCGTTAGGTCTGCAGACAGGTTCATATCACCAACACAACCTGATAATGTGTGATACAGCAGGCTGTATCACATTCAGCAACAGAAAAGATTCTTCTTTTTTGTAATGTACCTTAGGTCTGAAGACAGTTTCATATCACCACAGCAATAAATGACAAGGTGAGATACAACAGACTACACTCACCGGCCACTTTATTAGGTACACCATGCTAGTAACGGGTTGGACCCCCTTTTGCCTTCAGAACTGCCTCAATTCTTCGTGGCATAGATTCAACAAGGTGCTGGAAGCATTCCTCAGAGATTTTGGTCCATATTGACATGATGGCATCACACAGTTGCCGCAGATTTGTCGGCTGCACATCCCAAAGATGCTCCATACAAGGCAGGATGGATCCATGCTTTCATGTTGTTTACGCCAAATTCTGACCCTACCATCCGAATGTCGCAGCAGAAATCGATACTCATCAGACCAAGCAACGTTTTTCCAATCTTCTACTGTCCAATTTCGATGAGCTTGTACAAATTGTAGCCTCAGTTTCCTGTTCTTAGCTGAAAGGAGTGGTACCCGGTGTGGTCTTCTGCTGCTGTAGCCCATCTGCCTCAAAGTTCGACGCACTGTGCGTTCAGAGATGCTCTTAGGCCTACCTTGGTTGTAACGGGTGGCGATTTGAGTCACTGTTGCCTTTCTATCAGCTCGAACCAGTCTGCCCATTCTCCTCTGACCTCTGGCATCAACAAGGCATTTCCGCCCACAGAACTGCCGCTCACTGGATTTTTTTTCTTTTTCGGACCATTCTCTGTAAACCCTAGAGATGGTTGTGCGTGAAAATCCCAGTAGATCAGCAGTTTCTGAAATACTCAGACCAGCCCTTCTGGCACCAACAACCATGCCACGTTCAAAGGCACTCAAATCACCTTTCTTCCCCATACTGATGCTCGGTTTGAACTGCAGGAGATTGTCTTGACCATGTCTACATGCCTAAATGCACTGAGTTGCCGCCATGTGATTGGCTGATTAGAAATTAAGTGTTAACAAGAAGTTGGACAGGTGTACCTAATAAAGTGGCCAGTGAGTGTATTTCACATTTAGCTAGTGAAAATATTATTTAATATGCTATACTTGTGCATGGAGCACAATAGAAGCAGTGCACAACACACTTGTAGGACATGTGCCCTGCTGTCTTTGTCTGAGAACCTCAGCAATGCCACAAAAAAAAAATATTCCGGAAGGTAAATTTTACAGCCACACTGCACACTACCTAGCTACACTAACTGACTGATATACAACCGCCTAACTAAATAGCTGAAATCTTGCTAGTAACAGTGGCAGCATCAGGAGCAGCCTCTTTGCACTGTATCAGCATCAAATTGGTGCCAAAACAAGATGTCTGCTATTTATATGTAGAGGGACATGTGATTTCAGCAGCCAATGACACAAACCATTGTGTCAGGCCATTGTGGGTGTTTCCTGCGCCCTGATTGGCTAGCCGCAATGTGCACACATAAAGTTAGGGGGAAAAATGACTGCTGTGCTTACAAAAATGCCGCACCTCTGAGCCCTGCAAACCCCCTCCCCTCATCAAACATGTGCCAAACGCTCATGATACACCACCATTATCGTTGCTAAAGTGCTGAAAATATTGTTGTGGCAACGCAAATATTTTCCCATACTTTAACCGAATGTTACCGATTTTAACCAATTTTATAAGATTTTGCTCAGGTTTCCGATCACGAATCCAAATGTGCCATATTCGTGCCGAATTTATGTTTGGCGATAATTTTCTGAACAAATTCTCTCATCTCTAACTACGAAATCAGAAAGGAGGTGTTGGAGTCATGCTTTGGGCCTGAATCATGAGGACAGACCCATTTAGGTTCCCTGAAGGTTTGAAAACTACTTTGACAAAGTATATAGAGCTTTTGACTGACCACTTTCTTCCATGGTACATAAAGAAGGACCATGCCATCCGTAGCAAAATCATCTTCATGCATGACAATGCACCAACTCATGCTGCAAAGAATACCTCTGAGTCATTGGCTGCTATGGGTATAAAAGGAATGAAACCTATCGTGTGGCCACCATCTTACCCGGATTTCAACCCTATTGAGAACCTTTGAAGTATCCTCAAGCAAAAGATCTAGGAGGCTGGGAGGCAGTTCACATGGAAACAGCAGCTCTGGGAGGCTATTATGACATTGTGCGAAGAAATTCAATCAGAAATTATCCAAAACCTCACTAGTTCAATGGATGCACAAATTATGATGGGGTTCTATGTTAACATGTAACTTCACCTGTTAATATGTTTTTGATTGAAAAAGCTTCAGTAAATCCTGTAAATTGAACAAAACACCATTTTCAGTTCATTACAACCTAAAAAAAAATTGGACTGTCTGTTGTGCATAATTCAAAACCATGCATTTCAAGTTTCTTAGTTTTGAAAAAAATATTTTTATCACTGGGAGGTTTGTTCAATAAAATTTGGTTTATACACTAACAGTTGGTGACTGGAACATTATATTGACTTAGAAAAAAAAAGCAGTACAAAATGTGTGCCAGAACTGAAATCATAACAATAATTGATTTAAAATATTTAAACTTTAATGAATACAAAATATTTTAATAGGACATACAAAAATTCCCAACATACAGACACAAAAACAAAATTGCTGTCTGAGACACTGGGAGAGCCCCAGTAATAAAAGGCCCCAATAATATGTATTATATATCAAATATATCGTGAGAGATATCACATAAGTATGCTGGTGATTAAAATGTTATCATCCAGTGTTTATGACCACATAATAATGGATATTTGGAATCCAATCAATGTCTATCACACAGGAAAAAGTACAAGACAGTAAAACTAAAATTTGAATATACACTACTGGCTATTGAACCCGTTCTATGCCCGGGTGGCGAGCATTTATATTGGTATATGGTCTCCATCCTGGTATGTGCTGCTTCCATCCTGCTCCCTAATCTTGCCATGTGCTGCTACCATCCTGTGCCCCCATCCTGTCATATGCTGCTCCAATCCTGCGCCCCCATTCTGTAATGTGCTGCTCCCATCCTGCGCCCCATCCTGTCATGTGCTGCTCCCATCCTGCGCCCCATCCTGTCATGTGCTGCCTCCATCCTGCGCCCCCAGTCTGTCATGTGCTGCTCCCATAAGATGCTCCATAGCATAATATGCCCCGTATGCTGCTCCATAAAGGTTGATGGCCCCATAAGATGCTCCATAGCATAATATACCCCATATGCTGCTGCTGCGATTAAAAAAAAAAAAATGACATACTCACCTCTTATCGCTAGGTGCCGAGTGCCGGGGGCCTGAGCAGGCGGGGACACCAGCGCACTATGGGGGGTAAGGTACCAGATTCGCCGCGGCTCAGGCCCCCGGCACTTGCGATATTCACCTGTCCCCGTTTCACCACCACGCGCCGCTGTATCTTCCAGGTCCTCTGGATGTGACTGTGACCTGAACATCACAGCTAGAGGACGCGGAAGACAGAGCCCGGCAGTGGAACGGGGACAGGTGAATATCGCATACTTACCCTCCTGGCACGTCTCTGCTTCTCTGTCGGAGATCGCGGTATGCGTTCAGTGCTTACGCATACCACGATCTTCTGGGCCACAATTCTCATCCCCGGATGTGTCACTCTGTGGGGTCCAGACTGTGCAGGCACTTGCTCAGTCTATAAAGGCTTCAGACAGAGTGACGCTCCCAGTGATATATTATAGATGTGCGATTGGGGCTTTTTACTACAAGGGTTCCACCGCAGTAGCTCATCCACCAATTTGTCTATGTGTCTGTATATTTGGATCTTTTGTTTGCCCTTTTTAATATTTTGTATTAATTAAAATATATTAAATCTATTATTTTTATGATTTTAGTCCATGCACACATTTTGTATTGTTTTTTTCTTTGCCTTTAATGCCTTTTGGGATATCTCACCCCTTTCCCAGGATTGCAATTTTTGGTAGCCAATTATACTGACTCATTTGGAATATCAAGCAAAATAGCATTTTTATAATAATTTGGAACACGGGGGTATGTGTTGTACTATTCTTGAAGGATATCATTGGCAATTGTTGATGAACAATTTTACATGTCTTTTGACTATTTGTTTATGGGGTGAACATTCATCTCAGCGATTCATTGCTGAGATATTGTTTCTGTAACTCTTATAGAGGTGAATGGTAGTCACGATAACAGTGTAGCAGCAATGTATGCTCTTTCCATAACTCTACAATTACATTTCAGTCACATTTAGCCCCTTAATGACCGAAGCTTTTTTCGGTTTTGCATTTTCATTTTCCCCTCCCCTCCTTCCCAGAGCCATAACTTTTTTAATTTTTTGTCAATATGGCTGTGTGAGGTCTTATTTTTTGAAGGACAAGTTGTACTTTTGAATGACACATTGGTTTTACCATGTCGTGTACTAGAAAATGGGAAACAAATGCGGTGAAATTACAAAAAAAAAGTGCAATCCCACACTGTTTTTTTGTTTGTCTTTTTGCTAGGTTCACTAAATGCTAAAACTAAGCAGCCATTATGATTCTCCAGGTCATTCCGAGTTCATAGGCGCCAAACATGTCTAGGTTCTTTTTTATCTAAGTGGTGAAAAAAATTCCAACATTTGTTAAAAAAAATAAAAAATTGTGCAATTTTCAGTTACTCGTAGTGTCTCCAATTTTCGTGATCTGGGGTCGGGTGAGGGCTTATTTTTTGCATGCTGAGCTGACGTTTTTAATTATACCAATTGGTGCAGATAAGTTCTATTGATCACTTGTTATTGCATTTTAATGCAATGTCGCGGCGACCAAAAAAGTTATTCTGGCATTTTGACTTTTTTCTCGCTACACCGTTTAGCGACCAGGTTAATCCTTTTTTTATTGATAGATTGGGCGATTCTGAACCCAGCAATACCAAATATGTGTAGGTTTGATTTATTTTAATTGTTTTCCTTCCACAATAATTTTTGTGTATAAGATTATGTATGTTACTTATTATTATATCAATAAAATCATGTTTAATTTTTGAATTCAGCACTCCAGTTATCTTTATTTATATTGCGCATATCATTTGTAGGAAGGAAGTAGAACAATATGACTAAGGCATTAATGTTCAACTACTCTTTAGAAAGATCTACATTCTTTCCATTGTACTTCTGCTTTAGAGAATAATAGCTTTAACAATTTCAGGCTATTGCAATTCTTCCGTTAATATCTGTTTCCTAATGCGATGTAAGTTACAGCTCAGAAATGTCTGCAAATATAGCATTCCACTGATCTGGAAATACTGTACCTGAAACATCTCATGCCTCTAGATACAGCAAACCAATTTTGAAGACTCGAGTAACTATAAAAAGTGAGGATTAAATTGAGTTTGACTGGTGCCAATGTTATTTAATTAGTCTGCTTTGGGCATTCTTTTCCTATGAAGTCTTGGCTTCACCAGATTCCTTTCTAGAAAATGTTAATATTATTATTACAAAAGTTGTCTGGCTATCTCAAGCAAATTTATCATAGAAGTGGATAAATAATGACATAAGAGGCAAAAAGGAAACTAAGGTCTAAGCAATGTTGTGGTCTAAATAGTTTGGTTTTAAAGTTTTTCATTGGGTGAGACATAAAACAAGTTCTTGGAGCATACAAAGTGTTTAAACTTGCACTTAGTGGAATGCATGGCACATTCTATATGTACAGTGGGTACGGAAAGTATTCAGACCCCTTTAAATGTTTCACTCTTTGTTTCATTGCAGCCATTTGGTAATTTCAAAAAGTTCATTTTTTTCTCATTAATGTACACTCTGCACCCCATCTTGACTGAGAAAAACAGAAATGTAGTAATTTTTGCAAATTTAGTAAAAAAGAGACACTGAAATATCACATGGTCATAAGTATTCAGACCCTTTGCGCAGTATTAAGTAGAAGCACCCATTTGAGCTAGTGCAGCCATGAGTCTTCTTGGAAATGATGCAACAAGTTTTTCACATCTGGAGATCACTATAACAACCCTGCAGGCATCACTGCATGGCCTCCCATGCCTCCTTAAGGCATTCCCACCCCTAGGGGAATGCCTGAGCAACTTACTTCCTCAGTTAGTGTCTTGCTGCTGACATGCCAGGTCCTGTCTTGCTTTTTCTCTAGTGTCAGCCACTCAGAAGAGCTTCGTACTCTGGCATGTACCTGTGTCTCTTGTTTCAGCCACCCAGAGGGGCTTCATACCCTGTTCTGAGTCCCATTCCTGACCCTGTCTGAACCTAGTTTTATACCTGTGTTCGTTTGTATCTGTCTGTAGCCTTTCCTATTCCACTGTGTATTTCCTTGTGTTCAATCCTTCTGCTCTTTGCTCTGACTCGTTAGGTTCTGCTCTTTGCTATGCCTTCTGCAGTTCTGCTCTTTGCTCTGCCTCCTGCGGTTCAGCTCTTTGCTCTGACTCCTGCGATTCTCTCCTTTGCTCCATTTGCTGTTCTGCTCTTTGCTCTGCCTCCTGCGGTTCTGCCCTTTGCCCCACCTCCTGCAGTTCTGCCCTTTGCTCTGCCTCCTGTGATTCTGCCCTTTGCTCTGCCTCCTGTGGTTCTGCTTTTGCTCCTCCAGCGGTTCTGCTCTTGCTTCGCCTCCTGTGGTTCTGCTCTTGCTCCACCTCCTGTGGCTCTGCTCTTGCTCTACCTCCTGCGGTTCTGCTTTTGCTCCGCCTCCAGCAGTTCTGCTCCACTCCCATCTCACCTCCTGTGGCTTTGTCTTGCTCTCCACATCGTGCGGCTTTGCTCTGCTCCCGTTCTGTGCCCTGTGTGTTCTTGTCTCTCCCGTCTAGGACTTCCCTGTTCCTTTATTCCTCTGGTCTGAACTGGTCCCTACCTTTTCCCTTTTCCCCACACATGTCTGCCAGTGTCTCAGCCATGCCCACCTGCTTACCAGAGTGCCAGCCGTGCCCGCCTGCCTGCCAGAGTGCCAACCGTGCCCACCAGGGTACCAGTCGTGCCTTATCGTACTTGCTCGCACCTGCCTCTTTTGTTTTGTCCCTCAGTGGGATCAGCTGCCACAGCCAGACACCGCCCTGGAGTGGTACTTGGCAGCTACCTGCCGCACAAGCCTGACCTCACCATCAGAGGCTCCAGTGAACACCAAGGTAGCTGCTTAGTCACGCCCCTTCCAGGGTAGTCTGGTATGTGGCACAGTGGGGCCACAATCCCCCTGCTCACGCCACCCTGTCAAGGCATGAGCATAACAGTTCTCTGCCATTCTTCCTTGCAGATCCTCTCCAGTTCCGTCAGGAAGGATGGTGAACGTTGGTGGACAGCCATTTTCCGGTCTCTCCAGAGATGCTAAATTGGGTTTTAGGTCAGGGCCCTGGCTGGGCCAGTCAAGAATGATCACAGAGTTGTTCTGAAGCCACTCCTTTGTTATTTTAGCTGTGTGCTTAGGGTCATTGTCTTGTTGGAAGGTGAACCTTTGGCCAAGTCTGAGGTCCAGAGCACTCTGGAAGAGGTTTTCATCAAGGCTATCTCTGTGCTTGGCTGCATTTGTGTTTCCTTCAATGACAAACAGTCGTCCTGTCCCTGCAGCTTAAAAACATCCCTATAGCATGATGCTGCCACCACCATGTTTCACTGTTGGGATTGTATTGGGCAGGTGATGAGCAGTGCCTGGTTTCCTCCACACATACCACTTAGAATTGTCACCAAAAAGGTCTATCTTCATCTCATCAGACCAGAGAATCTTATTTCTCATAGTCTTGGAGTCCTTCATGTGCTTTTTAGCAAACTCTATGCAGGCATTCATATGTCTTGCACTGAGGAGAGGCATCCATCGGGTAACTCTGCCATAAAGGCTCTACTGGTGGAGAGCTGCAGTGATAGTTGACTTTGTAGAACTTTCTCCCATCTCCCTACTGCATCTCTGAGCTCAGCCACAGTGATTTTGGGGTTCTTCTTTACCTCTCTCACTGAGGCTCTTCTCCCACAATTGCTCAGTTTGGCTAGATTGCCAGGTCTAGGAAGACTTCTGGTGGTCCCAAACTTCTTACATTTAAAGATTATGGAGGCCACTTTGCTCTTAGGAACCTTGAGTACTGCAGAAATTCTTTTGTAACCTTGGCCAAGATCTGTGCCTTGCCACAATTCTGTCTCTGAGCTCCTTGGTCAGTTCCTTTGACCTCATGATTCTCATTTGGTCTGAGGTGCACTGTGAGCTGTGAGGTCTTATATAGACAGGTGTGTGCCTTTGCAAATCAAGTCCTATCAGCTTGATTAAACACAGCTGGACTCCAATGAAGAAGAAGAACCATCTCAAGGAGGATCATAAGGAAATGGACAGCATGTGACTTTAATATGAGTGTTTGAGCAAAGGGTCTGAATACTTATGACCATGTGATATTTCAGTTTTTCTTTTTTAATAAATTTGCAAAAATTTCTACATTTATGTTTCTTTTCAGTCAAGATGGGGTGCAGGGTGTACATTAGTTAGAACAAAATGAACTTTTTTGAATTTACCAAATGGCTACAATGAAACAAAGAGTGAAAATTTAAAAGGGGTCTGAATACTTTCCGTACCCTCTGTATATGTACTTTTAACAAATTTTGCAAATCATTCATTTACCAGGAATTAACTGTTCAGGACTAGTGATTGGCTATCCCAGACAGTAAAGTTTGAAGTCCTTACCGATCGGGTTCAGCAGCTTAACATTGGCTGTTTCCCATGCTGTCATCTGTGTGACAATGTGAGAAAATCAGCGGCTTTGATCGGTCAGAGCACTGTGGTTCCCACGCTGGCAGATGACAGCATGCGAGCCAGCAGCTATGAGAGTATGCATCAGCCAGCACCTGTGCAATAAATACATTTTCAAAAAAGTGACTTATTGTATCTTCTAACTAGTGCAGGCAAAACCAACAGATCCAGACGGTTTGGAGAGTAGCCACATCAGTGATGTGACTGCTCTTCATGCCAGCCGCAACACACTGAGCAGCGTTTGAGAACCTCTGTCTGTAACTGGCGGTAACCTCAATTACATCACTGCCAGTCACAGGCAGGCAGCGCTTCTTATGCTCTGCTCAGTGTGTTCCGGCTGAAATGGAGAGTTGTCCCATCACTGATGTGACTGCTGTCCAAACCATCTGGATTGTCGTTTTTCAGGAATGCGTTATCTTCTTGTTGGACATTTGAGGAATATAGTATTTTATTATTTTTAATTTTTTAAATAAATGGGTAAAAGAGGGAGGGGAGTTTTATTTCAAATAAAGGACTTTTTCCCTGCTGTTTCTTTATTACAATCTTACAATGGGGTTAATAATGGAGGTGTCTTATAGTGGGCTTTATGTCAACTGACATTGCAAAATTGATAATAGAAAAAGAAGAAAATGAAATGTGCAATTAAAATTTAACTTTTATCCCATATAAATTTAAGATTTTTTTTAAAGTATTTTCATATATTCAATTAGGATGTACATTGGATAACAGTGTGTTGTTATAATCACTGCAACCCACTAGTCATTGGTCTTCATTCATAAGGGACAATAGTCAAGAATTCCATTTAAGTCAAATTATTCTACATCTATCACTAACCGGGATCTAATGGGTCGCAGTGATTACACATCACACTGTGATCCAGTGTACATCCTAACTGGATGTATAAAAATACTTTTTTTTTTTAAATAATCTTAAATTTATATGGAATAATAGTTACATTTTTATCACACATTCCCTTTTTTCTTCTTTTTCTACAGTTTACTGTTTGTGTACAACTATATGTAATTCTGTCCTATGAGATTTGACAATATAAACATGACCTTACAAAGTAGACATCAGCCCCACAAAAATTACCCCAGTTGCCACCGCACCATAGCAAGTGGAAAGATCTGGGTAAAGCACCATGGCTGTGGGCTGCTTGGCTGGTTATTACCGTAACCCCTTCACCCCCGGAGCTTTTTTTAGTTTTGTGTTTTTGTTTTTCGCTCCCCTCCTTCCCAGAGCCATAATTTTTTTATTTTTTCATCAATATGGCCGTCTGAGGGCTTATTTTTTGTGGGATGAGTTGTACTTTTGAACAACAGCATTGGATTCACCATGTCATGTACTAGAAAACGGGAAAAAAAATTCCAAGTGCGGTGAAATTGCAAACAAAGTGCAATCCCACACTTTTTTGTTTGGCTTTTTTTTGCTAGGTTCACTTAATGCTAAAATTGGCCTGCCATTATGATTCCCCTGGTCATTACGAATTCATAGACACCACACATGTCTAGGTTCTTTTTTATCTAAGTGGTGAAAAAAAAATCCAAAATTTGCTAAAAAAAATTGTGCAATTTTCTGAGACCTGTAGCGTCTCCATTTTTCAGGATCTCGGGTCGGGTGAGGGATTTTTTTTTTGCTCGCCGAGCTGACGTTTCTAATGATACCATTTTGCTGCAGATACATTCTTTTGATCGCCCGTTATTGCATTTTAATGTCGCGGCAACAAAATTTTTTTCTGGTTATGTCATTAACTGATCAGGTTAATTCTTCTTGATAGATCAGGCAATTCTGAATTTGGTGATACCAAATATGTGTATGTATGTTTGTTATTTTATTGTTTTATTTTGAATGGGGCGAGAGGGGGGTGATTTAAACTTTTTATATTTTTTTCAACATTTTTTTTTTACTTTTGGCATGCTTCAATAGCCTCCATGGGAGGCTAGAAGCTGGCATAGCCTGATCGGCTCTGCTACATAGGAGCGATGCTCAGATCGCTCCTATGCAGCAGATTCACTGCATTGCTATGAGCGCCGACCACAGGGTGGTGCTCACAGCAAGCTGGCATCAACAACCATAGAGGTCTTCAGAAGACCTCTGGTTGTTATGCTAACGCACCGATGACCCCTGATCACGTGACGGGGGTCACCAGTGCGTGCATATCCGGCCCGATGACCGGAAGCGCTTGTTAAATGCCACTGTCAGAGTTTGACAGCGGCATTTAACTAGTTAATAGCGGTAGAGGATCGCAATTCCACGGACCACTATTGCGGGCACATGTCAGCTGTATAAAACAAGTACAAGTTATTTTTTGTAACAATTGAACAAAAAAAATAAACGTTAGACGTATAGATACATTAACCTAGGTGCATTGAAATCAAAAAGCTCGATTATTATATTAGTGCTGTCTTAAGTTTAACCATTAACCATTAACATCTTCTTGATGGGCATTTCAGAAGACTTTTCTTCTAATACTATGTCTTGATTGATTTGAGGCCAAATATTTGGGCCAACATGGATTTTACATGAATGAAAAACTTTATTAATGATGGCATAAGAACATAGGAGGGAAAATATTATTCTTATTTTGTTTTGTTACTGGCTAGCTTTCTTTTGTATATTAATCAAAGGGGGAGATCAGAACTTTAAAATGCAGAAAAGTTGACTCTACATTTCATGACTGCCTTTATTTGCCACATGACAAGTAATTATTTCTTGACTCAAAAAGTTCAAAAAACGAAAATAGGAAAACACTATTTCATTGCAAAAAGGCCATTGTTGTGTTGACCATACAGGAAAGTTCTAGAAAGTGAGCATACTTGTAATTAAAAAATACCCAATAGTATGAACTGGGATATAGACTGTTGTGCATGCTGTGTGTAAGCGCACGTTCACACTGGCCACTGAGCAGAAAAAAAACAAACACAGATACATAATGATTAAATACCCTGCAGTAAATAAATAAATAGCATAGCGCTTGAAAATAATATACGGTACGTAGTTAACATGTTTTTTGATTTAAAAAAATGCGAAAGTCATCCCACCTCTTCACGGTGACCGTAATTGTAGTAAAAAAAAAATAGTAGCAATTACTGAGAAAACATTTTTACTACTATACATTTTATGAATGTGTTTATGAATGCTGTTTTTTGTATTCATCATACATCTGTATATTAGAATTCCAGCTATATTCTATTTTTATTTTGCCATATAGCTACAAAAGTTATTTACAATGAAACTTAGCAATTTAGCAATAGTAGCAACATAAGCATTGTCAAAATGAAGTCTGACCTGATGTGTTTGACGTGACATACATGCTGCAACTATTCACCACTTTACATCCAGTAGAAACAATGACGCAGATCTTAAAACAACATGTTTGACACTTACATTTTCCATTATTTACTTTCATGTCTTGACAGCTAAACCAAATACATTTAGAACCCAACATGCTGATTTCATGTTGACCATGGTAGGACATAATGAATACACATTTAAACGGATATACAGTATAATCTATAAAGTCATAAGATTATTATAAAGAACCATCTTCAAAGAAGTTGTTCAGTCTGAAGTGCCTAAAGCAATGCAAACAGTAATCTAAAAGTTACAGTACCATACACACTAAGGCCGGTTTCACACGTCCTGATATTTCAGGTACCTGTAAACACGGTATCGGAGATATCTGTGTCCATGTGTCCGTGTCATACATCCGTGTGGCACACGTGTGGCAACCGTGTGCCGCCCGTGTGCCACATCAGGACCACACCGTCGGCCGCCAGGAAGCAGCACTATAGTAAGCTCTGTTCCCCTGCGTGTTGTACTGAAGCCGGCTGTCATCCTTTCTCCCCTGCTCGGCCAGCGAGCAGGGGAGAATGAATGAAAGAAAAAAACAACATGGGGTCCCCCCTATATTTTAAAAGTAACCCGGCAAAACTCACAAGTGCGGCTGCTATTTTCAGGCTGGTAAGGGGCCATGGATATGGGCCCCAGCCTAAAAAAAGCAGCCCGCAGCTGCCCAGAAAAGGCGCATATATTAGACATGGCAATTCTGGAGCTTTGCCTGGTTCTTCCCACTTGCCCTGTAGCGGTGGCAAGTGGGGTAATGAGGGGTTAATGTCACCTTCCTATTGTAATGTGACATTAAGCCAGCTTAGTAATGGAGAGGTGTCAATAAGACACCTCTCCATTACAAATCCTATAGTAGTTAAATGGTTAATCAAATACACCACACAGTAAGAAAAAGTCTTTCAATGAAATAAAACAATATACACATTTTTTCCATCTTTATTAGTCTGCCATTCCAAGTGAAGCCCTCGATCTCCTGGAAAAAATGTCAAAATAATAAACCAACAATGTACCATGCCTGTCCAGCGTACAGTCAGTCCCACGCAGTAATCCATATCTAGGGGAATTCACAGTTTACAACTGGGAGCACTGCTAATGCGACTGCTCCTGGCTGTAAGCTACTGGTGAATGAATGAAATGCTGCGAGCGGAGCTTCAGTGACTAGCGATGATGTTACCGAAGCTGCGCTTCCAGGCAGCATGAACTCCTCAGCGTGGGAAAATCAGCTGGCATTCTCCCACGCTGAAGAGTTCATTTTAAAACTGTCCCTACACATACCGGAGGCACTGACATGTGAAACAGGCTTAAAGGATATTGACATGTTTAACATGAAAAATATGATTATTTTTACTTGTATTACTGCAATTTTTTAAACTAAATTTCAGTTTGCAATCTACATTACTTCATTCATTTTCAGATCCCCTGATAAGAAGTTTGCAGCTTGATACAAGTTTTAGATTTTTCTCTTGTGGAAGTTTATATCCCAGTAATATAGGCTGGTTGTGAGCTCTCTCTGTATCAGAAGTACTGAAGTTTTCAGTAGCTAATATATCTTTTTTCCTTGTCCTGTGCTTTCCTTCTTTTCACGGCATGTTTTTTCTGCCTTCTTCCCTCCTGATTTATCTAATAACCCATACAGGCACACCATTAATGAGTGTCAATCGACTATACACTATTTGATCGCCACTCGTTTCTTGGCCTGTTACATGGGCCAACAAAAAACTGATGAGAACACAATTGTTCTGCCTCCGTATAAGAGCATGTTGTCAAAGATAACAATAATTATTATGCCTGGGTAAATTATCTGATCATTCTTCTGGTGACCATTAGCATGTTTATATGGGCTGTAATTGGGAATGAGTATTGTCATGGACCATTAAACTCAGAGAAGGAATGGGGGAACAGTGAGCACAGTCACAACCGGGTGCAGGAGCTCTAATGGATTTATGTATTTTTGCAAAATTGTTGAGCTATATAAAGGATTTACAATAAGTCTGAAGCAGGAAAATGGTAGAAAATTGTAAGACTATTTAGAAAGTTTAACTTTGCATTTAGAAAGCAAATAGGCAATTAAAATATATCTTTGTGCCAAGGTATAGTGGTTGCCTAAAGGTCTGTTAATTATACAAATTTTGGTTTTCAAACAGCTGGCAACTTCAGTGTTTTTAGATGTTTTAGTCAGATATTTCTATGGTTACTGAAGTACAGTTATAAGCATTTAATACATTTTTATACTTTAATGGAGAAATGCTGTATATACTCGAGTATAAGCCGACCTGATTATAAGCCCGTAGAAGCGCAGGACAGCGCGAAACGGCCGTAGTCCTCCCCTGCTCGCACGAGCTCCCTCTCCCCCGGCCTTAATCGTCTTCTGGATGTATTGTTTTCAATAAAGGAACCATTTTTTACTTCAGTCCGGTGAGTGCCCTCATCTCTTCTTATGAACTATCCTGGTATGTATTGTCCCCTCATCCCTATCCTTATATGCATAACCATTTCATCCCTGTCCTGGTATGCATGGCTCGTCAACCCTATACTTGTATGCATGACTCCTCATCCCTATCTTTATATGAATGGCTCTTCATCCCTGTCCTGGTCTGCATGGCTCCCATCAAAAAACCCATTATACTTACCTTCCTGCGCTCCCTCGCAGCATCTTGTTCCGATGCCAGTAGCTGATTTATGCTTGTAAGCAGCACATGGCATGGACGTCATGCGCTGCTTGCAAGAAGAACATGGCAGGGATGTCCTGCTCTGCTTACAATACATTTTTATACTTTAATTGAGAAATGCCATATATACTCGAGTATAAGCCGACCTGAGTATAAGTCGAGGCACCTAATTTTACCAGTAAAGACTTGAAAAACTTATTGACTCATGCATAAGGCAGGTATGCATTGTCTCCTCATCTCTATCCTCGTATGCATGACTCCTCATCCTTTTTGTGGTCTACATGGCTCCTCATCCGTAACCTGGACTGCATGGCTCCTCATCCCTATTCTTGTATGCATGGCCCTTCATCCCTATCCTTGTATGCATGGCTCTTCATCCATTTCATTGTATGAGTGGCTCTTCATACCTATCCTGGTATGCATTGTCCCCTCATCCCCATCCTTATATGCATAAAAAAAATTATACTTACCTTCTTGCGCTCCCACACAGCACCTTGTTCCGATGCCAGCAGCTGATTTATGCTTGTAAGCAGCGCATGGCATGGACATCATGCACGGCTTACAAGCAAAACATGGCAGGGATGTCCTGCACTGCTTACAATACATTTTTATACTTTAAAATGCACCATATAAGTGCATCGTAGAAGTGTGGAGCTATGAATTAATCCAGAATTTAATATGATGTATACAGACTGTACCCTGCCACCATCACACTCTAATCAGCATGTCCATTCATCTATTCTTGCAACCACTTGGTATGTTTTTCAACTAACCCCTACTATACCCCAATGTTATTTATGACCTCCTCATTTACTCTGCCTTGATCATCCTGCATCTGGCTCGCTCTTAATTATCTGACCACAGACCACTCCCCTCAGCTCCACACCTGAATGCATTTTCAAGCAAATACATTGCAAACCATACATCTCCCAAGACGTCAGTCTGCACAGTGCAAAATATAAGTGCATCATAGTAGTGTGGAACTCAGAATTAATCCAGAATTGAACCAGTAGGGAACTGAAGGTAACTGGATAGTCAATGTAAACAATGTTTCTGTTTGTTTTCACTCACACCCCTATAATCCTTCAATTTCTACTAACCTCCCTAATCCCAATAACCTAGTAATTAACTTGTTATCTCTCCCTCCATCCTCCCCATCCATCTCACCTCCTCCTCAGATCTGTTCCTCAACACACAATCCTCTGTCTCCAAACACAGACAGCCCCCTCATACCCTTTCCTGCTACCACCTGCTATCACTTTCTCTGCTCCTCCTCATTGATGGTGATATTTCTCCAAATCCTGGTCCTCCTCACCACATCCACACAGTCAATTCTACCTTCCATCCAAGCTCTATCACAAATTTCCATAACCTCTCTAACCTTATACCCATTCACCCAGCCCCCGCTTCCCCAGTCCCAACAACAGGAGCTCTATGGAATGCTCGCTCGGTCTGCAACAAACGTTCCTACAACCATGATCTATTTATTACTCACAAACTTTCCTTCCTCGCCATCACCAAAATCTGGCTCACCCCCTCTGACACAGCCTTTTCTGCTGCACATTTGTATGGTGGATTCCACCTTTCCCACACCCCATGCCCCAGCAGCAAGCATGGTGGAGGAGTTTGTTTTCTCCTGTTAGATAACTGTTCCTCCATCCAAATCCCACTGCCACCCTCTGTTGCCCTCCCTTCCTTTGAGGTGTACTCTGTTCACATCTACCCACCCTCCAATCTCCAACTGGCTGTCATTTACCGCCCCCCAGTGCCAACCACCTCCTTTTGTGACCACTTCACTACTTGGCTACTTGATTTCCTCTCCGCTAACATCCTCACTATCATCATGGGAAACTGTTATGAACTGGTGGCCTAGGAGCAGCATGGACGAGCTCTGGAGTAGGTGGCCTCTATCCTGACCTCAGACCCTGAACTTAACACCGCAACTAGAAGTAGCCGTGGGATGTTCCTGTCACTCCCTAAAAACCTCGTCACAGCCGGAGGACTAATTACCCCTAAAGAAAGAAACAGGAAAACTATCTTGCCTCAGAGAAAATTCCAAAAGGAAAGACAGCCCCCCACAAATATTGACTGTGAGAGGAGAGGGAAATTACAAACGCAGACTGAAAACAGAATTTAGCAAAGGAGGCCACGCTACCTAGAAAGAAAAGACAGGGCAGAGTACTGTGCGGTCAGTATTAAAATACTACAAAAATCCACCACAGAGAATACAAAAATCTCCACACCTAACTAAAGGCATGGAGGGTAACTCTGCAACTCCAGAGCTTCCAGCTAGGCTGAATAAATCCTTACACAGACAAAGCTGGACAAGAAAAAACATAGCAATTCACTGAACTATAAAGTCCACCGCATGTGGACTGAAAAAACAAAGCCAGGACTTATCTTGATGATTTGGAAAATCCAGCAGGAGAAACCAAGCAGAGATGTGAATTCTCCAGAACACAATGGACAACTGGCACTCACCAAAGGGTGAGGCCAGACTAAATAGCCCCGTCCAAAGTGGTCGCACCTGATGACTGCTGTGAAGGACAAACAGCAGCACTACCACTTATAACCACAGGAGGGAGCCCAAGAGCAGAACCCACAACAGAATTCACAACAGTACCCCCCCTTGAGGAGGGGTCACCGAACCCTCACCAGAGCCCCCAGGCTGATCAGGATGAGCCAAATGGAAGGCACGAACCAAATCGCCAGCATGAACATCGGAGGCAACAACCCAAGAATTATCCTCCTGGCCATAACCCTTCCACTTGACAAGATACTGAAGCCTCCATCTTGAAAAACGAGAATCCAAGATCTTCTCCACAACATACTCCAACTCCCCATCAATCAGCACCAGGGCAGGAGGATCAACAAAGGGAACCAAGGGTACCACATATTTCCGCAACAAAGATCTATGAAAAACATTATGGATGGAAAAAGAGGCTGGAAGGGCCAAACAAAAAGACACTGGATTGATAATCTCAGAAATCCTATAAGGACCAATAAACCGAGGTTTGAACTTCGGGGAAGAAACCTTCATAGGAACATGACGGGAAGACAACCAGACCAAATCCCCAACCCGAAGCCGGGAACCCACACACCGACGACGGTGGGCAAAACGCTGAGCCTCCTCCTGAGACAACACCAAATTGTCCACAACATGAGCCCAAATTTGCTGCAACCTGTCAACCACAGAGTCCACCCCAGGACAATCAGAAGACTCAACCTGCCCTGAAGAAAAACGAGGATGAAACACAGAATTACAAAAGAAGGGTGAAACCAAGGTAGCAGAACTAGCCCGATTATTAAGGGCAAACTCGGCCAATGGCAAGAAAGCCACCCAATCATCCTGATCAGCAGACACAAAGCATCTCAAATAAGTCTCCAAAGTCTGGTTAGTTCGCTCGGTTTGACCATTTGTCTGAGGATGAAATGCGGAAGAAAAAGACAAATCAATGCCCAGCTTAGCACAAAAGGACCGCCAAAACCTAGAAACAAACTGGGAACCTCTATCGGACACAATATTCTCCGGAATGCCATGCAAACGAACCACATGCTGAAAAAACAACGGAACCAACTCAGAAGAGGAAGGCAATTTAGGCAAAGGTACCAAATGAATCATCTTAGAAAACCGGTCACAGACCACCCAGATAACCGACATCCTCTGGGAAACAGGAAGATCCGAAATAAAATCCATAGAAATATGTGTCCAAGGCCTCTCAGGGACCGGCAAAGGCAAAAGCAACCCACTGGCGCGGGAGCAGCAAGGTTTAGCCCGCGCACAAGTCCCACAGGACTGCACAAAAGAACGCACATCCCGTGACAAAGAAGGCCACCAAAAGGACCTACTAACCAAATCTCTGGTACCAAAAATCCCAGGATGGCCAGCCAACACAGAACAGTGAACCTTAGAAATCACTTTACTAGTCCATCAGTCAGGAACAAACAGTTTCCCCTCTGGACAGCAATCAGGTTTATCAGTCTGAAACTCCTGAAGAGCCCGTCGCAAATCAGGGGAGATAGCGGAAAGAATCACCCCCTCCTTCAGAATACCAACCGGCTCAAGAACCCCAGGGGAATCAGGCAAAAAACTCCTAGAGAGGGCATCAGCCTTAACATTCTTAGAACCCGGAAGATACGACAACAAAATCAAAACGAGAGAAAAACAGGGACCATCGAGCCTGTCTAGGATTCAGCCGTTTGGCAGACTCGAGGTAAATCAGATTCTTATGATCGGTCAAGACCACAATACGGTGCTTGGCCCCCTCAAGCCAATGTCACCACTCCTCAAATGCCCACTTCATAGCCAACAACTCACGATTACCGACATCATAATTGCGTTCCGCAGGCGAGAACTTCCGAGAGAAGAAGGCACACGGTTTCATCGAGGAACCATCAGAATTCCTCTGAGACAAAACGGCCTCTGCCCCAATTTCAGAAGCGTCAACTGTTGTGAATTCCGTTCTCGGGCTCCCTCCTGTGGTCATGAGCGGTATTGTGTGAGTTTGTTCTGGGGCTCCCTCTGGTGGCCTTTAGCGATATGGCTGGTCTTGGCTGGGCTCAGCTTCTTCATTTCCTGCTATGCTGGGCCTATTTAATTCACCTGGCCCTTCATTTGTTGCCTGCTGTCGGTGTATTCAGTCCTGATATTGAGCTCTCCTGAATATTCCTTGTGACCAGTCTCCTGCTGGAGAAGCTAAGTTTGTTTGTTCATTTTGCTCATTATTTCCTTGAAAACGTTTCTCTGTATATGATGAGTTCAGTCCAGCTTGCTTATATGTGATTTTTCGCTTGCTGGTTAGTTCTGGGGTGCAGAGTGCGCCCCTCACATCGTGAGTCGGTGTGGGGGTTCTTGTATTCTCTGCGTGGTTTATTTTTGATAGTTTTTGTACTGACCGCACAGACTCCTATCTATTTTCAGTCTATCTAGTGTTAGCGGGCCTCATTTGCTGAACCTGTTTCATTTCTACGTTTGTCTTTTCCCCTTAACTCACAGTTATTATTTGTGGGGGGCTGACTAAAACTTTGGGGTTATTTCTCTGAGGCAAGTGAGGTCTTTGCTTTCTCTCTAGGGGTAGTCAGTTTCTCAGGCTGTGAACGAGGCGTCTAGGATTTTAGGAACGCTCCACGGCTGCCTTTAGTGTTTGTGGATAGGATCAGGATTGCGGTCAGTATAGCTTCCACATCCCCAGAACTTGTCCTATATTCTGGTCATATGTGTCAGGTCAGTTTTGAGATCCTACCACCGGATCATAACAGTCAACCTCAACCTGAAAAGGAAGAGAAACATCCGGCTGACGCAACACAGGGGCAGAAGTAAATCGGCGCTTAAGCTCCTGAAAGGCAGAAACAGCCTCAGAGGACCAATTCGTTACATCAGCGCCCTTCCTCGTCAAATCGGTCAGGGGTTTAACCACACTAGAGAAGTTGGCAATGAAACGGCGATAAAAATTAGCAAAGCCCAAAAATTTCTGAAGGCTCTTCACGGATGTGGGCTGGATCAAATCATGAATGGCCTGAACCTTAACCGGATCCATTTCTATAGATGATGGAGAAAAAAATGAAGCCCAAAAACGAAACCTTCTGTACTCCAAAGAGGCACTTAGACCCCTTCACAAACAAGGCATTATCACGAAGGACCTGAAATACCATCCTGACTTGTTTCACATGAGACTCCCAATCATCTGAAAAAATCAAAATATCATCCAAATATACAATCATGAATTTATCAAGATAATTCCGAAAAATATCATGCATGAAGGACTGAAACACAGATGGGGCATTAGAGAGTCCAAATGGCATCACCAGATATTCAAAATGGCCCTTGGGCGTATTAAACGCAGTTTTCCATTCGTTACCCTGCTTAATACGAACAAGATTATATGCCCCTCGAAGGTCAATCTTAGTAAACCAACTAGCCCCCTTAATCCTGGCAAACAAATCAGAAAGCAAAGGCAAAGGGTATTGGAATTTGACCGTGATCTTATTCAAGAGGCGATAATCAATACAGGGTCTCAAGGAGCCATCCTTCTTGGCAACAAAAAAAACCTGCTCCCAATGGAGAAGAAGATGGCCGAATATGTCCCTTCTCCAAAGACTCCTTAACATAACTCCGCATGGCGGCATGTTCAGGCACAGACAGGTTGAAAAATCGGCCCTTAGGGAACTTACAGCCTGGAATCAAGTCAATAGCACAATCACAGTCCTTATGCGGTGGAAGGGAACTGGACTTGGGCTCATCGAAAACATTCTGGAAATCTGACAGAAACTCAGGAATTTCAGAAGAGGGGGAGGAGGAAATTGACATCAGAGGAACGTCATCATGAACCCCCTGACAACCCCAACTAGTCACAGACATAGATTTCCAATCCAACACCGGATTATGTACCTGTAACCATGGAAACCCCAGCACAATAGCATCATGCAAATTATGCAACACCAGGAAACGACAATCTTCCTGATGGGTTGGCGCCATGCACATGGTTAACTGTGTCCAAAACTGAGGTTTATTTTTAGCCAATGGTGTAGCATCAATGCCCCTCAAAGGGATAGGACTCTGCAAAGGCTCAAAGGGAAAACCACAACGTCTGGCAAATTCTAAGTCCATTAAATTCAAAGCAGCGCCTGAATCCACAAATGCCATGACAGAAAATGACGATAATGAGCAGATCAGGGTCACAGATAACAGAAATTTAGGTTGTACAGTACTGATGGTAACGGAATTAGCGATTCTCTTGGCACGCTTAGGGCAATCAGAAATAACATGAGCAGAATCGCCGCAGTAAAAGCACAACCTATTCTGACGTCTGAATCCTTGGCGTTCAGCTCGAGACACAATCCTATCACACTGCATTGGCTCAGGACTCCGCTCGGAAGACAACGCCATAGTGTGCACAACTCTGCGCTCACGCAAGCGCCGATCAGTTTGAATGGCCAGAGACATAGAATCACTCAGACCTGCAGGCGTGGGGAACCCCACCATAACATCTTTAACAGATTCAGAAAGACCCTTTCTGAAAATTGCCGCCAAAGCATCCTCATTCCATTTAGTAAGCACAGACCATTTTCTAAATTTCTGGCAATACGATTCTGCCGCTTCTTGACCCTGACACAGGGCCAACAAGGTTTTTTCAGCATGATCCACAGAATTAGGTTCATCATACAATAACCCAAGTGCCTGAAAAAAGGTGTCTACATTAAGCAAGGCCGGATTCCCAGATTCCAGGGAAAATGCCCAATCCTGAGGGTCACCACGCAACAGAGATATGACAATTTTTACCTGCTGGATGGGATCACCAGAGGAACGGGGCTTCAGAGCAAAAAACAGTTTACAATTATTTTTAAAGCTCAGAAATTTGGACCTGTCCCCAAAAAACAGATCAGGGGTAGGAATTCTAGGCTCCAAAACAGGAGTCTGCACGATATAATCAGAAATACCCTGCACTCTAGCAGCAAGTTGATCCACACGAGAAGCAAGTCCCTGAACATCCATATCAGCACTTAACTCTTGAGCCACCCAGAGGTAAAGAGGGAAAAAAAAAACCACAGAGTACAGAAAAAAAAATTGGCTCAGCACTTTCTTTCCCTTCTTTTGAGAGGCGGTTAACTTATCGTTGGCCAGTTGTACTGTTATGAACTGGTGGCCAAGGAGCAGCATGGACGAGCTCTGGAGTAGGTGCCCTCTATACTGACCGCAGACCCTGAACTTAACACCGCAACTAGAAGTAGCCGTGGGATGTTCCTGTCACTCCCTAAAAACCTTGTCACAGCCGGAAGACTAATTACCCCTAAAGAAAGAAACAGGAAAACTATCTTGCCTCAGAGAAAATTCCAAAAGGAAAGACAGCCCCCCACAAATATTGACTGTGAGAGGAGAGGGAAATTACAAACGCAGACTGAAAACAGAATTTAGCAAAGGAGGCCACGCTACCTAGAAAGAAAAGACAGGGCAGAGTACTGTGCGGTCAGTATTAAAATACTACAAAAATCCACCACAGAGAATACAAAAATCTCCACACCTAACTAAAGGCATGGAGGGTAACTCTGCAACTCCAGAGCTTCCAGCTAGGCTGAATAAATCCTTACACAGACAAAGCTGGACAAGAAAAAACATAGCAATTCACTGAACTATAAAGTCCACCGCATGTGGACTGAAAAAACAAAGCCAGGACTTATCTTGATGATTTGGAAAATCCAGCAGGAGAAACCAAGCAGAGACGTGAATTCTCCAGAAAACAATGGACATTGGCACTCACCAAAGGGTGAGGCCAGACTAAATAGCCCCGTCCAAAGTGGTCGCACCTGATGACTGCTGTGAAGGACAAACAGCAGCACTACCACTTATAACCACAGGAGGGAGCCCAAGAGCAGAACCCACAACAGAATTCACAACAGGAAACTTCAACATCCCCATTGACACTTCCCTTTCAGCTTTCACTAAACTTCTATCTCTCACTTCCTCTTTCAGCCTCTCTCAATGGTCTTCTGCAGCCACTCAAAAAGATGACCACACAATGGACCTCATCTTCACCTACCTCTACTCCCTATCTAACCTCTCTAACTTGCTGCTCCTTCTTTCTGACCACAACCTACTTACATTATCTTGCCTCTCCTCTCCTAGTCCACAATCCCCAGTCCATAAACTTGCACACCCTCTCAGAAATCTTAAACACCTCAATCCACACTCACTTTATGAATCACTCTTCCCTCTTACAGACAAGTTCCTTACACAATGCGGATGCTGCTGCTAATTTATATAACACCACAATAGCTGTAGCTCTGGAATTGTTCAGCCTTCTCACACATACCAAAGCTTGCAAAATCAACAGACAGCCGTGGCACACCAGCCTGACCAAAGAACAGAAGCGGGCTTCTAGGATTGATGAGCAGAGATGTAAAAGATCCCACTCCAATGAGCACTTTAACACATTCAAACAGTCCTTCACTGCTTTCAAGGCCACTCTCGCTGCAGCAAAACAACCCTACATCTCATCTCTCATATCCTTCCTGTCTCAAAACTCTAAACAGCTATTCAACACTTTGAATTCTCTCCTCCGTCCCCCAGCAACTCCTCCCTCTCCACTCATCTAAGCTGAAGACTTTGCCTCATCCTTCAAGCAGAAGATTGATGATATTAGAGAAAGCTTTGGCCTACAACCTCCAGAGGACCTCCTCCTAACCACTCAGCTCTCCTCCAAAACCAACTTCTCAACCATTACAGAAGTTCAACGTTCCACTCTACTCTCAAGATCACATCTCACCACCTGTGCACTTGAACTGGTCGCATGCCACTTCATCCCAAACCTCACCACATTGTTCATCCCAACCCTAACCCATCTCTTCAACCTATCACTAGCAACTGGTGTTTTCCCCTCATGCTTCAAACATGCCTCTATCACACCCATACTCAAAAAGCCCCCTCTTGACCCATCCTTTGTATCTAGCTATTGCTTCATATCATTTCTACTCTATGCCTCAAAACTATTGCAGCATGTCCATTTTGAACTGTCCTCCCACCTCTCTTCTTGCTCACTCTTCGACTGCTTACAATTTGGCTTCCGACCGCATCACTCCACTGAAATTGCCCTAACTAAAGTCGCAAATGACCTACTAACTGCCAAAGCCAAGTGACACTACTTTGTCCTTCTCCTCCTGGACCTGTCCTCTGCCTTTGACACAGTGAACCATTCCTTATTACTACAGACCCTCTCATCTCTTGGCATCACAGACTTGACCCTATCTTGGATCTCGTCATACCTAAAGGTAACGTTACACTAAGCGACGCTCCAGCGATATAGACAACGATCCAACCTAAACTAGATCGCTGGAGCGTCGCTGTTAGGTCGCTGTAGAGACGTCAAACACAGCAACTCCAGAACGATGCAGGAGCGATCCAGTGACATAACGGCGACTCACTTATCGTTCACGCTCCATGTAAAAACATTGCTGACATCGTTGCTTTTGCTGTCAAACATGACGATACACGCCGATCTAGCTACCAAAATAAAGTTCCAGACTTCTAGCTCCGACCAGCGATATAACAGCGGGATCCAGATCGCTGCTGCGTGTCAAACTCAACGAGATCGCTATCCAGGATGCTGCAACATCACAGATCGTTGTCGTTCTCGTTGGAAAGTTGTTTAGTGTGAAGGTACCTTTACAGACTAGACGTTCAGCATCTGTCGGACTCCTGCAAGGTTCAGTCCTAGGGCCCCTGCTGTTCTCCATTTACACCTTCAGCCTGTGACTGCTCATAGACTCTCACAGCTTTTAACAAAGGAAAAACAAGAATCTGAGTGAAAAAAAAAAATAAATCCAGCTCACCTCAGTAGTATCCAATGGCCGTGCATGGAAAGAAGTTCGTGTTAGCAGTAAACAAGCAATATCAAAGAAGGGAATGTATCCAGCAGCAGATCCATTGGTGAGAAACTGTTTAAAAACAAAAATTATAACATGGTTAAAATTATGGAATAAAGCCATTAATTTGGAAAAAAGGCAAGTAACCCAGGAAATTCATGGCCCGGGCTACTTGCCTTTTTCCCAAGTTAATGGTTTTATGCCATAATTTTAACTATGTTACATATTAAAGATTTTTGTTTGTAAACAATTTTTCACCAATGGATCTGCTGCTGGATACCTTTCCTTCTTTGATCTCACAGCTTTTAGTATCACCTCTCTACTGACGACACACAGATCTAGCTCTCTGGAACAGATATCCCTACTAACCAGAATTCCACAATGTCTGTCCGCTATTTCATCCTTCTTCTCTGCTAGATTTCTAAAACTTAATATGGACAAAACAGAATTCATCATCTTTCATCACTCGACTCTCCCCAACAGACCTATACATTAAAGTAAATGACTGCTCACTCTCCCCACTACCACAGGCTTGCTGCATTGGGGTAATCCTTGACTCTGATCTCTCCTTCATACCACATATCCAAGCCCTTTCTACTTCCTGCTGACTTCAACTCAAAATTATTTTCTGAATCCGTACATTCCTCAACCAAGAATCATAAAAAACCCTAGTCCATGCACTCATCATCTCTGCTGCTTGACTAATCCACCTATCCCCACGCTGTTCCTCAGCCTCTCCCCTCTGTCAATCCCTGCACTGGCTCCCCATTACCTAGAGACTCCAGTTCAAAACCCTAACCATGACATACAAAGCCATCTACAACCTATCTCCTCCATACATCTGTGATCTAGTCTCTCGGTAATGTCACGCTCACCTGACTGGCCATGTGACAGGTACCTGGGTATGGTTACACCTATGTAAAGGAGGTGTGTTTAGCACATGGAGTGAGTGTTTGGGAGTCTGTCAGTGTGGACAGATTTCCATGTGTCCCGGCTGGACACTACAAAGAGACCGTGTTTAGGCTGTAGAGCCTGCGTGCTGGACATAGCACAGCCTGTGTGCCCACAGACCTGAGAGAGCGGAGCTCTACTATGGACATTGAGGATTCATCTGTCTGATGTAAGACTTTATCGTTTGTTCATCTTTCTATGGTTTATGGAGAGAATAAACCAAACAGACTGCTTTAATTGGAAAAACCGTGCCTGAGTGCTTGTATTCCGTGCCAAACGAGTGTCCCCCAAAGACACGTAGTATGCAAAATGCTACAATTGGTGCTAGACTGCAGGCAACGATCCAAAGAGCACATGTTGCAGTGCTGGCTGGTCTGAGCCAGAGGAGTGAACGGTCTGACAACCGTGTGATACTGACCGGGGTCAGTGAGAACTGCTGTTTGTGGGATACCTCTGAGGAGAAGAGGGTTCCAGGAACCTGTGTGGCCGACACCAACAGGTAACGGACAGGAGTCCGTGTGATACTGACCGGGGTCAGTGAGAAACTGTGTTTGGGCTGTAAAGCCGGGTGTGTAACAGACAGGAGTCTGTGCTGTGCTGACCGGGGTCAGTGAGAGTGGTTATTTTTTCCCTGTAAAGCACGTGTGCAGGTGTTTGCTGTGGACCAGCAAGTCCATGAATTATTATTTTTTCTTCTCTGATCAACTTGCTGTGGCTCGGTGGGGCCACGAAGACTGAAGGCATCTGGCGGTAACTCAGCGGGGTTATGAAGTTTGCTGTGGATCAGCAGGTCCACGAAGTCTGCGGTGGTTACGTGCAGTTGCAGTGAGAGGTTCTGCAGCAGCCGGAGTTGCGGTGGCAGCAGCAGCAGTGGCTTGTTATCGGCAGCCAAAGGTGCCGGTGGTTTGTGTCAGCAGCGGGAGCTGTGGTAGCACCAGTAGGAACTGGTGAGGTGTCGGAAAAGACATTGCTGGACCAGGTCATGCAGACTCTTAAAGGGCCAGTGCCGACCTAAAGAGACATATACTGTGGAACTGTTGGGGCTTGAGAGTACTGTGGGGAAGTCTCGGGGTGTACCCCAGAGTGGGGTGGTGTCCCTAAAGGGGGTGGAGTCCCAAAAACAGAGCGGTGACCCAAATAATTATGGTTGGCCAAAAAGTGGCCGGGCATCCCAAAAAAGGGGTGGCGTCCCAAAAGGGGGTAGTTGCCCAAAAGGGGGTGGTGGCCCTAAAGGAGAAAATAGCCCACAAGGGGGAGGTGGCCCTAAAAGGGTCGGAGTCCAAAAAGGGGATAGTGACCCAAAAAGGGGTGGAGCTTTCAAAAGGGGCATCACTGGTTACCTCAGTAAACATGTCTGGGGAACAGCAATGTTTGTGTTTTGTGTATTCCGAGTGCGGCATAGACTTCCCATTTGATGACAGCCCGCAGGTGTGTACTGTTATGTTACACCGTGAAGGAGTATCTGGACTGCTGGACTCAAAGAGTCAGGTGACTCTGATGGGAACTCCTCTCGTTCTCTGTCTAACCGAGAAAAAGGTCAAGGTTCGCTGCATCCATGGGGTCACTGTGGACTATACTGTGGACAGAGTGATCATCGATATGTCCAAAAGTGTAGAGTGCCAAGATGGTGGTATAACACCAGACTTTTTCTACCCCTTTGAGAGGGGCAGGGTCTTTGTGATCTTTGAAGACATATGGGAAGTTGAGGAAGTGTGGGGTTGCTCAGAGGAGAGACGGAACGGTCATATTGAAGCCCCACTACAGCAGCAGGCTGTGGGGATTCCTTTTAATGGGATGCATAAAGAGGAGGAGGTATCGCCACCTAAGGTTGAAAGTCCAGAGTTCCGGGTGACTGAAATAAAGTGTGGGTCTGACCAACTCAGGGACTTAGTTGGGGTGACCAAACGTATGACCGTGGGAAACAGGGTAGCTCCAGAAAAAGGGTCCGACACCTGTTTAAGTGGGGACTTGCTGTTCCAGGAGGACAAGGTGAAAGGGGGTGACTCCTATTCAGACTGTGACTTGAACGCAAGAGGAAAAGAATGCAGTAAGGGGGAGCCGAGTAAAAATGACACACCTTCATCTCATCGCGGGGGCCAAGGAAAGGCGGGACAGGCTACACCCTCTCAGAAGAAGGATGAGGAGGTCACTTTATCTCTGACAAACCCTAGCACTGAGATAGTTAGTGACAGGCTGGGGTTAGAACAGACCTGTAGTAGATCCACATCTGCAATGCCCGGAAAGGGTGAAGTGGCTCAGTATGACGAAGGCTCTGGAGTACCTAATGCTGAAGAGATGGAGAACTCTGAAGTTACCAAGAGTCAAGAGGTACCTAGGAGTAAACAGACAGGAGACACCATAGAGGTGGATGCAGAAATAGGTGGAACTCTGAAGAGGCAGAGTGTGGGTGGGCAAGAGACCCCATCTGAAAGTCTAATTAAAGAACTGGTAGTGCAACATGTGCTAGCCAAAAGAGAGCAGGACCATAACATAGAGTTGCTTAAAGAAACAGTCGAGAGAGAAAGGGCCCTGAGGCAAGCAATTGAGCACAGAGTGGGTGACCTGGAGAAGGAAGTCTCTGAGCTCAGAGGTCACCTATCAGCATGTCAAAAACTGAACAAGGCCATATTGAAAGATATGGAGGTGTTCAGAGAGGCCCAAGAGAAGAATCAGCAGGAGCTTCTCCAGAGAGAGGATGAGCGTCGCTGCTTGGTAGAAGAGCAAGATAAAGTTCTCCAAGAGCTCAAGACAAAGGAGACTAATCAACAGCTCCAGAAATCCACGGATGACCCGGAAATCGAACTGTTGCACTCTCCCGATCTGATCGCTATGAAGGAGAGTGAGCTGGAGAGGCTGACCAAAGAAGGGGCCTCCATGGAGGAAGAAATCCAGCAAGGGAAGTGCCACGCAGATGGCCGAACAAAGGACATCGAGGTCTTGGAAAACTGCGCTGACACTAAGGACGAGGAGGTCTAACAATATGGCCAAGAAGGTGAGACTTCGATCTTCAAGTGCATAATAGACGTACCTGAAGACATGCAAGAAGTGTGTGCCAGTGAGGAGGTGCATGAAGCGTTTAAAAAGGCGGTCGAAGCATGTAGGGTGCACTGGGCACCTGAGACTCATCAACTGGTCATATTGTCGACTAGGGAAGTCACAGTGAAGCGGGTGGCTGTCCTGAGAGAGATGCATCTACAATGCCTCCGCAAAAAACAAATGATCACGTTGAAGAATGAGGAAGCCGCTCGACGTCTGGAGCTAGCGAGAGAAGCTCAAAGTCGGTTGGGTATTGTAGAAGATGTCGTGCAAGCGCCCAGAGGTCTGGTGAGGAAAGTCATCGGAAGATTTGGGAAGGTGATGCAAGAGATGGTGAATAGGTCCGGTGTTATGAGAGTGAGCATTCCGGCTGATGACGAAGCCCAGGTCATGGGTGAAGATGGGATGGTTCCATTCCTTGTCGTCGGATCCATGGAGAGCCTTGGGAATATCCAAATGCTCCTGGGGTATCGTGTGGCATACCTGAAACAGATAGAGCAGCTAAGACGTGAAAGGGAGCAGATCAATATAGAGCTGCAGGAATTGGCAAACAGATCGCCACCACCTTCAACTCGCGGTATAAAGAGACGAAGAGGTTCTCTAAAGACTGTGAGTCCTCAAGTTGAAGCTAACAGAGGATATAGAGATAAAAGGAAGAGCTGCTCTCCGAAGAAAGACAATAGGAGAGATCAACAACAGAGAGAGAACCGAAGGTGGCCAGATGGAAGAGCTTGAAATAGTGACTCCTCAGTTAGTTCAGGGCTCAGTGACCTAAGCGGGAGATCCTGTAGCAGAGGAAATGACAAGGGGTCATCTTTATCAAAGGGTGTGATGCAAATGGTTGGCGAATGCCGATGAAAGGGTTAAGTAACAGGCCCTGACTTAGACAGATGGTTTGACTTGAGAGAAGGATCTCTGGTCGGGTAATAGAAAGTGCCAAGCCCCACGGCTTTAGGCAGAGGGGGGGAATATGTGGCATAGCGACTGGTCATGCGATTAATGGGCGGTATGTATCGCAGAGGTGGGTGGCCCTGTGATGGAAGCCTGGGTATGTTTTGCTCAATCAGATCTACTGCTGAGGGATTTGTTTACATTGGGAAGGCTTCCAGGTGATTGGAGAGATGGGTGGGTCCAGTCACCTACAAACCCACCCAAAGAGGTGTGTCTGAACACCTAAGATGGTTTTGTGTTTAAGGACCTGTGGTGGTGATGTCACGCTCACCTGACTGGCCATGTGACAGGTACCTGGGCGTGGTTACACCTATGTAAAGGAGGTGTGTTTAGCACATGGAGTGAGTGTTTGGGAGTCTGTCAGTGTGGACAGATTTCCATGTGTCCCGGCTGGACACTACAAAGAGACCGTGTTTAGGCTGTAGAGCCTGCGTGCTGGACATAGCACAGCCTGTGTGCCCACAGACCTGAGAGAGCGGAGCTCTACTATGGACATTGAGGATTCATCTGTCTGATTTAAGACTGTTTATCGTTTGTTCATCTTTCTATGGTTTATGGAGAGAATAAACCAAACAGACTGCTTTAATTGGAAAAACCGTGCCTGAGTGCTTGCATTCCATGCCAAACGAGTGTCCACCAAAGACACGTAGTATGCGAAATGCTGCAACGGAAACATACAAAACCCTTTCATCATAGTTCTATTTGCACCTGTAAAACAGAAAACCATGGAGGAGCATGAAACACATCATTCTCATTTATGAAATATTTGCTGAACCTGTCGCTTCTCTTTTTTATCTTAGTAAATTGCTTACATTGACCTACTCTTCATTTTAATTCTTCTTCTTTGAATAAAAGCAATGTGGTATTTGCAGTCTTCCACAATTAAACATTGTGGGTTGCTAACAGGAATGTTTTTAGCCTGAGCAAGGTCTAAACATCAGCACTTATCCTAAGAATTTCTAGTTTACAATTTGCATATTTCCCAGAGGAGTATTGTGGCTTTAAGTCTCATCACCTCGACATGTTTAACATGTCACTCTCCGCAAGGAGAAATGATACTTCTTAGATCCCGGTCAGACGCCTCTCACTCACTCAGCCAAACCAGATGCCCACTTTGCACTGATGAGGGGCAGTACCCGAAACACAGTGTCTGCAAATTGAGATTCTGGTTTGGCTTTTATCCTAAGTCATGTGACAAGGCTCGTTAAAGGGTCGACATTGACTATTAGGATTGCTACTTCCAATAGGTGGCACTAGAGTTCTAGTCCTCTTCCTCTCTGAAGAGACAATTTGCATATTTCCCAGAGGAGCATTGCGGCTTTAAGTCTCCTCACCTTGACATGCTTAACATGTCACTCTCTGCAAGGAAAAACGGATCCCGATTTTTTGGATACCGGTCAGATGCCTCTCACTCAGCCCAACCAGATCTCCACTTTGCACTGACAAGGGGCAGTACCCCAAAACATAGTGTTTGCAAATTGAGATTCTGGTTTGGCTTTTATCCTAAGTTATGTGACAAGGCTCGTTATAGGGGCGACATTAACTGTTAGGATTGCTTCTTCCAATAGGTGGCACTAGTGTTCTAGTCCTCTTACTCTCTGAAGAGACAATTTGCATATTTCCCAGAGGAGCATTGAGGCTTTAAGTCTCCTCACCTCGACATGCTTAACATGTCACTCTCCGCAAGGAGAGACAATACTTCTTGGATCCCGGTCAGACGAATCTCACTCAGCCAAACCAGATCTCCACTTTGCACTGACGAGGGGCAGTACCCCAAAACAGTGTCTGCAAATTGAGATTATGGTTTGGCTTTTATCTTAAGTCATGTGTCAAGGCTTGTTAAAGGGTCGACATTGACTGCTAGGATTGCTACTTCCAATATGTGGCACTAGAGTTCTAGTCCTCTTCCTCTCTGAAGAGACAATTTGCATATTACCCAGAGAAGCATTGCAGTTTTAGGTCTCCTCACCCTGACATGCTTAACATGTCACTCTCCGCAAGGAGAAACAATAATTATTGGATCCTAGTTCCCTCCTTGTCATTTTAGGTACAGGAAAGTAGAAGGAAATATAAATTTAAAGCCTTTACTACTGTAGACATTTTGTTTGACTTAAAGGGATTCTGTAAAAAGACACCATTAACCTGCAGATATGAGGTTAATCTCCAGGTTAATAGTGGTCTAAACCTACCTGACACCCGCGCTGAGAGCTGAGATCCATGCTGCCAGGAGGAAATTAATTTTATTCCTCCTGGCAGCATTCAGCTTTTAGTCATAGGGGTGGTCGGTGTGGTATCCGTCACCGCTCAGTATACCTTGGGCAGCAGTTTTAAATGCATCCCAGCATTGACTGACAGCCAACTCTTAGAGCTTCAGTCGGTGCCGTTGGCATGGTTACAGCCACCACTCACTATACTCTGAGTAGTGACTCAAGCCTTGCCAACCCCACATTTGCAGGTTAATAGCGTTAGAATATTTTTGTATTAGTCCTACAGGTGGCACATCAAACTTATTGATTGAGAATTTCACAAGAAAAACAATGGTGTGCTTGGTTTTTACATAACTTTAGTCTTTCATGAGTTATTTACAAGTTTATGACCACTTATAAAATGTGTTCAAAGTGCTGCCCATTGTGTTGGATTGTCAATGCAACCCTCTTCTCCCACTCTTGAACACCACAAAAGAAATGCTAGCACAGGCTTCCGGTGCCTGTTGTTTTAGATGCTGCACATCTCGTATCTTCACAGCATAGACAATTGCCTTCAGATGACCCCAAAGATAAAAGTCTAAGGGGATCAGATCGGGAGACCTTGGTGGCCATTTAACTGGCCCATGATGACCGATCCACCTTCCAGTAAACTGTTCATGTAGGAATGCTCAGACCTGACACCCATAATGTGGTGGTGCACCATCTTGGGTGTCAGGTCCGAGCATTCCTACATGAACAGTTTCCTGGAAAGTGGATAGGTCTTCGTAGGCCAGTTGAATGGCCACCAAGGTCTACTGATCTAACCCCCTTAGACTTTTATCTTTGGGGTCATCTGAAGGGAATTGTCTATTCTGTGAAGATACGAGATGTGCAGCATCTGAAACAAAGGATACTGGAAGCCTGTGCTAGCATTTCTTCTGCAGTGTTGCTATCAGTGTGTCAAGAGTGGGAGAAGAGGGTTGCATTGACAGTCCAACACAATGGACAGCACTTTGAGCACATTTTACAAGTGGTCATAAACTTGTAAATAACTCATGAAAGAATAAAGTTACATTAAAACCAAGCACAGCATTGTTTTTCCTATGAAATTCTCAATAAGTTTGATGAGTCACATGACCCTCTTCCCTTTGAAAAAAATAAAGTTGGATCCAAATAGCCGACTTCAAAATGGCTGCCATGGTCACCACCCATCTTGAAAAGTTTTCCTCCTCCCATATACTAATGTGCCACAAACAGGAAGTTGATATCACCAACCATTCCCATTTTGTTTAGGTGTATCCATATAAATGGCCCACACCGTAGCATGGAGCTCACCACGTTTCCCAATGAGGATTTCATGATAGCCTTTTATACTATGACTAGATGCTGGCCCGATTCTAACGCATTGGGTATTCTAGAATATGTATGTAGTTTATTTATGAAGATTTAAGAATAATGCAATGAATACACAGGATTTTCCAGGTAAAATATATACATTATCAGTGAAGCGGTTTTTAAATCCCGCGCGAATACCACTGATTGGTCGCGGCCGGGTGTGACCAATCAGCGCAGTGGGATTTAAATCTCGAGCCAATATCACTGAATGGTTCTGGCCGGCCGGGCACGACCAATCAGCAAAGCGTGGTTCAAATCCCGGGCCAATTCGTGGCTGGACTTCGCCAATATCGCTGATTGGTTGAGGCCGGCCGGGCTGATTGTTGTTCTCTCCCTCACAGACTGTCCTCCATGTTATTCTCTCCCTCACAGATTGTCCTCCATGTTGTTCTCTCCCTCACAGACTGTCCTTCATGTTATTCTCGTTCTATTATATGTGTGTAGTTTGTTTATGAACGCTGATTGGTTGAGGCCAGCCGGGCGCGACCAATCAGTGACGCGAGATTTCGGTTACAGACAAACAGACCCTAAACCCCTTCACGCCACGGCCCTTTTTCGTTTTTGCGATTTCGTTTTTCACTCCCCTCCTTCCCAGAGCCATAACTTTTTTATATTTCCGTCAATATGACCATGTGAGGGCTTATTTTTTGCAGGACAAGTTGTACTTTTGAATGACACCATTGGTTTTACCATGTCTTGTACTAGAAAATGGGGAAAAAAATTCCAAGTGTGGTGAAATTGCAAAAAAAGTGCAATCCCACACTTGTTTTTTGTTTGGCTTTTTTGCTAGGTTCACTAAATGCTAAAACTGACCTGATATTATGATTCTCCAGGTCATTACGAGTTCACAGACACCTAACATGTCTAGGTTATTTTTATCTAAGTGGTGAAAAAAAATTCAAAACTTTGGTGGAAAAAAAAATGCGCCATATTCCGATACCCATAGCATCTCCATTTTTCGTGATATGGGGTCAGGTGAGGGCTTATTTTTAGTGTGCCAAGCTGACATTTTTAATGATACTACATTTGTGCAGATACATTCTTTTGATCGCCCGTTATTGCATTATAATGCAATATCGCGGAGACCAAAAAAACGTAATTCTGGCGTTTTGAATTTTTTTCTCCCTACGCAGTTTAGCAATCAGGTTAATCCTTTTTTTATTGATAGATCGGGCAATTCTGAAAGTGGCGATACCAAATATGTGTAGGTTTGATTATTTTTTTTATTGCTTTATTTTGGATTGGGCGAAAGGGAGGTGATTTAAACTTTTATATTTTTTTTATTTTTTTTCATATTTTTAAAAACATTTTTTTTAACTTTTGCCATGCTTCAATAGCCTCCATGGGAGGTTAGAAGCTGGCACAACTAGATCAGCTCAGCTACATAGCAGCGATCATCAGATCGCTGCTATGTAGCTGAAATGCAGGCTTGCTATGAGCGTCGACCACAGGGTGGTGCTCACAGCAGGCCGGCATCAGTAACCATAGAGGTCTCAAGGACCTCTATGGTTACCATCCTGACGCATCGCCGACCCCGATCATGTGACGGGGGTCGGCAATGCGCTCATTTCCGGCCGCGCGGCCGGAAGCGGTAGTTAAATGCCGCTGTCAGCGTTTGACAGCGGCATTTAACAGGTTAATAGCAGCAAGTGGATCGCAATTCCACCGGCCACTATTGCGCGCACATGTGAGCTGTGCATAACAGCTGACAGGTCGCGACTTTGATGTGGGCTCAGCGCCGGAGCCCACATCAAAGGGGGAGACACGACATGCGCCATACTAGTACGGGGCATGTCGCGAAGGGGTTAAACAATTATATGTATAGATTAAGGGCGTTAGATGCACAAGAAACGTGTTAGTTTTTTATCTCTGTTTGGATTTTGCTCATTTTAATGGATTTCTAATAAAGGATAAATGGTCAAAATTAAAAAAAAAAACAGTGCTTTCAGACCTCAAATAATGCAAAGAAAACAAGTTCAGAATCATTTAGAAACAACATTGCTAATGTTTTAACTCAGGAAGAGTTCAGAAATCACTATTTTGTGGAATAACCATGATTGTTAATCACAGCTTTCATGCGTCTTGGCATGCTCTCCATCAGTCTTTTACACTGCTTCTGGTACAAAAATTTAAGCAGTTCTTCTTTATTTGATGGCTTGTGACAATCCATCATCCTCCTGATTACATTCCTGAAGTTTTCAATGGGGTTCAGGTCTGGAGATTGGGGTGCACATGATAGGGTTTTGATGTGGTGGTCTCTTAATTTTTGCCAGAGCTGTATTTTCGTTCTCCGCTGCCAATAATAGGTTAGCCTTTCAAGTGCTATTTTAATTCGGCACCAAGTGATTATGTTAATACCGGATATGTAGTGTATGTAGTCCAGGCGATGCGTCGAAGGGAGTAGATTGAATACACTTCCCTGGAATCACATCCTCGTACACAAGGTTCCGGCCTGACTAGGGTATAGGGCGGAGACTTACACACGCTCCGGAAGGAGTTTGGGTACTTCCTATTTATGCGCTTCACCGTTGGAACGCATCAGGGGGCATTCCCTCTGGAGCGCATGATGAAAGATGCCACCAACTCAAAGAGGGTAATTGCCCCCCCTTCTCCCTGTAGCCTTTGGACACACCGCAAGTGACACAATGTGGGGGACATGTGCTTCCAAAGGTTGCATAGGAAATGACAATCAAACAGGTAGATGAGCGGTCTACTTAATTTACAACCATTATATGAGTGTAGACCAGAGTACAGGGCGCTTGGAGCATGCACACTGTTCTGTATTAAGGAACCCCCTCTTTTACTGTCTTCCCCTGATTATTTGGTAGAATGAAACGTGTTGGGAGATGATGGGGATATGAGCACTAAAGGATACCTGGATACTGTTTTGGTGGGAGTCGATGTGGAAGTAGCTACCCCCCTCCTTGGGAATGCCAGGACCTTTGGATGAGTTTGGAACTCAACCTGGTCATATCTGTGAACTAACCAGGTGAGATTGTTCCTTGCTTCTTTATAAGTTTACTAGATTGTGGCCCGATTCTAACGCATCGGGTATTCTAGAATATGCATGTCCCCGTAGTATATGGACAATGATGATTCCAGAATTCGCGGCAGACTGTGCCCGTCGCTGATTGGTCAAGGCAACCTTTATGACATCACCGTCGCCATGGCAACCATTATGACATCTACGTCGATACTGTGCCCGTCGCTGATTGGTCGAGGCCCAGGCGACCTCGACCAATCAGAGACGCGGGATTTCCAGGACAGACAGAAAAACCCTTAGACAATTATATATATAGATTTTTTTCACTTCTACCTATGACATTGATACAATAATATTGTGGTACTTATTTGCAATATTTTACTCTAATATTGTACTCTACACTCATTGGCAATAGAAGTGATTATTGTGGGCTCAAGACTTTTGAATACTTTAATATAGGTTGATATTTTCCAGCAGGGGTGAGCAGGCCCGGCTAAAGTGTAATTTAACCCTGATTTATAAAAGTTGTTGAGCCTTACCTTTATGTGTACTATATGTCAGTTTGTTTGTTGTTTGGTTTGATTAGACCAAGGGGTCTTTTTAAGGAATTATTAAAATTTTAAATTTAATTTTTATACCACTACCTTGCTTTACAATAATTTTGGATTGGTAGTCCCACATTTTTTCACTTTAGAATTAGAATTGTTAGCACTCTGACCTCTCACCTCTAAAGTTTTAACATGTGAGCAATCCTGACAACATTATATTAATATTGTAGAATTAATGGATTATGAATTAATTTGACAGCAAGGTTTTAATATTATCCTCACGTCTAACACTCGCGCACCCCTCCAATCTATCTTAAACTCTGTTGCCCGACTAATCCACCTATCTGCCTGCTATTCCCAGGCCTCTCCCCTCTGTCAATCCCTTCACTGGCTCTCCATTGCCCGGAGACTCCAGTTCAAAATCCTAACCATGACATACAAAGCCATCCACAGCCTGTCTCCTCCATACATCTGTGACTTAGTCTTCCGGTACTTACCTGAACGCAACCTTCAATCCTCACAAGATCTCCTTCTCTACTCCCCTCTTATCTCTTTTTCCCACAATCACATACAAGATTTCTCCTACGCATTCCCCCTACTCTGGAACTTTCTACCACAACATATCAGTTCTTGCCTAACATGGAAACTTTCCAACAGAACCTGAAGACCTTCCTCTTCCGACAAGCCTACACCTTCTGTAACCCTCGTTCCACCATACCACTGCATGACCAGCTCTGCCAAAACCTACTGCATCCTCACCCATCCCTTGTAGACTGTGAGCCCTCGCGGGAAGGGTCCTCTCTCCTCTTCTACCAGTCAGTGACTCGTTTTGTTCAAGATTTCTGTACTTGTTTTTAGTTATATATACCCCTTTTCACAGGTAAAGCGCCATTGAATAAATGGCACTTTAACCCCTTCGTGCCAGCCGCAGTACTAGTACGGCGCATCGATCACCGCGGTCTTGCGCTGAGCGCCGCGGTGATCGGGTGCGGGTGTCAGCTGTATATGACAGCTGACACCCCGCAGCAATGCCCACGATCGGCGCTATGGAGAATGTTGTTTATTAACTATATTATGAGATATAACTCTCTAATTTAAGGGCATAAAAACTAAAATTTGAAAATTGCTAAATTTTCATAATTTTCGACAAATTTTTGTTTTTTTCACAAATAAATGAAAGTCATATCGAAGAAGTTTTACCACTATCATGAAGTACAATATGTCACGAGAAAACAATGTCAGAATCGCCAGGATCCGTTGAAGCGTTTTAGAGTTATGACCTCATAAAGTGACAGTGGTCAGAATTCTAAAAATTGGCCCTGTCACTTAGGTGAAAACAGGCTTCGGGGTGAAGGGGTTAATAATAAATAATAATAATATCTGCTCTGTCATATACCTCAAATACAGTAGGTCCTGGTAACAAAGTTTTAGCATATTGTTACTTATTTATTAGTCATTCTATTAGTCATTCATATTAGTCATTCGATTTATTTTTCTTAGTCTTTAACACAAATTTACTCTGTGTAATCTTCAGATATGAATAATTTGCCATTATAAAACTAAACCCATTTCTGAAAAGTGATTACATAGATTTAAATTACGACTTTGGCAAAACATTTAGATTTTCATGCCGTCCTTCAAGGTACTGAGCTAAACCTGGCAGACTGTAAACATATTCCATATTTGTAGCAAAGAAAGTTGAATATTTGGGTGTAAAATAAGTGTGCAATCACTGAACACGTGAGGACAGTGGCATGTCCGGGAAGCTTACTGCAGCTTTAGATTCATTCTACTCCTTTGTTGATTTACAAATCAGCTACTCTGACACATCAAGTCTTTTTTAGGCTGAATATGTATCTGAGATGGGACACAGACCAACAAAGAGAAATGTTTTACAAAACTGATGCTTTGCAGAAACCTGAATCACAATGTTTATGGTTTCCTGTATGTAACAAAATGTCAGCAGAGATTATATTGCTCATAAAGGGTTTTATTTAGTTCACACAGTTTGGAAAGTAAGCATAAGCGCCACATCCCTTTTGCCCTTGAATAGCAGAAAGGCTACAGCTGTAGTCTTGCAGACTAATTTCTGTAACATACATATTTCGAATGAACTTGACTTCTGTACATTATGTACAGATAGCAATTGATTGAATCAAACTAGTTTGTCTCATTTGCTAGTAAAATAAACGCTCAATTGCTGTCAAAGCACACACATACCAAGGCCATATTTGAAGCTAATTCTACCCTAGGCACTTTAAATGGTCATCCCCTAATAGTAAGTTAGACTAAAAGTGTCCATACCTTTTAGAGAGTAGTTAAAGTCCCCATATACATTAGATTATAGTCAGCTGAACCAGCCAATATTGATGGACTTGACTGACAGTCTAATGTGTATGGGGGCCCCAAAAAAATGATAGACCGGGGAGATAAAGATCTGGAATGTCTGATTTAGGGCTTCAAATCATTTTATTCTGTACAGATAAGTCTCTATCAGAGATGTCTAACCTTGGCATTCTCAAAGAGAAAACAGAATTGATCAGCAGACGCATTACTTCTGTGTATGGGAGAGTTGGGCGAGGTAGCTCTGCTGGCTGCATGATGGTTATGCTGATCATTTGGCCAGCAGCTATCTAAAGTGTACATGAGCTTAAGTGAAATACTTGTTCAGCTGACATATATGGCTTTGTTCACACAACTGTATTTTTAGGTTTTTGTACTATCCATATATTCAACAGACAGTGCACTGACACTATAAGGATCTATTGTTAAGACTAGTGATGGGCGGACATTGAATGTTCGGATTCATCAGGTTCGGCCAAACTTTTTAAAAAGTTTGGTTCGGGTACCCGAACCCAGACCCCTTTCAAATGAATGGGGAACCTGAACATCAGGAGCTTCTCATGCTGTCATCTGGGTGACAGTGCAGTAAACACTGGCTCTGATTGGTGGTAACCTTTCACGTTACCGCCGGTCAGATCACCGCGATTCCCACACAGTCACACAGATGACAGCATGTGATCCAGCAGCTCTGACAGGCCATGAAAAGGTTACCACCGGTCAGGAGTTGGCTGATCAGAGTACTACTTTCATCAGCATATGCCCGGTCTTGCTGATAGCAGCAAGAGCAGACGAGGCTGATGAGAGTATTCAACAGCCGGCGCCTATCCATAGTAATAAAATTGTCACTGAAATAATAAATGCTGTGCATGTAGCTTACTGTACATGCATTTAATGAATAAATAAAGATTGGGAAGTAGCCATGGATATTGGGCCTCCTCAGCCTAAAAATAGCAGCACCTCCCCAGAAATGGCGCATCCACTACATGTGCCAATTCTGGTGCTTTGCTTGGCTCTTCCCACTTGTCCTGGTGCTAAGGCAAATGGGGTAATATGTTTGGGGTTTATGTCAGCTTTTTTATGTCCGCTGACACCAAATCCACATTTTAGTAATGGAGAGGTGATTATAAGACACCCCATTACTAACCCCGTAATCAAAGGAAGAAAGACACACAGAAAAAGTCATTTAATTGAAGAAAACACTCCACCACAATAACCCTTTTTATTCATTTAATGGGTTTATAAAAATAAAAAAATCAAACTTAGACTTACCTGACTACCGATAATCCATTAATGCTGATGTCCCACGAAGATATGGATGATTTGGTGAGCAGTCACATCAGTAATGGGACCTCTCACCATGCCAGCCAGCTCACACTGGCCTGGTCTTGAGAATGTGTCCACGTGTGACTGGCAGTGACGTCATTAAGGTTATCACTGGGCATGTGGGAAGAGCAAGGCAAAGTGCCGTAATTGGCGCATCTGTAAGGAGGTGACAGAGACCCTCGGTTGCTCCCTGCTTCCATATATGCCAGACATGTGTTCTCCCTGTGGTGCTCTAATAGTTGGCTATGTATCAATGTGCCTATATGTCTACTATGGTACTAATGTTTACTGTTTACTGTGTTATGGCTGTATTTGTACTGTGTGAAGTTCCCTTTAATTCTATGTCTGTGTAGTGTACTGCAATATGTTATCTATGCCTATGTGTAGATTAGGGACAAAAGTGGTTAACCAAAGGTGGCTGGGTCAGAAGCCTCAAAGGGACAAGAAGTTCCTGTCTCCCTAGCAGAGCCAAGACAGGATTGCCCGAGGCAAGACATGTGTCCCCATCTGGGACTGAAGGGACCCCCATCTGGGGAATACGTGTGTCCCTGTTTGGGACAGAAAGAACCCCCGGCTGGGGAAAGGATTGCCACAGGTCTGCCAGGCAATAAGAATGGACACTAGGACTAAGGAGGTGCCCTTCAAGAGACTGTTAGAACCCAGGAGCCGATTTTGAGCTATGTTTCTGCTGCTATTGCCGATGGAGCAACATCCTTGAATAGGGACACCTCAGGAGTTGTTACCGCATTTACTTAATTTACCTCATGTTCATGAAAAGTTCAAACATTGGAACAAATTTGTGGCTTGTCGTGCATCCGGAGGACACATTCCCAGCACCTGAAATGAGCGTGTGATGAAGGTAAATGACTGTACTGCAAGACTGGGACTTCACCTGTCATTTCATGTGCAAGAGGCCGGGTTGCTCACCGACTGTGACTTAGTAGACTCGCCCATGACTACCACCCCATGCACCCTTATTACACATCCAATAGACCATTCTTTACTGGGTGGCTGTGGGCTGCTATTTTTAGGCTGGGGGGCAATATCCATGGCCAATTACCAGCCTGAGAATACTAGTCCCCAGCTGCCTGCTTAAGAAAGGATGGTTGTCAAAAATGGGGGACCTCACGCCAGTTTTTAAAATTATTGCAGATTCAGTCTTCGCAGCCTAGTGCAGGGCTACACTTTTGTTTCTGGTGTCCTTCAATGGCCCTTTCGGTTTCACCATGGTGGCGTTTGTAGTGTGACTGTTTGAGGTTGTGGACAGGTGTGTTTTATACTGATAACAAGTTCAAACAGGTGCCATTACTATAGGTAATGAGTGGAGGACAGAGGAGCATCTTAAAGAAGAAGATACAGGTCTGTGAGACCTCCCAGGGGTAAATGTTTGTCAACTTAAAGCATGGGCATGACCAGTCCAGGATACCCACTCCTTGAATTGGAAAAAATAATTTCTGAGGCCCTCCAATACATGTCTTCAAAGGGGCATTAGAGTGCCTCCTAATTTTTGGCAACCCTTGCACTTAGTGTATACATTTAACCAGTGTAGGAGACCCACTCCTTAGTAATGGGAAAAAATGCTTTTCTGTGGATCCACCTTATACTTGAGGGAACATTTTTGGAAACCAAAAGAGCCAATGGGTGCTATTAGTATATGATCCAGTGCCTTGTTGTGGGCTATCAGGTGGTCATCACATTGGGAGTTCTCACACTGCATACAGGATTTCACAGCCGGGACAGGAGAGTTTGCTAAATGCTCCACTATATTCCCCAGCAAGGTGGATGAAATAACAGTCCTTGATTGCTTTTTTCTGGGCTAATTCAAATAGATTCTATTCTGTCACATTACCATTGATATCTGCAATTCATGTAGGGTGAGGTGTGGCAGTAGGTATTGTTGTGAATTCCGTTCTTGGGCTCCCTCCGGTGGTTGTAGATGGCACTTTTGTAAATTCTGCCCTTGGGCTCCCTCCGGTGGTTTTAAGTGGAACTGCTGCTCCTTGGATTTAGCTTAGCAGCTGCTTCCACTGATCGTCTCTCCTGCTCTGCTATTTAGCCTGGCTCTGATCTTCAGCCTGTGCCAGCTGTCAATGTTTCTTGGTTGGATTCAGATCTCTCATTGGATTTCCTTGTTAGTCGGTCCAGTTCAGCAAAGATAAGTCCTTGCATGTTCATTTGTTGTCCACTTGCTGTGGACTTAATCGTTCAGCTCATTTTATGTTTGCTCTAGTCCAGCTTGTCAGTATTCCATATTCAGTTAAGCTGGAAGCTCTGGGGAAGCAGATTTGCCCTCCACACCATTAGTCAGGTGTGGAGATTTTTTGTAAACTCTGTGTTGGAATTTTCTAGCTTTTAATACTGACCGCACAGTATCCTTTCCTATTCTGTCTATCTAGTTAGAAGTGGCCTCCTTTGCTAAATCCTGATTTCATTCTGTGTATGTCATTTCCCTCTCTACTCACAGTTCATATTTGTGGGGGGCTGTCTGTCCTTTGGGAATTTTCTCTGAGGCAAGATAGCTTTCCTGTTTCCATCTTTAGGGGTAGTTAGCTCTCCGGCTGTGACGAGATGTCTAGGGAGTGAAAGGAACATTCCACGGCTACTTCTAGTGTTGTGTTAGGTTCAGGAACTGCGGTCAGTAAAGATACCATCTCCTCAGAGCTCGTCCATGTTGCTCCTTAACCACCAGGTCATAACAGTACAGCTGGCCAGCAATGTATTGAATGCATCTCAAAAGAGGGAAAAAAAAGTTCTGAACCATTTTTTTTTCTCTGCAGCCTGTTTTGTCTTTTTTTCCCCTTAATCTCTGGGTGGTTCAGGATTTTGGCGCTGACATGGATGTTCAGGGTTTGTTCTCTCGTGTGGATCAACTTGCTGCAAGGGTACAGAGTATCCAAGATTATGTTGTTCAGACTCTGGTTTTGGAGCCTAGAATTCCTACTCCTGATTTGTTTTTTGGGGATAGATCTAAGTTTTTGAACTTTAAAAATAACTGCAGATTGTTTTTTGCTTTGAGACCCCGTTCCTCTGGTGACCCCATTCAGCAGGTGAAAATTGTCATCTCTCTGCTGCGTGGAGACCCTCAGGATTGGGCATTCTCCCTTTAGTCAGGGGATCCGGCATTACTTAATGTAGACACATTTTTTCAAGAGCTCGGATTACTGTATGATGAACCTAATTCTGTGGATCAGGCAGAAAAGACCTTGTTGGCCCTGTGTCAGGGTCAGGAAGCGGCAGAATTATACTGCCAGAAATTTAGAAAGTGGTCTGTGCTCACTAAATGGAATGAAGATGCTCTGGCTGCAATTTTCAGAAAGGGTCTTTCTGAAGCCCTTAAAGATGTTATGGTGGGGTTCCCCACGCCTGTTGGTTTGAACGAATCTATGTCTCTAGCCATTCAGATTGATCGGCGCCTGCGCGAGCGCAAGGTTGTGCACCATATGGCAGTGTCCTCTGAGCAGAGTCCTGAGCCTATGCAATGTGATAGGATTTGGACTAGAGCAGAACGGCAGGAATTCAGACGTCAGAATAGGCTGTGTTTTTACTGTGGTGATTCTGCTCATGCTATTTCTGATTGCCCTAAGCGTACTAAGAGGGTCGCTAGGTCTGTTACCATTAGTACTGTGCAGCCTAAATTTCTCTTGTCTGTTACCCTGATTTGCTCATTGTCGTCCTTTTCTGTCATGGCATTTGTGGATTCAGGCGCTGCCCTGAACTTAATGGACTTAGAGTTCGCCAGACGCTGTGGTTTTTCTTTACAGCCTTTGCAGAGCCCTATTCCCTTAAGGGGCATTGATGCTACACCATTGGCCAAGAATAAACCTCAGTACTGGACTCAGCTGACCATGTGCATGGCTCCAGCACATCAGGAAGATTGTCGTTTTCTGGTGTTGCATAATTTGCATGATGTGGTTGTACTGGGTTTTCCATGGTTACAGGTACATAATCCAGTGCTGGATTGGAAATCTATGTCTGTGACTAGTTGGGGTTGTCAAGGGGTACATAGTGACGTTCCTTTGATGTCAATTTCCTCTCCCCCCTCTTCTGAAGTTCCTGAGTTCTTGTCAGATTTCCAGGATGTATTTGATGAGCCCAAGTCCAGTTCCCTTCCTCCTCATAGGGACTGTGATTGTGCTATTAACTTGATTCCTGGCTGTAAGTTCCCTAAGGGCCGACTTTTCAATCTGTCTGTGCCAGAGCATGCCGCTATGCAGAGTTATGTTAAGGAGTCTTTGGAGAAGGGGCATATTCGGCCCTCTTCGTCACCGTTGGGAGCGGGATTCTTCTTTGTTGCCAAGAAGGATGGCTCCTTGAGACCCTGTATTGATTATCGCCTTCTTAATAAGATCACGGTCAAATTCCAATACCCTTTACCTTTGCTTTCTGATTTGTTTGCTCGGATTAAGGGGGCTAGTTGGTTTACTAAGATTGACCTTCGAGGGGCGTATAATCTTGTTCGTATTAAACAGGGTGACGAATGGAAAACTGCATTTAATACGCCCGAAGGCCATTTTGAATACCTTGTGATGCCATTCGGGCGCTCTAATGCCCCATCTGTGTTTCAGTACTTTATGCATGATATCTTCCGGAATTATCTTGATAAATTCATGATTGTATATTTGGATGATATTTTGATTTTTTCCGACGATTGGGAGTCTCATGTGAAACAGGTCAGGATGGTATTTCAGATCCTTTGTGCTAACACTTTATTTGTGAAGGGGTCTAAATGCCTATTTGGAGCTCAGAAGGTTTCTTTTTTGGGTTTTATTTTTTCTCCCTCGGCTATAGAAATGGATCCTGTTAAGGTCCAAGCCATTCATGATTGGATTCAACCCACTTCTGTGATGAGCCTTCAGAAATTTTTGGGCTTTGCTAATTTTTATCGCCGTTTCATTGCCAACTTTTCCAGTGTTGTTAAGCCCCTGACCGATTTGACGAAGAAAGGCGCTGATGTGATGAATTGGTCCTCTGCGGCTGTTGAGGCCTTTCAGGAGCTTAAACGTCGATTTACTTCTGCCCCTGTGTTGCGTCAGCCGGATGTTTCTCTTCCTTTTCAGGTTGAGGTTGACGCTTCTGAGATTGGGGCAGGGGCCGTTTTGTCTCAGAGAAGTTCTGATGGTTCTTTGATGAAACCGTGTGCCTTCTTCTCCAGAAAGTTTTCGCCTGCGGAGCGTAATTATGATGTCGGCAATCGGGAGTTGTTGGCTATGAAGTGGGCATTTGAGGAGTGGCGACATTGGCTTGAGGGAGCCAAGCACCTCATTGTGGTCTTGACCGATCATAAGAATCTGATTTACCTCGAGTTTGCCAAGCGGTTGAATCCTAGACAGGCTCGATGGTCCCTGTTTTTCTCCCGTTTTGATTTTGTGGTCTTGTATCTTCAGGGATCTAAGAATGTTAAGGCTGATGCCCTCTCTAGGAGTTTTTTGCCTGATTCTCCGGGAGTCCTTGAGCTGGTTGGTATTCTCAAGGAGGGGGTGATTCTTTCTGCCATCTCCCCTGATTTACGGCGGGTGCTTCAGGAATTTCAGGCTGATAAACCTGACCGCTGTCCAGTGGGGAAACTGTTTGTTCCTGATAGATGGAATAGTAAGGTAATTTCTGAGGTTCATTGTTCGGTGTTGGCTGGTCATCCTGGGATTTTTGGTACCAGAGATTTGGTTGCTAGGTCCTTCTGGTGGCCTTCCTTGTCGCAGGATGTGCATTCTTTTGTGCAGTCCTGTGGGACTTGTGCCCGGGCCAAGCCTTGCTGTTCCCGCGCTAGTGGGTTGCTTTTGCCTTTACCGGTCCCTGAGAGGCCTTGGACGTATATTTCCATGGATTTTATTTCGGATCTTCCTGTTTCCCAGAAGATGTATGTTATCTGGGTGGTTTGTGACCGGTTTTCTAAGATGGTCCATTTGGTACCTTTGCCTAAATTGCCTTCTTCCTCTGATTTGGTTCCATTGTTTTTTCAGCATGTGGTTCGTTTGCATGGCATTCCGGAGAATATTGTGTCTGACAGAGGTTCTCGGTTTGTTTCTAGGTTTTGGCGGTCCTTTTGTGCTAGGATGGGCATTGATTTGTCTTTTTCTTTGGCTTTTCATCCTCAGACAAATGGCCAAACTGAGCAAACCAATCAGACCTTGGAAACCTATTTGAGATGCTTTGTGTCTGCTGATCAGGATGATTGGGTGGCCTTATTGCCGTTGGCCGAGTTTGCCCTTAATAATCGGGCTAGTTCGGCTACTTTGGTTTCGCCTTTTTTTTGTAATTTTGGTTTTCATCCTCGTTTTTCTTCAGGGCAGGTTGAGCCTTCTGATTGTCCTGGTGTGGATTCTGTGGTGGACAGGTTACAGCAGATTTGGACTCATGTGGTGGACAATTTGACGTTGTCTCAGGAAAAGGCTCAACGTTTTGCTAACCGTTGTTGGTGTGTTGGTCCCCGGCTTCGTGTTGGGGATTTAGTTTGGTTATCTTCTCGTCATGTTCCTATGAAGGTTTCTTCCCCTAAGTTTAAGCCTCGCTTTATTGGTCCCTATAAGATTTCTGAGATTATTAATCCGGTATCTTTTCGTTTGGCCCAACCTGCCTCTTTTGCCATCCATAATGTTTTCCATGGATCTTTGTTGCGGAGATATGTGGTGCCCGTTGTTCCCTCTGTTGATCCTCCTGCCCCGGTGTTGGTTGAGGGGGAGTTGGAATATGTGGTGGAGAAGATTTTGGATTCTCGTTTTTCGAGGCGGAGGCTTCAGTATCTTGTCAAGTGGAAGGGTTATGGCCAGGAGGATAATTCTTGGGTTGTTGCCTCCGATGTCCATGCTGCCGATTTGGTTCGTGCCTTTCACTTGGCTCGTCCTGATCGGCCTGGGGGCTCTGGTGAGGGTTCGGTGACCCCTCCTCAAGGGGGGGTACTGTTGTGAATTCCGTTCTTGGGCTCCCTCCGGTGGTTGTAAATGGCACTTTTGTAAATTCTGCCCTTGGGCTCCCTCCAGTGGTTTTAAGTGGAACTGCTGCTCCTTGGATTTAGCTTAGCAGCTGCTTCCACTGATCGTCTCTCCTGCTCTGCTATTTAGCCTGGCTCTGATCTTCAGCCTGTGCCAGCTGTCAATGTTTCTTGGTTGGATTCAGATCTCTCCTTGGATTTCCTTGTTAGTCGGTCCAGTTCAGCAAAGATAAGTCCTTGCATGTTCATTTGTTGTCCACTTGCTGTGGACTTAATCATTCAGCTCATTTTATGTTTGCTCTAGTCCAGCTTGTCAGTATTCCATATTCAGTTAAGCTGGAAGCTCTTTGGAAGCAGATTTGCCCTCCACACTGTTAGTCAGGTGTGGAGATTTTTTGTAAACTCTGTGATGGAATTTTCTAGCTTTTAATACTGACCGCACAGTATCCTTTCCTATTCTGTCTATCTAGTTAGAAGTGGCCTCCTTTGCTAAATCCTGATTTCACTGATTTCATTCTGTGTATGTAATTTCCCTCTCTACTCACAGTTCATATTTGTGGGGGGCTGTCTGTCCTTTGGGAATTTTCTCTGAGGCAAGATAGCTTTCCTGTTTCCATCTTTAGGGGTAGTTAGCTCTCCGGCTGTGACGAGATGTCTAGGGAGTGACAGGAACATTCCACGGCTACTTCTAGTGTTGTGTTAGGTTCAGGAACTGCGGTCAGTAAAGATACCATCTCCTCAGAGCTCGTCCATGTTGCTCCTTAACCACCAGGTCATAACAAGGTATAGTGTATGATGGGCATCTAGCCAGGGTTTACTGCCTTCCAAATTGTTAGCCTTTCTGCTGTTTTCTTTCATGTACTGATTGACCAATTCCTGCTTTTTACGGTCATCTATATGCAAATCCCTTCTATATCCTACAATAATACTGCTGTTACCTGCCATTCATCAATGGTGAGGTGTGGCAGTAGGAGTAGCGTATGACAGACATCTACTCAGGGATTTTTGCATTATAAATTATAAACCTTGCTGCTGTTTTTTTCCATGCACTCAATGACCAATTCATGTTTTTTAAAGTGTTCTGTACTCAGAAATTCATCAAAGCAGGCTAAATTAAATGATTTACTATGTCCATTCACAGTTTCTCTGTAGCATCTGTATGTAAGAGGTAGTGGTGGAAGACTTTACGCTACTGGAGCTGGCATTACAACTTATGAACTTTCCAGTGCTTTGTTTTCATCTGTTTCTGGGTGGTTCATGAAGAATATTTGGGGTCATTGTCCTGCTGGAAGACCCATGATCTACTACGATGCAAACCCAGCTTTCTGACCCCAGGCACTACATTGCAACCCAAAATCCTTTGGGAATCTTCACATTTCAAGTCATCCAGCGCCACAGGCAGCAAAACAACCCCAAAATTTCTTTGAACCTCCACCATATTTGACTGTCTGTAACTACTGTCTTCTTTTATTTGGAGGCCTCATTTCATTTGCACAAAACAGTAAAATTATGTGCTTTACCAAAAAACTCTATGTTGGTCTCATCTGTCCACAAGACACCCACTGGCCATCTAACAATAGAAAGTGCTACCTGATGGACATCTATAAATAGTGATGGCCGGCTGATGGTCCAGAAAAAAAAAAGACTTTCAATGTGTCTTATGTCTCACACCACATGGCCAGAAAGTATTTCTCCAAGAAAATGATTACAATTGCACACATTTTGTTATACACATTTTAGTTCCTTTGTGTGTATTTGAACAGCATAAAAAAACAGAAAAAAAGACAAATTTGACAATTTCACACAAAACTGTTGGCACCTTTCCAAGATTGTGGGTACACAACTTTGTGTCAAGCATGTGATGCTCGTTTAAACTCACCTGTGGCACACAACAGGAGTGGGTAATATGAAAATCACACCTGAAACCAAATAAAAAGAGTAGAAGTTGACTCAATCTTTGTATTGTGTTTCTGTGTGCAGGAGTGTACATAGAAATCATGGCACCCAATAGCAGAAGTTTTAATTGGGCTCTTCCCCCCAAAAAAAATTAAATAATTGTCATGTCACAAATGAGCATACCTAACATTTTTGCAGCCTTTACAAAGTAGTTGTCATCCTGCCGAACTCCTAGATTCCTGTTTCATTGCCCCCATAAAGTATAATGCTAACAAAAGTGCCCCCCAAACACAGTATGATACCCTCATGGTGAATTCTTCCACATTAGCCTCCACATGCACAGTATAATGACCCTACTGTACCCCACCTCAACTCCCAAGGCAAAGTATGGTGACTTTAACACAGCATCATCCCCTAACTGTGACCCCCACACAACCCTCCATGCAATATAATGGGCCTACATTCAGTATAATGGTTCCACATTGCATAATGGCCCTCACTAGCCATCCATAAAATGTAATGCCCCCACACAGCCCTCCCCATAGTATTAAGGACCCCACACAAACCTTCACACTGAGTAATTGCATACAGTATAATGGCCACCACATAGCCCTCCAAATATTATAATGGCAGCCACATAACCCACCAAATATTATAATTGCCCTACATAGCCTTCTATATAGTATAATGGTCCAATATAGTCCTCCATATGTTATAATGCACCCCCTTAACCATCCATGTAGCTTAATGCACTCCCCATGGTCATCCATAAACTAACGCACTCCTCATGGTCCACCATACAATATAATGCACTCCACATTGTCCTTCATAGAATACAATGCACTCCCCATGGTCCTCCATATAATATAATGCTTTCCCTATGGTTCTCCATAAAATATAATGCACTTCCCATGGTCCTCCATAGAATATAGTGCTCTCCTCATGGTCCTCCATAGAATATAATGCACTCCCCATGGTTCTCAATACAAGATAATGCACTCCTCATGGTCCTTCATAGGATATAATGCAATCCCCATGGTCCTCCATACAATATAATGCTCTCGCCATTGTCCTCCAAATAATATAATGCACTTCCCATGGTACTCTATATAATATAATGCTCTCCTCGTTGTCCTCCATAGACTGTGATGTTATCTCCATGGTCCTCCATATAATTTAATGCACTCCCCATGGTCTTCCATAAAATACAATGCACTTCCCATGGTCCACCATAGAATATAATGCACTCCCCATGGTCCTCCAAAAATATAGTGCACTCCCCATGGTCCTCCATAAAATATAAGCTCTCCCCATGGAGATATTGAAATTGATGGAAACAAAGTGCTGGCTGTAGAGAGATCTTAATATTGTTGTTGGGAGAGTGCACCCTTCGAATACACAGGTCTACAAAAAAAATATTTTTTTTAATCATCGCAGGTGAATTTGTACTTTTCTGAATCATCTTTTTGTCCTGATTTCAAAAATATATATAGTTTTTCTGTAGCACGTATAGTTTCCATGGAGCAGCATCATTATAAGGTATAGGAAAAATCCTGCGACATTAAGAAAACAGTAATCTACATATCAGAAAAAATGCTTCACCTTACAAAAGAGTTTTTATTGAACCAAAATAATTTCACATGCAAAATAGAAACCAAAGTATGAGCAGAAATTAAAAGTGATGTGATTGCGTTGCTCCGAGAGTCTCCTACCTCCTCCTCCCTGCAGGCTCGGATCCAAAATGGCCGCGGGGGGCCTTCTGGGTCCTGCAGGGAGGTGGCTTTCAAGCGCCTGTGACTTTACTGTGATGTCCCCCCCTGGGGCAATGTAAAAAAGTTTAAAAAATATATATTTACATGTGTAAAAAAAAATAATAATTCCTAAATAAAGAAAAAAAATATATATTGTTCCAGTAAATAAATTTCTTTATCTAAATAAAAGAAAACAATAAAAGTACACATATTTAGAATCGATGCGTCCGTAATGACCCGACCTTTAAAACTGTCAATCTAGTTAACCCCTTCAGTGAACACCGTAAAAAAAAGGCAAAAAACGTCGCTTTATTATCATACTGCCAAACAAAAAGTGGAATAACACACAATCAAAAAGACTTATATAAATAAACATAGTATCGCTGAAAACGTCATCTTGTCCCGCAAAAAACGAGCTGCCATACAGCATCATCAACGAAAAAATAAAAAAGTTATAGTCCTCAGAATAAAGCGATGCAAAAATAATTATTTTTTATATAAAATAGTTTTTATCGTATAAACATAAAAAATATATTAATGAGGTATCGCTGTAATCGTTCTGACCCGAAGAATAAAACTGCTTTATCAATTCTACCAAAGATGGAACGGTATAAGCGCCCCCCAAAAGAAATTCATGAATAGCTGATTTTTGTTCATTCTACCTCACAAAAATCGCAATAAAAAGCGATCAAAAAATGTCACGTGCCCGAAAATGGTACCAATAAAAACGTCAACTCGTCCCGCAAAAAACAAGAGCTCTCATGACTCTGTGGACAAAATATGGAAAAATTATAGCTCTCAAAATGTGGAGCCGCAAAAACTATTTTTTGCAATAAAAAGCATCGTTTAGTGTGCGACGGCTGCCAATCATAAAAATCGGCTAAAAAACCACCCGCTATAAAAGTAAATCAAATCCCCCTTCATCACCCCCTTAGTTAGGGAAAAATAGTAAAATTTAAAAAAATATATTTATTTCCATTTTCCCATTAGGTTTAGGGTTAGGATTGGGGCTAAAGTTAGGGTTAGGGCTAGACTTTCAGTTAGAATTGGGGGGTTTCCACTGTTTAGGCACATCAAGGGCTCTCCAAACGCGACATGGCATCCGATCTCAATTCCAGCCAATTCTGCGTTGAAAAAGTAAAACAGTGCTCCTTCCCTTCCTAGCTCTCCCATGCACCCAAACAGGGGTTTACCCCAACATATGGGGTATCAGCGTACTCAGGACAAATTGGACAACAACTTTTGGAGTCCAATTTCTCTTGTTACCCTTGGGAAAATAAGAATTTGGGGGGCTAAAAAACATTTTTGTGGGGAAAAAAATGAATTTTTATTTTCACAGCTCTGCGTTATAAACTGTAGTGAAACACTTGGGGGTTCAAAGTTCTCACAACACATCTAGATAAGTTCATTGGGGGTCTAGTTTTCAATATGAGGTCACTTGTGGGGGTTTCTACTGTTTAGGTACATTAGGTGCACTGCAAACGCAATGTGATGCCTGCAGACCAATCCATCTAAGTCTGCATTCCAAATGGCGCTCCTTCCCTTCTGCACTCTGCCATGCGCCCAAACGGTGGTTTCCCCCCACATATGGTGTATCAGCGTACTCAGGATAAATTGCACAACAACTTTTGGGGTCCAATTTCTTCTCTTACTTTTGGGAAAATAAAAAATTGGGGGCAAAAAGATCATTTTTGTGAAAAAATATGATATTTTTTATTTTTACGGCTCCGCATTATAAACTTCTGTGAAGCACTTGGTGAGTCAAAGTGCTCACCACACATCTAGATAAGTTCCTTGGGGGTTCTACTTTCCAAAATGGTGTTACTTGTGGGGGGTTTCAATGTTTAGGCACATCAGTGACTCTCCAAACGCAACATGGCATCCCATCTCAATTCCAGTCAATTTTGCAATGAAAAGTCAAACGGTGCTCCTCCCTTCTGAGCTCTGCCATGTGCCCAAACAATGGTTTACCCCCACATATGGGGTATCAGCGTACTCAGGACAAATTTCACAACAACTTTTGGGGTCCAATTTCTTCTCTTATCCTTGGAAAAATAAAAAATTGGGGGCGAAAAGATCATTTTTGTGAAAAAATATTATTTTTTATTTTTATGGCTCTGCATTATGAACTTCTGTGAAGCACTTGGTGGGTCAAAGTGCTCACCACACATCTAGATAAGTTCCTTAGGGGGCCTACTTTCCAAAATGGTGTCACTTGTGGGGGGTTTCAATGTTTAGGCATATCAGGGGCTCTCCAAACGGAACATGGCATCCCATCTCAATTCCAGTCAATTTTGTATTGAAAAGTCAAATAGCGCTCCTTCCCTTCCGAGCTCTGCCATGCACCCAAACAGTGCTTTACCCCCACATATGGGGTATCGGCATACTCAGAAGAAATTGCACAACAACTTTTGGGGTCCATTTTCTCCTGTTACCCTTGGTAAAATAAATCAAATTGGAGCTGAAGTAAATTTTGTGTGAAAAAAAGTTAAATGTTCATTTTTATTTAAACATTCCAAAAATTCCTGTGAAATATCTGAAAGGCTAATAAACTTCTTGAATGTGGTTTTGAGCACCTTGAGGGGTGCAGTTTTTAGAATGGTGTCACACTTGGTTATTTTCTATCATACGGACCCCTCAAAATGACTTCAAATGAGATGTGGTCCCTAAAAAAAAATGGTGTTGTAAAAATGAGAAATTGCTGGTCAAATTTTAACCCTTATAACTCCCTAACAAAAAAAATCTTGGTTCCAAAATTGTGCTGATGTAAACTAGACATGTGGAAAATGTTACTTATTAAGTATTTTGTGTGACATATCTCTGTGATTTAAGTGCATAAAAATTCAAAGTTGGAAAACTGCGAAATTTTCAAAATTTTCCCAAATTTCCATTTTTTTCACAAATAAACGCAAGTCTTATCGAAGAAATGTTACCACTATCATGAACTAAGATATGTCACGAGAAAACAATGTCAGAATCATCAGGATCCGTTGAAGCATTCCAGAGTGATAACCTCATAAAGGGACAGTGGTCAGAATTGTAAAAATTGGCCCGGTCATTAACGTGCAAACCACCCTTGGGGCTTAAAGGGTTAAAGTACATCTGGTACATCTTTTTAATATCATGAGTGATTAAATGCACTTGGCATTTTGGTGTAAAAGAACCACACACATAGCAGAATCTGTTCGGATGATTGATAAATTGAAAATGCAGAAATAACATTATAACAAAATTAGTTATATCTCAGAAACTTTATGCGATAGAGCAAAACTAAACATATATTTGGAATCAGCACATCAAACTCCTTAAAACTCCATAAAACAGACATATTACCTTTGCTGATAATTTTTTTTATGCTGACCAGTGATATGAGAGACCTGGAGCAGTTTGCAAAAGAAGAGTTTTCCAAAATTCCAACTGAGAGTGTAAGAAGAATGTTGATAGTTATAGGAAGTGATTGATTGCAATTATTTATTCCAAATGGTCTGCAATGAAATATTAAGTTGAGGGTGCCAACAAATTTGTCCTTCCCAATTCTAGTGTTTTGTGTGAAATGATGTTAATTTGTCTTTTTTTCTCTATTTTTGTGTTCCAATTCACACAAAGAAAATAAATATGTGTATAACAATACATGTGTCATTGCAATAATTTTCTGGGAGAAATATTTCATTTTCTGGAGCAATTTCAAAGGTGCCACCTAGTGATGAGCGAATGTGTTCCGATAACATGTTATTTAAGTACGCTCGGGTGTTATCCGAGTTTTTCGGGCGTGCTCGGATAATCTGTTTGAGTCCCTGCGACTAACTGTTTTACGCATGTTAGATAACAGCAACATTAGCGGGGATTGCCTGTTTGTTAATCAATCCCAGCATGTGTGGTGGCTGTCTAAGGCCGGGATCACACATGCCAGAAATACGTGCAATATCCAATATGTGGAGGAAAATACTTTTTGGGCTCACAGCAGGCTTTGGAATGGAAGGAGCGTCACTTCACTTTTTGAATGCACAATTTGCTGGAAAAATATTTAGAATTGAGAGTCCTCAGTGGTTGATACCTTTTAATGGCTAACTGAAAAGATGGTAACAAACTGCAAGCTTTCGAGACTACATACGTCTCTTCATCAGGCAAAGACTAAAACAAATTCTGAAGAATCACATATTTATGCACAACATAATATAGAGAAAAAAAAAAAAAAAAAGGAGGGGAAAAAAAACCATGGATAAGCTAGGTGACATGAAGCAGAATTACCATGGGTGATAAACAGTTACGTCCATAAATATTGGGCCAATTCTTAGATAAGGATTGTTTTATTGTCCTGTGATTAGGGTCGTACAGTCTCTGAAAACCAACAAAGAAATCATCATCAAACCTGCTGACAAGGGTGGTGCAATAGTCATGATGAACACATCAGACTACATGAAGGAAGCAAACAGACAACTTATGGACACACGCTACTACAAAACATTGGAGTCGGATCCTACACAGGACTATTACAAGGAACTAAACAAGTTAGTATCTTGTCTGCCTGACGTATCCATAAGAGCCAATGACCTGATACCAGAAAGTCCAAGAACAGGGACATTCTACATGCTTCCCAAAATCCACAAATCTGGAAACCCAGGAAGACCAATTATTTCATGTGTGGGCACCCTTACTGAGCAGGTATCTGGATGGGTAGAGGGTATTCTTAAACCCCTAGTAAAAGATACACCCAGCTTCATTCAGGACACAACTGACCTATTGAATAAACTATCAGCAATTGATCCTCTACCAGAAGGAACCATCCTGGTCACCATGGATGTGGAATCTTTGTACTCCAATATCCCACATCAGGATGGATTAAATGCCTGCAAATTCTTCCTGGAAAACACAGGGACTGATGCAAATTCTGTGGTGAAACTTATAAAATTTATCCTCACCCACAATTACTTTGAGTTTGACAAGAAGATCTATCTACAGGAGACTGGCACAGCAATGGGAAGTAAAATGGCCCCACAGTATGCAAATCTGTTCATGGCCAAGCTTGAAAGCGACTTTTTCCTCATGTCCCATCAGGCCTCTGGCGTACTACCGCTACATTGATGACATTTTAATCATCTGGACGGAGTCTGAGCCACAGCTAAAGTCGTTCCATGAACAGTTTAATCAATTTCATCCTACCATCAACTTGACACTCAACTACTCCTGCACTGAAATTAACTTTCTGGACACCATCATTAAGCTGCAGAACAATAAAATAGAGACGTCCCTGTATCAGAAGCCAATCGACCGTCCAACATACCTTAAATGGGACAGTTTCCATCCAAAACACATAAAAAACTCCATTGTCTACAGCCAAGCCATCAGATACAATCGTATATGTTCCAACCCAATGGATAGAGATGAACACCTGGGTCGCCTCAGAAAGACCTTTTTGAATCAGGGCTACCATCCAAGAACAATTGAAAATCAGATTACAAGAGCCACCAGAATATCAAGGAATCACCTGCTACATTACAAAACTAAAGAAGAAAATAACCGGGTGCCTCTAGTGGTCACCTACAATCCAAATCTGGAGGCGCTAAGGGGAGCTGCACGGAAATTACAACCTTTACTGCAAAAAGATGCCCGCTTACAATCCATTTTTCCAGACCCCCCACTACTGTGTTTTAGGCAGCCCCCAAATCTAAGAAGCATCATTGTCAGAAGCTCCCTGTCCTCTCCAACAGCTGCAGGTACCTTTCCCTGCAATCAGAAAAAATGTAAAACCTGTCCATTTATAATGACCACGGACAAGATAAAGATCCCCAATTCACACCAGGACTACAAGATACCAGGTACATTCAGCTGCATCACTTCTAATGTACCTAATTATTTGTACTAAATGTCCAACTGGGGGTCTGTATGTGGGGGAGACAGGGCAGAAACTGAGAACAAGGATGAACTCTCATCGCCATACAATAAAAGAAAAAAGAATGGATATACCTGTGGCAATACATTTCTGTCTCCCAAATCATAGCATTATGGACATGAAATTACTTGTATTGAAAAGTAACTTCAAAACTCAGAGAGACAGAAGAGTCTGGGAGTATAAACTGATGACGACCTTTGACACTCTAAATGCAGGAATGAATGTGTCACACGGATTTATGTCTTTTTACATCAACTAATGAACTTGCCCCTCAGACCATGTGGGGTCATCACAACAGAAGGAGACCCTAATCACAGGACAATAAAACAATCCTTATCTAAGAATTGGCCCAATATTTATGGACGTAACTGTTTATCACCCATGGTAATTCTGCTTCATGTCACCTAGCTTATCCATGGTTTTTTTTCCCCTCCTTTTTTTTTTTTTTTTTTTTTTCTCTATATTATGTTGTGCATAAATATGTGATTCTTCAGAATTTGTTTTAGTCTTTGCCTGATGAAGAGACGTATGTAGTCTCGAAAGCTTGCAATTTGTTACCATCTTTTCAGTTAGCCATTAAAAGGTATCAACCACTGAGGACTCTCAATTCTAAATATTTTTCTATCTACTGGCTAACACGGTACCAAGATATATTTCTTTCCTGTATCAAAATGGAGGATACCAGAATGTACCGCATCTTTATGGAACTAAAACCACTTCTGAAGAAACGTGCACAAATGGACAGCGACATTTTTTTCCTATCTACATGCAAAAAGGAGAATCTAATTCCCAAAGGACTCTGGATTACAAACCCAATCCTTCATACCTACAACACCCATTATGCACAGAACCTGTGTCACAGGACTTCTGAGAGATTAAGGAATCATCTTTTGCATGTCTGCTACAGCATAAAGAGTAAAGTCCAAGGGCAGTTTGAAACCCTGAGGAAAACACTTACAGCAGACACAGAGCAAAAATTACAACAATACTACAACAAACTACGGACCCATCTAATTCATAACAAGGAAAAGAAACTGCACAGATTGCGCCTCAATTCAGGCCTCTATGCAAACAGATACAAAACAAAGCCTAAACCTGACAACTTGGACAACCACTCCATTCCAGGCACAAATAACTGTGTCATTAATCTCTCAGATTATAAACCCAACAAAGTGGAGCTGGCTGTGCTTTCCAGAGGACTCTCATTTTGTCCTACTAAGGCCCTGGATAAAACTGAACTCTGCAGTGATATGGAACATTTTTTCAGGAGACTGCGTCTGAGGGAATATTTCAATGATACAGAAGATTCAGAAAACACTCAGACTGAAGGAAAAGGGATCCTAACAACAAAGAAGAGGTCAGACTGGACACCTCCACCGGGACGCAACCCTCATTTGGATAACTATATAGACTCCTTCAGACATTTGATAAAATCCACCATCATAGATACTAACAGGACACAAGCATTCAACATCAGTGCCCAGGAGAGAAAGGCCATACAGTCTCTGAAAACCAACAAAGAAATCATCATCAAACCTGCTGACAAGGGTGGTGCAATAGTCATGATGAACACATCAGACTACATGAAGGAAGCAAACAGACAACTTATGGACACACGCTACTACAAAACATTGGAGTCGGATCCTACACAGGACTATTACAAGGAACTAAACAAGTTAGTATCTTGTCTGCCTGACGTATCCATAAGAGCCAATGACCTGATACCAGAAAGTCCAAGAACAGGGACATTCTACATGCTTCCCAAAATCCACAAATCTGGAAACCCAGGAAGACCAATTATTTCATGTGTGGGCACCCTTACTGAGCAGGTATCTGGATGGGTAGAGGGTATTCTTAAACCCCTAGTAAAAGATACACCCAGCTTCATTCAGGACACAACTGACCTATTGAATAAACTATCAGCAATTGGTCCTCTACCAGAAGGAACCATCCTGGTCACCATGGATGTGGAATCTTTGTACTCCAATATCCCACATCAGGATGGATTAAATGCCTGCAAATTCTTCCTGGAAAACACAGGGACTGATGCAAATTCTGTGGTGAAACTTATAAAATTTATCCTCACCCACAATTACTTTGAGTTTGACAAGAAGATCTATCTACAGGAGACTGGCACAGCAATGGGAAGTAAAATGGCCCCACAGTATGCAAATCTGTTCATGGCCAAGCTTGAAAGCGACTTTTTGTCCTCATGTCCCATCAGGCCTCTGGCGTACTACCGCTACATTGATGACATTTTAATCATCTGGACGGAGTCTGAGCCACAGCTAAAGTCGTTCCATGAACAGTTTAATCAATTTCATCCTACCATCAACTTGACACTCAACTACTCCTGCACTGAAATTAACTTTCTGGACACCATCATTAAGCTGCAGAACAATAAAATAGAGACGTCCCTGTATCAGAAGCCAATCGACCGTCCAACATACCTTAAATGGGACAGTTTCCATCCAAAACACATAAAAAACTCCATTGTCTACAGCCAAGCCATCAGATACAATCGTATATGTTCCAACCCAATGGATAGAGATGAACACCTGGGTCGCCTCAGAAAGACCTTTTTGAATCAGGGCTACCATCCAAGAACAATTGAAAATCAGATTACAAGAGCCACCAGAATATCAAGGAATCACCTGCTACATTACAAAACTAAAGAAGAAAATAACCGGGTGCCTCTAGTGGTCACCTACAATCCAAATCTGGAGGCGCTAAGGGGAGCTGCACGGAAATTACAACCTTTACTGCAAAAAGATGCCCGCTTACAATCCATTTTTCCAGACCCCCCACTACTGTGTTTTAGGCAGCCCCCAAATCTAAGAAGCATCATTGTCAGAAGCTCCCTGTCCTCTCCAACAGCTGCAGGTACCTTTCCCTGCAATCAGAAAAAATGTAAAACCTGTCCATTTATAATGACCACGGACAAGATAAAGATCCCCAATTCACACCAGGACTACAAGATACCAGGTACATTCAGCTGCATCACTTCTAATGTGGTGTACCTAATTATTTGTACTAAATGTCCAACTGGGGGTCTGTATGTGGGGGAGACAGGGCAGAAACTGAGAACAAGGATGAACTCTCATCGCCATACAATAAAAGAAAAAAGAATGGATATACCTGTGGCAATACATTTCTGTCTCCCAAATCATAGCATTATGGACATGAAATTACTTGTATTGAAAAGTAACTTCAAAACTCAGAGAGACAGAAGAGTCTGGGAGTATAAACTGATGACGACCTTTGACACTCTAAATGCAGGAATGAATGTGTCACACGGATTTATGTCTTTTTACATCAACTAATGAACTTGCCCCTCAGACCATGTGGGGTCATCACAACAGAAGGAGACCCTAATCACAGGACAATAAAACAATCCTTATCTAAGAATTGGCCCAATATTTATGGACGTAACTGTTTATCACCCATGGTAATTCTGCTTCATGTCACCTAGCTTATCCATGGTTTTTTTTCCCCTCCTTTTTTTTTTTTTTTTTTTTTTCTCTATATTATGTTGTGCATAAATATGTGATTCTTCAGAATTTGTTTTAGTCTTTGCCTGATGAAGAGACGTATGTAGTCTCGAAAGCTTGCAATTTGTTACCATCTTTTCAGTTAGCCATTAAAAGGTATCAACCACTGAGGACTCTCAATTCTAAATATTTTTCTATCTACTGGCTAACACGGTACCAAGATATATTTCTTTCCTGTATCAAAATGGAGGATACCAGAATGTACCGCATCTTTATGGAACTAAAACCACTTCTGAAGAAACGTGCACAAATGGACAGCGACATTTTTTTCCTATCTACATGCAAAAAGGAGAATCTAATTCCCAAAGGACTCTGGATTACAAACCCAATCCTTCATACCTACAACACCCATTATGCACAGAACCTGTGTCACAGGACTTCTGAGAGATTAAGGAATCATCTTTTGCATGTCTGCTACAGCATAAAGAGTAAAGTCCAAGGGCAGTTTGAAACCCTGAGGAAAACACTTACAGCAGACACAGAGCAAAAATTACAACAATACTACAACAAACTACGGACCCATCAAATTCATAACAAGGAAAAGAAACTGCACAGGTTGCGCCTCAATTCAGGCCTCTATGCAAACAGATACAAAACAAAGCCTAAACCTGACAACTTGGACAACCACTCCATTCCAGGCACAAATAACTGTGTCATTAATCTCTCAGATTATAAACCCAACAAAGTGGAGCTGGCTGTGCTTTCCAGAGGACTCTCATTTTGTCCTACTAAGGCCCTGGATAAAACTGAACTCTGCAGTGATATGGAACATTTTTTCAGGAGACTGCGTCTGAGGGAATATTTCAATGATACAGAAGATTCAGAAAACACTCAGACTGAAGGAAAAGGGATCCTAACAACAAAGAAGAGGTCAGACTGGACACCTCCACCGGGACGCAACCCTCATTTGGATAACTATATAGACTCCTTCAGACATTTGATAAAATCCACCATCATAGATACTAACAGGACACAAGCATTCAACATCAGTGCCCAGGAGAGAAAGGCCATACAGTCTCTGAAAACCAACAAAGAAATCATCATCAAACCTGCTGACAAGGGTGGTGCAATAGTCATGATGAACACATCAGACTACATGAAGGAAGCAAACAGACAACTTATGGACACACGCTACTACAAAACATTGGAGTCGGATCCTACACAGGACTATTACAAGGAACTAAACAAGTTAGTATCTTGTCTGCCTGACGTATCCATAAGAGCCAATGACCTGATACCAGAAAGTCCAAGAACAGGGACATTCTACATGCTTCCCAAAATCCACAAATCTGGAAACCCAGGAAGACCAATTATTTCATGTGTGGGCACCCTTACTGAGCAGGTATCTGGATGGGTAGAGGGTATTCTTAAACCCCTAGTAAAAGATACACCCAGCTTCATTCAGGACACAACTGACCTATTGAATAAACTATCAGCAATTGGTCCTCTACCAGAAGGAACCATCCTGGTCACCATGGATGTGGAATCTTTGTACTCCAATATCCCACATCAGGATGGATTAAATGCCTGCAAATTCTTCCTGGAAAACACAGGGACTGATGCAAATTCTGTGGTGAAACTTATAAAATTTATCCTCACCCACAATTACTTTGAGTTTGACAAGAAGATCTATCTACAGGAGACTGGCACAGCAATGGGAAGTAAAATGGCCCCACAGTATGCAAATCTGTTCATGGCCAAGCTTGAAAGCGACTTTTTGTCCTCATGTCCCATCAGGCCTCTGGCGTACTACTGCTACATTGATGACATTTTAATCATCTGGACGGAGTCTGAGCCACAGCTAAAGTCGTTCCATGAACAGTTTAATCAATTTCATCCTACCATCAACTTGACACTCAACTACTCCTGCACTGAAATTAACTTTCTGGACACCATCATTAAGCTGCAGAACAATAAAATAGAGACGTCCCTGTATCAGAAGCCAATCGACCGTCCAACATACCTTAAATGGGACAGTTTCCATCCAAAACACATAAAAAACTCCATTGTCTACAGCCAAGCCATCAGATACAATCGTATATGTTCCAACCCAATGGATAGAGATGAACACCTGGGTCGCCTCAGAAAGACCTTTTTGAATCAGGGCTACCATCCAAGAACAATTGAAAATCAGATTACAAGAGCCACCAGAATATCAAGGAATCACCTGCTACATTACAAAACTAAAGAAGAAAATAACCGGGTGCCTCTAGTGGTCACCTACAATCCAAATCTGGAGGCGCTAAGGGGAGCTGCACGGAAATTACAACCTTTACTGCAAAAAGATGCCCGCTTACAATCCATTTTTCCAGACCCCCCACTACTGTGTTTTAGGCAGCCCCCAAATCTAAGAAGCATCATTGTCAGAAGCTCCCTGTCCTCTCCAACAGCTGCAGGTACCTTTCCCTGCAATCAGAAAAAATGTAAAACCTGTCCATTTATAATGACCACGGACAAGATAAAGATCCCCAATTCACATCAGGACTACAAAATACCAGGTACATTCAGCTGCGTCACTTCTAATGTGGTGTACCTAATTATTTGTACTAAATGTCCAACTGGGGGTCTGTATGTGGGGGAGACAGGGCAGAAACTGAGAACAAGGATGAACTCTCATCGCCATACAATAAAAGAAAAAAGAATGGATATACCTGTGGCAATACATTTCTGTCTCCCAAATCATAGCATTATGGACATGAAATTACTTGTATTGAAAAGTAACTTCAAAACTCAGAGAGACAGAAGAGTCTGGGAGTATAAACTGATGACGACCTTTGACACTCTAAATGCAGGAATGAATGTGTCACACGGATTTATGTCTTTTTACATCAACTAATGAACTTGCCCCTCAGACCATGTGGGGTCATCACAACAGAACGAGACCCTAATCACAGGACAATAAAACAATCCTTATCTAAGAATTGGCCCAATATTTATGGACGTAACTGTTTATCACCCATGGTAATTCTGCTTCATGTCACCTAGCTTATCCATGGTTTTTTTTCCCCTCCTTTTTTTTTTTTTTTTTTTCTCTATATTATGTTGTGCATAAATATGTGATTCTTCAGAATTTGTTTTAGTCTTTGCCTGATGAAGAGACGTATGTAGTCTCGAAAGCTTGCAATTTGTTACCATCTTTTCAGTTAGCCATTAAAAGGTATCAACCACTGAGGACTCTCAATTCTAAATATTTTTCTATCTACTGGCTAACACGGTACCAAGATATATTTCTTTCCTGTATCAATTTGCTGGAATAATTAGCGGATACCATATAGAGTTTGGAGAGCCCCTGAGGTGCCTAAACAGTGGAAACCATCCAAAAGTGACACCATTTTGGAAACTAGACCTCATTAGGAACTCATCTAGATGTGTATTGAGCATCTTGAATCCCCAGGTGCTTCACAGAAGTTTAGAACGTAAAGCCCTGAAAATAAAAACAAAAACACATTTTTCCAACAAAAATCTTTGTAGCTCCAAATTTTGTATTTTCACAAGGTTAACAGGAGAAAACGGACCCCAAAATTTGTTGTGCAATTTCTCCTGAGTTCACTGATACCCCGATATGATGTGGTTAAAAAATACTTTTGAGGCATAGTGCAAAGCTCAGAAGGGAAGAAACACCATATTATAGTGCAGATTTTGCTGCACTTGTTTGAGGGTGCCATGTTACATTGGTAGAGCCCCTGAGGTGTCAACACAGAAGAATTCCCAATAAGTTACCCCATTTTACAAGCTAAGCTTTTCAATGAATTCATTTAGGGGAGCAGTGATTATATTGACACCATAGGTGTGTCACAGACTTTTATACCATTGGGCAGAGAAGAAAAAATCATTTACATTTTTACCATCAAGGTTGTGTGTTAGTGTAACACCCCAGGTAACCGGATGTTACAGTGATGTTGCCTTCCTTTTGGGGAGTGTGATATCATGCTTGGAGGCAAGGAGGATTCTCTTTACCAGGTAAGCACCTACACACAACATATTCTGAATCCAGGCCAGAGGGGGGAGCTCAGGACCCGGATTCAAGGGAGCTTTACTAAGCTTTAAGTGTTCAGGCCTGTAGGAGGAGTTAGGCAGTTGGTCCAGGGAGAAAAAGCAGTTCAGTCTGGGGAGAGATTGGAGAAAGAAGGAAGTCTGGAGTAGAGAGCTGCAGCTCCAGGGAAGGACGAGTTGATGTTTTTATTGGTACCATTTTCGGGCACATGACATTTTTTTCTCTCTTTCTATTCTGATTTTTGTGAGTCAGAATGAGACTCAGGAGACTCATACACACTACCAGATATGGTGGAGTTTTCTTTTTCCGGCTGCCATATCCCCTGATGAGTCCCGGTTGGATGAAATGCGTTGGGAGGCGGTCCTGGCTGGAATGGCACTTAATTTCTCCTGATTTGGATGGGAAGTGGTCCCTGACTTGAATGGCAATCTTTTCTCCTGAATCGGATTATGGTGCAAAGCCTTCAGCTCAATGGGAGAATTTATGAATACTTTGGAGATCTTATTTCCGACAGGATGGGTGAGATTGTTCCTATTCCCTACTATTGATCTTCATTGTATATTTGGGGCAATGTGAGTAATGTGTCACTTCTATATACAGATTACTCTGGCCCTAATTGTTCATTTTTGTCTATTCTTTGCTACATTGCCAGTATTACTGATGTTGATGGCTTTATGATAGACAATCTGGTTTTCTGAGTCGACTATTTTTGGTTTATATAAGAGTCTTGTTCAGGGATATTGACTTTTATGGTTGTTGTGTCCGTATATTTTAATTCACTAATAAATGTTAAGTTTTAAAGGTCCCAAATTTTGCTAACCCAGAATGAACATTAAACAGCAATTCAGGATTTTTTTTTTCTTTTTATGTCGTTCCGCATGTGGTAAAATTGATAAAGCAGTTTTATTCTTTGGGTCAGTACGATTACAGCGATACCCCATTTATATTTTTTTTATGTTTTAGCGCTTTTACACAATAAAAACTGTTTTATATAAAAAAATAATTACTTTTGCATCACTTTATTCTGAGAGCTATAACTTTTTTATTTTTCTGCTGATAGAGATGCTTTGTGGCTTGTTTTTTTGCTGGACACGATGACGTTTTCAGCTGTACTATTTTTATTAACATTTGTCTTTTTGATTGCGTTTGATTGCACTTTTTATTAGTTATTAAGGTTGAAGGAAGACTTTAAGTCCACTTTGTTTAGCGGTATGATGACAAAGCATTGTTTTTTTTTCCCTTGTTTTTTTTTTACGGTGTTTACTGAAAGGGTTAACTAGTGTGACAGTATTATAGAACGGGGTGTTATGGACGGAGCGATACCAAATATGTGTACTTTTCCTGGTTATTTTTTTGCATAAATAAATGTATTGATTGGAAAAATATTTGTTTCTTTTCTTGTTCTTTGGGGATTTTAAAAAAATATTTTTACACTTTTAAATCTTTTTTTTTACATTGTCCCAGGATGGGACATCACTATACAGTATCAGATCGCTGATCTGATGCTCTGCAATGCTTCTGCACTGCACATCATTGGAGCAGCATCTGACAGGCAGGGAAGGAGGCATGTCAGTGTCTGCTCTGAATAGGCGCTCACAAGCCACCTTCCCTGCAGGACCCTGAAGGACCTTGCGGCCATCTCAGGGCTGGGGATCTCCACTGAGACCATCAGAACAACACGATCACATTGCGTTGTTCTGATGGGAGCACTCAGGGAGCCCACTCCGTGCATGTAATCTCCTTGAAGTCGCTATGACTATTGACAGCGGCATCAGAGGGGTTAAACGCCCGCGATCTGTGCTAGCACTGATCATGGGCATTGCTTCAGGGTGTCGGCTGTCACACAGAGCTGACACCGGCACCCGATCGTGGCGGCACTCACCGAGAGTCCGCATGATCTCTGCCACATACCTATACTGCTGTTTGCGGAAAAGCAGCTACCACAGAGCAGCATATGTATGGCGCATGTCGGGAAGGGGTTAAACATTTTTTAAATTCTTATAATTCTACTTCAGTAACCATAGAAACATCTGATTAAAATATATAAAAACACTGACGCAGCAAACTTTATGAAAACTAAAATTGGTGTAATTTGCAAAACTTGTGGCCACGTCTGTTTCTCCTTACAGTGAGAATGCAACTTCCAAATGCTCTGTTTCCTAACATCCTGTCTATCTTCAGTACATAGTACATGTATTAGACATGCACCGTAATGCCAAAGGAAGCCGCCGTTCAGTATGTTCAGCAATGAGTCTGCTTTCCAGGCGTGTTGAATCTTTCACCACTTTGATGAGTGCCGGATTTTCATCTTAAATATTTACACAGGGTGTTCCAGGTGCAGGTAATGTGGGCTGATCCATGTTGATTTAATATAGTCTAAAACAAGGAATAAATAAAACCAGTGATTCTTTTTGCATGTGTCATGATTCAAGACAAAAATTGGGTAGGGTAAGAATTTCTAATATTTCACTGCACTAGTCAGAGTTTGAGATGAAGATATCTGGCAAGGACAACCTTATCAACAAAATTGTAAAAAAGTCAAATTGCATACTTATTAAAGACCTTAAAACAAGTTACCTAAGATTACAAACAAAGGTTTAATTTCTCCCTTCGCTGGAATGGGGCTGAGTTGTAACATGAAATATAGGCCATGGACTATATGGCAGTACCCCGAAACACAGTGTCTGCAAATTGAGATTTTGGTTTGGCTTTTATCCTAAGTCATGTGACAAGGTTTGTTACAGGGTCGACTTTGACTGTTAGGATTGCTACTTCCAATAGGTGGCACTAGAGTTCTAGTCCTCTTCCTCTCTGAAGAGACAATTTGCATATTTCTCAGATATATCAATGCACCACTAGATGAATTCGTTGAGAGGTGTAGTTTGTTAAATGGGGTCACATATGGGGGTTCTGCTGTTCTGACACCTTAGGGGCTATACCAAAGTGCCATGGCACACACAAACCAGTGCAGTAAAATCTGCACTGTAATATGGCGCACCTTCCCTTTTGAGCCTTGCAATGTGCCTCAAAAGTAGTTTTCAACCACATATGGGGTATCAGTGAACTCAGGAGAAATTACACAACATATTTTGTTTGTCCATTTTCTCCTCTTACCCTTGTGAAAATAAAGAAATTGGGGGCTAAAAAACATTTTTGTGGGAAAAATGTGATTTTTTTTATTTTCACGTCTCAACTTTATAAACTCCTGTGAAGCAACTGGGGTTCAAGGTGTTCAATACACATCTAGATAAGTTCCATGAAGGATCTAGCTCCCAAATTACTGTAACTTTTGGGGGATTTTCACTGTTTAGGCACATCAGGGGTTCTCCAAACGCTACATGGCGTCCACTAATTATTCCCTCAAATTTTACACTCAAAAAGTCAAATGACGCTCCTTGCCTTCTCAGCCCTGCTATGTGCCCAAACAGTGCTTTTCTGCCACATATCGGGTATCGGCATGCTCAGGAGAAATTGTTCAGCAAATTGTATAGTGCAAGATCACCTGTTATGGTGTGCCCGCCAGGGCCATGTGGTACTTAAAGGGGTGTTCACGGCGGCAGTGACCCGGTCCGTGGCCCTGGATGTCCAAGTAAAAAGGAAGGTCTTTAAAGGGGTTATTAGAAGTAAGAGTGTTCGTGACGCCACCTGTGGTACTCGGTCAGGGATGACCGACGCTGTTTAAAGGGGTCCACTGGGGTGATGTTATGGCAGCTGGGATGGTATGGCTTCCCACAGGTGAAGCTGGGTCCCCAGGGTTCCCAGTGTAGTAGATGAAGATAGTGTAGCAAGAAACAGAGGACACAAGGTTGCGGTCTCTTTACCTCTTTACTGGTGTAAGGCAGCCACAGTCCAGGGTACCGGATCACAGGTACTGGTATGGTCCGGCCACTTTGGTAGCGACTCAGGATTCCTAGCCAGGTGGGGTTGGAAGCCTTCCCTTCTGCACTGTGTTGCAGTCCCTTGCTGTCTAAGGCTTCACACAAGGTGCTCACATGCTCTTTATCCCCCTTATTGGCAGGTAACTCGAGCCTTTTTACAGGTGTCTCTCAGATGACTCCAGGCTCTATCTGTTACTGTGCCTTTGGGTGTTAATGGTAGACAGGCGACCTGCAATCTCCTGTCCGCCGGTTTCTGCCATGGGCATAGAGTTACCCCCACAACCTCGGTCTTCCGGCTACCGGAATTCTGTGCTTCAGAGTGGAGGAAGCTCAGTCGCAGCTTCTCTCCAGCTCTTTACTTCTCCTGTGTATCTCTTCCCATTTCAGTCTCCTACAGACTACTCTGTTCCTCTCTTTCCTTTCAGGAGTTGCAGATCCATGGGACTGCACGGCCCCAACTTTCCTCTCACAGACTGAACTCCTTCCTTGTCTCTGACAGACTGACTTAACTCCTCCCCCTGGTCAGGATATATATATCTAGGGAAGCTCCCCTGAAACCGGGTACAGTGCTCCCCCTTCTGGCCTGGAGTCAGAACAGTGTTGTATGCGCTGGTTACCTGTTAAAGGGATCCTTCCTTGCTTCCAAGCATGGCATTACCCTCCCCGAGAGGAAGGCAATACCACTGTAACAACCGGTTACCTAGGGTGTTACACACACACACACACACACCCGTTAAATCCAGTACTCCCGGACTGGGAAAACAAAAACAACAATAACAGGTTAAAGACATACAAGATTTTGAAAAACATTTTGAAAAACAAGTAACAGGTTATTCAAGTAGAAACTTTTGCTTCACTTTATGGGAGGTTGTTTTACTTTAAACGTTACAGAACTATATATAAAGTGCAAAACATTTACTTTACTAAAAATATAGAACTCTCTGTAATACCAAATATTACCTATGCATAATTTAACTATTTGATATATTAAATACAATTCAATCCCCTTTACGGGTAAACATTTTCTAGCAATATTATAGGCTATCACTTTCTTAACCAAAGTTCATCAAGGTCAAATTTTTCTATACTGAGGTAGTGCAACATTTAAAAGTGCAAACATTCAAGTACTTCACATTATATCAATAACAGTTTCATTTAGAAAATTGTGAGATCTCTCTCACCAACAACAGCAATGATGTGGGGGACCCATTCTAAACCCCCAACGTAGGTTTGGGTGGGCTGCAAGGCGTAAGTGGTCTCCTTTCAGGACCGCTTCTTTGGCCACGCCAAACTTTTTTTTTTTCTTGGTCCCCTTAAGACAAACAACTTTTTAGTGTAAACAACAATAAACAGTTTTTTTCACTGGTTTCATGTATAACCAGTAGAAAGCACCTTCAGGCTAAGTTCACACATTGCAGAATTGCCACGGAAATTTCTGCGGCAATTCTGCGCCTCCTGCCGCGGGTATATCGCATGCAGAATTAGCATGCATATACCCGCAGAAAACTAGCGTTTTGCAAGCATAATTAGCTTGCAGAATGCTAGAGTTTTCCAAGCGATCTGTAGCATCGCTTGGAAAACTGATTGACAGGTTGGTCACACTTGTCAAACATAGAGTTTGTCAAGTGTGACCAACTTTTTACTATAGATGCTGCCTATGCCGCATCTATAGTAAAAGATAGAATGTTTAAAAATAATTAAAAAAATTAAAAAAATGGTTATACTCACCTGCAGACCTCAGTGGCGTCCGTTCCTATAGCTGGTGTGCGGTGAAGGGCCTGCGATGACGTCACGGCTTGTGATTGGTCGCGTGAGCGGTCACATGCGGTCTCGCGACCAATCACAAGACCGCAACATCATCGCAGAGCAGCTATAGGAACCAAAGCGGCAGCATGCAGCGGAGAGGCCGGAAGACTGCGGGGGACATCGAAGGTGAGTATATCGCTATTTTTTATTTTAATTCTTTTATTTTTTTACCAATTATATGGTGCCCAGTCCGTGGAGGAGAGTCTCCTCTCCTCCACCCTGGGTACCAACCGCACATGATCTGCTTGCTTCCCGCATGGTGTGCACAGCCCCGTGCGGGAAGTAAGCAGATCAATGCACTCCTATGGTGCAGAATCGCCGCGATTCCGCAATTTTAATGAACATGCTGCGTTTTTTTCTGGAATGCGATTCCGCTCAGGAAAAAAATGCAGCATGTGCACAAAAAATGCGGAATGCATTCTGTTACATAGGATGCTTAATGTTAGCGGTTTTTTTAGCGGTTTTATAGCATTTTTATAGCGAAAAACCGCGAAAAAAACGCAAAAAATATGCTACGTGTGCACACAGCCTAAAGGTACCTTCACACGAAACGACTTTGTAACGATATCGCTAGTGATCCGTGACGTTGCATCGTCCTGGCTAGCGATATCGTTTAGTTTGACACGCAGAAGCGATCAGGATCCTGCTGTGATGTCGCTGGTCGCTAAATAAAGTTCAGAACTTTATTTGGTCGTCCGATCGCCGTGTATCGTTGTGTTTGACAGCAAAAGCAACGATACCAGCGATATTTTACACTGGTAACCAGGGTAAACATCAGGTTGCTAAGCGCAGGGCCGCGCTTAGTAACCCCATGTTTACCCTGGTTACCAGTGTAAAATGTAAAAAAAACAAACAGTACATACTTACATTCGCGTCCCCCGGCGTCCGCTTCCCACACTGACTGAGCGCCGCAAAGTGAAAGTGAAAGCACAGCACAGCGGTGACGTCACCGCTGTGCCCTGCTACTGCCGGCGCTCACACAGTGCAGGAAGCGGACACCGGGGGACGCATGTAAGTATGTACTGTTTTTTTTTTTTACATTTTACGCTGGTAACCAGGGTAAACATCGGGTTACTAAGCGCGGCCCTGCACTTAGCAACCCGATGTTTACCCTGGTTACCCGGGGACCTCGGCATCGTTGGTCGCTGGAGAGCGGTCTGTGTGACAGCTCTCCAGCGATCAAACAGCGACGCTGCAGCGATCGGCATCGTTGTCGCTATCGCTGCAGCGTCGCTTTATGTGAAGGTACCTTAAGAGGTGCCAACTATTTACAATGGAAAGTTTGTGGACCATTCACTGTCCATGGCCTCAGTGTCTTTTCAAACAAATAAACTTCAGCAATTATCATAACATTTGGAAGCTGACTATTTCGTCTGCCAGGGCAGCTCCTGGTGACTGCTACTCCCTGACCGGGAAAACTCAGGATCATATTTCTCAACTGGTATGGCATACCAGGGCACATTGGCTGGTTCCACCACGGGTGTCTGGGTGGACTGGTGGCATTTAGTAACTGGTCTGGCCTGGCCTGCTGCTGCTCCTTCGGGAACTGATGTTGCAGCCTGGTCTGCATGCTTTAACTGTTTCTGCACTTTAACATACTTTTTGCAGTCCAGAGTGTACCACCCTTTGTCGCCGATATGGCGGGTATATGCGCAGCCACGGCTCACCACAATCAGACAGCTTTTAAATTAATATGCCTTGGAGATCGTAGTCATAAAGATCAACAGTTGTGGACAGCTATCCATGCTGAGGTTGACCAATGGCTGCCTACACTCAACCTGTAGCAAGGGAAGGTCATGTGAGATAATGGAGCAAACCTGGTGGTGGCACTATGCAGGGCCAACCTTACACATGTGCCTTTTATGACTCGCATCCTCAACCTGATGGTACAGCAATTCCTACACCACTGTCCCAGCATAGATACGCTGCTGTAGAAAACACTGTCATTATCTGTTCACTTTCACCATTCCACTTAAGTGGGTATAGAGATCTTTCGGACTACCGGTTAACCGATTGATATGCGAAGTGACCACACTGTGGAATTCAACTCTGCACATGTTGCAGCAACTGTGGCAGTATTGAGACCGGGTGCAGTATGACATTTTGCATAGCCTGGCACATTGCAGTACAGACGTGGTGCAATTCACACTTGAGTAGTGGACACAGATGAAGGACCTTTGCACCCTTCTGCATGTTTTCAAAATGGCTGATAAGATGTTTTGTGGTGATGATTATGTAATCAGCATCACTATTACTGTCATCTAAATGCTAGACCACACTTTAAATAGTCTGGGTGAGTAGGTGCTCGTGATCCCAGGGGAAGACAAGGAAGCAGAGGAGGATGCCTTTAGGGTTAGCAATATCTCTAAGTTCAGGCCTGTCATCTCAGAGGTTGCCATGGGAGGAACAAATGGAGGAGGAACAAATGGAGAAGGACCATGAAAAGGAAGAGAAGGAAGAGATGATAGACACGCAGCAGTTAGGAAATGAACAGGATAACAATTACCTCTGTTGTCCATGGTTGCCACAAGGGGATGGACAAAAAAAGCTTGAATATTATTCTGCCTCCGACACTGTGGAGTTGAACCTCATGAAAGGGACTGACCCATCTGCACCTTCTTGCAACACTATATGCAACATGATTGTTACCCGTATGGTTTTGCTTCAAAATATTGCTGACTTCTGGGTGCCAGTGTGTTCTATCTATGATACAAAGTACATTTTGACAGTTGCCTCCCACCTGAAAAAGGGACGTGCCCATTCTGCAGTATCAAAATATGTTTGAAGACAATCTTGACAGCGGGTTTCCCCAAGACAGCAGTGATGCACACAGTTTGTATCACAGTGATAGGCTTCCAACCACAGAAACGTTGAGTCGTCAACGCAAAAATATTAGCAGCCTTGCAGCACTGGAGTCCTGTGTTCCAACCCCACCAAGGACAGCATCTACAAAGAGTTTGTATGTTCTAACCATGTATGCAAGGGTTTCCTCCCAGTACTTATTTTTTTACCCACACTCCAAAGACATACAGATATTACATTTCGATTGTGAATTCCAATGGTGACAGTTGCAGTAATGCTTGTGAAGCAAATATTGAATTATTGGTGCAATAAAAGTTATAAAAAACATTTGAAATTGATGCTCAGCCACACTCAGGTGGCACAAATATCAGTTTTGTTGATTACTATTGTCAGAAAAATGTAAGAATAGTAACACGGGTAGTTGACTCAATGGGGGTGAAGGACTGCCGGTCTCGGAGACCTACTGCTACAGGCAACACACATGAAGGAGACTCAACCAGGAGTCTACACTTTTCCAAAAATGTATTGGCAGACACCAACAAAGTGACATTAATTTCACCATAGTAGAAATAGTATAATAGGGACTGACAAATCTTCCACTACAGCCAACTCAGCAGATGGACACCCAACCAGGAATGTTCACATTTCCAAAATTTAATGCAGACACCAACAAAGTAGCATCAATTTCACCACAGTATAAATAGTATAATAGGGACCGACAGGTCTTCCACTACACCAAACTCAGCAGATGGACAGTTGGATACCCAACCAGGACTGCTCACATATCAAACAATTAGTGGCAGCTACTACCAAAGTGGCATCAATTTCACAAGAGTAAAAACAATATAATGGAGAGCGACATCTCTTCATCTACAGCCAACCCAGCAGATGTGCACCCAACAACAAGTTCACACATTTCCAAAAATTAGTGAAGTCAACAACAAAGTGATATAAATTTCAGAAGAGTAGAAATAGTGTAATAGGGACCGACGCATTATCCAATACAGCTAACCCAGAAAATGGACACTCAACCAAGAGTGTACATATTTCCAAAAATTAGTGCCAGACACCAATAAAGTGGCATTAATTTCGCCACCTACCCCATTTAGACCCCAAACACTGAGCCTAATCCCCCTTCCACCACGACCTTACTTTTTCAGTCATGTTGCTCACATAAGCACAGTATTAGTAACTAAAAATTAGATTTTTTTTTACTCTGCAGCACCTCTGCACAGCTGAATTTCACTGGCACTAAATGAGTTGGTGAAATATGACATGCTGAATCGAGTTTGACACAGTAAAACAAAATTTTTATGTGTGGATGAGGCCTGTATGACAAAAAAATTAAAACGGAGATCTCCTCTACTGTATGACTTTAGTAACAGAAGAATTCTTTTGGGCCTGTCGATAAAGCCTGTTAAAGATTGAGTGGATGCTCAAAACAATTTAAAAAAGTGACATGTCCCCTGCTGTATGACGATAGTAACAGAAGAATTTGTTTGGTCCTGTATAAGACTGAGTGGATGCTCAAAACAATTTAAATGTCACATGTCCCCTGCTGTACGACGTTAGTAACAGAAATTCTTTTGGGGTGTGATTGGGAGCGTACAGCAAGACCAGTAACAGGGCAGTTATGTGAAGTACAAGATCCAGGATCCAGACTACAACTATTACTCATCTATCCTACACCAATTACCAGAGGGCGTTTAATGCTCGTCAGAAAATAGGTGTAACAGATGCGTGTCTCAAACTAGGTATAAAAGATGCCCGTGAGAAATTGGATGCCAAGAAGTACATAATCTAGAAGATAGGCTCAAAACAATTTCAAACTCAGATCTCACCTACTGTATCACATTTGTAAAAAAAAAATTAAAAAAATAATTTTAATGTGCAACAGCTCTGCACACAGAAGAATTTAACTTCATTTTGGCACTAAATGAAAAGGCTGGATAAAGCATGCTGTATCACGTTTATCAACAGAAAACATTAGAATCTTTTTTCAATGCGCATTAGGTCTGCAGACAGGTTCATATCACTGCCACAACATGACAATGTTTGATACGGCGGGCTGTATCACATTTAGCAACAAAAAAAAATTAGAATTTTTTTAAAATGTGCATTAGGTATGCAGACAGGTTCATATCACCGCCACAATATGACAATGTGTGATACGGCGGGCTGTATCACATTCAGCATCAGAAAAAATTAGTATTGTTTTTTAATGCGCATTAGGTCTGCAGACAGGTTCACATCACTGCAACAACATGACAATGTGTGATAAGGTGGGCTGTATCACATTCAGCAACAGAAAAAATTAGAATTTTTTTAATGCGCGTTAGGTCTGAAGACAGGTTCATATCACTGCCACAACATGACAATCTGTGATATTATTTAATATGCTATACTTGTGCATGGAGCACAACAGAAGCAGCGCACATCACACTTGCAGGACATGTGCCCTGCCAGCTTTGTCTGAGAACCATCAGAAATGCCCCCCCAGAAAAAAAAATACCGAAGGTAAATTTTACAGCCACACTGGACACTATCTAGCTACACTATCTGACTGATATGCAACCAACTATCTAACTAGCCACAATGTGGGATACAGCAGGCTTTTTCACATTTAGCTACTGAAATAATATCATTTAGAATGCTACACTCATGCATGGAGCACTATAGAAGCAGTTCACAACACACTTGTAGGACATGTGCCCTGCTGTCTGAGAACTTCAGTAATGCCTCCCAAAAAAAAAATTATGGAAGGTAAATTTTCAGCACACTGGACACTATCTAGCTACACTATCTGACTTATATACAACTGCCTAACTAAATAGCTGAAATCTTGCTGCTAACAGTGGCAGCATCATGAGCAGCCTCTCTGCACTGTATCAGTGTCAAAATGGCGCTAAAACAAGATGTCCGCTATTTATATGCAGAGGGGCATGTGATATCAGCAACCAATGACACAAGCCATTGTGTCAGGACATTGTGGGTTTTTCCTTCGACCTGATTGGCTAGCCACACTGTGCACACATAAAGTTAGGGAAAAAAATGACTGCTGTGCTGTGCTTACAAAAATGCCGAGCCTCTGAGCTCTGCAAATCCCCTAACCTCACCATTGTCATTGCTAAAATGCTGAAAATACTTTTGTGGCAACGCAAATATTTTCCTACAATTTTTCCCGATTCTATAAAATGTGATGCAGAGGTTGGACAGACATCTGTCAGAGATGGTTTAGTCAATCCTGCATTGAGCAGGGGGTTAGACACGATCACGTTGGAGGTCTCTTCCAACTCTAACATTCTATGATACTAAAAATAGCAAAATAAGAACTGTATACACTTGTTTGGGTGGGAAGGAAGGCATGGGAATACACCAGAAAAAAGGAGCATTTTATATGACTTTATGTTCCGCTGCTGTCATTGGTGGGGTTGAGAAGTCTAGGCCAATCCAGGTCTTGTTCATTTTGATAAGAGTCAGCCTGTCAGCATTTTCAGCTAACAGGCGGATGCGCCTATCAGTTGTTATGCCCCCCGGCGGTGCCAACAATTTTGTCTGGGCCATTTTGGGGGTTTGTGTGACATTGTGTCCAATTTTCCATTTTATCTCTGCTTTTTTGTGTTGTTCCAATACACAAAAAGGAAATAAATAAGTGTATAACAAAACGTGTAATTGCAATAATTTTCTGGGAGAAATACTGTAACAATTTCAAGGGTTCCAACTCTTTTGGCCATGACTGTTTATGTTTATATACTGTATATATACACTGCTCAAAAAATAAAGGGAACACTAAAATCCCACATCCTAGATATCACTGAATGAAATATTTCAGTTGCAAATCTTTATTCATTACATAGTGGAATGTGTTGAGAACAACAAAACATAAAAATGATCAATGTAAATCAAAATTAATATCCAATGGAGGTCTGGATTTGGAATGATATCAAAGTGGAAAATCAAATTACACGCTGATCCAACTTCAGTGGAAATGCCTCAAGACAAGGAAATGATGATCAGTTGTGTGTGTGTTGCCTCCATGTGCCTGTTTGACCTCCCTACAATGCCTGGGCATGCTCCTGATGAGGCGGTGGATGGTCTCCTGAGGGATCTCCTCCCAGACCTGGACTAAAGCATCCACCAACTCCTGGACAGTCTGTGGTGCAACGTGACGTTGGTGGATGGTGCGAGACATGATGTCCCAGATGTATTCAATTGGATTCAGGTCTGGGGAACGGGCAAGCCAGTCCATAGCTTCAATGCCTTCATCTTGCAGGAACTGCTGACACACTCCAGCCACATGAGGTCTGGCATTGTCCTGCATAAGGAGGAACCCAGGGCCAACCGCACCAGCATATGGTCACACAAGGGGTCTGAGGATCTCATCTTGATACCTAATGGCAGTCAGGCTGCCTCTGATCAGCACATGGAGGGCTGTGCGGCCCTCCAAAGAAATGCCAACCCACACCATTACTGACTCACTGCCAAACCAGTCATGCTGAAGGATGTTGCAGGCAGCAGATCACTCTCCATGGCGTCTACAGACTCTGTCACGTCTGTCACATGTGCTCAGTGTGAACCTGCTTTCATCTGTGAAGAGCACCTGGTGTTCTGTGGCAAATGCCAATCATCCTGCACAGTGTTGGGCTGTGAGCACAACCCCCATGTGTGGACGTCATGCGCTCAGACCATCCTCATGGAGTCGGTTTCTAACCATTTGTGAAGACACATGCACATTTGTGGCCTGCTGGGGGTCATTTTGCAGGGCTCTGGCAGTGCTCCCCCTGTTCCTCCTTGCACAAAGGCTGAGGTAGCGGTCCTGCTGCTGGGTTGTTGCCCTCCTACAGCCCCCTCCATGTCTCCTGGTGTACTAGCCTGTCTCTTGGTAGCACCTCAAGCCTCTGGACACTATGCTGACAGACACAGCAAACCTTCTTGCCACAGCTCACATTGATGTGCCATCCTGGATGAGCTGCACTACCTAAGCCACTTGTGTGGGTTGTAGAGTCCGTCTCATGCTACCACGAGTGTGAAAGCACAACTAACATTCAAAACTAACCAAAACATCAGCCAGAAAGCATTGGTACTGAGATGTGGTCTGTGGTCTCCACCTGCAGAACCACTCCTTTATTGAGTGTGTCTTGATAATTGCCAATAATTTCCATCTGTTGTCTATTCCATTTGCACAACAGCATGTGAAATTGATTGTGAAACAATGTTGCTTCCTAAGTGGACAGTTTGATTTCGCAGAAGTTTGATTTACTTAGAGTTATATTCTGTTGTTTAAGTGTTCCCTTATTGCTCTCACCCACAATACCCCTTTTATTGCCATTGTAGACTACGACGCACCCAACAGTGACAACAGTAAATCCCTTTCCCCACAAGTTCACCCCAAGCGCACAGTGTGGTATGCGATGACTCCACAGTGTCTCCAGCAAAGTATGATGTCTCCACAGTGCCACCAACACAGCCTAATATTCCAACAGCATGATGCCCACTTATAGTATGATATTTCCATAGTCCACTCTCACGCACAAACACACACTATTATTGCCCCTCACAATGGCCTATCAGTATGATGCCCCCACACAGAATAAGGGTCCCAACAGCCCCCCACTCAGTATGATGCCCCCAAAGTCCATCACACAATATAATGGTCCCCACAATGCCCCACAGTATGGTGGCTCCTACAGCCCCAAACACACCACTTAGTATGGGGGCCCCACAATCCCCAACTCAATATGGTGGTCTTCACAGTCCCCTCCATAGGCCCCACACAGTTCTATGAACCACACGAGACCCCGCTCAGTATAATGCCCCCCCCCAACCCCCCAAACTCAATGTAATGGCCAACAACAGCCTCTCCACTTAGTATTGTGGCTCCCACCAATCTCCCCACTCAGTATTATGGCCCCCACAGTTACTGACATAAAGAAGCACTATTTAACTTACATTGCATCCCTGGAGTGCTGCTCCAGTCTGTGTAGTAAGTACTAAGGGTTCAGCACAGTAGTCACGATGTACTGATGTAATCGCAACCTGCAGTGCATGGAGTAACAGACTCGCACGTCAAATGGTGGATTACAGAGCCATCAGCCCACTAATCTATCTTTGTATTCAACAGTATCCAAGTCCTGAGGATACTCCTGAAATTGGGAGGTGCTGACGCTAAGTAGAGGCTGCTCACACTGCTATTCACCATCTCTCTGAATGCTGATCAACTACTGTGAGCTGATGATAGGGTAAATAGTATAGTTATCTACAGGTCACAGCAGGAAAGCTTCCTACTGCATGTTATGTCCAGGCACCTGCTCTATTAACATTCTTTATTTAAAGGGAACCTATCACCCCGTTTTTTTCGGTATGAGATAAAAATACTGTTAAATATGGCCTGAGCTGTGCATTACAATAGTGTAGTTTGTGTACCCCGATTCCCCACCTATGCTGCCGAAATACGTTACCAAAGTAGTCATTTTCGCCTGTCAATCAGGCTGGTCAGGTCGGATGGGCGTGGCTTCTTCCCCCAGATATTGCGTAGTTTTCCGTTGGTGGCGTAGTGGTGTGCGCATGTCCAACGTCCCCAATCCTGCACGGGGGGGTGAAAATAGCAGCGATGTCCGTTATTCCATTGGTGGTCGGTGGGCGCGGCCATCTTCCTTTGGCCGCGCGTGCGCAGAAGCGGCGCTCTGCTGGCCGCGGCTTCAGGAAAATGGCCGCCGCGATCTCCATCTGCGCACGCGCGGCATCCCGCGGCCATTTTCCTGAAGCCGCGGCCAGCAGAGCGCCGCTTCTGCGCACGCGCGGCCAAAGGAAGATGGCCGCGCCCACCGACCACCAATGGAATAACGGACATCGCTGCTATTTTCACCCCCCCCGTGCAGGATTGGGGACCTTGGACATGCGCAGACCACTACGCCACCAACGGAAAACGACGCAATATCTGGGGGAAGAAGCCACGCCCATCCGACCTGACCAGCCTGATTGACAGGCGAAAATGACTACTTTGGTAACGTATTTCGGCAGCATAGGTGGGGAATCGGGGTCCACAAACTACACTATTGTAATGCACAGCTCAGGCCATATTTAACAGTATTTTTATCTCATACCGAAAAAAACGGGGTGATAGGTTCCCTTTAATACAATGGTGGCCATTTTATTGTACTATAGTAATTACCTCACTAGATGAAACAAATGTGATTTGCTATTTAAAGGTATATAAGAATATATTTATAGTAACATTTATTCTACTTTTTTTCTAGTTCTGGAGAACCTGTTAACTTCATCATGATAAACATCATGCAGTGCAAGGATAGAGTCCCACAAGAGGAATTGGGGTGACATCTAGTGGTTGTTAGGTAGTAATGCATTTATTACAAATAAAGTTCTTATAAATACCCTAATTCTCATAATGCATCAGTAATAGACAAATGGCACATAGCCAAATACATACAATGCCAGTACATGACTGTTAACCGCTTAAATTCTTCACCCTCAAGCCTGTTTTCACCATAATGACCAGGCAAAATTTTACAATTCTGACCAGTGTCACTTTATGAGGTTATAAATCTTGATAACTTCAACGGATCCCACTGATTCTGAGAATGTTTTTTTCATGACACATTGTACTTCATGATAGTGATAAATTTAGATTGAATTTTTTTACATTTATCTGTGAGAAGATCGGAATTTTGGTGTAATTTTTGAAAGTTTCGCAATGTTAAATTTTTTTATTTTTATGCCCCTAAACAAAAGAGTTAAGTCACACAAAATAGTCTATTTTACATCAGCATTATTTTTTAAACTATTTTTTGTTAGGAAGTTAGAAGGGTTAAAAGATAATCAGCAATTTCTAATTTTTCCAACAAAATTTACAAAACCAATTTTTTTAAGGACCACATTATATTTGAGATGACGTTGACAGAAAATACCCAAAAGTGACAACATTTTAAAAACTGCACCCCTCAAAGTACTCAAAACCACATTCAAACAGTTTATTAACCCTTTAGGTGTTTCAAATTAATTAAAGCAATGGGAAAGGAACAAATACAAATTTTACTTTTCCCACAAAAATCTTCTTTTAGCCCTCCAAAAATTATTTTCACAGGGGTAATAGGAGAAAATGGACCCAAAATTTGTTGTGCAATTTCTCCTGAGTTTACCGATACTCCATATGTGGGGGAAATCTACTGTTTTGGATCACGTTAGGGCTCAGCAGGGAAGGGGTGCCATTTAACTTTTGGAAAGCAACATTGACTGGAATCGATAGCAGACGCCATGCCGTGTTTGTAAAGCCACTGATGTGGCTAAACAGTGGAAACCCCTCATAAATGACACTATTTTGTATACTAGACCCCTTAAGGAACTTATCTAGATTTGTGGTGAGCACCTTAACTGCTTCTTTGGCACTGGGCGCCGCCCCATCCGCACTGTTTTCCACTCAAATCCGGCGCATGCGCTGGGGCAGGCGCAGTGAGCTATGGCCGTCTGACCTCACATGCAGTCTTGCAGACTGCGCCTGTGCGGCAACCCAGCTTGTGAATCCCAGCCCCGCACTGTGCATAATGCATAACACACTGCAGAGCTGGGATTTACAAGCTGGGTGGCCGCACTGGCCGCACAGGCGCAATCTGCAAGACTGCATGTGAGGTCAGATGGCAAGAGCTCACTGCGCCTGCCCCAGCCAGTACTAAACAGCGCAGGCACCGGATTTGAGTGGAAAACAGCGCGGAGGGGGCGGTGCCCGGTGCCGAAGAAGATTTGAGTGACGGCAGTGTGGCGGTTGCAGCAGAGGGGTTAAGACCTGCCTCCAGGGCTAAAGACAGGTATTTTGGCGAAATTATAAAACGCTTTATTTTGGCTATAACTGCACTACAAATTAAAAGAGCCACCTTGTTAGAGTGCAGCATTACTGCTGCACAAGGTGGCTCTTTTAGTTTATAACGGCTGGAGGGGGTGACAGTGGCCCTTTAAACTTCACCACCAGCATGTTGTCGCTACATTGGGCCCAATTCTCACCCTTTTTGAGCAGATGAATTTAGCATTCTAAGGAGTCCTCTATGCTGTGGTATTTCTGGCAGAGAGGGGTTTGAAGAATAGGATGCTGGTATAGAAATTATCCAGGTAGAGCTGATAACCCTTATCCAACAGTAGTAACCCTTGTTCAACAATTCCCGCACAATTTTCCCACTCATTCCCAAGACAGGGGGCATTCAGGGGGTTCAGGTGTCCCTCCCTTCATAAATCTTAAATCTATGGGTGTACCCTAAGGTACTCTTGCACAGCTTGTAAAGTTTAATTCCGTACCTGGCCCTCTAACTAGGCAGGTATTGCCGGAATTTAAGCCTCCCCTTAAAATCCATTAGTGACTCATCTGTTGTGAATTCCGTTCTTGGGCTCCCTCCGGTGGTTGTAAATGGTACTTTTGTGAATTCTGCCCTTGGGCTCCCTCTGGTGGTTTTGAGTGGAACTGCTGCTCCTTGGGTTTAGCATTAGCAGCTGCTTCCACTGATCGTCTCTCCTGCTCTGCTATTTAGCCTGGCTCTGATCTTCAGCCTGTGCCAGCAGTCAATGTTTCTTGGTTGGATTCAAATCTCTCCTTGGATTTCCTTGTTAGTCGATCCAGTTCAGCAAAGATAAGTCCTTGCATGTTCATTTGTTGTCCACTTGCTGTGGACTTAATCGTTCAGCTCATTTTATGTTTGCTCTAGTCCAGCTTGTCAGTATTCCATATTCAGTTAAGCTGGAAGCTCTGGGGAAGCAGATTTGCCCTCCACACCATTAGTCAGGTGTGGAGATTTTTTGTAAACTCTGTGATGGAATTTTCTAGCTTTTAATACTGACCGCACAGTATCCTTTCCTATTCTGTCTATCTAGTTAGAAGTGGCCTCCTTTGCTAAATCTTGTTTTCATCCTGTGTATGTCATTTCCCTCTCCACTCACAGTCAATATTTGTGGGGGGCTATCTTTCCTTTGGGGTTTTCTCTGAGGCAAGATAGCTTTCTGTTTCCATCTTTAGGGGTAGTTAGTTCTCAGGCTGTGACGAGGTGTCTAGGGAGTGACAGGAACATCCCACGGCTACTTCTAGTGTTGGTGTTAGGATTAGGAACTGCGGTCAGTACAGATACCACCTCCTCAGAGCTCGTCCCATGTTGCTCCTTAACCACCAGGTCATAACAGTACAGCTGGACTGTAATGTGTTGAATGCATCTCAAAAGAGGGAAAGAAAAAGTTCTGAGCCATTTTTTTTTTCTTTGCAGTCTGCTTTGTCTTTTTTTTCCCCCTTAATCTCTGGGTGGTTCAGGATTCTGGCGCTGACATGGATGTTCAGGGTTTGTTCTCTCGTGTGGATCAACTCGCTGCAAGGGTACAGAGTATCCAAGATTATGTTGTTCAGACTCCGGTTTTAGAGCCTAGAATTCCTACTCCTGATTTGTTTTTTGGGGATAGATCCAAATTTTTTAACTTTAAAAATAACTGCAGATTGTTTTTTGCTTTGAGACCCCGTTCCTCTGGTGACCCCATTCAGCAGGTGAAGATTGTCATTTCTCTGCTGCGTGGAGACCCTCAGGACTGGCCATTCTCCCTTGAGTCAGGGGATCCTGCATTGCTCAATGTAGACGCATTTTTTCAAGCGCTCGGATTGCTCTATCACGAACCTAATTCTGTGGATCAGGCAGAAAAAACCTTGCTGGCTCTGTGTCAGGGTCAGGAAGCGGCAGAAGTATACTGCCAGAAATTTAGAAAGTGGTCTGTGCTCACAAAATGGAATGAGTATGCCCTGGCAGCAATTTTCAGAAAGGGTCTTTCTGAAGCCCTTAAAGATGTTATGGTGGGGTTCCCCACGCCTGCTGGTTTGAACGAATCAATGTCTCTGGCCATTCAGATTGATCGGCGCCTGCGCGAGCGCAAGGTGGTGCACCATATGGCAGTGTCCTCTGAGCAGAGTCCTGAGCCTATGCAATGTGATAGGATTTGGACTAGAGCAGAGCGGCAGGAATTCAGACGTCAGAATGGGCTGTGTTTTTACTGTGGTGATTCTGCTCATGCTATTCCTGATTGCCCTAAGCGTACTAAGAGGGTCGCTAGGTCTGTTACCATTAGTACTGTACAGCCTAAATTTCTCTTGTCTGTTACCCTGATTTGCTCATTATCGTCCTTTTCTGTTATGGCACTTGTGGATTCTGGTGCTGCCCTGAACTTAATGGACTTAGAGTTCGCCAGACGCTGTGGTTTTTCCTTGCAGCCTTTGCAGAGCCCTATTCCCTTAAGGGGGATTGATGCTACACCATTGGCCAAGAATAAACCTCAGTACTGGACACAGTTGATCATGTACATGGCTCCAGCACATCAGGAAGATTGTCGTTTTCTGGTGTTGCATAATTTGCATGATGTTGTTGTGCTGGGTTTTCCATGGTTACAGGTACATAATCCAGTGCTGGATTGGAAATCTATGTCTGTGACTAGTTGGGGTTGTCAAGGGATACATAGTGATGTTCCTTTGATGTCAATTTCCTCTTCCCCCTCTTCTGAAGTTCCTGAGTTTTTGTCGGATTTCCAGGATGTATTTGATGAGCCCAGGTCCAGCTCCCTTCCTCCTCATAGGGACTGCGATTGTGCTATTAACTTGATTCCTGGCTGTAAGTTCCCTAAGGGCCGACTTTTCAATCTGTCTGTGCCAGAGCAAGCCTCCATGCGGAGTAATGTTAAGGAGTCTTTGGAGAAGGGGCATATTCGCCCGTCTTCGTCACCGTTGGGAGCGGGATTCTTTTTTGTTGCCAAGAAGGATGGCTCCTTGAGACCCTGTATAGATTATCGCCTTCTCAATAAGATCACGGTCAAATTCCAATACCCTTTACCTTTGCTTTCTGATTTGTTTGCTCGGATTAAGGGGGCTAGTTGGTTTACTAAGATTGACCTTCGAGGGGCATATAATCTTGTTCGTATTAAACAGGGTGACGAATGGAAAACAGCATTTAATACGCCCGAAGGCCATTTTGAATACCTTGTGATGCCATTCGGGTTCTCTAATGCTCCATCTGTGTTTCAGTCCTTTATGCATAATATCTTCCGGAATTATCTTGATAAATTCATGATTGTATATTTGGATGATATTTTGTTTTTTTCCGATGATTGGGAGTCTCATGTTAAACAGGTCAGGATGGTATTTCAGATCCTTCGTGCTAACGCTTTGTTTGTGAAGGGGTCTAAGTGCCTTTTTGGAGTTCAAAAGGTTTTTTTGGGGGGTTTCATTTTTTCTCCCTCGGCTATTGAAATGGATCTTGTTAAGGTCCAGGCCATTCATGATTGGATTCAACCCACATCTGTGAAGAGTCTTCAGAAATTTTTGGGCTTTGCTAATTTTTATCGCCGTTTCATTGCTAACTTTTCCAGTGTGGTTAAGCCCCTGACCGATTTGACGAAGAAAGGCGCTGATGTGATGAATTTGTCCTCTGCGGCTGTTGAGGCCTTTCAGGAGCTTAAACGTCGTTTTACTTCTGCCCCTGTGTTGCGTCAGCCGGATGTTTCTCTTCCTTTTCAGGTTGAGGTTGACGCTTCTGAGATTGGGGCAGGGGCCGTTTTGTCTCAGAGAAGTTCTGATGGTTCTTTGATGAAACCGTGTGCCTTCTTCTCCAGAAAGTTTTCGCCTGCTGAGCGTAATTATGATGTCAGCAATCGGGAGTTGTTGGCTATGAAGTGGGCATTCGAGGAGTGGCGACATTGGCTTGAGGGAGCCAAGCATCGCGTTGTGGTCTTGACCGATCATAAGAATCTGATTTACCTTGAGTCTGCCAAGCGGTTGAATCCTAGACAAGCTCGATGGTCCCTGTTTTTCTCCCGTTTTGATTTTGTGGTCTCGCATCTTCCGGGATCTAAGAATGTGAACGCTGATGCCCTTTCTAGGAGTTTTTTGCCTCATTCTCCAGGAGTCCTTGAGCCGGTTGGTATTCTCAAGGAGGGGGTGATTCTTTCTGCCATCTCCCCTGATTTGCGGCGGGTGCTTCAGGAGTTTCAGGCTGATAAACCTGACCGCTGTCCAGTGGGGAAACTGTTTGTTCCTGATAGATGGACTAGTAAGGTAATTTCTGAGGTTCATTGTTCAGTGTTGGCTGGTCATCCTGGGATTTTTGGTACCAGAGATTTGGTTGCTAGGTCCTTTTGGTGGCCTTCCTTGTCGCGGGATGTGCATTCTTTTGTGCAGTCCTGTGGGACTTGTGCCCGGGCCAAGCCTTGCTGTTCCCGTGCTAGTGGGTTGCTTTTGCCTTTGCCGGTCCCTGAGAGGCCCTGGACGCATATTTCCATGGATTTTATTTCAGATCTTCCTGTTTCCCAGAAGATGTCTGTTATCTGGGTGGTTTGTGACCGGTTTTCTAAGATGGTCCATTTGGTGCCTTTGCCTAAGTTGCCTTCCTTCTCTGATTTGGTTCCGTTATTTTTTCAGCATGTGGTTCGTTTGCATGGCATTCCGGAGAATATTGTGTCTGACAGAGGTTCCCAGTTTGTTTCTAGGTTTTGGCGGTCCTTTTGTGCTAGAATGGGCATTGATTTGTCTTTTTCTTCAGCATTTCATCCTCAGACAAATGGCCAAACTGAGCGAACCAATCAGACCTTGGAAACCTATTTGAGATGCTTTGTGTCCGCTGATCAGGATGATTGGGTGACCTTCTTGCCGTTGGCCGAGTTTGCCCTTAATAATCGGGCTAGTTCGGCTACCTTGGTTTCGCCTTTTTTTTGTAATTTTGGTTTTCATCCTCGTTTTTCTTTAGGGCAGGTTGAGCCTTCTGACTGTCCTGGTGTGGATTCTGTGGTGGACAGGTTACAGCAGATTTGGACTCATGTGGTGGACAATTTGACGTTGTCTCAGGAAAAGGCTCAACGTTTTGCTAACCGTCGTCGGTGTGTTGGTCCCCGACTTCGTGTTTGGGATTTAGTCTGGTTATTTTCTCGTCATGTTCCTATGAAAGTTTCTTCCCCTAAGTTCAAGCCTCGCTTTATTGGTCCTTATAAGATTTCTGAAATTATCAATCCGGTATCTTTTCGTTTGGCCCTTCCAGCTTCTTTTTCCATCCATAATGTTTTCCATAGATCTTTGTTGTGGAGATATGTGGTGCCCGTGGTTCCCTCTGTTGATCCTCCTGCTCCTGTGTTGGTTGAGGGGGAGTTGGAATATGTGGTGGAGAAGATTTTGGATTCTCGTTTTTCGAGGCGGAAGCTTCAGTATCTGGTCAAGTGGAAGGGTTATGGCCAGGAGGATAATTCTTGGGTTGTTGCCTCCGATGTCCATGCTGCCGATTTGGTTCGTGCTTTTCACTTGGCTCCTCCTGATCGGCCTGGGGGCTCTGGTGAGAGTTCGGTGACCCCTCCTCAAGGGGGGGGTACTGTTGTGAATTCCGTTCTTGGGCTCCCTCCGGTGGTTGTAAATGGTACTTTTGTGAATTCTGCCCTTGGGCTCCCTCTGGTGGTTTTGAGTGGAACTGCTGCTCCTTGGGTTTAGCATTAGCAGCTGCTTCCACTGATCATCTCTCCTGGCTTTGCTATTTAGCCTGGCTCTAGTCTTCAGCCAGTGCCAGCTGTTAATGTTTCTTGGTTGGATTCAGATCTCTCCTTGGATTTCTCTGATAGCCTGTCCATTTCAGCAAAAGATAAGTCATTGCTTTTCTTTTGGTTGTCCACTTGCTGTGGACTTAATCATTCAGCTCATGTTATGTTTTTTCTTGTCCAGCTTGTCAATATGATATATTCAGCTTAGCTGGAAGCTCTGGGGAAGCAGATTTGCCCCTCCACACCGTGAGTTGGTGTGGAGATTTTTTGTAAACTCTGTGTGGATTTTTAGCTTTTAATACTGACCGCACAGTATCCTTTTCTATCTTGTGTATCTAGTTAGAATTGGCCTCCTTTGCTAAATCTTGTTTTCATCCTGTGTATGTAATTTCCCTCTCCACTCACAGTCAATATATTATAATTTTCTCTGAGGCAAGATAGCTTTCTGTTTCCATCTTTAGGGGTAGTTAGTTCTCAGGCTGTGACGAGGTGTCTAGGGAGTGACAGGAACATCCCACGGCTACTTCTAGTGTTGGTGTTAGGATTAGGAACTGCGGTCAGTACAGATATCACCTCCTCAGAGCTCGTCCCATGTTGCTCCTTAACCACCAGGTCATAACACTCATCTACGCAGATGTCCATTTGGGGAATGCAAATCTCAGCAAATTTTTTGAAGTGATCAATGACCAGACGAATTTTGAAAAGTCGGTCAAAATGGGGTCAACTTGGTGTGGACACTGAGCATTATTGTTGTAATGCAAAAATGTTTGGATGGCCACAAAGCATGTCCATGACAGAGCCATGCGGAAAATAATGGAGTGTTTTATAAAATATCAGCACTCCAATATTGTCGAACTTCTGACTTTTTTACTAATCCCATGTGAAGGACAAGGCCCCAAAACTTCATCATTTCTACTGTGTCTACATGGGTCCAATTAGCATATGATGAAGTGGGGTTTTGGTCAAGAAATTGTTGGACTTATAAATTTGTCTCGGCCACCATGAGTTTTACAAAATCCTCAGAGAAAAAGACATTGAAAACCTCGATTTGTGTGAGGCCAGTAGATTCCAAATTGGGCCACAAAATCAGGACTCTGAGGCTCATAATTTTCAGGAGGTCCATAGGGGGTCAGTAGTGGGGGGCGCTGGCTCACTTGCTGTCCTGGGCCTTCTGCATGGGGGTTCATTAACACTGGAGAAGAGAGAAGAGAAGGAGGAGGAAAAAGAGAGAAATGTGGCATCCTCTCCCTCACTATCAGTGTTGGAGGTAAGAAAGGCGTATGTCTCCCCAGCTGAATACAGTCTTTGAGACGAGCAGAGCATTTTATTTTTCAATTTTAAAAAGTCAGCTTAGCGGTCTCCGATGAGATCCCCAAACCTGCCAAGGCCCAGCACGGATTGGGGTGAGCACCCACATCAAATGAGAACAAGAGGAGAAATGATCCAGCTTGAGGAGAAGGCGGCTAAAACTTTGGGTAGCTTTATTGGACAACTTAAAAATGTATAACGTTCTTAAAAAAATTTGCATAGCAAACACCTGGCACACCAGTGAGGACGATCAACGCGTTTCAACTACAGAGTCTTACTCATGAAGTTGCGTTCCCATGCGGTTGGCGGACATGTCAATATGCCGCATGCAGGCGCATCCGCATACAATGCATGTCCCTGCGTACCCAATTTTAAAGATAGATATGCAGGATGCATGTGGAAGTGGGTGGAGCATAGGTGGAGCTAAAGGGAGGAAGTACGCAGCCATATGCAGATCAGCCAAACGCAAGTGTGTACTTAGCCTTACCTAGGAAGCATACTATGAGCACAGGAAGGACAGGCTGAAACAAAATCCATAATATCCTTTTGCAATGTTGGCCACTAATAATGATGTGAGATAAATTGCAAAGTCTTTCTCTGCCCAACACGACCAGCCACCTTAGAAGAATACCCTCACATCAGGACATGCTTCCTCTCAGATTCAGAAACTAACGTCTGAGACAAGTTTACAGGAGCCACTGTAAGCATCTTGGAAGATGGAGATAAGTTTGGGTTCCTCTTCTTGGTTGGTGAGCAGAAATGTCCTAGCAAACGCATCCACCTTGACGTTCTTGTCAGCCAGCCTGAAATGCAAGACAAAGTCAAACAGGCAAAGAACAGTGAAAACCTAGCTTGACATAGATTCAGCCTTTGTGCAGACTGCAGTTAAGCCAAGTTCTTTTGGTAGGTGTATATGAAGACTGGATGAACTGCTCCTTTGAGAAGGTAATTCAACTCTTCTAGTGCCATATTAATCGCTAGGGACTCTCAATCACCTATTGAATAGTTACGTTCAGGAGCAGAGAAGGTCTTGGAGAAGAAACTGCAGGTGACCATTTGACCAGAGGAAGACTTTTGCATGTGAACTGCCCCTGCCCCACAGGATGAAGCATCCACTTCCAGGAAAAACTGTTTATTGATTTCAGGACTAGGTAGCACTGGAGCAGAAGCAAAGGCGCCTGCTTTAAGTTCAGAAATGCGTTTTCAGCCTCTGGAGTCCATATCTTTGGATTGGCGCCCTTACAGATCAGCGTCAAAATGGAGGTAGTTAGAGAAGAGAAATGGGGAAAAACTGGAGATAATAGCTTGCCAAGCCTAGGAACATCTGAATTGCCTTAACGCTATCTGGACACGGTCATTTGGGAATTGAAGACAACTTCTCCAGATCCATCTTCAACCGCATGTCTGAGATGACATATCATAGGAAAGGCAGATAGGTCTGCTTGAAGATGCATTTCTATTACCTAGCAAACAGGCGATTGTCTCGGAGTCTTTGCAAGACTTGGCAAACATATTTTCTATGAAAAGACAGGTCAGGAGAGAAAACCAGGATATCATCCATGTATACCATCATGCAGTAGAATAGGAGATCTCAGAAGATTCACAAACTCTTGGAAAACTGCTCTGGGATTACTGAGCCCAAACGGCATAATACTCATAGTAGCCATCCTGGATGTTGAAGGCAGTCTTCCACTCATCTCTTCTCACATCCAGCTTGATGAAGATCCTGGTACCTCTTAGGTGATCAAAAAAATTATGGGATAAGAGTCAAGGTTGGATAAGAGACAAGGTTGGAGAATACCATTCTTCTTTTTAACAAAAAAGAAGCCAGCTCCTGCTGGTGAAGAAGCCTTCTGGATGAATGCCCTAGTCAGATGGTTCTTTACATACTCGGACATAGCTAGGGTCTCCACTTGCGACAGAAGATAGATATGGCCTAGAGAATGTGAAGATCTCGGGAGCAGGTAAATGGAACAATCGTACGGCCTATGTGGAGGCAACTCTGCTTTTTTCTTATAGAAGAAATCAGCTTATGACCAGCAAGTGGATGGCAGACCCAACAGATTAAATGGCTTCACCAGTGGCTGGACTGGACGCACAGGAACAAGACAACTTTCAGGGCAAAACTGTCACCATCAGAGCATCTCACCAGATCTCCATTTTAAGACAGGTTCATGAACACACAGCCGCGGAAGGCCCAGAAGACGTGGATGCACCGGCCCATTGAAAGCAATCTTCTAGGTATGCAGCATTCCCTCCCGAAGCTCTACCTGCTCAGTTACAACATGAATGACTTCAGATAGGGACCTTCCATCAACAGACAGCACTAACAAAGGACTCTGAAGGTGTAGAACAGGAATCTGATACAGATCTACCACAGCTTGTTGCATTATGCTTCCTGCCAAACAGGAATCTAGGTAGGCCATCTCTACAAACCAGGAACCTCCATGATATGGATCAACACAACAGTAACACCTGTAGGTCCTATACTCACATAACAATTAAAAAAATATATACAGTATATATACACTACTATTCAAAAGTTTAGGGTCACCCAGACAATTTTGTGTTTTCCATGAAAACTCACACTTTTATTAATCAAATGAGTTGCCAAATGAATTTAAAATCTAGTCCAGACATTGACAAGGTTTGAAAAAAGATTTTTATTTGAAATAATAATTTTCTCCTTCAAACTTTGCTTTCGTCAAAGAATGCTCCCTTTGCAGCAATTACAGCATTGCTGACCTTTGGCATTCTACCAGTTAATTTGCTAAGGTAATCTGGAGAAATTTCACCTCATGCTTCCAGGAGCCCCTCCCACAAGTTGGTTTGGCTTGATGGGCACTTTTTGCATACCTTACGGTCAAGCTGCTCCACAACAGCTCAATGGGGCTGAGATATGGTGACTGCGCTGGCCACTCCATTACAGATAGAATACCAGCTAAACAAAAAATACATGGCTTAAAAAGCTACAGCCAGCTCACCGATCAACGCAGGTGCTCGGAACTTCATCTCGGACCAGGACGAGTGGTAATCATAGCAAATAGAAGAAAGGCGTTCCAGCTCCATAAAAATTTAACGCTTTATTAATCCATTAAAAATCCTTGTGGAAATATAAATCCTTGCATATATGCGAATGCCTAGGTATGAAGCACATGCGACGCGTTTCGATCGTGCCCGATCTTAATCAATGCATGGTTTGTTCACGAATGCGGTAATTCTTATCTAGTGGTCTTAGACCAATCCCATAAGCAATTGAAGTCACATGACTCATACCGCAGGTCCTGAACACAAGATTCTCACCGCCAATATACAAGTGACAGGTAAATACAATTAAAATAGAAAAACCTTACACAAAAAATAATGCTAAAATACATACATGTAATGCAATTGATGGCTAGCAATAATGATACATAATTTCATTTTTTCTATTAAGGCCAAAGGGATGTCTCGTTCGTAGGTTATACACCCAGAAAGCTTCCCTTGTGAGAAGTCGTCTTTTGACGTCTCCCCCCCGCTGCGATAAATTAACCTTTTCTATGCCCTGAATTGTCATTTTGGATATATCTCCCATATGACACGTAAGAAAATGTTTGGCAACAGCTGATAAATTCCTATTCATAATATTATTATTAGTTAAATCTCTTAAGTGCTCCGCTATTCTTGTTTTTAGCTTTCTTGTGGTGCACCCTATATAGGACACATTGCAAATAGTGCAATCGATCTTATAAACTACATTGGTTGTATGACAATTAATAAATTCTTTAATATGATATGTTTTAGTTTTCTCTTTATCTTGAAAGGTACTTCTTATTAGCGCATTGCGACATGTACTACAAGCGGTGACACCACATTTAAAAAAGCCCCTGCCTTCAAGCCAAGTTTTGGAGACCGACTGAGATGAAAAAAAGCTAGGAGATAATGAGCTGCCAATAGTTGGTGCTCTCCTTGCCACAACACTGAGCCCATCCTTCAAAATTTCTGAAAGCATGTCATCCTCCCATAAGATAGGTTACCTATTCAAGACTATATTCTTAATTTCGTTAAATTGAGTGCTAAATTGAAAGCAAACATATGGTTTTTTTCTCCTTCCCTCTTTTTTTCTTTTATTTTCTATATCAGTAATTAGGAGACTATCTCTTGATTTACTTTCCACTATTTTCTGCGCTCTCTCAAGGGTCCAGTTTGGGTACTCTCTTTCTCTCAATCTTGCCCTTAAATGATTAAATTCCTTCTCTCTTACTTTTTCCCCACTACAATTTTTCTTAAGTCTTGTGTACTCACTTACTGGGATAGATTTTATAGTGTGTCTTGGATGGCTACTTTTTGTGTGTAATAGTGTATTCCCACTCAGGGGCTTGACATGTGTTTTACTCTCAATAACCTGGTTTATGGACCCTACGAGATCTAAATCCAAAAACTATATTCCCTTACAATTCCATTTGAAGGTAAATTTAATACCATAGTCATTGGCGTTAATGTACTGAATGAAGTCCGGTACGGCAGACACATCGCCACCCCAAATAATTAGGGTGTCATCAATGTATCTGCCGTACCAGATCAGAGACTCAATGAAAGTATTGTCAGCACAATAAATGTACTTGCGCTCCCAATACGCCATTGTCAAATTGGCTAGTATTTAGCCCCCATCGGAACACCTGTTCTCTGTTCGTATACCACATTTTCAAAGGAAAAAATATTATGCTTGAGAAGAAAAAAAATAAAAAGAATACCAGCTGCCTGCTTCTGCCCTAAATAGTTCTTGCATAATTTGAAGGTGTGCTTTGGGTCATTGTCCTGTTGTAGGATAAAATTGCCTCCAATTAAGCACTGTCCACAGTGTATGCCATGGCATTGCAAAATGGAATGATAGCTTTCCTTATTCAATATCCCTTTTACCTTGTACAAATCTCCCACTTTACCAGCACTAAAGCAACCCCAGACCATCACATTACCTCCACCATGCTTGACAGATGGTGTCAGACACTTTTCCAGCATCTTTTCAGTTGTTCTGCGTCTCACAAATGTTCTTCTGTGTGATCCAACCCCTCAAACTTGGATTCGTCTGTCCATAACACTTTTTTCCAATCTTCCTCTGTCCAATGTCTGTGTTCTTTAGCCCATATTCATTTTTTCCTTTTATTAGCCATTCTCAGATATGGCTTTTTGTTTGACACTCTGCCCTGATGGCCAGCATCCCGGAGTCGCCTCTTCACTGTAGACATTGACACTGGCGTTTTGTGTGTACTATTTAATGAAGCTGCTAGTTGAGGACCTGTGAGGCGTCGATTTCTCAAACTACAGACTTTAATGTACTTGTCTTGCTGCTTAATTGTGCAGCGGGGCCTCCCACTTATCTTTCTACTCTGGTTAGAGCCTGTTCTCCTTTGAAGGGAGTAGTACACACCATTGTAGGAAATCTTCAGTTTCTTGGCAATTTCTCACATGGAATAGCCTTCATTTCTAAGAACAAGAATAGACTATCGAGTTTCACATGAAAGTTCTTTTTTTCTGGCCATTTTGAGAGTTTAATGGAACCAACAAATGTAATGCTCCAGATTCTCAACTAGCTCAAAGGAAGGTCCGGTTTATAGCTTCTCTAATCAGCTAAATTGTTTTCAGCTGTGCTACCATACTTGCACAAGGGTTTTCAAGGGTATTCTGACCATCGATTAGCCTTCTTAGGCCATGTGCACACGTTGCGGATTTCTTGCAGAAATTTCCTGAAGAAAACCGGAAATTTTCTGCAAGAAATCCGCATTTTTTTTTTTGCGTTTTTTTTCCGTTTTTTTCGCGTTTTTTTAGCATTCTGCAAGCGTAATTAGCTTGCAGAATGCTAAAGTTTTCCAAGCGATCTGTAGCATCGCTTGGAAAACTGACTGACAAGTTGGTCACACTTGTCAAACATACTGTTTGACAAGTGTGACCAACTTTTTACTATAGATGCAGCTTATGCAGCATCTATAGTAAAAGATAGAATGTTTAAAAATAATAAAAAAAATAAAAAAATGCTTATACTCACCCAGACATCTCATAAGCGGCGTCCGTTCGTCTTCCAATAGCTGGTCTGTGCGCACAGGGCCTTCCGTGACGTCACGGTCACGTGAGCGGTCACATGACCGCTCACGACCAATCACAGGATAGTGACGTCATCGGCAAGGTCCTTCGCCGCACATCAGCTACAGGAACCGAACGGCAGCGTGCAGCGGTGAGGCGGGAACACTGCGCGGGACATCGAGGGTGAGTATAGGACTATTTTTTATTTTATTTCTTATTTTTTGACCAGTTATATGGTGCCCAGTGCGTGGAGGAGAGTCTCCTCTCCTCCACCCTGGGTACCAACCGCACATAATCTGCTTACTTCCCGCATGGTGTGCACAGCCCCGTGCGGGAAGTAAGCAGATCAATGGACCCCTAGGTGTGCGGAATCCCTGCAATTCCGCATTTTTAATGAAGATGTTGCTTTTTTTTCCGCTATGCGATTTTTTCGCGGAAAAAATCGCAACATTTGCACAAAAAATGCGGAATACACTGTAAATAATAGGAGGCATATGTTAGCGTTTTTTTCGCGTTTTTATCACGTTTTTATAGCGAAAAAACGTGAAAAAAACGCTAAAAATCCTGAACGTGTGCACATGGCCTTACACAGTTAGCAAACACAAAGTACCATAAGAACAATGGAGTGATGATTGTTGGAAATGGGCCTCTATACACCTATGAAGACATTGCATTACAAACCAGACGTTTGCAGCTAGAATAGTCATTTACCACATTAACAATAATAGAGTGTATTTCTGAATTATTTCATGTTAGCTTCAGTGGAAAAAAACTGTACTTTTCTTTAAAAAATAAGGAAATTTCTAAGTGACCCTAAACTTTTGAACGGTAGTGTGTATATATATGTATATATATATATATATATATATATATATATATATATATATATATATATATACAGTACGGACCAAAAGTTTGGACACACCTTCTCACTTAAAGATTTTTCTGTATCTTCATGACTATGAAAATTGTACATTCACACTGAAGGCATCAAAACTATGAATTAACACGTGTGGAATTATATACTTAACAAAAAAGTGTGAAACGACTGACATTATGTCTTATATTCTAGGCTCTTCAAAGTAGCCACCTTTTGCTTTGATGACTGCTTTGCGCACCCTTGGCATTCTCTTGATGAGCTTCAAGAGGTAGTCACCAGGAATGGTTTTCACTTCACAGGTGTGCCCTGTCAGGTTTAATAAGTGGGATTTCTTGCCTTAAAAATGGGGTTGGGACCATCAGTTGTGTTGTGCAGAAGTCTGGTGGATACACAGCTGATTGGGTTACTGAATAGACTGTTAGAATCTGTATTATGGCAAGAAAAAAGCAGCCAAGTAAAGAAAAACGAATGGCCATCATTACTTTAAGAAATGAAGGTCAGTCAGTCTGAAAAATTGATAAAACTTTGAAAGTGTCCCCAAGTGCAGTGGCATAAACCATCAACCGCTACAAAGAAACTGGCTCACATGAGGACCTTCCCCAGGAAAGGAAGACCAAGAGTCACCTCTGCTTCTGAGGATAAATTTATCCGAGTCACCAGCCTCAGAAATCGCAGGTTAACAGCAGCTCAGATTACTCAGATTAGAGACCATGTCAATGCCACACCGAGTTCTAGCAGCAGACACATCTCTACAACAACTGTTAAGAGGAGACTTTGTGCAGCAGGCCTTCATGGTAAAATAGCTGCTAGGAAACCACTGCTAAGGACAGACAACAAGCAGAAGAGACTTACTTGGGCTAAAGAACACAAGGAATGGACATTAGGCCAGTGGAAATCTGTGCTTTGGTCTGATGAGTCCAAATTTGAGATCTTTCGTTCCAACCACTGTGTCTTTGTGTGACGCAGAAAAGGTGAATGGATAGACTCTACATGCCTGGTTCCCACCGTGAAGCATGGAGGAGGAGATGGTGTGGGGGTGCTTTGCTGGTGACACTGTTGGGGATTCTAGGTTCTTCAGAGTAGCAACCTTTTGCTTTGATGACTGCTTTGCTCACTTTTGGCATTCTCTTGATGAGCTTCAAGAGTTAGTCACCGGGAATGGTTTTCACTTCACAGGTGTGGCCTGTCAGGTTTAATGAGTGGGATTTCTTGACTTATAAATGGGGTTGGGACCATCAGTTGTGTTGTGCAGAAGTCTGGTGGATACACAGCTGATAGTCCTACTGAATAGACTTATAATTTGTATTATGGCAAGAAAAAAGCAGCTAAGTAAAGAAAAACGAGTGGCCATCATTACTTTAAGAAATGAAGATCAGTTAGTCTGAAAATTGGGAAAACTTTTAAAGTGTCCCCAAGTGCAGTGGTTATCCATCATCCTCTTGATTACATCCCAGAGGTTTTCAATGGGGTTCAGGTCTGGAGACTGGGCTCCCCATGACAGGGTTTTGATGAGGTGGTCTCTTAATTTTTGCCAGAGCTGGTTTTAAATGGGGTCCAGGTCTGGAGATTGGGCTGCCCATGACAGAATTTTGATGTGGTGGTCTCTTAATTTTTTGCCAGAGCTGTACAGCTCTGGCAAAATGTAAGAGACCACCACATCAAAACCCTGTCTTGGGCAGCCCAATCACAGCTCTGGCAAAAATTAAGAGACCACCACATCCAAACCCAGACCTGAACCTCATTGAAAACCTCTGGTATGTAATCAAGAGGATGATGGATAGCACTGTTTTTTTTAATTTTGACCATTCCTCCTTTTCAGAAAAAAATACAAAATTTATTGCTTGGAAATTCGGAGACATGTTGTTAGAAGTTTATTGAATAAATGAACAGTTTACATTTTACTCAAAAATATACCTATAAAGAGAAAAATCAGAGCAACTGATGGAAACTGGTGGAAAGGGAGACTGTCAATAAAAAATGGATAATCAAGGTAAACATGTGAGGAGAGATCTCTCCCAGCAGTGACAATTAACCCCTTAACGACCGCCGATACGCCTTTTAACGGCGGCCGCTAAGGGTACTTAAACCACAGCGCCGTTAATTAACGGCGCTGTGGAAAAAGTGAATAGCGCCCCCCAGAGTCGGATTTTCTCTGGGGTCTCGGTTGCCGAGGGTAGCCGAGACCCCAGAGAACATGATTCGGGGGGTTTTTACCGACCCCCGAGTTGCGATCGCCGGTAATTAACCGTTTACCGGCGGTCGCAACAAAAAAAAAAAAAACGCGATTTGCCGTTTAATTTCTCTGTCCTCCGATGTGATCGCACATCGGAGGACAGAGAAATGTGGTCCCCGATGGCCCCCAATAGCCCCCCAATACTTACCTACCTCCCCCGGTGCTCCTCGTGTCTCCCCATGGGCGCCGCCATCTTTTTTCCGGGAAAAAATGGCGGGCGCACGCGCAGTGCGCCCGCCGCCCGGCACCCGGATGTTCTTTGGGGTCTCGGCTGCCGGGGGTAGCCGAGACCCCAAAGAACATGATCGGGGTCGATTTGCACCGACCCCTGCTTTGCGATCGCCGGTAATTAACAGTTTACCGGCGACCGCAAAAAAAAAAAAAAAAAAAAAAGCGATCAGTTATTTCTCTGTCCTCTGATGTGATCGCACATCAGAGGACAGAGAAATAGGGGGATTCGGGGACCCTAACATACTCACCCGGTGTCCCTGGGTCCTCTTCTGTCTTCTCCTGCCGGCCGGCTTTTTCATCATGGCGGGCGCATGCGCAGTGCGCCCGCCATCTGCTGCCATCTGCCGGCCGGCAGGAGAAGACAAGTTGGGGCTAAAATTAGGGTTAGGGTTAGGGTTAGGGTTAGAGTTAGGGTTAGGGTTAGAGTTAGGGTTAGGGTTAGAGTTAGGGTTAGGGTTAGAGTTAGGGTTAGGGTTGGGGCTAAATTTAGGGTTAGGGCTAGGGTTAGGCTACTTTCACACTAGCGTTTTTTGGCTTCCGTCGCAATGCGTCGTTGGAGAAAAAACGCATCCTGCAAAAGTGCTTGCAGGATGCGTTTTTTCTCCATTGGCTTGCATTAGCGACGCATTGCGACGGATTGCCACATGTCGCATCCGTCGTGCGACGGATGCGTCGTGCTTCGGCGGACCGTCAACACAAAAAAAACTACATGTAACTTTTTTGTGCAACGTGTCCCACATATTTCAGTGCCACGTGCCACGTATTTAAGTGACACGTGCCACGTATCAAAGTGCCACGTGCCACATATTTCAGTGCCACGTATCAAAGTGCCACGTGCCACGTATCAAAGTGCCACGTGCCACGTATCAAAGTGCCACGTGCCACGTATCAAAGTGCCACGTGCCACGTATCAAAGTGCCACGTGCCACATCTTTCAGTGCCACGTGCCACGTATTTAAGAGACACGTGCCACGTATCAAAGTGCCACGTGCCACATATTTCAGTGCCACGTATTTAAGTGACACGTGCCACGTATCAAAGTGCCACGTGCCACATATTTCAGTGCCACGTATCAAAGTGCCACGTGCCACGTATCAAAGTGCCACGTGCCACGTATCAAAGTGCCACGTGCCACGTATCAAAGTGCCACGTGCCACGTATCAAAGTGCCACGTGCCACGTATCAAAGTGCCACGTGCCACATATTTCAGTGCCACGTGCCACGTATCAAAGTGCCACGTGCCACGTATCAAAGTGCCACGTGCCACATCTTTCAGTGCCACGTGCCACGTATTTAAGAGACACGTGCCACGTATCAAAGTGCCACGTATCACGTATTTCAGTGCCACGTATTTAAGTGACACGTATCACGTATAAGTGCCACGTGTCACGTATTTAATTGCCACATATTTAAGTGCCACGTATCAAGATTTTCCATGGAGAACAGACACATCCAGAGATATGTCAGCTCTCCACGGCTGCAGCAACACACTGACAGGAGCCATAGTTCCTGTCGGTGTGTCACTGCGCATGCGCGAGCGAGTTTACCGGCGGTCATTGACCCCGGCACTCTCGCTTAACGGCAGTGCTGCGTGGGAAAGTTCAACGCAGCTGTACTGCTGTTAACCGAGACGCCGGAGTCATTGAACTCCGGAACAGTACGCGATACACTGCTAGGAGCTTCGCTCCTGGCAGTGTATCGCCGGAGAGCAGCCGATCGGCGTGGGACACTCGTTTTATGGATTCTGCAGACAGGGAGTATGAATTTGGTTTATTATTTTTGGATTTTTTCCTGGAGGATCGAGGGCTTCGCCTACCAGTGTGCTGTTGGTGAGTATATACTCTGTGTTATATGTTGTATGTACTGTGTGTCATGTATGTGTATTGTGTGTAGGTGTTTTGTGTAACTTTACAATTGTGCTAAGTCGCCGGACACAGGGACAACTCTCCCATCCTAATACCGGATGGGAGTAGTAGTCCCATACGGCGACTTAGCACAATGGTGGCACTAGCGTCGCATGGGGACACACACACGCACACACACGCACACACACACACACAGAAGGACTCCATGCTGCTTCACTGGGGGGCGGGGGCTTCCCTCTTCCTGTCCGACGTCACGTCCGGTCCTGGGTGTCAACCCCTCCGTACTAAGACGCCGACACCCAGGACAAAGGTGCTGTGTGTGGAAGGTAATATGGGGCCCTAGGGGGATACGCAGACACGCCGCTGCGTAAAGAATTGACATGTCAATTCTTTTTACGCCGGCGTGTTTGCAGACAAAAGCGCCGCGTTTTTTTGCGGTGTGTCTGAACGGCAAAGTGAATTTCTCATTCACTTTGCCGGCAGACGAAAATGACATTGCGCATTTTTGAAAAGCGCCCGCAAAATAGCGCTCAAAAATGCGCTATGTCTGAAAGTAGCCTAAGGCTTCTTTCACACTTGCGTCGGTACGGGGCGGTCGCAATGCGTCGGCCCGATGTACCGACGCACGTTGTGAAAATTGTGCACAACGTGGGCAGCGGATGCAGTTTTTCAACGCATCCGCTGCCCAGTCTATGTCCTGGGGAGGAGGGGGCAGAGTTACGGCCACGCATCCGCGGAAATGTTTAGGTACATCAGGGGGTCTCCAAACACGACAGCCAATTTTGCGCTAAAAAAGTCAAATGGTACTCCCTCCCTTCTGAGCTCTGCCGTGCGCCCAAACAGTGGTTTACCCCCACATATGGGGCATCAGCGTACTCGGGATAAATTGGACAACAACTTTTGGGGTCCAATTTCTCCTGTTACCCTTGTGAAAATAAAAACTTGGGGGCTAAAAATCTTTTTTGTTGGAAAAAAATATATTTTTTTATTTTCACTACTCTGCATTATAAATTTCTGTGAAGCACTTGAGCTTTCAAAGTTCTCACCACATATCTAGATAAGTTCCTTAGGGGGTCTAGTTTCCAAAATTTGGTCACTTGTGGGGGTTTCTACTGTTTAGGTACATTAGGGGTCTGCAAACGCAACATAACGCCCGCAGACAATTCTATCAAAGTCTGCATTGCAAAATGGCGCTCCTTCCCTTCCGAGCTCTGCCGTGCGCCCAAACAGTGGTTTACCCCCACATATGGGGTACCAGCATACTCAGGACAAATTGGACAACAACTTTTGGGGTCCAATTTCTCTTGTTACCCTTGTGAAAATAAAAATTTGGGGGCTAAAAAAATCTTTTTTGTGGGAAAAAAAATATTTTTTATTTTCACTACTCTGCATTATAAACTTCTGTGAAGCACTTGGGCATTCAAAGTTCTCACCACATATCTAGATAAGTTCCTTGGGGGGTCTATTTTCCAAAATGGGGTCACTTGTTGGGGGTTTCTACTGTTTAGGTACATTAGGGGTCTGCAAAGGCAACATAACGCCCGCAGACAATTCTATCAAAGTCTGCATTCCAAAATGGCACTCCTTCCCTTCCGAGCTCTGCCATGCGCCCAAACAGTGGTTTACCCCCACATATGGGGTACCAGCATACTCAGGACAAATTGGACAACAACTGTTGGGGTCCAATTTCTCTTGTTACCCTTGTGAAAATAAAAACTTGGGGGCTAAAAAATCTTTATTGTTAAAAAATATATATTTTTTATTTTCACGACTCTGCATTATAAACTTCTGTGATGCACTTGGGCATTCAAAGTTCTCACTAAACATCTAGATAAGTTCCATGGGGGGTCTAGTTTCCAAAATGGGGTCACTTTTGGGGGGTTTCTGCTGTTTAGGCACATCAGGGGCTCTCCAAACGCGACATGGCGTCCGATCTCAATTCCAGTCAATTTTGCATTGAAAAGTCAAATGGCGCTCCTTTGCTTCCGAGCTCAGCCATGCGCCCAAACAGTGGTTTACCCCCACATATGGGGTGTCGGCGTACTCAAGACAAATTGTACAACAGCTTCTGGGGTCCATTTTCTCCTGTTACCCTTGGTAAAATAAAAATTTGGAGGCAAAAAGATCATTTTTGTAGAAAAAATGCGATTTTTTTATTTTCACGGCTCTACGTTATAAACTTCTGTGAAGCACCTGGGGGTTTAAAGTGCTCACCACACATCTAGATAAGTTCCTTAAGGGGTCTAGTTTCCAAAATGGTGTCATATGTGGGGGGTCTCTACTGTTTAGGCACATCAGCGGCTCTCCAAACGTGACATGGCGTCCGATCTCAATTCCAGCCAATTCTACATTGAAAAAGTAAAACGACACTCCTTCTCTTCCAAGCTCTGCGGTGCGCCCAAACAGTGGTTTACCCCCATATATGGGGTATCGACGTACTCAGGAGAAATTGCAAAACAACTTTTGTGGTCTAATTTCTCCTGTTACCCTTGTGAAAATAAAAATTTGGGGGCAAAAAGATCATTTTTGTAGAAAAAATGAGATTTTTTATTTTCACGGCTCTACGTTATAAACTTCTGTGAAGCACTTGGGGGTTCAAAGTGCTCACCACACATCTAGATAAGTTCCTTGGGGGGTCTAGTTTCCAAAATGGTATCACTTGTGGGGGGTTTCCACTGTTTAGGCACATCAGGGACTCTCCAAACGCGACATGGCATCCGATCTCAATTCCAGCCAATTCTGCATTGAAAAAGTCAAACGGTGCTCCTTCACGTCCAAGCTCTGCGGTGCGCCCAAACAGTGGTTTACCCCCATATATGGGGTATCGACGTACTCAGGAGAAATTGCACAACAACTTTTGTGGTCTAATTTCTCCCGTTACCCTTGTGAAAATAAAAATTTGGGGGCAAAAAGATCATTTTTGTAGAAAAAATGAGATTTTTTATTTTCACGGCTCTACGTTATAAACTTCTGTGAAGCACTTGGGGGTTCAAAGTGCTCACCACACATCTAGATAAGTTCCTTGGGGGGTCTAGTTTCCAAAATGGTATCACTTGTGGGGGGTTTCCACTGTTTAGGCACATCAGGGACTCTCCAAACGCGACATGGCATCCGATCTCAATTCCAGCCAATTCTGCATTGAAAAAGTCAAACGGTGCTCCTTCACTTCCAAGCTCTGCGGTGCGCCCAAACAGTGGTTTACCTCCACATATGGGGTATCGACGTACTCAGGAGAAATTGCACAACAACTTTTGTGGTCTAATTTCTCCTGTTACCCTTGTGAAAATAAGAATTTGTGGGCGAAAAAATCATTTTTGTGAAAACAAATGCGATTTTTTATTTTCACGGCTCTACGTTATAAACTTCTGTGAAGCACTTGGGGGTTCAAAGTGCTCACCACACATCTAGATAAGTTCCTTGGGGGGTCTAGTTTCCAAAATGGTGTCACTTGTGGGGGGTTTCCACTGTTTAGGCACATTAGGGGCTCTCCAAACGCGACATGGCGTCCGATCTCAATTCCAGCCAATTCTGCATTGAAACAGTCAAACGGTGCTCCTTCACTTCCAAGCTCTGCGGTGCGCCCAAACAGTGGTTTACCTCCACATATGGGGTATCGGCGTACTCAGGAAAAATTGCACAACAAAATTTGTGGTTAAATTTCTGTTTTTACACTTGTGAAAATTAAAAAAAATGGTTCTGAAGTAAAATGTTTGCAAAAAAAAGTAAAATGTTTTTCTTCCACATTGTTTTAGTTCCTGTGAAGTACGTAAAGGGTTAATAAACTTCTTGAATGTGGTTTTGAGCAGCTTGAGGGGTGCAGTTTTTAGAATGGTGTCACACTTGGTTATTTTCTATCATATAGACCCCTCAAAATCACTTCAAAGGTGATGTGGTCCCTAAAAAAAACATGGTGTTGTAAAAATGAGAAATTGCTGGTCAACTTTTAACCCTTATAACTCCCTAACAAAAAAAAAAATTGTTTCCAAAATTGTGCTGATGTAAAGTAGACATGTGAGAAATGTTATTTATTAACTATTTTTTGTGACATATCTCTCTGATTTAAGGGCATAAAAATACAAAGTTTGAAAATTGCAAAATTTTAAAAATTTTCGCCATATTTCCATTTTTTTCATAAATAATCGCAAGTAATATCGAAGAAATGTTACCACTAACTTGAAGTACAACATGTCACGAAAAAACAATCTCAGAATCAGCGGGATCCGATAAAGCGTTCCAGAGTTATAACCTCATAAAGTGACACTGGTCAGAATTGTAAAAATTGGCTCGGTCATTAAGTACCAAATTGGCTCTGTCACTAAGGGGTTAAAGTGCATAAGTGTCAAAACAGGTAAATAAACCAAATACAGCACATAAAGTGCCTAGTGCAAAAAGTGACAATGCAAGATAAAAAAAAGAGGGGTATGTACCTTTAAGGCCTGCCAGGTCCTAATAACGCGCATATCTCGACACGCGTTTATCTCATCAGGGGTGGCATACTGTAAAATCACAGGGTTTATATACAAAAAAGTGTGTAAAGCCGATATGAGTGACCTGATCGGCCTCCGATTTGGTGGGTGGGGCCCCCGGCCCGCGCCATGTGACCAGACCCGCAGGATCCGAATACCCTGCATTGCCAAGGACACAGAGATGCGGAATGCCGAGAGGATGGGACACAGGCGGTGCATGTGCACAAATCAAGTGCAGAAGGTCAAAGGTGGTGCACTCAATATATCAGTATGGTGCTTGAAGGAAACAATTGTTATATAAAAAGATAACTTTCAGCACTCAATAAGTCACAAGAAAAGGTGAGAGTTCCAATTAATTAGAATTTAATGAACAGCCGATAAGATAGGTTATACAGACACCGTCCAACGTTTCGGTAGTATTTGCCTTTATCAAGGTGGTCTATATCAAATTAAACACAAATCTTTTTATATAACAACTAGATGGCAGCCCGATTCTAAAGAATCGGGAGTCTAGAATCCATATATACTTTATTTATTCAAATGTAAGAATAATACAATTAATAAATAATAGTAAGAAAGAACAAAAAATGGCTGCACTCACCAGCTCTTGACAATTCTTGTTATTTAAGGTACAGTTACACAGGATCCATGAACATGCTTATGAGGGGAGTGATGAAAGACATCAGACAACAACTTTGCGTGTTGTGGCAAATGCCACAACAACGGTTCTTTGCTTAAGAACAATAATGTAAATAATAAATAATATGTATCAATAACTATGTATGTAAATAAATAATATGTATCAATAACTATGTATTGGTATGTTCTTTCTTGGCACAAATTGCAGGAAGTAGTATTCTAGGCAATTATATATTAGATGGGCATTTCCTGAAGGAAATACATGGTGCTTGAACAGCGCTACCAGCTTTACAGCAGCACTTTTCACACACGGGACTGGGGGGCGCGCTTACTTTTGCACCCGGGGCCGGGGGCGCGCTTACTTTTGCACCCGGAGGCGCACTTACTTTTGCACCCGGGGGCGCACTTACTTTTGCACCCGGGGGCGCACTTACTTTTGCACCCGGGGGCGCACTTACTTTTGCACCCGGGGGCGCACTTACTTTTGGGGCCGCACTTACTTTTGGTGGGCGGGGCTCCTCGGCCTCCGATTTGGTGGGCAGGGACCCTCGGCCTCCGATTTGGTGGGCGGGGCCCCTCGGCCTCCGATTTGGTTGGTGGGGCCCCTCGGCCTCCGATTTGGTGGGCGGGGACCCTCGGCCTCCGATTTGGTGGGCGGGGACCCTCGGCCTCCGCTTTGGTGGGCGGGGCCGGGCCCCTCGGCCTCCGCTTTGGTGGGCGGGGCCGCTCGGCCTTCGATTTGTTGGGCGGGGCTCCTCGGCCTCCGATTTGGTTGGTGGGGCCCCTCGGCCTCCGATTTGGTTGGCGGGGCCCCTTATCCTCCGATTTGGTGGGCGGGGACTCTCGGCCTCCGATTTGGTGGGCGGGGACCCTCGGCCTCTGATTTGGTGGGCGGGGACCCTCGGCCTCTGATTTGGTGGGCGGGGACCCTCGGCCTCCGATTTGGTGGTCAGGGACCCTCGGCCTCCGCTTTGGTGGGCGGGGCCCCTCGGCCTCCGATTTGGTGGGCGGGGTCCCTCTGCCTCCGATTTGGTGTGCGGGGACCCTCGGCCTCCGCTTTCGTGGGTGGGGCCCCTCGACCTTCGATTTGGTGGGCGGGGCTCCTCGGCCTCCGATTTGGTTGGTGGGGCCCCTCGGCCTCCGATTTGGTGGGCGGGGACCCTCGGCCTCCGATTTGGTGGGCGGGGACCCTCGGCCTCCGATTTGGTGGGCGGGGCCCATCGGCCTCCGATTTGGTGGGCGGGGCCCATCGGCCTCCGATGTGGTGGGTGGGGCCCCTCGGCCTCCGATGTGGTGGGCGGGGCCCCTCGGCCTCCGATTTGGTGGGTGGGGCCCCCGGCCTCCGATTTGGTGGGCGGGGCCCCTCGGCCTCCGATTTGGTGGGCGGGGACCCTCGGCCTCCGATTTGGTGGGCGGGGACCCTCGGCCTCCGATTTGGTAGGCGGGGCCCCTCGGCCTCCGATTTGGTGGGCGGGGACCCTCGGCCTCCGATTTGGTGGGCGGGGACCCTCGGCCTCCGATTTGGTGGGCGGGGACCCTCGGCCTCCGATTTGGTGGGCGGGGACCCTCGGCCTCCGATTTGGTGGGCGGGGACCCTCGGCCTCCGATGTGGTGGTCGGGGCCCCTCGGCCTCCGCTTTGGTGGGTGGGGCCGGGCCCCTCGGCCTCCGCTTTGGTGGGCGGGGCCGCTCGGCCTTCAATTTGTTGGGCGGGGCTCATCGGCCTCCGATTTGGTTGGCGGGGCCCCTCGGCCTCCGATTTGGTTGGCGGGGCCCCTCGGCCTCCGCTTTGGTGGGCGGGGCCGGGCCCCTCGGCCTCCGCTTTGGTGGGCGGGGCCGCTCGGCCTTCGATTTGTTGGGCGGGGCTCCTCGGCCTCCGATTTGGTGGGCGAGGACTCTCGGCCTCCGATTTGGTGGGCGGGGCCCCTCGGCCTCCGATTTGGTGGGCGGGGACCCTCGGCCTCCGATTTGGTGGGCGGGGACCCTCGGCCTCCGATTTGGTGGGCGGGGACCCTCGGCCTCCGATTTGGTGGGCGGGGACCCTCGGCCTCCGATTTGGTGGGCGAGGACCCTCGGCCTCCGATGTGGTGGTCGGGGCCCCTCGGCCTCCGCTTTGGTGGGTGGGGCCGGGCCCCTCGGCCTCCGCTTTGGTGGGCGGGGCCGCTCGGCCTTCGATTTGTTGGGCGGGGCTCATCGGCCTCCGATTTGGTTGGCGGGGCCCCTCGGCCTCCGATTTGGTTGGCGGGGCCCCTCGGCCTCCGCTTTGGTGGGCGGGGCCGGGCCCCTCGGCCTCCGCTTTGGTGGGCGGGGCCGCTCGGCCTTCGATTTGTTGGGCGGGGCTCCTCGGCCTCCGATTTGGTGGGCGAGGACTCTCGGCCTCCGATTTGGTGGGCGGGGCCCCTCGGCCTCCGATTTGGTGGGCGGGGCCCCTCGGCCTCCGATTTGGTGGGCGGGGACCCTCGGCCTCCGATTTGGTAGGCGGGGCCCCTTGGCCTCCGATTTGGTGGGCGGGGACCCTCGGCCTCCGATTTGGTGGGCGGGGACCCTCGGCCTCCGATTTGGTGGGCGGGGACCCTCGGCCTCCGATTTGGTGGGCGGGGACCCTCGGCCTCCGATTTGGTGGGCGGGGCCCTTCGGCCTCCGATGTGGTGGTCGGGGCCCCTCGGCCTCCGCTTTGGTGGGCGGGGCCGGGCCCCTCGGCCTCCGCTTTGGTGGGCGTGGCCGCTCGGCCTTCGATTTGGTGGGCAGGGCTCCTCGGCCTCCGATTTGGTTGGCGGGGCCCCTCGGCCTCCGATTTGGTTGGCGGGGCCCCTCGGCCTCCGATTTGGTGTGTGCTCTGCCTGGGGCCACTGTGCTCTGCCTGGGGCCCCTGTGCTCTGCCTGGGGCCCCATGTTCTGGCTGGGGCCCCTGTGCTCTGCCTGGGGCCTCTGTGCTCTGCCTGGGGCCCCATGTTCTGCCTGGGGCCACTGTGCTCTGCCTGGGGCCCCATAAGCTGCCTGGGGCCCCTGTGCTCTGCCTGGGACCACTGTGCTCTGCCTGGGGCCCCATATGCTGCCTGGGGCCCCTGTGCTCTGCCTGGGGCCACTGTGCTCTGCCTGGGGCCCCATAGGCTGCCTGGGGCCCCTGTGCTCTGCCTGGAACCACTGTGCTCTGCCTGGGGCCCCATATGCTGCCTGGGGCCCCTGTGCTCTGCCTGGGGCCCCATATGCTGCCTGGGGCCTCTGTGCTCTGCCTGGGTGTAGGACACTGGTGACGTCACTTATCTCCGGACATTAGCTCCGGACATTAGCTCCGGACATTATCTCAGGACATTAGCTCCGGACAAAGCCACGGAAGTTGGCACAAATTGCAGGAAGTAGTATTCTAGGCAATTATATATTAGATTGTTTTCCTTCAAGCACCATACTGATATATTGAGTGCACCACCTTTGACCTTCTGGACCTGATACTTATTTTTGGTGGTTTGCACCTCCATGTACCAAAATAATGTCCTTTAATACTCTATCATATGATCAAGCAGAGATGGATGAAATTATCGCCCATGTCAAAATTCCAGGTGAATTTCTACACACCCCTGTGGATGAAATCCGATACAGGGATTGGGAGCGAGAAGGAAGACGGCATTAGAATTACACTATGTGACCCTCGCTGAATGTCATAAAGTTAAGCGGATACCATGGGGACTACGAGTTTCCCTACATCCCACCCTGTTCCATGTGAAACCGGACCTCTGCCAGAAATTTGAGGGGATCCTCAATAAATATTCTATGGACATAATTCTACTTACAATAGAATTTCTACAAAAGGAGATCTCTGATATGGACAAACAGATAGAGACTATTCAACAACAATTGAGTAGCACCCTCCCTACCTATAGAGAAATTTGATAGTCTTAAACAAAAGACTCATAAAATCATTGGTGACTTTAAAATACAGCTACAGGATAAAAAATGTTCAAAATTTTCGCGAGATACGGAAGATTATCACCGTAATTCTGTATACAAATGGAGTGATACTAACCTAAGGGACAGATGTACATTTAGACGGGATTATTCCTTGTCTACATCCAGTTCTGATAATGACTCTAACTCTCGCACCACATCTCCTTTTTTAGACCAAAAGAGAGGCCGGCAAAGCAGAGGCCGAAGAGGAGGGGGTCAAGATCATACATCAGACAGCAACAGTCATATCAGAACACGGTCTCAGGTAGGGACAACCCGATCGTTTATAAAATCTCCACATACCGTATTTTTCGGACTATAAGACGCACCGGACCATAAGACGACCCCCAAATTTGGGGTGAAAATTGCAGAAAAAAAGATTTTTTTATAAGATGGGGGTCCGTCTTATTGTCTGAATTTACAGTATCTTACCTGAGGGCTGGCGGTGGCAGAGCAGGGTCACAGGAGGCATGGTGTCGGCAGAGGTAGGGTGATGCAGTACGGCGTGCACCTGAGCAGGGTCCCTTCCTGCTTAGGTGGGCGATGCCACGGCCTGGTGTCCATGGGAGGGTTGCAGCAGTGGTGTGGCGATGGCAGAGGTGCCGGGATAATGAGCGGTATGGCGTGAGCAGTGTCCCTTCCACAGGTGAGGTGACACAGCGGAGCCGGGTTAATACAGGCTTACCGGCAGAGGTGCGGCGGCGGCAGAGGTGCGGGGATGGAGGCGGCGCAGTGAGCGGTATGGCGTGAGCTGGGTCCCTTTCATAGGTGAGGTGATGCAGCAGCCCGGTAAGCAGCAGAGCCGGGTGAATCATGTTGTTTTCGGTGGTGGCGGCCATCGTCCTGAGGCCGCGCGTGCGCAGATGGAGTGCTCTGCTTCCCGGGGCTTCAGGAAAATCGCCGTGGGAGGCCGCGCGTGCGCAGATGGAGATCGTGGCAGCCATTTTCCTGAAGCCAAGATCTAAATCTGCGAACTCGGCTTCAGGAAAATGGCTACTGCGATCTCCATCTGCGCACGCGCGGCCTCCCACGGACATTTTCCGGAAGCACCGGGAAGTAGAGCACTCCATCTGCACACGCGCGGCCTCAGGAAGATGGCCGCCACTACCGATAACAACATGATTCACCCGGCTCTGCTGCTTACCAGGCTGCTGCATCACCTCGCCTGTGAAAGGGACCCCGCTCACGCCATACCGCTCACTGCGCTTCCTCATCCCCGCACCTCTGCCGCCGCACCTCTACCGCCGCCACCACACCACTGCGGGTAAGCCTGCATTATGAATATTAGACGCACCCCCTATTTTCCCCCCTTTTTTGGGGGGGAAAAAGTGCGTCTTGTAGTCCGTAAAAAAAGGTACAATCTTTCACCACCAGAATTAGGGATACTACAAAAGGGACTCACATTTTGCCCTACATCATCCTTTAACAGGTTTCAACTTGAGCTCCAGTACTTTTTTAGAAACCTGAGACTTAAAGCTCATTTTGCTGTTAAAAATACAGGCATGATGGTCGGTCCTCCTTGCTCAAATAATAACAGTTCTGAAGCATCTTTTAAACTTAAACAATTAGGTTTGTCCTTACCGACCAACAGTCCTTCTAAGGACTAATTACGGGTCTATAGATTGCAGTGCTGGGTAGGCAGGGGAGTGTATGTGCGTATATACGCATCAGTGCAAGGCATGCAGGCACTGTATGTGGCTATATACAGGGTTAGACAAAATAATGGAAACACCTGGAAACATCAACAAAAGTTAGTTTAATATGGTGTAGGTCCACCTTCTGCGGCGATTACAGACTCAATACTCCGAGATATGGATTCATACAAGGTATGAATTTTTTGCAAAGGAATTTTAGCCCATTCTGCAGTTAAAACACCCTCCAGTTCTTTGAGCGACGATGGCGGCGGTAATCGATGTCTAACTTTAATCTCTAAAATCGACCATAAATGCTCAATAATGTTGAGGTCTGGTGATTGTGGGGGCCAGATGAGATGCTCATCTCCATTAGAATGTTCCTTGTGCCATGCTTTAACGATTCTAGCTGTATGAATTGGTTCATTATCATCCTGAAAGATGGTGTTCCCCTCCGGGAACAGTGCTTGAACCATTGGATGGTCTTGGTAGCCCAAAATGCCTAAATAATCTCGGCTGTTAATTCTTCCATGAAGGGATATCATTGGCCCGGTGGATCTCCACGAAATAGCACCCCAGATCATCCCAGAACTTCCGCCATGTTTTACGGTTGGGAGAAGGCAGTCGGGATGGAATGCTTCTTTCAGCTGTCTCCAAACGTACAGTTGGCCGGGGGTCGGAAATAGGGTAAAGATGTTTCGTCTGAGAATATCACGTTTCCACTGCTCGAGGGACCAATTCTGGAGGTTTCTACACCACTCTAAACGCTTGGAAACATTTGTCATTGAGAGCAGCGGTTTTCTAATTGCAGCTCTTCCGTGGAATCCAGATTTGTGCAGCTCCCGACGAACAGTTTTGGTGGAAACTGGGTTCTGTAGGTGTTCATTGAGCTCAGCAGTGATCTTCGGAGCCGTGGTCTTGCGATCCTCTCACAATTCGCTTTAGAGTCCGACGGTCTCTCTCAGTCAACTTTGACTTTTGGCTAGACCTGTGCTTTGCTGTGGACGTTTTTCCTTCTTTTTCAAGCGCAGTTATTACTTTGGAGACAGTACCTCTGGATACGCCAAGCATTCAGGCACTTTCTGTTACACTAGTGCCTGCCATACGAGCACCAACAATTTGACCTCTTTGAAAATCCGAGAGGTCTGCCATTGGTATCAGGTTCTCATCAATGTTCTTACAATTATGCAAAACAGTTACTTTACATACACATATCACAAATAATCAACTACAAAACATTACCATATGTCACGGTTTGCATGTTTGTCACTAGTGTTGAGCGATACCTTCCGATACTCAAAGGTATCGGTATCGGATGGTATCGGCCGATATCCAAAAAGTATCGGATATCGTCGATATCAATACCCGATACCAATGCAAGTCAATGGGACACAAGTATCGGAAGGTATCCAGGATGGTTCCCAGGGTCTGAAGGAGAGGAAACTCTCCTTCAGGCCCTGGGATCCATATTCATGTAAAAAATAAAGAATTAAAATAAAAAATTTGGATATACTCACCTCTCCGGCGGCCCCTGGACCTTACCGATGTAACCGGCAGCCTCCGTTCCTAAGAATGAGCGCGTGAAGGGCCTTCGATGACGTCGCGGCTTCTGATTGGTCGCGTGACCGCTCATGTGACCGCTCACACGACCAATCACAAGCCACGACGTCATCGCAGGTCCTTCACGCGCTCATTCTTAGGAATGGAGGCTGCCGGTTACAGCAGCAAGGTCCAGGGGCCGCCGGAGAGGTGAGTATATCCATATTTTTTATTTTAATTCTTTATTTTTTACATGAATATGGATCCGATTCCGATTTCCGATATCACAAAAGTATCGGAACTCGGTATCGGAATTCCGATACCGCAAGTATCCGCCGATACCCGATACTTGTCACATGTTCGAAGATTATGATGCCAAAACGTTAGGTGTTTCCATTATTTTGTCTAACTCCTGTAGATATTGCATACATCAATAGGGTCCATTACTGTCTGCTGCTGCTGCCTATTACATATATATCTAGCTCCAGGTATCAGTGGCTAGTAGTGATGAGCGAACGTGCTCGCCACTACTCAGTACTCGCCAGAGTATAACTGTGCTCGGTGTACTCGGCGAGCACCGAGTATTACTGGAATTATTCGGCGAGAGCTCGGGTCTCCGCCCTGGAATTCTGGTGCTCTTTAGAGCGGTAACGACAGTGCAGGGATTGTCAGCCATGCACTGTAATGCCGAAGCCATCTTTGTTGTGGTATTACAGTGATTGGCTGGCCACACAGCGTCATCGGGTCTATAAGAGACCTGACGCCACCCTGCTTGCCGCATTCTGCTCTAGGATAGGGTCAGAATCGTCCTTTTAATAGTTAGTGTGGGTCTGCTAGTGTGCAGTCCACAAATCCAGAGACACCAACAGTCCTTTTTAGGGCTAATTCGGGGTCCTGAGATTGCACCACTTGGTAGGCAGGGGAGTCTATGTGCATCTGCAGGCACTGTATGTGAGTACATAGATCTCACTGCATACCTCCAAAAGCTCCATTCCTGTCTGCTGCTACTTATTTTTCATATACCTAGCTGCATTTATCAGTGGCAATTTTGTTTTTCTGCTTATACTTGCTCATTTTATTCTAAAGGAATCCATAGCCCCCTTTGTTTCTACATTTATTTGCTTGGTCTAGCTGCAGAATACAGCCAGGTCATTGTAAGAGAAGAGCGTGCAAATCTTCTAATTTTTTTTTGTGTCAGGTATCAGATGTGAGTGCGCCAAAAAATCTGTCCTTTTTTTGGCGCTATCCAATATTTTGTAGTGTCTTACAACATTTTTGGACACCATTTTGCTGCCCCAAAAATCTGTAACTGTCCCAAAAATATTTAGCTACAGTTCTTAGATTTATCACTGTGAGTTATACGCCACTCATTTTTTATTGTTTTCAAAAATTATCAACAAACATAAAAAAAAATTAATACTGTTTTCTCAGGCTGAGCCCTGGTGTATCTGTGGTTGAAAAATCTTTTATTGGCAGGCATAGGTTGCATAGTTCTGTCTGCTAGCCTTGTTCTGTTTATTTTTTATTGTTTTCAAAAATTACCAACAAAAAAAAAAAATTAATAGTCTGTTATCTCAGGCTGAGGCCTGGTGTATCTGTGGAGGGAAAATCTTTTATTGGCAGGCATACATTGCATAGTTCTGTCTGATAGCCTTGTTCTACTCATTTATTATTGTTTTCAAAACATCTCCAAAAACATAAAAAAAAATACAGTCTGTTTTCTCAGGCTGAGGCCTGGTGTATCTGTGGTTGAAAAATCTTTTATTGGCAGGCATACGTTGCATAGTTCTGTCTGCTAGCCTTGTTCTGTTTATTTTTTATTGTTTTCAAAAATTACAAACAAAAAAAAAAAATTAATAGTCTGTTATCTCAGGCTGAGGCCTGGTGTATCTGTGGAGGGAAAATCTTTTATTGGCAGGCATACATTGCATAGTTCTGTCTGATAGCCTTGTTCTACTCATTTATTATTGTTTTCAAAACATCTCCAAAAACATAAAAAAAAATACAGTCTGTTTTCTCAGGCTGAGGCCTGGTGTATCTGTGGTTGAAAAATCTTTTATTGGCAGGCATACGTTGCATAGTTCTGTCGGATAGCCTTGTTCTACTCATTTTTTGTTGTTTAAAAAGCCATAAAAAAAAAAAATTATACAGTCTGTTATCTGAGGCCTGGTGTATCTGTGGTGGAAAAATCTTCGCTTAGCGGGCATACTGACTACATATAATTTTTCTACAAATTAATCCATTTGTATTGAGGTTTTCACATATTTCAGTAGTCCATTTAAAATGGGCAAGGCAAGGGGCAAGGAATGGGGAAGTGGATTTGATGCTGAGGGTGCATGCAGAGGACGAGGTCGTGGCCAAGCTGAAAGTGGTCCACAGCAAAGACACACATCTTCACGCTCGACCTTCCTGGCCCAGATTCTAGGGGACCACCACCACCCTGTCTTCCACACGGTCAAGTCTGAGTAGCCACGATTGTGGACCAAACATTACTCACCCTGATCCTCCTTCCTCCCACCATGTCGAGTGCCCTGAGACAACTGATCCCACACTTGGACACTCCGAAGAGCTGTTTAGTTTTCCTTTTAAAGATTATGGACTCTCGGCCAGTCAATTTGAAGTGCAGCCAGATGAGATCGCATGTAGCGATGCCCAAACATTTGAACAGCCACGGTCACACGAAGGCGATGGTGGGAAAGTGTCATAAGAGGTGGACGATGATGAGACACAATTGCCAGAAAGTCAGAAGGAGGAGCAGGGTGTGGATGTGGAAGACGAGGTGGTGGATGACATAGTGACTGATCCAACCTGGCAGGAGGACATGCAGAGTGACACCGTTCCCCGTAACACCAACATGACGGAAGTTGCCATTCCAACTGTTAGATCTTTCCGAATCTGGTTAATTTTTAAAGACTCTGCCGATAACCCCAAACAGGCCATTTGCAGCACTTGCCATGCCTGCATCAGCAGGGGTAGTAAAACTACCAGCCTGACCACCACCAGCATGATTAAGCACATGGCAGCAAAGCACCCGACTTTGTGGGCCGAACCCCAGGCTCCAGGAACACTGTCTGCAGGTGACAACACTGCTTCTTCCATTGTTTTGCATAGAAGCCAATCCCCAGTTCACCGTGCCTGTGAAGATGCCTCGGGCCCTGCACCTGTTTTGTTGCCCACAGTCAACCAGCACCATCATCAAGCCTGTCCACATCCTTGTCCCAGTTCAGCCTTCAGTTGTTTTTTCGTGATGCAAAAGTCACTCAATTTTTGTGCAAGGGTGTTTTTATGATGCCTGTTACTGATTAGAAACCATAGCAAATCTTACTCTCCCAGAGAGATGTACAAATATTCTTCCCATTTATTCTTATATTTTCCAGTTTTACTATCTCTGGACTGTGCTTTTATGACCTAGTGTATACCTCTACAATAGGAAACTATTGAAATACTATTATATTACATTTTTACTTATATCCCTGTCTCTGAGCTGTTGCTAGGGACAAACATATCTCTTTGGACACATTCTGGCATCATATATATAAACCTGTGTTCGCCTCTCCCTTTTGTTATTTACTTTCATAGGTGGATTCACATCCTTTATTTGTTTGATTTCAGTATGATTTATCTTTATGTCTCCTCATTCTCCACCACTAGGTCACCAGGCTTAACGTGTTCTGTGCTGCTACAGGCAGTCCCATTTTGGCAAGGGTGTCTATGATGCCCATAGTATATTTTTAAAAAATGTATCCCCCTTGGGGAAATGTTTGTCAGTACATGCACTGCGTGTATGGGCATTACAAGTCTAGGAGACACACTCCTTTACATTGAGCCTAGTTTTTAATGAGGTCTTCAGCAAGGTCTCCTCATTCTCTGCCACTAGATCTCCAGTGTTTAAGTGTTCTGTGCTGCTACAGACAGTCCAATTTTTGTCAAGGGTGTCTATGATGCCCATAGTATAATTTTTAAAATATTTAACCCCCATGGGGAAATGTTTGTCAGCCCATGCACTGCGTGTATACTCCTTTACATTGGGCCTAGTTTTTAACGAGACCTTCCTCCACATCTCATCATTCTCTGTAACTAGAACACCATGGTGAACTTGTTGTATGCTGCTACAGCCATTCCATTTTTGTGCAAGGATGTTTTTATGATGCCCATTACCAATTTGACACTGAAACAAATTTCCCAGGGGGAAATGTCTTAAAATTAGATGTACGTATATTCTTCCCATTTATTTGTATATTTTCCATTTTTCATATTTCTGGACCACCCTCTAATGAGCTACTGTATACCTCTACAATAGAAAAATATTGAAATACTATTACATTTTAATTTATATCCCTGTCTCTGAGCTGTTGCTAGGGACAAACATATCTCATTGGACATATTCTGGCTTTATATCTATGAACCTGTGGTCGCCCCTCCCTTTTGTGATTTTCTTTCATAGGTGGATTCACATCTTTTCTTTTTTTTAATTTGTTTGATTTCAGTATTATTTATCATTATGTCTCCTCATTCTCCACCACTAGATCACCAGGGTTAATGTGTTCTGTGCTGCTACAGGCAGTCCAATTTTTGCCAAGGGTGTCTATGATGCCCATAAAATATTTTAAAAAAAGGTACCCCCCATGGGGAAATGTTTGTCCGCCCATGCACTTCATGTATGGGCGTTACAAGTCTAGTAGACCCGCTCCTTAACATTGGGCCTAGTTTTTAATTGTGCTAGTTGGGCAGGGGAGTCTATGTGCACATATCCACATCACTGCAAGGCTTGCGGGAACTGTATGTGAGTCTATAGATCTCCCTGCATACATCAAAAAGTTCCATTACAGTCTGCTGCTGCGTATTTTATATATGTACCTAGCTGCAGTTATCCGTGTCAATTTTTTTTTGTTTGTTTTTTAAAGTTATACCTGCTCATTTTATAATAAAGCAATCCATAACCCTCTTTTTTCAACATTTATTTGCTTGGTCACTCTGCAGACTACAACCAGGTCATTGCAATACAAGAGCGTAAAAAACATAATTTTTAACAATTTTTTTGGGGGGCCCAGGTATCTGATGTGAGTGCGCCTAAAAATCTGTCCTTTTTTGGGGGTACTATGTAATATTTTGTGGTGTCTTACAACATTTATGGACACCATTTTGCTGCCCAAAAATCTTTAGCTGGTCCCAAATATTTAGCTACAGTTGATATATTTATCACTGTGAGTTGTACGCCACACACATCGCATATCATTGTGCTAACTATCTTAAAATTTTAGTACTCCAATTTTTTTGGGGGGTGTCAGCCAACTTGTTGTGCCAAAAAAAATCAAGGCCACATTTTAATTAGTCTGCTATCTCTGGGTGACGCCTGGTGTATCAGTGGTGTCAAAATCCGTGCTTTGCAGGCATACGTTGCATTGTCCTGTCTGCTACCCTAGGTCCACTCAGTATTTAATGTTTAAAAAAATAAAAAATAAATCATAGTCTGTTATCTCTGTCACACGCCTGGTGTATCTGTGGTGTCAAAATCTTCTGTTCGCAGGCATACGTTGCATTGTTCTGTCTGCTAGCCTTTGTCTACTCAGTATTTATTGTTTTACAAAAAAAAAGCCTTAATAAAAATGTATACAGTTTGTTATCTCCGTCAGACGCCTGTATCTGTGGTGTCAAAATTATTGCTTTGCAGGCATACATAGCATTTTTGGTTCTGCTACACTTGTGTATAGAATTTTTGTTTTTCTATAATTTTACAAAATACAGGCCACATATTGAAAATCTGTTATCTCAGTCAGACATCTGGTGTATCTGTGGTCGGCAAATCTTGGCTTTTCAGGCATACATTCCAGTTTTTGGTCTGCTACCCTGTGTATACAGTATTTAGTTGTTTTAAAATTTATAAAAAATACAGCCCACATACTTAAGAGTGTGGTATCTCCGTCTGATTCCTGGTCTATCTGTGCTGTACAAATAGTTGCTTTTCAGGCCTACATTCCATTTTTTTGTCTGCTACCCTAGGTCTAGTGTACATTAGTTTTGGTTCAAAAATAATTAAAAAAAAGGCCATATATTGAACAGTCTGGTATCTCTGTGACACGATTCATCTATCTGTGGGCTACAAAGTGTGCTTTTGAGACTTCCATTTACCTTTTCAAAACACAATTTTGCGGTCAACAATTAAAATATATAGGACATGTATTGAACAGTCTGGTATCGCTGTCTGATGGCTGAGCTATTTGTGTCCTACAATTTGCGGTAATTCAGGCCGACATTCCACTGTCTTTGCTGTCTGTGACCCTATTTCTAGACACTATTTTAGTGCAGTAAATAATAACACAGGCCACATATTTAACACTGTGGTATCTCATGAAAAAATACTTCTTTTTCAAGTTGTTATGGCTGCTTCAGGACTGTGTCTTAAATGCACCAACTACTACCACCATCATCATCTTCTGCCTAGAGCCAGCTACTGCGCAAACAGAAAGTCTGGGGAGCAGAGGGTGAATGCTTGGACGGTGTTGCACTCTGTCTCTGTATTATGAAGGCAAAATCTTCTAGATTATATCATGACTGGAAGAGCCAGAGCAAGAGCACGTGGAAGAGCACGGGGCCAGGACTCGCAACTACAGAAGCCTTGTGTTCCTGGGCCGGATTCTGACAATCCATCACCTACTAATTCTGAACTTCTTTGACAAGGAATTGCGGATGTAAAAAAGTAGCCCCTGCATTTTCTAGAACACAAGCTATAGATTTTAATATTTCTGCTGTATTGCAAGAGGTGTCAATTAGAGAGTGTGGTGGTCATAGATGTGACATACTATATGGGTGTTTCCACTAGACTATCCATCGAACATGTTATTGAATCCAAAAAAATTTTGGCTCACAACTCTGTTCATCTGTGCACAAACTGTGTCAAATTGGAAGCTATACCCCACTGGGTCTTGTCACAGTGTCATGTTGACTACAGTCCACAGATGTTATGTAGATCCCTAATCTCACCTCTACTTTAGCAGCATGATGAATTTTTAGAAAAAGCATGTGGTATTGATGGAGCTGTTGCTTTCTTTCAAAAGAAACAAAATAAGATCAATGAGGTGGTTAGCCGAACACACAATGGAGCAATAGTAAAGATGACAATTACATTCACTTTTCAGTTAACACACACTTCACCTACTTGCTTTCACTTTTACAACATTATATTCCGAAGCCTTGAAGATGAATATAGTGTGAAGCAAATAGGTATGAATAATTTACAACCAAATGATGTTACAGAAGTCAGAACATACACAACCTATCTGTGGGGAAATTATCTACCACCAAAATTTTGAAGTATGAGCCTAGTGTCATCTTGTGGATTGATATGAGCCACAAAGTCCTTCAAAGTGAAACTGTTCAGGGTGTAATGTACAATTTGCTCTTGAAAATTAGAACATGCCTTCTATGTTGCTTGCATTAAACAACTGATTGGCCAGATATATACGGAATTGGGAAGACCGTGCTGCAGGGACCTGTGCTGCGTCGGGTCCAGAAATGTCAAGGCTGCGTCCCCAGTTTCCCGGGGAAGGAATAGGGGAATGGACAGACCCCATTACCCAGGAAGAGGGAGCGTGTTTAGAAAGGTAAGTAACCTGGCCGGAAGCTGAGTGGAAAAAAAAAGGAAAGCAGGAGTGAGTCCCCACCTGTCAGCTTGTGAGCAGCAAGGGGGGCAGTACACTAAGCACCAAAAGTACCGACACTGCATCAAACTGCAGCAGACTGACCTGGTGACCTAGAGGCAGGGAAGCCAGCTTCAGAGAAAGCGGGTATGACAGCAGAGATTTTTGGCGTGGACAAGCAGCACATAGGAGGCTGAGCAGTGTGCTCCATCCATTGAGCACTGCGTCACAAAGGACTGTTCCCGTTGGCTCCCACCAATAAAAGCAGTACTGCCAGAGAGTGAGGCGTTGTGCGCTCCATGAGCGCAGTACAGAGAGCCAGTTCATGCCACGTGTTCAGCTTTGCAAAGCAATAATTATAAGGCACAGAGGAATGACACAGGACACTGGTATGGTCAGCAAGGTACTCCCTCAGCATCTACCAAACTTTGCACTACTTGTGAGAGTCCCCCGTGCCTCAGGCCCAGGGCGATGGGAGGGTCTGAGAAAACTTTCTCAGAAGTTTGCCAGTGTTCCACTGCCTCTGCTGGATTGGAGTTGTGTCTATCTCACCTGTACTCCCTACTTTGCCAACGAACTGTGTCTGTGACCTCTGCTGCCAGGGTTTTCAGATCTGAATTTTTTTCATAATTCCGCAAGATGGGCCCTCTGGTCCTCCAACATTTTAGTACACCTGTCTGCCTCTGGAATAAGAGATCTAAAGTTCTCCTTGGAGCGTGGGTCTAGAAGTGTCACCAATCAGTATTGCCTATCACACAAAATTTTGAGAACACAAGAGTGACGGGAAAGGCAGCGCAACATAAACTCATTCATGCGTGCAAGACTGGTAACAGTCAATACTTGTGTGTCCTTACTAAGACAAGTGACCATGCTCTCGTCCTCCTTGTCCTCAGGCCTCCACAACTTTCTTTTTACCTCAGAACTATCATTGTAAATACATCATTGTAAATACACCCCTGTAGTTTTTATCAACCCACATCATTGTAGTTTGCAAGTTGTCACGAGCAGGATCGTTTTTTTTTTTTTGTTTCATTATTATTATCGTTGTTACTTACTGTAGATTGTAAGCTGTCACGAGCAGGGTCTTTTATTTTGGTTTAATTATGGTATTATTATTAGCGTTGTTACTGTGGACTGTTGTGTTTGAAACTGTTAAAATGTGAATATGTTGGAGCTATACACAGAGAAGCAGGATGGAGATGTTAATTACGGCATCATTGCCGCTCACCATCTTGCTGTATTCCTCAAGGTCTTGGAGGAAGGTACATATGTCTGACATCCATGTCCACTACAGCGATCTTATGTGTTAAGTCAGAACTGAATACTGATGGACTTGTTGATGCTGGTAGTCACCAACTGCTCTCTTCTGCTCACAAATCCTTTCCAACATCTGCAGTGTAGAGTTCCAACGCGTGGGGACATCACACATCAGTCAGTGCCATCACACATCAGTCAGTGCCAGACACTGCAAATGTTGATGAAGCACAGCAAGGGTGGATAAAGCTCTAGCTTACTTTCTAAAATGGATACACAGGGCGTTGAACAATGAGGTTAAGCACATGGGCCAGGAATGGCACAAGTGTGAGCCCGCCTTGCCTCAGAACCACCACCATGTTCAGGCCTTTGTCACACATGAACACGCCTGGCTGTAGGTTCACTGTTGCCAGCCACAGATCTGACTGCTCTTCAGAGGTGTCCACAGCATTGTCTTCAGCATTGTGCGTTTGGTCACCTAAGCAAATTAGCTTCAGCACAGCCTGTTGCCGCTTGGGGCAGTGCTGCAGTGACTCCAGCTTGTGACTGATGTACTACTTTCGGAAATGGAGGCTGAAGAGGAGGAAGAGGTGCAGGAGCTGTAGACTGTGTGGGAAATCTAGATTGACATAGGGCCCACAATACTCGGGGTTGGGAAGACGTGCACAATCCCAAGGTTGGACTGGGTCCCGGCTTCCACTATGCTAACCCAATGTGCCATCAGCGAGATGTAACGTCCCTGCCCACAAGCACTTACATGTCTGTGGTTAGGTGGACTCTACAAGTAAAAGCATTTTTGAGGGCACGTGTAATGTTGTGGGATATGTGCCTGTGTAATGCCAGGACGGCATACCGGGAAGAATAGTCCCACATGTTCGGGGCCTTGGGGTGATCCACGACTCTGCCCTCGCTTTCAAGCTACATATCGAAGCCCTTGCCTCCTCTTGCCCACTACAATTCTAAGGCTACTTTCACATTAGTGTCGTGCACTAGACGTCGCAATGCGACGTTGCGGCGCACCAACGCATAATGTGGAAGCGCCGCACAACGGGGGCAGCGGATGCTGTTTTTCAACGCATCCGCTGCCCCATTGAGAGGTGCGGGGAGGCAGGGGCGGAGTTCCGGCTGCGCATGCGCGGTCGGAAATGCTGCAGACGACGCACCAAAAAACGTTACATGCAACGTTTGTTGGTGGCGACGTTCTGATGCAACACGACGCAACCGTCGCACGATGGTTGCGATGTGTGGCAATGCGTCGCACTGCGTCCCTAATAAAAGTCTATGGAGAAAAAATGCATCCTGCAAGCACTTTTGCAGGATGCGTTTTTTCTCCAACACGACGCTAGTGTCAAAGTAGCCTAAAACATTTCCTGTATCCGTACATTCCAAGAAACTGCAAAAACGTTTGTGCATGCCCTCATCATGTCCCTCGACTATTGCAACCTCCTGCTCTGTGGCCTCCCCTCTATTACTCTTGCACCACTCCAACCTATACAAAACTCTGCTTTCCCAGTAATCCAACCATCCCTCCGTTATTCCCCAGCCTCTCCTCTCTGCCAGATCCTTCACTGCATTCCTATTGCCCAGAGGCTACAGTTCTAAAGCCTAACTATGAAATACAAAGCCTTCTACAACCTGTCTCCTCCATACATCTGTGACATGGTCTCCCAATGTCCGACTGGGTCATGGCTTCCTGTACGCTAACCCAGTGTGTGCTGTCAGTGAGATGTACCGTCCTTGCCCACAAGCACTTGTCCACGTGTCCGTAGTTAGGTGCAGTTCCACAGTAACAGCATTGTGGAGGGCACGGGTACTGTTGTGGGACAAGTGCTAGTGTAATGCGGGGACGACACACAGGGAGAAATAGTGGCTGCTGGGGACCGAGTACCTTGTGACAGTCACAGCCATCAGGTTGCAGAAAGCTTCCATCTCCCACGAGCATAAAATGCAACATTTCGAGCGCAAGCAGACGAGACATATGTGAATTTAGTACTGCGGCCTGTGTGGCGTTGGCTGCGCATTTCTGTTTGCATTACAAGGACTGGGTTATGGACAACTGAATGCTGCGCTAGGACAAGGACGTGCTTCTTGATGGTGCTAGTTGAGTTTGTGTGCAACTACAGATGCAGCACCGGAGGCATCTTTGCATGCACCAAGGACAGAAGATTGGCTTGCACGCACAACAGCGGAAGAAGCAGTGGTATCACCTGCAAACACTGTTGATGGAGCCTGTTGTTCGGTCAACAAAGTCGGGTGCTTTCCTGCCATGTGCCTGATCATGCTGGTGGTGGTTAGGCTGGTCGTTTTGCTACTCTTGCTGATGCGGACATGGCTGGTGGTGCTAATGGCCTTTTTGGGGTTATCGGCAGAGTCATTAAAGAACAAGACTGTTAACGGGGACATTCAGTGTCTTCACCTTCTCACCTCGAACCCTGTCTTTCGGTGTTCCCCAATTCTAAATTCTAGGACTCCCTCTTCTCTATCTACACTTTCGGCCTGGAACAGCTCATGTAATGGCACGGTTTGCAATATCATCAGTAGGCCAATGACACAAAGATCGACCTATCTGTACCTGACATCACCTCCTTACTGACCCAAGTCACACGTCTTTGCGCTATTTCATCCTTCTTTTCTGCTTGTTTTGAAAAAGTGGACATGGACAAAACGGAATGCATCATCTTTCAACCATCTCACACTGAGAAGACATGAGAGCTGTATATGCATCATTCGGTACCACTTTAGTAAGAGGGAAAGTTTGCCCAAGAGAAAATGATTTTCAAGACATTCACGGCCTTTTTTTGGTACATTGTTTGCAGCTGTGATCTTCATCTTTTTGGTGGGGATGTGGTAAAGTTCAAAATCGTCATCAATACAATCATCGTCCATATCTTATAAAGAGGAAATCTGGTGTTTCCCACGGTCGTGGTTATCTACGTTTAGCGGCATTCCGTTAACAGTGTTCATTTCACTAGAACAAATAATTTTCAACTGTAACATTTGCATATTATTGGTAATATGTATGGGTGAAGATGAAGAAGCTTGGGCCACGGTTGTGTTAATAGTTAAAGACGGTGTACTCCTCTTTAAAATTAGTTTTTCACAAGCATCCATCAGTTTGTTTGGTTTTCCTCCAACACTGCTCTGCTTTCTCAAAATCAGCAGCTCACGAAAATGTTGCGCTTTGCCCTTTAGACAGACACGTGCGTCTCTGGCAGCATATTTTTGACGGGCATTTTATAGGCAGAGTCTCACACGCGCATCTGTTACACCGATCTTCTGATGGGCATGAAACATTCTGATAATTGGTGATGGGTAAATGACTAATCATTGTAGGCTGTATCCTGGATCTCATACCTATAGCCACCGCTGTTATTAATCATGTACGTTAACATTGCTGTCATCACCATAGCCCTTTTCCTGATCACTTCATGCAATGATTCGTCCGCCATATTTTTACTAAAAACCTGCACCTTCACAGCAGCAACTGATTAGGAAACCACTTTCCAGTTTTGCAAGGTGTTTATGATGCCCGTAAACAATTTAAAAAAAAAAAAAATTACCCACCAAGGGGAAATGTTTGTCAGCCCATGCCCTTAGTGTATGGGTGTTACAAGTCTAGAAGACCCGCTCCTTAACATTGGGCCTAGTTTTTAATAAGGCTTTCCTCCACATATCATTATTCTCCGCCACTAGAGCAACAATTCCATTTTGGGGCAAGGGTGTCTACGATCCCCATAAATAATTTTTTTTTAAATGTATTCTCCATGGGAATCATTGTCAGCCTATGCATTTAGTGTATGGGCATTACGAGTCTAGGAGACCCGCTCCTTTGTAATGGGAATTGTTTTTTATGAGGCCCTCCTCCATGATTCTTCCAAGGGGGGATTGTGTTGCGTGCAAATTTGAGTCAAGGCGGCCCTTGTATTCAATGCATAAGGAAACAGTATGGCAGAACCAACTGAAGAATGTGAAGCTTATTGGGGTGCATATGACTTGGTAGCAGGGCAGGCCTTGCAGTTAACACATCAGAAAACAGTATGGGATTACAAAATGAATAATGTAAAGTGTATTTTCCTGTGTTCATCCAGTACCTGGGTTCAAAGGCTTATCGGGGTGCATATGACTTGATAGCAGGGCAGGCAATGCATTCAATGCAACTTTTTTCAGGAGGCCCTCCTGTACCTCTCGTGAAAGGGGTATTGGGGTGCGTTGTAATCCTAGGCAGCCCAGCTACTCACTTCATAGGCAATAACAGCATAGAAGACCCAATGTTTAATAATGTCCCTTTAAGAATATTAATGCCGGCTGATGACCCTCAAAAAATAGGCTTTCAGAAATGAAACAACATGTGTCTCCTTATGTGTCACACACCACATGGCCAGCTAGGGTTGTTAAATGTTACAATGACATTTCCCAGTGAATGCATTTGTATTGGTTGAAAGCTATGTGAAAGTTGACAAAAGCATCAAAAACGCTGCGTGTGAACATGCCCCAAGTGGTGGAGGAACATTTTGGTCTGGGGTAAATTATTTTGCCTTATATACAAGTCATTACCCTGGAAAGGATGTACCCAGCAAAACCCATTTTGGTTTGTTTTTCGGTTTACCTGTAAAAATGGCATAAAACTGTGACAACATTGCTTACAGTTGTGACCTAGGAGTCAGAAATGCGTCCAGGGGCAATCCCCATGAAGTTCCTGTGTCATTTCTGCAGTGTTTCCATCATTTTCAGACGTTTAAAGACCTTAAAAGGACCCCCCCAGGGTAAAAATACTCGGGTTTCCCATAGACTTACATTGGGCTCGCTGCTCGGGTCGAGTACCCGAGTATTCCAATTTGTTCGACCCGAGCAACGAGCACCCGAGCATTTTCGTGCTCGCTCATCACTAGTGGCTAGCAATATTTTTTTTTTTTTTGGACCTTAATCCTGATTTTTTTTATTCAAAAGCAATCCAGACCCCCTTTTTCTCTCCATTTGCTTGTTAACAATACAGACTACAGCCAGATCATTTTATTACTACGATGTGAAAATCCAGCAATTTTAAACGGCTTTGCCAGTCCTAGGCATTACATCTGAGTGCACAGAAAATTGTGGCATTTTTTGCGGTACTGTAGTATTTTTTTTGAGTGTCTTATAAAAATATTTGACACCATTATTCTGACCCCAAAAATATTTATCTGCCCAAAAAAATTGTAGCTGACCCAAAAATATTTAGCGGGCAAAAAAATAGCTGCTCAAAAATCGTAGTTACTTACCGATAACGGTATTTCTCTGATCCCATGATGGCACCACGGAGAGAAGGGTCCGCCCTCAGGGACAGGAAACCTACAGGTGAAAAAGGCGGTATCTCCCTCTCGCATCAGTTGGTTTAGAGAGCATAAATAGAACTTCAGCTGCAACCTGAAAGGTTATACAAAAAATTTTTTATATTCAATTAAGCTTAATAGAGGCACCGAGTGGCTAATTACTAAACTAATTCCAGTGTGCGCACCCACACGTGAAGGGAGGGAATGTACGGGTGCCGTCATGGGATCAGAGAAATACCGTTATCGATAAGTAACTACGATTTTCTCTTTCCCCCATGACGGCACCACGGAGAGAATTTCATAGACTGTACATTGGGGGGACCACTGCCTCCAGAACCCTTCTGTTACCTCGGCTCCTGTTCCTGGTGCTTCCCCTGCTGCTGCCGAGTCCAGGTCAGCTGATGTCCTTGCTGCGTCCTCCTCACTCCGGGGCTCGGTGCTTGCCTGTGGGTTGCGCAGGCGCAGTAGGTTCTGACTGCGCACGCTCCCTCTGCTCTTCTATCCCTCCATGACCTGACCCGGAAGTACTTCCTGCCAATCAGTGTCTGGCCTCAGGTATTTCTGGCCCTCCTCCCTTTGTGGAGGCACCTGATTATTGTGTTTTCCTGCTTTAGTTAGGCTGCATAGTTTTCTGTGCTTTACCAGTCCTGTGCATTCCCAGTCTTATGCCTTGCCAGCCCTGTGTTGTTTAACCTCTTGTTCTCCTTTTTTCTCTTTCAGTTCCTGCTCCCGTGTTCCGCAGTTCCTGTGTTTTCCCTTTCCTCAGTCCGATCCTCAGCTCCTTTACTTCTCACCCAGGTTCTCCTTCTTCACCTTCTTCCCTTTCTATTTTTCCCCGTTTTTCTCCGTTTCCTTTCCTGGAGCCGATCCCTGGTCCTGGCCTCCGTGGTACTAGTTTTCCCTGTGCCTGCCTTCTAACAGTCCCTGTATAGGGGTTGGTTCCACTCTGGAGTGCTCGCTCAGGGGAGGTTCGGTGCCACGGTCCAGTGGGTCCACTCTTTGTTTCCGTCGCCTTCGGCGTAACAGGATGCACTCGGACGACATCTGAGTGCAGCCTGATTCTAACACCTTCTACCAAAGGTGAGATCTGAAGAGGCCAAGTCTAGCCGGTAATGATTAAAGAATGTAGAGGGAGAAGATCAAGTAGCGGCTCTACATATCTGCTCTATCGAGGCACCGACTCTCTCTGCCCAGGAAGTCGCCACTGCTCTGGTTGAATGGGCTCTTATCTCCTCCGGAACGGCTGCTCCACATGAGGAATATGGTAGGGTGATAGCGTCTCTTATCCATCTTGCCAGTGTGGCCTTTGATGCTTTCTGTCCCTTCCATGGACCCTGGAAGCATACAAAAAGAGACCTATCCTTCCTACACTTCCTCGTAGCTACCAGATACTGGAGTAGGCATCTCTTTACATCTAACGTATGCAGCACTTCTTCCGCCTCACTTTTGGGATTGGGGCAGAAGGAGGGCAGAGAGATTTCTTGGGCCCTATGAAACTGCGATGCAACTTTCGGGAGATAAGCTGGGTCGGTTTTAAGGACGACTCTATCCTCTAGTATCTGTGTAAAGGGCGGGTATGCCAATAAAGCCTATATATCGCTAACCCTACGAGCTGATGTTAAAGCTATGAGAAGAGAGGTCTTAAGGGATATGATTTTCAATGAGGCTTCTGACAGAGGGTCAAAGGGAACCTTAGTTAATGCATTCAGGACTAAATTCAGGTCCCAGGGAGTAGTATGAAGGGAAATGGGCCTGGATCTACTTGAAGCCTTAATAAATCTTACTACCCAATGGTTCCTGGCTAGGTCGTAGTTGTACAGGGCTCCTAGCGCTGCAACCTGAACTTTTAAGGTGCTTGTGGACAACCCCTGTTCCAACCCCTTCTGTAAGAATTCTAGGATTTTGCTTATTGGGACTTCCCCAGTTAGGTTGGTACCTGATTCTGAGATACATTTTTTCCACACTCGCCTATACGCCTTGGTAGTTACTAGTTTCCTACTTTGTAGTAGGGTGGATACTAAGTTTGAAGAGAACCCTCTGCTGCTCAGAAGTTCCCTCTCAAATGCCAAGCTGTCATGTGTACGTTTTCTACCTGTAGATGATTCACTGGCCCCTGGGACAAGAGGTCCAGAAGGACCCAATGGTCTGAGATGGACATCATCCTCAGCCATGAAAACCATATCCTTCGTGGCTAGAAAGGTGCTATTATGATTACCCTTGCGTTGTCCTCTAAAAATTTTCCTCAACACTAAGGGAATCAGAGCTATTGGCTGAAAAGCGTAAGCTAGATGGTAATTTCAGGGAATCGTAAAGACATCTAGAGCTACTGGGCCCCCCCAGGGATCGATTGAGCAGGTCTTTATTCTTTGGTTCCGACTGTTTGTGAATAGGTCTATTTCTGGCCAGCCCCAAAATTGTACAATCTGATCGAATACTGATTTAGTTCCCACTCCCAGTCTCAGACGTGTTCGGCTTAGGAAGTCTGCCGTCCGATTTTCTGTGCCTTTTATGTGGAGAGCTGACAATGAGCCTAAACTGTCCTCTGCCAGATGAAGGATGGATTTTGTTATCTCCATCAAGGCCTGAGACTTGGTGCCCCCTTGGTGGTTTAAGTATGCTACCACCAACTGGTTGTCCAAGAACACCCTTACGTGGTGAGATCGAAGGGAGCCCAGAAAGTGGATGAGAGCAAATTTTACTGCTAGTAGCTCTTTCATGTTTGAGGAAGCTAATTTTTTTTCTTCTAACCAAGGACTTTGGGATATTTGAATTCCTAGGTGCGCACTCCCCACCCCAAAGTGCTTGCGTCCGTGGTTAGAGTTTAGGATGTTGGCCATAACCAGGGAACACCTTTGGTTAAATTGACTGAATCCGCCCACCATGCAAGGGAGTGTACCGTTTTTGATGAGATGCTTTACTGCCATTCTAAATTCCCGTATAGTGATGCCCCTGCCTCTAATATTTCCCATTATAGATCCCGGGTATGGCTTTGTGCCCACTGGACCGCCGGGATACAAGCTGTCATTGATCCCAGCAGGGACATGGCTTCCTCAAGGTGGTGACAGGGGAGTCTCTTATACGGGATACCATCTGTATCATATTTTGAATTTTTCCCGGTGGGAGATAACATTCTTGTTTGTTCGAGTCAAGGATTATACCCAAGTACTCCTGTTCCTGACTCAGTACGACTCTGGAATTGGATAAATTTATCATCCATCCCAGACTGGTCGCAGACTTCATGACCAGCTGTTGTTTGCAGTGATGAGAGGAGGTGCCTATTACTAGGAGATCGTCGAGATATGGGATTATCAGAATGTTTTGTTCTCTTATGTGGGCCATAACTTCCTCCATTGTTTTGGTAAATACTCTTGGAGCAATGGCCAGGCCGAGAAGGAGTTCCCATTTTTTTCCTGGTAGGGGACTTCTTGGAGCACGTCCTTCTCTATCAGATTCAGAATTTCTTTTTGAAGGGCTAGTTGTTCTTCTGCTGCTTTTTGAGAAGTTAATATAAAGGAATTGGCTGGAAGGGCATGGAATTTCAATTTTAGGCCCCTTCTTATTATAGCCAGGATCCATGAACTTCTGGGTATTTTTTCCCAGTCCAGGAAAAAGTAGGTTAACCTTCCTCCGACCTGGGGAACACCTTCATTGTGGTTGCTTTTTGTTATCGGGGGGGTCTATTGAACATAAACACTTTGCCTATATTTCTTTTATCTTCCCATCCGTCGTTATTGCCTTTCGGGGGCTTTCGCCGCATGAATCTTCTGCTCCGAAAAGGCCGTCTGTAGGACTGGCTGGGGAACTCAGGAAAATATTTTTCCTTGTCTCCTGCTTTGTCCAGGATGTCATCTACAGTCGAGCCAAACAGGAACTCGCCTTCACACGGGATGGAGCATAATTTAGTTTTAGTTTGCAGGTCTCCCAGCCTGCATTTGAGCCATAGGGCTCGCCTTGCAGCATTTGAGGAGGCGGACCTAGCCGCTAACCTGGCTGAGTCTACGGATGCTTCCGCTAAGAACGCTGCTGCTCCTCTCATTACAGAGACCGATATTTGAATAATTTCTCTTGGGGCTTTCCCTTTCAGCTGTGAGTCTAAGTGGTCTAGCTATACCATTAAGGCTCTGGCACTACACGTGGCTGCTATATCTAGTTTTAAACCTGCCCCAGCTGCCTCCCAGGAACCTTTTAAGAAAATTTCTGCCTTTTTATCCATGGGGTCTTTTAATATCCCCATGTCTTCGAAGGGAAGGGCAAATTTTTTTGAGGCTTTCGCTATTGCCACATCTAGCTTTGGCGCTTTCCCCCAAAGAGAGCAAACAGGGTCATCAAAGGGATACTTCCTCTTTGGAGTTAGGAGAACCTTTTTATCTGGTCTCTTCCACTCTCTTTTGATTAGGGAGTGGATGTTTTCATTTATTGGGAAAGCCCTCTGCTTTTTTTGCTCTAATCCACTAAACATTAGGTCCTGGGTAGTGTTCTTAGGCCGCTTATCTACTAGTTCCATGGTTGTTCTGACAGCCTTTACAAGAGAGTCAGTCTCTTCAATCGGGAAGCAGCTGCGACCCCCTTGAGGATGATGAAGACTGGGAAGATGACGAGTTATTTGAATTGGACAAGTCACTTTCCGCCTCACTAATACTGGATTCAGGGGATCTGTGCCTGGGACCTATGTTTTTTCTTTGAGCCTTTAATGCCTTTGACGGCATCTTCTACCTGATTTTTTTTTATCAGTGTTCTAAGGTCTGATGCAAGATTCGGGGACTCTTGGATTGTTTGCTCTAAGCATGCAGCGCAGAGATTTTTTCCCCCCATGTGGTGGGAGCTGCTCTGTGCAGATTGCACATGCCCTATGTCTGGACATAGCTATACATTTCTTCCCCTAGAAAAGAGATAACAGACCCTAATTAAAGGGTGGACTTTCACGAAGATCACTTAGGCTGTGTGCACACGTAGCATATTTTTTGCGTTTTTTTCGCCATAAAACCGCTATAAAACCGCTAAAAAAACGCTAACATTAAGCATCCTATGTAATAGAATGCATTCCGCATTTTTTGTGCACGTGCTGCATTTTTTTCCTGAGCGGAATCGCATTCCAGAAAAAAACACAGCATGTTCATTAAAATTGCGGAATCGCGGTGATTCTGCACCCATAGGAGTGCATTGACCTGCTTACTTCCCGCACGGGGCTGTGCACACCATGCGGGAAGCAAGCAGATCATGTGCGTTTGGTAACCAGGGTGGAGGAGAGGAGACTGGGCACCATATACTTGGTAAAAAAATAAAATAATTAAAATAAAAAATAGCGATATACTCACCTTCGATGTCCCCCGCAGTCTTCCGGCCTCTCCGCTGCACGCTGCCGCTTCGGTTCCTATAGCTGCTGTGCAGTGAAGAACCTGCGACGACGTCGCGGTCTTGTGATTGGTCGCGAGACCGCATATGACCGCTCACGCAACCAATCACAAGCCGCGACGTCATCGCAGGCCCTTCACCACACACCAGCTATAGGAACGGACGCCGCTGAGGTCTGCATGTGAGTATAACCATTTTTTTTATTTTTTTAATTATTTTTAAACATTCGATCTTTTACTATAGATGCTGCATAGGCTGCATCTATAGTAAAAAGTTGGTCACACTTGACAAACTCTATGTTTGACAAGTGTGACCAACCTGTCAGTCAGTTTTCCAAGCGATGCTACAGATCGCTTGGAAAACTCTAGCATTCTGCAAGCTAATAATGCTTGCAAAACGCTAGTTTTCTGCGGGTATATGCATGCTAATTCTGCATGCGATATACCCGCGGCAGGAGGCGCAGAATTGCCGCGGAAATTTCCGCGGCAATTCTGCAACGTGTGAACTTAGCCTAACCCTCCTGTAGTAAGAGAGATAACGTCTCTGGCCTGGGGATTATCTCCACAACTGGATCCACTTCTGGCCGTGCTGGAGCCTCTGCTGTGCTGAGACCCTGAATGACTGCTGCTGCTGCACTGCTGGGAAGAAGCGTCTCCCGTACGCTGTTGTCGCTGCGGGTGCTGGCTTTGCTGGTGCTGCCTCTGCCTTTGGTCATGCTTAGGGGACTGCACCTGCAGATCCTGCTCCTCCGGCTGCTCCTAATCACTCATAGCGGTCTGGGCACTGTTTCCCCACCATTTAGGGCTTTAAATAGATTCTCCAGGCCCCCTCCCCCCCCTCAGGCGACGCGGCGCTGTGGGATCACTGATTTCCTAGTGATGCACTGCGCTATCTCTGGGAATGCCCCTCGCGCAAAAGCTCTACTGATTTCCCAGTAGTGCTTTGCGCCACTCGCGTCATAGAGGGTTTGTCTCACGTGTGCGCCGGCATCCTTCCGGTCTTACCTTCCGGAGGCCCAACGGATGTGCGGTGAGGTAACCGCCATTACCTTCTAGAGTGGCTAGTCTAGCGGCGTGTAAATTGAGGCGGGAGCCGCCACCCTCATGCTGGCATGCCCCATGTGGATGTTCCGGCGGTGTTCTCCCCAAGTGACTACTGTCACTTAAGCGCCTGGCTTATGATCCTCTCAGGAGAGGCAGACTCGGGTCCTGTTCTTCACTGCCTCTCTCCGCACAACCTCAAGGTCCACCGACCCCGGCAGTGGCGCTTCAGGGAAGGAGACAAAGCCGCCACAGCAGAGGCAGGGAACCCCCGCTGCCTGGATTGTACTGGTCGGTCCCCGGCATCACACGACAATCTAAGGTATATTCGTAGCTGTAGGTTCCCCATCAGGGACAGGAAACCAACTGATGCAGGAGAGGTACCGCCTTTTTCACCTGTAAGTTTCCAGTCCCTGAGGGTGGATCCCTTCTCTCCGTTGTGCGTCATGGGAGAAAGCGAAAAATATTTCGCAGCCCAAAACAAAATGTAGCTGCCCAAAAAATATTTAGCTTGCAAAAAATGTTTAGCTGCCAAAAAATATTTAGCTACAGTTCATATATTTAACACTGTGTTTTGCCCGCCACACGCATCGCATATCATTGCACATTTTACAATTTTAGTCCTCCAAATATTTTTTTTTGTAGTGTCATAGCCTAGTTATTGACAATTTTGGTGGGCAAAAAAAAATAAATCCAGGCCACATATCTAACAGTGTGCTATCTCCGTCAGAAGCCTGATCTATCTGTGGCCTACAAATTGTGGCATTTCAGGCCTACATTGCCCTTTCTTTGCTGTGTCTTACCCTAGTTCAATAGAATACTTTGGGGTAAAAAAATTTAAAAATACAGTCCACATATTGAACAGTCTGGTATCTCCGTCAAACGCCTCCTCTATATGTGGGCTAAAAATTGTGGCATTTGAGGCCTCCTTTGAACTGGTTTTCCTGTGTCTTTCCCTAGTTATTACCAACATTTAAAAAAAAAAAAATTACCTACACTCCAGAGAATTAAAGGGAACCTGTCACCACCAAAATCGAAGGGGAGCTAAGCCCACTGCCATCAGAGGCTTATCTACAGCATTCTAGAATGCTGTAGATAAGCCCCGATGTATCCTGAAAGATGAGAAAAAGAGGTTAGATTATACTCATCCAGGGGCTTAAGTAGTGCAGTGCGCAGGCCCTGGGAAAGGTCAGAGAGGCCCGGCGCCACCGCACTGCAGTACTTTGCTCTGCCCTCAACAGGGCAGACAAAGTACGCCTGCGCAGGAGCCACGGCGTGAATGCAAGAAGAAGCGGACGCCATCATAAGATGGGAGGCCCCGGACTGGAACCCCGACACCCATCGGACCTGGACCACAGCGGGACCAATCCTGGTTGAGTATAATCTAATCTCTTTTTCTCATCTTTCAGGAAACATCAGGGGCTTATCTACAGCATTCCAGAATACTGTAGATAAGCCCCTGATGCCAGTGGGCTTAGCTCACCTTCGATTTTGGGGGTGACAGGTTCCCTTTAAAACTGTTTTTTATGCACACTGATCACATAAGTTTGCTCCAAATTCAGCCATTTGTAGTTAACGGGAAAAATATTTTAGTAGTCCATTCAAAATGGGCAAGGCGCGTGACAAGGGATGGGGAAGTGGACGTGGGCAAGCTGAAGGTGGGCCACAACAAACACCAACATTTTCTCGCTCGACCTTCCTGTCCCAATTACTAGGGGACCGCAGCACACCACTATTGAACCCAGAGGAGTGTCAAAAGGTTGTTGGTTGAATAGCGGATAATTATTCCAGTCACTTTGCCTCCGCCGCCACCACATCTTTGTCACGTCTGCTGCACCTCCCCCCGGGTCCCGGCATACTCCCGATGTGAGTGCGCGTCTCCCGATCTCCTCACTTCCTGTTTCGCCGCTGGCTCCTGGGTCTCATCGGATGCGCGTGCGCACTTCTCCTTCCAGCTCCAGCAGTGCACGTGAACCTCCTCGAGCTTGTCTGCAGCCGCTCCGTTTCTCCACTCTATGACCCAGGAGGTCCCAGACCCGTATGTCCTACAGCACATGCCCTATATCAGGTAGCCTCTCCTCCTGTTCTGTACCTGACTATCAATTGTGTTTCATGCTTGATCCAGGCTCCACGCTTCCCTGCGCTCTCCCATCTGCCTGCCTGAACTCCCCAGCGCTCTATGTTGCATCCCGCACTACCCTACCTTTTGACCTCTGTGTTCTCCCCTAGTGTCATCCAGCTTCTCCTGAGTGTTCCTTGTAAGTCTTCCCTGTGGTCGCCGGTCTTTGGTTCCTGTCTCCTAACCTGTTTTCCGCTTGTGTCTCCTACCTCCTGTCCCCGGGTATCAGCTTCCGTGGCAATAGTCTCCCCTGGGCCTGCCCCTGATGCTCCCTGTATAGGGGGTGGTCCACCAGGTCAGCTCACCCGAGGGAGGTTCGTTGCCTCGGTCCTGCGAGTTCACCTTAGGGTACTGTCACACAGTGCTATTTTCGTCGCTACGACGGCACGATCAGTGACGTCGCAGCGTTGTACGATTATCGCTCCAGCGTCGTAGACTGTGGTCACACTTTGCAATCACGGCGCTGGAGCGATGCCGAAGTCCCCGGGTAACCAGGGTAAACATCGGGTAACTAAGCGCAGGGCCGCGCTTAGTAACCCGATGTTTACCCTGGTTACCAGGGTAAACGTTAAAAAAACAAACAGTACATACTTACATTCCGGTGTCTGTCCTCCGGCGTCTCAGCTTCTCTGCACTGTGTAAGCACAGCGGCCGGAAAGCACAGCGGTGACGTCAGACGTCACCGCTGTGCTCGCTTTCCGGCTGGCCGGCGCTCACAGTGCAGAGAAGCCGAGATGCCGGGGACAGACACCGGAATATGAGTATGTACTATTTGTTTTTTTAACGTTTACGCTGGTAACCAGGGTAAACATCGGGTTACTAAGCGCGGCCCTGCGCTTAGTTACCCGATGTTTACCCTGGTTACAAGCGAACACATCGCTGGATCGCTGTCACACACAACGATCCAGCGATGTCAGCGGGTGATCAAGCGACGAAAGAAAGTTCCATACGATCTGCTATGACGTACGATTCTCAGCAGGGTCCCTGATCGCTGCTGCGTGTCAGACACTGCGATATCGTAACGATATCGCTAGAACGTCACGAATCGTACCGTCGTAGCGATCAAAATTGCACTGTGTGACAGTACCCTAAGGAGTTCCACAAGTCTCACAGTACAGTCAGGCCATGGACCCCGCTGGTACCCCGTCCCCAACCCAAAAGGAACTAGTGTTGCTACGGGAGAATCAGACGAGGATTATGTCCTTCCTGAAAACCACGGAGTCCCGTCTCTCGGCCTTTCAGGCCTAAGACCCAGGGAGCACTTCCCAGCTGGCCAGTCTCCAACAGGAACTCACCCAGCAGCGTGATGCTCAGGCCCATATCCTTAATTATATGGCATCTGTGGATGATCGTCTTCTTGCTCTTCAGTCCGCCGCCTGTCTCTGCTCAGGCCTCAGCTCCTCACCCGCTGCCTCGTTAGACAAAACCACTGCAGTACAGTGGTGATCCCAAATTGTGTAGGGGTTTTTAAACCAAGTCCGCTGACGCCTCTGCCAAAAAGGCAGCAGCTCCTTTCATTACAGGGATGGAGTCTAATACAGTGTCCCTAGAGGTTTGCTCCCTTTAGCTGTGTATGCGGCTGTCTAGCCAGACCACCAGAGACATGGCCATGCATGTGGCAGCAACTGCCGGGTATTAGTCCTCTCCTCTGGCGGCCACCCACGAACCCTTCAGAAAGGTATCTGCTTTTTTGTCCATGGGGTCCTTTAACACCCCCATGTTCTCTGGTTTCTTCCACCTTTTAAATTAGGGATTGAAATTTCTCATTTAGGGTGAAAGATCCTTTACTTTTTTTTTGGCGAGGGTTTACCAGCCCCCAGGTGGCCCTGGCCGCCTAGACAAGGCTATCGGTCTTCTCTAAAAGAAAGGAGCCGAGGCCACTCCTACCCCCGGATGATGAACTGGATAGATTTGAGTCCCTTCTTCACTCTCTGCACTAATAGACCCGGCCTCAGGGGCATTTCCTACCTGCAATTTTATTAGGGATCTAGGAACTGAGGCAAATCTCGGGGTCTCTTCACAGATCGTCTGCTCTATGCAGGAGTTGCAGAGTCTTTTTCCCACATAGTGGGCAACACTTCTGTGCAGAGCGCACAGGTCCTGTGCTTAGTCTTGCCCGTACTTTCCCTTCCTTAAAGGGAGAAAGGAACATGGGGCCCTAATTATAAGGTGAACATTCACGTAGATCAATTACCATTCTGACGGAAGAAGGGGTACCAGGTTAGGAGCAGGAACCACTCAGATGGATTCTCATTTGCGCTCATCGCCACACGAGTCCTTGCTGCGCTGGGATGATCTGCCCGAATGCCTGCTCCCATTGTTACCATGCTCCTGGTGATGGGAAGGGTCCCTTTGATCTGCTTGTTTTTCTTTCTGCTGCGACAGCCACTGCTGCTGCTGTGGTGATCGGCCCTGCAGTCTGCATTTCCAAATGCTGATCGCTCATGGCTATGGGGAAGCCTGCCAGAGCCCTTATTAGGCCGGAGACACACTGGTGCGAGATACGGCCGAGTCTCGCTGGTTAAAAGCAAGCTGTGGCACTTGCACTTCGGAGCGGAGCGTGCAGCTGCATAGCAATACATGGAGCTGCACGCTCCGCTCCGGAGTGCCGGTGCCACAGCTTGCTTTTAACCAGCGAGACTCGGCCGTATCTCGCACCAGTGTGTCTCCGGCCTTAGAATCAGTGTCCTTAGTGCTTCCTATATTTAAACATGCTTCTGGCCCCCGCATCTAATGCACTGTCTAAGGCTACTTTCACACTAGCGTCGTACGACGCACGTCGCAATGCGACGTTGTGACGTACCGACGCATACTGTGAAAGCGCCGCACAACGGGGGCAGCGGATGCAGTTTTTCCACGCATCCGCTGCCCCATTGTGAGCTCCAGGGAGGAGGGGGCGGAGTTCCAGCCGCGCATGCGCGGTCGGAAATGCTGGACACGACGCACCAAAAACCGTTACATGCAACTTTTTTTGTGCCGACGGTCCGACGCAACCGTCGCACGACGGTTGCAACGTGTGGCAATGCGTCGCTAATGTTAGTCTATGGAGGAAACGACGCATTGCAACATGCATCGTACGACGCTAGTGTGAAACAGGCCTAAGATGCCTGCGCGCCCTCCAGGCGTTTTCTTTCTGGCAGTGCTGATTCCACTTATTATGACCACCGGTACATTATTCTATTGATGGATATGGGCACTTTTACTAGCATTCATTTATGATCCTGTATTAGGGCAATACTATCTATAAGCAAAAGAACTTTTTTCCTAGTGCCTATACATTATATTAGCCTTTATTGCCTTTTTTCTTTTCAGCACATTTACAACATATGATTGGATGTAGTATAATTATTATATTGATATATGAACACACGCATCTCTCATGAGCTCCCATTTGATAGCTATGCAATAGCTGCCTGTGGTTTCTGATATCATGCCGAATAATACTATTATAATCCATGATTCTATATTGTACGGTTAACTGTCAATATTTATAAATTTGTTAATTTTATCAAAATTATGATCCTTGCTTTTTTTGCATTTTTGTAACGGCCTCCATAGCTGCCTCACCGGGTGGTGAGGCGCGCGCACGCCCCGACTGGATTACCTAGTCATGCACTGCGACGGCGCCATGTCCTAGGGGCAAGCCACTCGCACGCCCTGACCGAATTACCCAGTCATGCACCGCCGCCATTTGCGCCATAGGGGCGAACCCATGCCGCGTCCACTCCCGGAAGTGCCAGGCGCGTGTCCGCCGGTCCCAGCCCCTCGTCGGGTGCTTGTACACGGCCTGAAGAAGATTCCTGGAAAGGTAGCATGCAGCAATCCTCTTCTCTGCTGCCTCTCCCCACACACCAATACTAGAACAAAAAGAGGATTCGGAGATCCTCCAAACATTCAAAAAAATAGCAAAAAGGCATAGATGCTTACCTGCCTAGGCCTCCAAACAAATGGACGATCAGGAATCAGTGGACCCATGTGGTTAAGATGGCGGCAACACAGGTGCAGAAATACCGATGAGGCAGCCACTCACAGCCTACCAAACTAATGGAGGGGGTGAGAACACCAAAAAGAGAAAACCAATGGAAGCATATGTCAAAGGTATCCAAAATCAGCAAAATTTTATTGAATGTTAAAAAAGACAATTGTTTTTTAATATATACAAAAATATTCTATACCGTCCTCTGGGGGATACACATACAAAATAGAACCGCAGGTGCAAAGCCAAATACAGCAACCATGCTATGTATTGGAGGAGTCAATATGCACAGAAACACCTAACACAATCAAGTAAATGGACAGAATGTATTACCATTGAGAATCAATCCAGACTATTGACCATATGTAACTTGTTAGTAGGGGTCACCACCCCTTACCATAGTATACATGGACCGATACTAAATACAGATAGACATAGGGTAAAGTGCTTAGTACTTTGTAAACTTATTAGTATTACTGCCATGAACTCATAAGTCATAAAGGTGCAGTGCATAGGGGATTGGTAATCACACCATGCCCCATGTTAAACTCATATTGACAGTAAAGAAAAAATGGATGCAATACATAACCTGCACGTGCAGTCCTGAAGGCCCCAACGCGCGTTTCGCGTCTTGCTTCTTCCGGGGGGGAGTGTACATGTGGTTGTTAATGTTGGGGCTTTTTATAGCCCTGTTTTTCCATTAGTGGCAGCGGTGTTATAATGGCGCTCGCATCGCTGAGTAGTATTACAGCGCACGCGCAGATCAGCGTCCCACGCCACTACTCCGCTTCCCCGTCTGACGCGTCAAGACGGGGGGCGGAGTCAGCGACGTCACAGGACGCGTCTCCACAGCGACGCAGCAAACCCACAGCGATGGCGCGCGCACACCGCTCAGTAAGTGGTGACTGAGGGAAATGTTGTCATGGTAACTGGAAAACGGGGGTAGGGGGGAAAAAAAGGTATATCTTATGCTAACTACCTTTCCAAGTGAGAACTATATAAATCTAAGTAGCACGAGAGACAACTGACATAGCGGAATTGAAACCAATACCTAGGCACTTCAAGCAAGTACATGATTGTAATGCCAAACTCTTAATGGTGTCAGGAATTGACAAAGTCTTTATTGATCAACGAGGTGGAAATTGGAAGAAGACCCTTGCACAACTGGAAACCAGATGGATAAAAAAGATTGACTGTGTTCATCCAAAGGGTTTAAATGAAAAGTTGAGCTTTGCCCCCTTTCTTTAATTTTAATACTTTGTGGGTTTTTTATTGCTTGTGTGTTATTTAATTATTGTATAATGCTAGTTTTTAACCATAATCTTTTTAGTTTTTTAGAATATACTTACCCACTGGTGGTTTTCGGTTCTGGATGTCTGGAGGGTCTGGATATCTGATGGGGCTCGGAGGATCTGGAGTGGGATCATCGTTGGAGGATGCTAGGACTCTCTAAAGAACCTGGAAATCAACATTATATATAAAGACTTTAAGTGAGAAGGCAATGACCCCTAACATACTATTATAATAGGGTTTATACATTGTTTTATTTTTTATATTAATAATTGGAGTATATGGACAAGTAGGCGGCATGTGTGAACACTGAGCACCATTTTAAGTTAGGTAGCAAGCATTTATGGATGCTATATATAAGAATAACGAGATATATAAAGTGACATGTGCTTTTGAAATAGTATAAGAGTTGTAGTGAATTTTGAGGTATAGTCCTTATTTCACAATAATCACTGTCTAGCAGTTTGATCCATTTTTTAGGTCACTCTTGTATAGCACTTTAGCACTAGCATACTAGTATGATAGTATTTGTTTATCGTTAATATTAAGAATTGGACTATGTGGTCTAGTACATAGCTGTGGTAACACTAAACACTATTTTAGGTGAGTATGAATTTATGGATACATAATGAGTTACATCAATTAAAAAGCACATGTCACTTTATATATGTATTGTAATTAGGTTGGAGGCATAGTCTGTAGTGTCACAGTAATCACTGTCTAGCAGCTCTATTTATTATTACTTGTTGGCTGATTGTTTAATAATATATAGCACTTTTACTGTTTTTATAAAATGCATTTATCACAAATCACTCTTCTTTTAGTAGTTTAATGAATTAAACTTTAGGGTGGTACATGATCTGCACGTGCTGCCCTCTTATTTGATGGATTTATACCAAGTCCATATAACCCTACTTAGATTTATATAGTTCTCACTTGGAAAGGTAGTTAGCATAAGATATACCTTTTTTTCCCCCCTACCCCCGTTTTCCAGTTACCATGACAACATTTCCCTCAGTCACCACTTACTGAGCGGTGTGCGCGCTCCATCGCTGTGGGTTTGCCGCGACGCTGTGGAGACGCGTCCTGTGACGTCGCTGACTCCGCCCCCCGTCTTGACGCGGCGGACGGGGAAGCGGAGTAGTGGCGTGGGACGCTGATCTGCGCGTGCGCTGTAATACTACTCAGCGCCATTATAACACCGCTGCCACTAATGAAAAACAGGGCTATAAAAAGCCCCAACATTAACAACCACATGTACACTCCCCCCGGAAGAAGCAAGACGCGAAACGCGCGTTGGGGCCTTCAGGACTGCACGTGCAGGTTATGTATTGCATCCATTTTTTCTTTACTGTCAATATGAGTTTAACATGGGGCATGGTGTGATTACCAATCCCCTATGCACTGCACCTTTATGACTTATTAGTATTACTGCCATGAACTCATGAGTTTACAAAGTACTAAGCACTTTACCCTATGTCTATCTGTATTTAGTATCGGTCTATGTATACTATGGTAAGGGGTGGTGACCCCTACTAACAAGTTACATATGGTCAATAGTCTGGATTGATTCTCAATGGTAATACATTCTGTCCATTTACTTGATTGTGTTAGGTGTTTCTGTGCATATTGACTCCTCCAATACATAGCATGGTTGCTGTATTTGGCTTTGCACCTGCGGTACTATTTTGTATGTGTATCCCCCAGAGGACGGTATAGAATATTTTTGTATATATTAAAAAACAATTGTTTTTTTTAACATTCAATAAAATTTTGTTGATTTTGGATACCTTTGACATATGCTTCCGTTGGTTTTCTCTTTTTGGTGTTCTCATTAATCGTAAGGAAGTGTCATTTAAATAGGCCGGGTATTATTTGTATGGTCTTGTAATGGAGGGGGTGGCTGCCTGGCATATGACTGCACATAAGAGACTTGTATGTGGCGCTGTTCACACAATGGGAATGCACAGCATCCAGGTTAACAGACTAGCAGTGACACCCTTCTATTAGCTCAAGCGGGCTGCCAAGCGCTATTAAAATGCATCCCATGTGAACAGACACCACAGTTTACAAGACAGAATGGGCCCGACTGCACCCCACACACCCTAAAGGCCCACTGACCTCAGCGGTGGCACCTCAAGATACTACATCAGCCGAGACAGGGAACCCCCGCTGCCTGGATCGGTCTGGCCGGACATCCCACGACGATCCTCTGGTATGTTCCTTGTACGCCGACTGTAGGTTCCCCGTCAGGGACGGGAAACCAACTGATGTGGGAGAGAGGTACCACCGTTTTATCTGTAGGTTTCCTGTCCCTGATGGGCAGATCCCCTCTCTCTCTCCGTGGTGCAGTCATGGGCGAAGGAGAAAAACCCTATGTACACTCCAGCCCCTGTGCACTGAAATCTAAATAGCAGAAAGCAAATTTCGACATCAAATGTATCAATGTAATCAGTATTACAGCCCAATTAAAGTTATGTATTTACTGTGCATTACAAAAACCAAGCTGAGAGGTTCTCTGTAAGTTATGATCTGAATGACCATGAAGTGATACTCAACATTCATATGTATTTTCCTCTGAACTCACTAATCTAGCATATAGATTGATTATCCAGTGACCAGATATTGGAGCTCGAACTCAACACTCAAAAGCGGTTACATCCTGGATGTTAGAAAAATGTACAAAAAAAGAAATGACCAATAAAGAGACAAATTTTAAACACCAATTCATAACCATTTCCATATTTTATTGTGGATCACCTTGACACAATTACAGCAGCGTTTCTGGTACCTTTTCTCTGCCCTCTTTAAGGGAATGTGAATAGCAAATTTAACACATACAGATTGAAAACTTCAAGAATCACCAAACATGAATCTGGATAGAAGATGTTCTACATGCGGATATATTAGAGGGCGAGGTTGGAGGTCAAAAAAACCAAGAAAGTTATATTTGACAAAATTTATTTAATGCATGTCTGAGACCAGGAAATACGGTGGGGAAAACCCAGACATACAACACACCATATGCAGTGCAAAGGGGCAGGTGACAAGTAACTGGGAGAATTTCACAAATATATATTATGTGGGCACATAGAAAACCTACACACAAACTGTAGGCATCAAAACAGCTACTATGTTGTACAACAGATGACTAATAGCGTCTCTGGTGTATCCACTCTAGGAAGCCGAATTGCTATGCTCTTCCTTATGACCTGGGAAATATTTTACAGACACGTTCAGAGATTGTATACTCAGGTCTACAAGGATCAATGCTAAACGTGGCTTAAAAACATAACGGAGAAAGTGGCTTCCCTGTTCCCACCTTATCACGCTTGGTACAGAGAGCAGGTTTAGTGTTTGTAATGGTGCAATGGCAAGTTGGATTCCTCTTCAGATTCAAAGACTTGCATCAGGAGGAAATGCACCACTTGGAGGTAACACCATATTTCCAGATTGCTAAGACCAAAAGTCTCACAGGACCAAACTTACGTTACAAGCTGTAAGCACAGCAATAAGAAGCATTTCTTCATTTTCTATCTGTATCATAAATAAAATTTATACATGAATAAGTGGTACTGTATCTTAATAATGTTGCAGTCCTTTCCAGTAGAAGAATCATCTTCTCTGACAATTATACATATTTTTTACGCACTTGCCTACGTCAGGAAGTTATATTAAGGCACCACCAGTTATTTTACAAGGTTCTCACGTGATTTGTGAGTAATAACACCTTTTAATCTTTAGGAATATGTATAATAGAAGTATGATATATAGATTGTTAAGGTAAAAACAGTTATTGAATTTCCATGTAGTCAGACGGGCTGTACAGCACACATTTTGGACCACGTGTCAGGAGAACTACTGTAGAGTCATAACCAAAATGAGTAAGAACACACAATAGGGCAAAAAGGAAACAAAAGGACACACAAACACACAGGACACACTAGATGAACAAAATATGGAATTTCCAGTTTCTTTTTAGAGTTTCTGCTCAGGAATGTGTTGCTGGCCCCTCAAAAAAATTATATACCTAGATAGAGATCTATGTCTGAAAACATGATTCTATGTGAGACCGATATTGAGCTAAATCAAGAGACCAAGACTGACGTATTTTGCTGTTCTGAACGACCGTTCATGCATAACTGCTAACAAGGCATAAGAGTTAGTTTTATCACCCATATCCTAATGCTGGACAGCCATTGTACGCAACTCAATACTGTTACAATGGCTAGCCCCATAATCTCCTATATAGATACAGTGCAAGCCGCAGCAATAGTTCCAAATAGGTTTCTTCATAATGTAACATTGGTGGAATCAGAGGTAAAATAAACCAAGTGGCAGAAAAATGCAACTAGATTCATTATCAGCTTACTACCCACCATCTTGGCAGTATAAATGAATTTGTGATGTCAACTCCTGCACTGATATTGCAAAATAATATTTAGAAAAAAACTGAGGCCAGAATTTACTAATAAAATTAAGCATAATAAAAAATATACACTTTCAGAGGACAGTAAAATTGGGCCTCCTGCGACCATGATGGACTTGGACATGCGGTTCGGTTGTGTACCAGTTTTCACTTTCAGTTCTGTCTGAGTGCACCTTGAAGGAGGAGCAGAGAGGAGGTGGGGTAAAAAGGAGAGGTAAGGTTTCCCTCTTCTTGTTCAAGATTCTGACAGTGTTGCTTTGATCTCATTGAGAAGGCTGCTGAGGAGAGCCGCTTCATTGCATTTTCCATCAATACATATAGACTTGTCACCCTTTGTAATGAAAAAAGATTTAGACGTTTAATAGGATGGAAACAATGAACATCACATAGGAAAAATTAGTATGTTGTCATCTGTACAAAGACAATACAGATTCAGATAAAAGTTACAGTTTGCAGTAGCTCCTTCCAGAGACAGTCAATAAATACGTTTGAATGTTTTTCTCCTAATTTGTAGGTTTTGGGGAGTATTGTACTTACCATTTTCACCAGTAGACAAGTGTGGTGTCCCTGGATGGATCGGCTGTACATGGATGCGCATGAATCAACTCGCTCAACCACTGGGAAAGAAAGGGATAGGACATGAAATTCTGCTCCAATTGGCAAAGTTATTTTGTACACTTTTTACTACTACGTTTGTGATCACCCACCTGTAAAATGGTGATAAAAGCAAATTTTTGCTAACAGATGATGAAAAGACAGACTTGTATTTTCCACTTTCAAGGAACTCATTTTAAGGTCTCCTGATTCCAACAGTTTAGCGAAAGCATCACTGATGGATAAAGACAATATATTAGCACATGCAGTCTGATAAAAACACAGCTTCATTTCTTAGGACCCATGCAAACGTTCATGAATCTTGGTTCAATCACGGAATGGCCACGGAATTCCCAACAGGAGCATGACAGGTTCGTTTATTTCTATGAGGCTGCAACTCTGGTCAGGAGATTCACGGCAACTCAGTGAATTGCAGGCTGTGAGCGGACAGAGATCCACAGACGTCTGCATGAGCTCTTACAGTAAAATGTACACAATGCTGTGAGCACAACAGACATAAGTGTGATACTGACACAGGCAGTGTGGAGGAAGGGCAGTACAGCAGAGGTGGCAGTGCTATGAGGCTAGGAGAGCTAATAGAAGGGTTTGTAATGTGACACAGCTAAATTCAGCTATGCTGCCCATCCCCCCACTTTAGCTGAAAGGTGTTAAGTCATCTGTGCTCTATGCCCAGGATTTCTCTACTCATGCAGGAGATCATGGTTGTATCCTTACATCTCACACACTGAGAAACCTGCTCTTCCTACTGAATGCTGCTGCCTGCTTATGATTGGTCAGCATCATACATGGAGAAAAAGTTAACGCCCTCAGTGAAAACTTTCTAATAACACCAGCATGGACATAAAGGTTAACACATTAGGCACTAAAGACTTTGATTGCTAATAACTCTGCAATGGAGAAGAGAAATAAAAAACAAGTTTTATTGCGCAGTCACTATCATATTGTGTGTCCATTTCAACATCAAAAATGTTTGTGAAAGGATCAATAAGGGAAGGTATTCAAAAAGTTAAGTAAACATTATAAAACAAAATACCTGTAGCAAGGGGTCATAATTAAATAGGAGGAACAACTGAAATTGATTTTGAAATCTAACTTTTCATGAGACGATCCTTCATCATCCTGAGATAGAAGCAAGAATAAAAAAATAAATAAATAGTCAATAAAAGCAATGCTTTAGAGAACAAGAAGTTATAAAAATTAATAAGAAATATAATATAAAGATCCCCGGAAATTGACCAGGGTGCAATGATGTCTACTCAGTTAGAATTATGGGACTTAAAATACTGATACAACTCAAACAAATCACTGCAACACTGAGGCCCTGATTCATCTAAACCGCTACTGTTCACGCTGGTCTTGAGGGGTCATCTTGGAGTCATAGGAATTTGATTCATGACTCCAGTGAGTCTGCAAAGCGGCAGGCGTCTTGCCTCAAATCTTACTCCAGAATGTGACCAAAGTAAGATTTGTGGTGGTTGTTTGCCATGCCCTGTCCCATATCTGCTCAATTAGACGGAGCTGGGACATGGCGTAAAAACGCTCGAGTTTTTTCCGCAATTAGTAAGTTCTTAATTTCTGGCATAAACACTGATGAATCGGGCCTTAAATTCTAGATACATATACCAAGTGACAGATTCATGAAGGCATTTATGTTCGTTTCTCTGGTGTACAACACTTCATTAGTTGTATAATTTTTGAGTAATTCTTAAAAGGAATAAATAAAAAATTACAAACAGCTTAGCTAAACTTAACACAGCGTGGGCAGGACAGGGCCTCACTAAGGCCACCTGTCCCAAATATTGCCAGGTAAGCTACTCCAGTCTCTGTCTGAAGTACATTCCTGATGGTAACGTACACAAGTTAAGAAATGTTCCCAACTCACTAAATTGAACCGGTCACCAGGTTTTCCCCATATAAAGTATGGCCAGCAACTTTCAGCCCTGTTACCGCATTCCAGAATGCTGAATAAATGCCCCATATGTGTTAAGCGACTACAGAAACAAAAGGCAAGGCCAAAAAGCTCCCTAATTTCTATAGGAGGACTACTATTACAGTTCACACTCAATTATAACTTGTCAGGGAAATCATAATGCATTTTTCCCTCCAAGAGTTGTTACCTCAGGCCCAAAATGAGTAGGAAGATTTGAAGTCTACAAATCTTTTGCTTCAAATGTTGCTAGGCAAGTCTTTAGAAATGAACTCCAAAATGATCAGGGCTGGGCTACAGTGTCTTGTGCGTGTACCACAATCACAAATGAGGATAGTCAGTGGGGTCGCACACGAATCCATTAGGGACAGATCACAGGTCAGGTCACTATCACTTGCAGTTGCTCTGTGATCCTTATTCAGTCATGTCACCCGGCCAAAAGTCACCATATAACTTAGCTTTTTCAAAACTGAATAACCCTTCAACAAGCAAATGAGTTAAGCAGCAGTTCATCAAGAGTGATTGCGGTTATCGACAAAGCACAGGAAGATGGGGAAAAGTACCCAACTGCTTAACATAGTAAAGTAAAATGATAACTTAAAATTAAAAAAAAATAACTTATTATCGGTTCTCAGAAACGGATTAGCTATAACAGGTTAGCATGTATGGTATGCAAAGTTGAGACCCATCTCCAATTGTAGGTTGAATGTTATCTATGTGGTGATAAATACTTTTCTTTCTCTCCTCATTGGGGGACACAGGTAACCATGGGTGTATGCTGCTGTCACTAGGAGGCTGACACTATGCAAATAAAGAAGAAGTAGCCCCTCCCCGGCAGTATACACCCTCCGACAGGCACCAGGCAACTCAGTTTTTGCTTAGTGTCTGTAGGAGGCGGACCTGGATCTAACCCCAGGTCCGTATTTCTTTTACAGGGATTTGTTGTTTGTTATTAATCATTTCCCCTTTCTTTTTCAGATACTTTCTTCAGGGTAACAGTGCAGTTTTCTCACCGTTTTCCCCACTTTGAGCGGCCAAGAGAGCAGTGTGGTTTCACCCACATCGCACCCTCTTGGACCCGCTGGGCAGGACTTCGCCCCGTCACCCATTCGGGTGTTCAGGGTGACGCTTTTCTCGGTGGCCAGTCCTGCCCGTTTCCCCTCCTCATTCCTCTCCTCAGAGAGGGCTGAGAGGAAGACGGCGGTCACTTCCAGTGACCTTCTCCCCCTGGTTAGGGGTCGACGCCGTCTTCTGCGCCGGAGAGTTCGTGGCGCGGGAAGGAGGACTTCTTCCAGGACCCTCTATCTACCAGGGATCCTGATGGTTCCTCATCTTCAGGTAGGGAGTCTTCAATCAACAAAATCAGAAAGAGGACCTTATCTAGATCTTCCTCCAGTTTGCCGGACCACATCGGGATTCCCCTATCTGCCCGTTCCCCTTCCTCACAGGCGGACCTCAGGTCTGACTCGGATGCAGATCAGACTTCCGGAACACAGGACATGGTCGATAGCCTTATTTCAGCTATCATTCAGACGCTTTATCTTAAGGAGGATGAGGCAAGCGCTCAGGACGTCTCCGTTGCGTTTAAACGGACTAAACGTCCCTCTAGGGTTTTTCCTAATCACAAGGAGTTTGACAACACTACCTCACTCACTGGGAAAACCCTGGTAAGCGTTTCCCTGGCAGGAAACGGCTAGACGTGTTATACCCTTTTCACTCTGACCTGGTCTCCAAATGGTCCGAGTCTCCTAAAGTCGACCCGCCTGTGTCCAGGCTATCCTCACAGACAGTTCTGTCTATCCCAGACGCAGCTTCCCTTAAGGACCCCCACGGACAGACAGATCGAGGCACTAGCAAAATCGGCATTTGAGGTTTCCGGAGCCTCCCTTTGCCCTAGTTTCGCTTCGTCATGGGTAGCCAAGGCTGTTTCAAAACCCTGCGGAGGGGCATTTTGGCATCTGCTCTGGCTGAGGAACTGTCCGATTTGGCGGATCAGATTTCCATGGCAGGAAAATACCTCATGAATGCCTCCCTTGATGCGGCAGCCTGCTACACCAGAGCTAACGGCAACATTGTGGCCATTCGCCGGATTCTCTGGCTAAAGGCGTGGAACGCTGATCCCGCCTCTAAGAAATCGCTCACTGGTCTGCCCTTCCAGGGTTCCAGACTCTTTGGCACGCAGCTAGATCAAATGATCTCGGACGCTACTGGTGGTAAGAGTACCTTTACCCCAGTCCAATCCGAAGCGTCCCTTCAACAGGAGGGGTCCCCAGTCCTTTACCTCCTCAGGAAACCCCAACCAGGACCGTTCCTCCTCACAAGGGGACCGAAGTAAACATTCTTTCAGGCCTCCGCTGAGCTGTAGAGCTAAGAGCCACCCCGCAAAATCATCTGGATCTCGGGGCCACAGGTTTTCTAATAAATGACGGGTCGCCCCCACCTGGAAATCCTTCCAGGGTGGGAGGCCGCCTTCTTCTGTTTTCAGAGGTTTGGCTTTCAGTTGTCGACGACGCCTGGGTCAGGGTACAAAATAGAATTTTCTTCGCCCCCAGGAAGTAGTTTCCTCCTCTCTCACCCTCCCACACAGCCCTCTCATCTCCCAGGGCTTCTCCAGGCCGTCGATTCGCTCCTCGCCTCGGGAGTCGTAGTACCGGTGCCCTTTCGCGAGCGGTTTTCGGGTTTTTACTCAAACCTGTTCGTGGTTCCAAAAAAGGACGGCTCTCTCCGTCCGCTTTTGGATCTCAAGCGATTGAACCGCCATCTTCGGATTCGGCAGTTCAGAATGGAATCTCTGCGCTCGGTGATCGCGTCCATGGAACCGGGAGTGTTTCTGTGCTCAGTGGACATTCGGGATGCGTACAGCATCAGAGGTTCCTCCGGTTCGCGATCCAAGAGCGTCATTACCAGTTCACGGCCCTCCCTTTCAGGCTGGCGTCTGCTCCCAGGGTCTTTACGAAGGTCATGGCAGCTGTCATGGCCATTCTGCGTTCAAAAGGGATTCTGGTAATCCCATATCTCAACGACCTCTTGATCAAGGGCTCATCCCGTCGAGATTGCAGCCAGAGCCTCCAGCTTACTCTGGACACGCTGGTTCGCCTCGGCTTGATAATCAACTACCAGAAGTCTTCCTTGATTCCAACCCAGCGTCTGGAGTTCCTAGGCATGGAATTCGACACCTTTCGGGCTCAGGTCTTCCTTCCCAAGGAGAAGTTTCTTTCTCTTCGTCAGGGTGTCAGAGCACTAAAAGGCCCGAACCCTCTGTCCCTCCGTCTCGCCATGAGGGTTCTGGGGAAAATGGTCGCTTCTATGGAAGCGGTCCCCTATGCGCAGTTCCACTCTCGTCCCCTCCAGCTGGCCCTTCTGTCTGCCTGGGACAGGAACCCTCTTTCCCTGGACCGTTTCGCCTCTCTTCCAAGGTGAAGCAGTCTCTCTCGTGGTGGACTCTGTCCTCCTCCATTCTGCGCGGGAGGTCATTTCTCCCTCCCCGCTGGCAGGTGATCACCACCGATGCCAGTCTCCAGGGTTGGGGAGCGGTCTCTCCACCTCACAGCGCAGGGCCGCTGGACTGCTCAGGAGGCGTGCCTCCCTATCGACCTCTTGGAAATCAGAGCCATCTACCTAGCCCTCGTCTGCTGGCAGTCCCTCCTATCGAGAAAGCCGGTCCGCGTCCAGTCGGACAACGCCACAGCCGTGGCTTACATAAACCACCAGGGAGGGACTCGCAGCAGTCAAGTCATGTCGGAAGTGGCAAAAATTCTCCGTTGGGCGGAGGGTCACGTTCCCTCTCTGTCAGCCGTCCACATCCCAGAGGTGGACAATTGGGAAGCCGACTTCCTAAGTCGCCAGGGCATCGTGGCAGGCGAGTGGTCTCTTCTTCCCGCAGTCTTCAGCCAGATTTGCCAGCGGTGGGGCGTTCCAGACGTCGACTTGATGGCCTCCCAGGCAAACCGCAAGGTTCCCCAGTACGTCTCCAGGTCTCGGGATCCGATGGCCGTCGGATGAGATGCTCTCGTGATCTCGTGGGCCCAGTTCCAGATGCCCTATCTGTTTCCGCCCCTCCCCTTGATCCCAAGGGTCGTAAAGAAGATCAAGACAGAAGGGGTCCCCATACTTTTGGTAGCTCCAGATTGGCCTCGCTGGGCCTGGTATGCGGAACTGGTGAATATGCTATCGGACGTTCCATGGAGGCTTCCGGATCTTCCGGACCTTCTTTCGCAGGGGCCCCTCCTTCCACCCGAATTCTCGGTCTCTGAATTTAACGGTATGGCCGTTGAGGCCGCGGTCCTGAAGAACGCGGGTTTTTCTCATAGCGTCATCCAGACTATGATAAGACCGAGAAAACCGGCTTCTTCGCGTATTTACCACAGATGTTGGAAGGCCTTTTTCCGGTGGTGTCAGGACAACAATCTGTTTCCTATGACCTTTTCCCTTCCTTCCCTTCTCAGCTTCCTTCAAACGGGCCTAGATGCGGGTCTTTCCCTTAGCACCTTGAAGGGTCAGATTTCTGCTCTGTCTATTCTTTTTCAAAGAGACCTGGCTTCCCTGCCTCAGGTGAGGACCTTCATCCAGGGGGTCGCTCATATAGCTCCCCTTTATCGTTCTCCTGTCGAGCCTTGGGATCTCAGCCTCGTCTTAGACGCCCTCCAGCGTGCCCCCTTTGAACCGCTTCAGGACGTTTCCTTCTCGCTTCTATCCTGGAAGGTAGCCTTTTTGGTCGCCATCACCTCCATTAGAAGGGTGTCAGAGCTGGCGGCATTATCCTGTCGTTCTCCCTTTCTAGTCCTGCATCAGGACAAGGTGGTTCTTCGTCCGGTTCCTTCCTTTTTACCAAAGGTTGTCTCATCTTTTCACATCAATGAGGACATTGTCCTCCCTTCCTTTTGCCATTCCCCGGTTCATCCCCTGGAGAAATCTCTTCACAGGTTGGATGTGGTCAGGGCTATCCGAATTTACCTCGCCAGAACTGCCTCTTTTCGTCAGGCCGATCCTCTGTTCGTAGTCTCGGATGGGCGTCGAAAGGGACTCCCCGCCTCCAAGTCCACAATTGCTCGTTGGATCCGTTCGGCGGTTCTGGAGGCACACCGTGTTCAAGACAAACGGCCCCCTTCGGGGGTAAAGGCTCACACTACCCGGGCTGTGGGAGCTTCCTGGGCAGTTCGTCACCAAGCTTCAGCCTCGCAGGTTTGCAATGCTGCAACGTGGTCATCCATTCACACCTTTGTCAAATTCTACAAGGTGCATACTCAGGCTTCTGTGGACGCAAGCCTGGGTAGGAGGATACTGCAGGCGGCGGTTTCTGACCGGCCGACCTAACTCCTCTTTTTCTGCAGAATACCCGCCCTAGGGACTGCTTTTGGACGTCCCATGGTTACCTGTGTCCCCCAATGAGGCGAGAAAGAAAGAGGGATTTTTGGTTCTTACCGTAAAATCTTTCTTGGAGCCTTCACTGGTTGACACAGCACCCTCCCTTGAAGCTGTACCGTGTTGGCTAACGTGCCGTTGTTGTGGGTTGGTACATAGGTTGAGTTTTATATTACCTGTTCCTACTACTGCTTTTGCACCAACTGAGTTGCCTGGTGCCTGTCGGAGGGTGTATACTGCCAGGGAGGAGCTACTACTTCTTTATTTGCATAGTGTCAGCCTCCTAGTGACAGCAGCATACACCCATGGTTACCTGTGTCCCCCAATGAAGGCTCCAAGAAAGAGATTTTACGGTAAGAACCAAAAATCCCTCTTTTTAGGCCATCTAAAAAGTTTCATTGTCAAAATGGTTGTTCCGAGAAATAGTTTCTCCTCAAAATATTTATCTGTGGTGTTGCCTTAAGTCGTAAAACATAGCAAATGTTATTGAAAAATCACGTAGAGCTCACCTTTACTATGAATGCCAGCGTTCCTTTCAGTTTCTGGGGCATTACAATACTTTGGATAGTGAACACAAACTGAGCTTCATTAGAAATGCCTGAATAAAACATGGAAATGGATATTTGTACTGTGTTAGCCTGTAGATAGAAACTTTGTAAAAACTGAGAATCCTCAAAAGGTATCATCCACTGAGGTCTCTCTTAATTTTGGATAAAGCGACACCTCTTTAGCAGAGGACCAAGGCCCCCTTTTCACCCTTGGGATTGGTGGTGGTGGATCCCCACTGACCACAGAAGGGAAACAACTCTAAGACACTCATTTTGAAAAATAACAAGCAGTTTGTGTCTAAAGAATTACAAGACGCAAACTCACCTGGAGGTAACTGGAATGGAATCGGTATTCCATCATGTACAGAAGATCCTTCAGGCCTCTGCATTTTGGTATTTAAGGAGTCTAAAACATTCAGCTCCATATTTTTAAGAAAGCTTTGACTCTGGTTTTCTAAGATGATGGAGACGGTGACCTGACTCTCCTTCTGCAAATCCCCTTGAATGTCATACATCTGTTATAAAGAAAAAGTTCAAAATGTGAAAAATAAAACACCAGTGCACCCTTTGTCCCGAATAATGAGAATGTACAAGTCAAGTATAATTTTACAATATTCCATAAAGGTAAATATCAGGGACAGCATTTACGGGAATGAAAAGTGTTCATTGCTCGGATTTGATTTCTCTGACAATAAATGCTAGTACACTTTCAGTACTAAATATAACAGACATAATATAACATAGACATTGCTATAATATACATTAGGGCACACTGCTGTGCCATATTAGCTTTGGCTCTTTGATATTGGGGACATTGTTATTGGTGACATGTCATGCTCACATAGATACTTTTGACTGATACATGTAAGGTAACATACAAAAATCATTAATTAAGTTAACTACAGATTTCATGACTATTTACTCACCATCTTAATAAATTTGTTTTCAGCCAAAAGCTGGTAACTGGACATTGGCTATGAAAAAAGCAAAAATAAAAAAAGTTTAAAAAAACACTACCAAAAGCATTGTAACCAACCCCTGCAACATTGTAAAAGCAACAGCTATATATTAAGGGTCCGTGCACACAAAGTTAACAAGTTTGGAATCTGCTTCAGGAAGCAGTCATTTGTTGAGTTTTTAGAGAATGTTTCCTGAAGCGTTCTTTGCAGCCTTCGCTTTGAAATAGGCTCTGTCCAATCAGGAGACAACAAATAAGTGGCATACCTTTTGAAAAACACCTGGTTGAAAAAAAGTGAGAAGCGGAAAAAGAAAAAAAAAACACTCAAAAAAATAAACATGTAGCAACGTGGTTTTGTAATGAAAAGGAGTTTCAAAAGCAAACTTTCAAGTTGAAAATTCTGTGTGCACATTCCCTAATAAGTAGAATACCATTTTATGTTACTCTATTTGTCCTTATTTTCTTACTGGAAGAGGCTCTTCTTCATCTAATGTCCCATTATGAACAGATTCAGAATGATCGTCCACATGAGATTCATTGTGATGATGATGATGACGGTGATGTTTCTTCTTCCGAGATTTCTTATCCTCCTTTGGATCATCTTTTTCCTTCTTGTGTTTTTTCTTGTGTCGATGAGATTTCTGCCAAAACAGTTAGACTAGAGTATAGCAATTTGATCGCATCATACTATATTCAACATCAGCAATGGATTTTTACAATATGGGACATCCCCAAATGAAGCCAGGTCCAGACTAATAGCATGGATTTTGCCACCTTGAAAATGTTTCAAAATTCTGCAGCCTATCCAACACGTATGCACATACCAATACAGTAATCTAAACTTTTTTTCCGTAACTCACGGTTATAATCTTTGTCAAAACAGATGTTATGTAATACAAAATAGAATGTGACAATAATGACCTTCTCTGGTTCTTCCTCAATTCTTTCATCTGGTCCTTCCATTTTCCTAAGCTCTTCTGGCTCTTCCACAGGTGTAATTACTTCTGGTAGGCTCTGTGTGGAACGGTTCTGTTAGAATAAAAGGTTGCTCATAAAAAATGGTGCAGGAATAGACCTCAGAAAAAAAAAATGTACACCAAAAGGAAAATGGTACTCACTGCAGGCTTTTATTTCAAAGCCTCTAAAAGGAAGTTCAGGTTTGACTAGTTAAAAGGGTATTCTCATCTCAAACATGTATGGCATAGCCATAGGACAAGGCATACATACACTGCTCAAAAAAATAAAGGGAACACTTAAATCAAACTTCTGTGAAATCAAACTGTCCACTTAGGAAGCAACACTGTTTGACAATCAATTTCACATGCTGTTGTGCAAATGGAATAGACAACAGATGAAAATTATTGGCAATTATCAAGACAGACTCAAAGGAGTGGTTCTGCAGGTGGGGACCACAGAACACATCTCAGAACCAATGCTAACTGGCTGTTTTGGTCACTTTTGAATGTTGGTTGTGCTTTCACACTCGTGGTAGCATGAGACGGACTCTACAACCCACACAAGTGGCTCAGGTAGTGCAGCTCATCCAGGATGACACATCAATGCGAGCTGTGGCAAAAAGGTTTGCAGTGTCTGTCAGCGTAGTGTCCAGAGGCTGGAGGCGCTACCAGGAGACAGGCCAGTACACCAGGAGACGTGGAGGGGGCCATAGGAGGGCAACAATCCAGCAGCAGGACCGCTACCTCAGCCTTTGTGCAAGGAGGAACAGGAGGAGCACTGCCAGAGCCCCGCAAAATGACCTCCAGCACGCCACAAATGTGCATGTATCTGCACAAATGGTTAGAGGATGATCTAAGTGGTCTAAGTGCCCGACGTCCACAGATGGGGGTTGTGCTCACAGCCAAACACTAATGCAGGATGCTAGGCATTTGCGACAGAACATCAGGATTGGCAAATTCGCCACTGGCGCCCTGTACTCTTCACAGATGAAAGCAGGTTCACACTGAGCACATGTGACAGACGTGACAGAGTCTGGAGATGCCGTGGAAAGTGATCTGCTGCCTGCAATATCCTTCAGCATGACCGGTTTGGCAGTGGGTCAGTAATGGTGCGGGGTGGCATTTCTTTGGAGGGCCGCACAGCCCTCCATGTGCTGACCAGAGGTAGCCTGACTGCCATTAGGTACCAAGATGAGATCCTCAGACCCCTTGTGTGACCATATGCTGGTGCGGTTGGCCCTGGGTTCCTCCTAATGCAGGACAATGCCAGACCTCATGTGGCTGGAGTGTGTCAGCAGTTCCTGCAAGATGAAGGCATTGAAGCTATGGACTGGCCTGCCCGTTCCCCAGACCTGAATCCGATTGAATACATCTGAGACATCATGTCTCGCTCCATACACCAACGTCACGTTGCACCACAGACTGTCCAGGAGTTGGCAGATGCTTTAGTCCAGGTCTGGGAGGAGATCCCCCAGGAGACCATCCGCCGCCTCATCAGGAGCATGCCCAGGCATTGTAGGGAGGTCATACAGGCACGTGGAGGCCACACACACACTACTGAGCATAATTTCCTTGTCTTGAGGCATTTCCACTGAAGTTGGATCAGCCTGTAACGTCATTTTCCACTTTGATTTTGAGCATCACTCCAACGCCAGACCTCCATGGGATATTAGTTGTGATTAACGTTGGGGTCATTCCATGTCAAGTGAACCAATGATTTTTACCACTATATTTTTAATTCTTTTGAGATTTTGTTATTTGGTAATAGTGTGTCAGAGAATGCAAAATGCGAAGGAAAAAAAATTCTAGATTTTTTTTTTTTTTTTTTTTTGATTTTCAAAGTTCGGAAAAAGTGCGAATTTCGGTGTTGCCTGCCTTTACATTTCTCCCCATAACTCAGGCTAGAAAAGAGATAGAGAAACAAAATAAACACCATTCTACTCAGAACAGTACAGGCTTTCACCAGATATGTCACAAGAGTATCTTTGATAATAATTTACCTATGCGATCACAGGCGCAAAACTTTAAAACGCATTTCCGAAAAAAAACGTTTAATTTAAAAATTTCAAAACTGCACATGTGCCTGCTATGCTACTATTCACATCTGTACCAAAATACAAGCTGGGATCATGATGGGATCATATTTTAAAAAATAAAACTATTACAGTGTCAGTTCAAAAATATTGATTTCAGATCTGTTCAGCCTGTGGTGTAAAAGTGTGGGGTCTAGATTTACCAAATAATCCATGATTGTTAGATATTCCTGTATTATTTTATTATGTTACCACATAGAAGCAGGAGAGGACAGAGGAGAAGCTTTGTTAGGGCTGAGGATGACCAGGGGTAGACGGTGACTGCAGAGCAGATGACCGGCCGGCAGCTCGGGCCTCAACAGACCGTATTCCCACCAAGTCTTATCACCCAGGCAACTCCTCAAATGGAGGGAGAAAAATATTCTTAACATCCAGTTCATGTATTGTACAAACCAGGACTACGGGGAGGAGGAGAGTTTGTTATATCGGTTACAGGAAGCAGAACCCAGCACAGGGACTCGGCAATACCGGACTGTCATCCCAAGGAGTGGAAATAAAGACAGTGACGTCCATGACGTGGTAGAAGGCGGCACAAGATCGGCAATGGATGACACAACTGGCTATGTGACCTGTGAATATGATCAGCGCTGACGGCTACTGGACTCTCCAAAGATTGTGAAAATGAAGACGTAGAAGTGACTTTTCTGCACCTTCTGGTCCAGCGCCGTCCTATGTGTATCCAAGAAAATCAGACATTGTAAAAGTGAACAAAAATCAGATATAACTCAGGTGGAGCCGAGCACCATGACAGCCGCACATACTCTGACACAGAAGGAAACGGCCATTGCTAGTGAGCGCTTATGGGCAAGATGACATTTCACCCACTAGAAGGGACACATTGATGATAGAAGGCCAGTGTAAAAACCTCCTATTAACTGTTTGATTAGTTCATATTTTATAGTACGAGGATTTAACTACTGGACTATTCTTCTTAAACACTTCAGAAATGACATGTTTAGTGATATAGTAGAAAAAAAATTGTTCCATGTATAAATAGGTGGTAGAAATATTGGTTCTTTTAAGATTGTTTTTAACATAATTAGGACGAGACTGTATTTAGAAAACCACACTTGAGGATGTGATCACCTTTTATCTTTTGGCTTGTTCAATGAATTCAGGTTGAAAATGCTGAGCAAGTTGTGTTATGATGATTAAGATGTGTTTATTCAGGCACTTCGGTATTTGTTTTTTGTGTTTCTTTATTGTTACATATAAATGTTGAATGCAGTAAGTTGTAATTTGAAAAGAAAAAAGGAAGAAACTCACACAAACATAAAATCAGATGATTCAAGGCTTAAAAAAAAAAATACAAATGTGATAGATCCCAAGTTGAATCCCTGTACAAATATAAACATGGACACGAGTAACACACATGCATGTTTTCACAATTTTAAAACATACGTTTTTTTCAGAATTGCGCATCAAAATTTTTAATTTGATTTCTCCAAAACAAAATATAAAGAAACAGTCTTGTGACATATCAAATGAAAGCTGGTACCGTTCTGAGAAAAATGATGCCTCTCCCGCCTCTATATCTTAATTCTAGCCCGAGATATGATAAAAAATGTAAAGCCATACCAAGCCAAAATCCATGCTTTTTCACAACTTTAACCCCTTCACCCCCGGAGCTTTTTCCGTTTTTCCGTTTTCGTTTTTCGCTCCCCTCCTTCCCAGAGCCATAACTTTTTTATTTTTCTGTCAATTTGGCCAGGTGAGGGCTTATTTTTTGCGGGACGAGTTGTACTTTTGAACGACATCATTGGTTTTACCATGTCATGTACTAGAAAACGGGAAAAAAATTCCAAGTGCAGTGAAATTGCAAAAAAAGTGCAATCCCACACTTGTTTTTTGCTTGCCTATTTTGCTAGGTTCACTAAATGCTAAAACTGACCTGCCATTATGATTCTCCAGGTCAGTACGAGTTCATAGACACCTAACATGACTAGGTTCTTTTTTACCTAAGTGGTGAAAAAAAATTCCAAACTTTGCAAAAAAATAAATAAATAAAATTGCGCCATTTTCCGATACCCGTAGCGTCTCCATTTTTCGTGATCTGGGGTCGGGTGAGGGCTTATTTTTTGCGTGCCGAGCTGGCATTTTTAATGATAGCATTTTGGTGCAGATACGTTCTTTTGATCGCCCGTTATTGCATTTTAATGCAATGTCGTGGCGACCAAAAAAACGTAAATCTGGCGTTTCGATTTTTTTTTTCATTACGCCGTTTAGCGATCAGGTTAATGCTTTTTTTTTATTGATAGATCGGGCGATTCTGAACGCGGCGATACCAAATATGTGTAGGTTGGGGGTTTTTTTTATTGATTTATTTTGATTGGGGCGAAAGGGGGGTGGATTTAAACTTTTATATTTTTTTCACATTTTTTTTTACTTTTTTTTTTTAACTTTTACCATGCTTCTATAGCCTCCATGGGAGGCTAGAAGCAGGCACAGCCCGATCGGCTCTGCTACATAACAGCGATCATCAGATCGCTGTTATGTAGCTAAAATGCAGGTGTGCTGTGAGCGCCGACCACAGGGGGGCGCTCACAGCCACCGGCGATCAGTAACCATAGAGGTCTCCAGGACCTCTATGGTTACAATGTACAAGCATCGCCGACCTCCGATCATGTGACGGGGGTCGGCGATGCGCTCATATCCGGCCGCACGGCCGGATGCGGTAGTTAAATGCCGCTGTCTGAGTTTGACAGCGGCATTTAACTAGTTAATAGCGGCGGGTGATCGCGATTTCACCCGCCGCTATTGCGCGCACATGTCAGCTGTAAAAAACAGCTGACATGTCGCGACTTTGATGTGCGCTCACCGCCGGAGCGCACATCAAAGCGGGGGTCCCGACATGTGACGTACTATTCCGTCACATGTCGGGAAGGGGTTAAAAATCTGTAAAAAATTAACTGATGAAGAAAAAAATTTTAAACTTTTAATTTGTAATTAACTAAAGTTGTACTTCATAAAAACAAAAAATTAAAAAAATCTAAAGACGTAAGGTAAAAAAAATATTCATATTTGGATCACTTGATATGGAATGACCCGTTGATCATTTTTAGGTTTTATTGTTCTCAACACATTCCACTATGTAATAAACATTTACAACTGGAATATTTCATTCAGTGATATCTAGGATGTGGGATTTTAGTGTTCCCTTTATTTTTTTGAGCAGTGTATATAGTAGATGTAGCAGATGCAGGTTTCACTAAGACAAGCATCTATCTTGCATATGAGGCCTAGATTGTCAGTGGAGCGGTGGTATGGATCCCTTTCATTTGTACAGAAGTTACAACCAATCAGCATTACTCGATGCGGACCCACATCTGCTATACTTATAGAATAATCTGTGGTTATGACAAACGTACAAGATGGAAAGAAAGACATCTTTATCTCTAATATATCCAATATGTCATGTCACATATATAAAAAGAGCAGAAAGACTTTCACTCATTAAAGGGCACTATAGTATTTTTAAGACTCCAAGATGCACTGTCCATCCATTTTATTTATTTTTTGTTAATGAAAGACCCTGCACATCTTAATGATGGGCAGAGAACTTAAAAAGTGATCTGCCTTATCACTGACAGGTCTGGGTGGTAGTTTATAGCTGCACAGTATTCTAAACTTTTCATTTACTAATAAGTTTGATAAGTCCAGGACAGGGAGAGAGCCTAACATATAAATGCTTACACCAGCGTACACAAAATGGTGAAAACAGTTTCATTTACAATTTCTTCAGATTAAAAGCACACCACAAGCAACTCAGCAAATGACAGGCCGTTTGCAAACTAACACGTTTCAGGTCATTGTGGCTCTTAGCTATTGGCCATAAAGCCTCATTTGGTTCTAATCTGCATAAAAATTTGAACTGTTAACCATATCCTGAACGCTGGCTTCTATTGACCTCCATGTGCAACTACAATAACATTAAGCGCCACAGTTATAGATATAAATTTGTAAAAATAAAAAAGTTACTGCCTTCACTGTACACACACCTGTTCCTGTGGTGGCATCTGAGATCCAGCGAGCCAGAAGTCCATGTCCTAAAGAAAAAAAAAAGGTTAAAAGAAAAGACTAAAAAAAAAGAGTAGTTGTATGAATGGATAAGAAAGGGTAGCAAACAAAATCAAGCAATTACTGATGTGACATCATCTGGCTACAAATGGAGGGACTGATTCTCGTCACTCACATCTGCTGGTGTCTTTTCTTGTGACTTTTCCCCTTCATCCTTCACTTCCGCATCATCTTCCCTGACTTCCTTGGTTGTTGACTTCTTGCGTTTTGTCTTCTCTTCTTTGCTTTTCTGTCAGAAGAATGAAAAACAACACACACCAAAGAATGAAAATTAAAACCACGGCTTCGATCTCCCCCATGGAACAAACCCTGAGTGGTGTTGAGCACAACCCTTTCATTAAATACCAGGGTACGGCTCACAGATTAGAATAGCTAAGCACCTTTTTTTCTTTCTTCTTCACTCGCTCAGACTCTGGTTGCTTTTTCTCCTTCTTGCTGGGCTTTTTAACTTTCGGATCCAACGTGGAGGCCTCATTCTCAGGAGATTTTAGATTGTCTGCATTTCGGTGCCTTTGAACTGGAAGTTGCTCTGTGTCGGCTAAAGGTCTGGAAAACAAAGAATGTTTCTGGGATGTGTAATTGTTTTAGTATTGAACTGGTCACAATCTTTAGCAAACTGATTAGTCATGCATTTGCTCGATCCACAGAGTGCAAATCCAACAAGTTTCTTACTGAAGAATCCAGAAGAAATATTCAAAGCTTACAATGGATACGCTGTCACCAATATTAGTTCTACTGTCAGTCAATGCTCTAACTTTAGAAGCGGAAGTTTAGCTGAATCACCAAACGTTTTCTGGGAAATTTGCTGATGCATTTGAAAGGAATGAAACCCCACTTATAAGCATGTAGACTGCCATCAGGTCTGAGAGGTATTTAATGAAGTACTACCTGTGTGAGCGGACCATTAAATCTTCAAAGTAAATGTATGTACATGTACCACAGCCACATAGCCGAAATTTACCGCGCACTATATGTAATATAGCCGGCATCTACCACGTGTGGTGTGAGCTCAGATACGGAGTCTCCTCTGCGCAGGCTGACCCCAGTGCTGACGTACATACAAGTCATCTAATGGAAAAAGCTTAAGGGTCCATTCACACGTGTAGGCCTTCACACTCTTTCCACTGATTAAATCTGTGTCTAAGAACAGTAACCGGATCGGAGATCCGATCTTTGCCATTAACCATTTAGATGGAGTGGTTGCCAATGCATGTGTGCCAATGCGCCTTTTAGCTTCCCCATGGCAAAATCCACGGTACAGATGTGAATCCATGGTTGAGAGAGGCCTGCTGCCATCTTGATACTCCTGTGAAGCTCAGCCACAGAATATAAGCCATAGTTTTTCTGATACCCAGCCATGGAAGAACATCAATGACGCTGCATACTGTAGCATTGTGATATATAGTATTAATGATCAAACAACTACCGGTTCAAAACACTTAAGGGAACAAACAATGTATAAAAAAAAAAAAAAAAAAGAAATTGTGGTTTTTGGTCACCAAATCTCCTTAAAAAAATCTGGAATAAAAAAATAAATAAATGAAAAAAAATAAAAAAATGTATGTGTATATTAATATCACTAGAACCATCAGCTTGCCAAATAAGTTCTCGTACAGCTTTAGTGACAGAAAACTAAAATTTCGGATCTCCGAAAGTGGCGACAATCAATTTTTTTATTATTTTTTTTTTTAAATAAACTTCTGAATTATTTTTAAAAATGTAAAAAAAATAAATAAATGAAAAATAAAAGGTTTGGTATCGCAGTAATCGAACGGACCAGGAGAATTGTGATGCCAGGTAATTTTTACCGCACCGTAAAAATAAAATCACAAAAAAATTAAAAATAAAAACAATAATTGCATTTCATTTAAAATAAAATAGTTATGGCTCTTGTAAGAACAGACAAACAAAAATTGGCAGAAAATAAAATGGGTTAATTATAGACTTTCTGAAGTTAATAACGAGTGGAAAAAAAATCTAAAAAAACATGAAAATAGGGATTTTTGTGTACTCACCGTAAAATGCTTTTCTCCGAGCCATTCATTGGGGGACACAGACCATGGGTGTATGCTGCTGCCACCAGGAGGCTGACACTAAGTATTACAAAGAAAGTTAGCTCCTCCCCTGCAGTATACACCCCTCTGCTGGCTCCCAGCTAACCAGTTCGGTGCAAAAGCAGTAGGAGATCAATAACATATAAGCGTATAGCATGTCACATTATATATGAGAGTATAACATATCAAATGATAAAAACAAATACCTAATAATAGGGAGGGAGCTGTGTCCCCCAATGAATGGCTCGGAGAAAAGGATTTTACGGTGAGTACACAAAAATCCCTATTTCTCCTTCGCCTCATTGGGGGACACAGACCATGGGACGTCCCAAAGCAGTCCCTGGGTGGGGACAACATCAGATCAGGCCGTGTAACCGCTACTTACAAGTGCGCCAAGGCGGCCTGCAAAGTCCGCCTGCCCAGACTCACATCTGTGGAAGTGTGTGAATTATAGTGCTTCAAGAATGCATGCGGACCTGAGACAGGGAGATAGGCTGACATCTAGCACGGAAGGACTCCTGGATGGTGAAAATAATCCACCAGGCTAACGTGGCCGATGAACCCGGCTAAACCCTTCCTGTGACCATCGGGAAGCCTACTTACCATCGAGAAGCCCAAGCAAAGTGTCCAACCTTTGGAAGGACGCCGTCCTCGATACGTACCCACTTGGAGCACTCACTACTTCCAGATTATGGAGAACCCATTCCGTTGTGTGGACTGGAGCCGAAAGATGAGAGGACGATGCCCCTGCAACAGTGGGAATACAAAACCACCTTGGCAACGAGGGAATGGGATGGCTTGAGGGCAACGATGCATAGATGGTAATAAGGAAAAAAGACTGAAAGGAACAGAGTGGGAAGCTCTGAAGACTCATCAGGATGACAAGAACGCATAGAAAAAAGGGGAGTGATGTTCCCTTATCGTAAAGTCTTTCTGGATCGAAAAAAGGAGTGTACTGTAAGATCCCCAGGACCATTAAGGTCCCCCAGATCTAACGGTACCCGGTAGGGAAGAACTACAGGTGGAGACTCCCTGCGAGAAGGTCCATAGTTCCACTTTTGACGAAATAAGACTGAGAAATACTAGTACCGCAAGCGAGAAAACCTGACATGGTCAGTGCGGGTCTCCCAGGATCACTGGGGGCCTTTTCCGCTTCCAAAAAGGTCTCAGACGTAGTGGAAGAGGAGTTATGGAAATTGGTACCGTGGAAGAAACGGAGTATGCACTGCGATAGACTTGGATCTTGCAGCCAAACCATGAACTGGAGTACATAGGCGTTCAGCTTGGACGCCATCCGACCGACATCTGGAGTACTCCAGTGAAGGCAGATGTGAAGGAAGACTTCCGAGTGAAGTTCCCACTCACTTGAGGAGAAAAACCCTGACGGCTGAATATGTCAGCCGCCCAGTGTTCTACTCCAGGGACATGTACTGTTGAGATCACCGAATGATAGATCTCGGCCCATCAGAGAGTGCGAGGTACCTCGGCCATGGCGCTTGACTGTGGGTACCTGCGAGATGATTGACGTATGGCACAGCCGTGGCATTATCCAAATTGAAGACGGATGGTTGACCCGCCTAAGGGCAGTGGACCTGCTGTGGGATTAGCCGTACTGTTCAGATCCCCAGAGAAATGATCGGGAGAAGAAGACGGGCATTGGTATCCCTAATAACCATTGGACCAGAAGAAGGCTCTGGATGAGGAAGGAGCTTAGAAACTACCTTTTGAAAGCCTGATTGACTTGCTGAAAACGAGCGGAGCAAAAGAAAACTACTTCCGTTTTCATCTTATTGCTCAGAACCCTCCTAGCTAATTGAATGAACCGAGGGAATGAGTGATCAAGTGCACAAGCTCCGTGTTGAAGGGCCACGACCTTGACTCGAGAGAGAGAATTACCATCCTTCTTGTGCAGGATCATCGTCAAAGAGGATCTGCTGGGCTGGGAATGAGGAAAAAACTTGTCTAAGTTTAGCTGCTAGCCCAAGAGAGAGGGTATTGCAAGTGATATAGACGACTTATCGTAGTCCTTGTAGAGCAGCTAGAGAGTCGACCGAGTAGGGCAGGACGACCATGTTTCTAAGGTGCAAGAAGCGCATGACAACCGTCATGACCCTTGCGACCACTCTGGTGTGGTAGCCAGGCAGAAGGGCCAGGTCGTGAAAATACTGTTCGCGAATGGAAAGGCGAAGAGAATATAGTAGAGAGGAGAAATAGGTATGTGAGGGAAGAATCCCGAATGACGATGGATGCCAGAAAACAACCACGTTTCTCTGTTGAAGTAGTGGCTGAGCGGAGGAACTCCATCCGAAAAAAGAGAGGGCCCTGTCAAAGGTTGTTAGAAGTTTGGGATACTTTTCATTCCCTCCATTTTGGAACCAAGATCCCTTAGATCTAGACTGTCCTGGCCAATGCTTCCACTGCTGGTTGAGCTTGAAGAAGAGATACGATCCCTTGCTAGTCTCCCGCTCAGAAGATTTGATTGGCCAGCTATACTGTGGAACGAAGTAGATAAGGTCTGGGACCCGGAGACTTTCATTCTCTCCCTTTGGTCAAGCAATCCATGTGGCGGCTAAGGAAGGGTAGAGCGCTAAACCCGAAACCACAGGACGGAACTAACTAGACCTGCTATCCGACCGTCTGTGGAATCTTAATTGATGATACACCGAACAGGATACTGGTAGGAATACCGCAAGAAATTCTGCCCGGCGAGTCTGTCAAGTGACAGAATGCGGGACTGTAACCAGCAGGTCTCTGCCATCGTGCAGAGAAGAAAATAAGGAAAAAAAATAAAAATAAATAAAAAATAAAAACCTCGATCCACCATCTCGTAACAGGGAAGTGGAGAGGAATCGTCCACTTTCTTGCATCTGATACAAAGGGGGGAAAAAACCTCCTTGTTGGGACGCCACAAATGTGTGCCTCAGTACATCCCCAGAATTGAGGTTTCCGAGTGGACAGGGCAGGTTGTGGCGATAGACCTGGATGCAGAAGAAGATACATGGAGGCGACACTCCGTGTGCTCGTCTGTTGAAGGTGTGGGGGGAAATCGGAGCCCTTAAAGGGACCCGTCGCCCATAAAATTCCGACCAGGTATGGTATCCTACTTAGAGGTCTTCCAGTGCATCACCGTCAAATGTTGATGGAGATTATCTAGAACCTGTACGTTATTCTAGAATACTTGCGGCCCCTGCTAGCCGACGGCTCCCATTGTAGGAGAGGGAGCATGTGAGTGCTCCAGAGCTCAGTTAGGGTGACCAGCTTAGGATAGATGATGTGCCCTTAAGACCAGTAAATACTGGTCATGCGCCTTTAAGGCTAGGGGTTACTGGCCATGAGCCTTTAAGACCAGGGAATACTGGTCTTGTGACTTTTGTAAGATGAAATACTGTTCATGTGCCTTTAAAAGCAGGGCATGCTGAAATCCAGGAGATAATGGTCATGTGCCCTTAAAACCAGGGTATGCTGGTCATTTGCGTTTAAGACCAGGGCGTACCGGTCCTGAGCCTATAAGTCCAGGCCAAAATGGTCACGTGCCTTAAAGACCTGGGCATACTGGTCGTGTGCCTTTAAAAGCCAGGGCGTACTGGACATGAGCCTTTAAGACCAGGGCATACTGGTCATGTGCCTAGAAAACCAGGACGTACTAGTCATGTGCCTTTAAGACCAGGGCATACTGGATATTGCGTTTAAGACCAGGGGATACTGGTCACGTGCCTTTAAGACCAGGGCATACTGGTCATGTGCCTAGAAAACCAGGACGTACTAGTCATGTGCCTTTAAGACCAGGGCATACTGGTTATTGCGTTTAAGACCAGGGGATACTGGTCACGTGCCCTTAAGACCAGGGCATACAGATCATGGCCTTGAAAAACCAGGACGTACTAGACATGTGCCTTTAAGACCGGGGCATACTGATTATAGCGTTTAAGACCAGGGGATACTGGTCACGTGCCTTTAAGACCAGGGCATACTGGTCATGTGCTTTTAAGACCAGGGTATACTGGACACGAGTCTTTAAGACCAGGGAATACTGGTCACGTGCCTTTAAGACCAGGAATACTGGTCATGAGAGGAATGTAGGAACAAGTGCCTTAAAGACCAGCAAAGCTGGTAATGTGCCTTTAAGAACAAAAAAGCTGGTCATGCTCCTTTAAGACCAGGGAAGCTGGTCATGTGTCTTTAAGATGAGGGCACACTTGCCATGTGCCTTTAAGACCAGTGCCTACTGGCCCTGTGCCTTTAAGGCCAGGGCATACTGGCCTGATTAAGTACTAAGGAAAAGGAGACCGGCTTCTGGCAGAGCAGAGAATAATGGGGATGTGACCCTTTTAAAACTAGGGGACCCTTAAGACCAGGGAATGCTGGTCCTGGGTTTAATAAAAAGGCATGGAAAGCTGGGGATGCACCTATGGGCCCAGCGACTACCGAGGCAGAGTAGCAAATACCAGGGAATGAGTCACCAGGGAATGAGTCACCAGGGAATGAGTCACCAGGGAATGAGTCACCAGGGAATGAGTCACCAGGGAATGAGTCGCCAGGGAATGAGTCACCAGGGAATGAGTCACCAGGGAATATGAGTCACCAGGGAATATGAGTCATGAGTAGTGTTGAGCATTCCGATGCTGCAAGTATCGGGTATCGGCCGATACTTGCTGTATCGGAATTCCGATACCGGGATTCCGATACTCTTGTGGTATCGGGTATCGGGTATCGGAACAACATTAATGTTAAAATGTGTAAAATAGAGAATTAAAATAAAAAATATCGCTATACTCACCTGTCCGACGCAGCCGGGACCTCAGCGCAGGAACCGGCAGCGTTGTTTGTTTAAAATTCCCGCTTTTACATGGTTACGCGAAGTCCCGGCTTGTGATTGGTCAGGGCGGCCATGTTGCCGGGCCGCGGACCAATCACAGCAAGCCGTGACGAAAATACATCACGGCTTGCTGTGATTGGTCCGCGTCCCGGCAACATGGCCGCCATTAACCAATCACAAGCCGTGACGTCACGGGAGGCTGGAAACGCGCTCATTTTAAAAAGGGCGCGTGTCCAGCCTCCCGTGACGTCACGGCTTGTGATTGGTTGCGTCGCGGTCAACCAATCACAAGCCGGGAGGCTGGACACGCGCCCATTTCAAAATGAGCGCGTCCAGCCTCCCGGCTTGTGATTGGTTGATCGCGGCGCAACCAATCACAAGCCGTGACGTCACGGGAGGCTGGACACGCGCCCATTTCAAAATGAGCGCGTCCAGCCTCCCGGCTTGTGATTGGTTGATCGCGGCGCAACCAATCACAAGCCGTGACGTCACGGGAGGCTGGACACGCGCCCATTTCAAAATGAGCGCGTCCAGCCTCCCGGCTTGTGATTGGTTGATCGCGGCGCAACCAATCACAAGCCGTGACGTCACGGGAGGCTGGACACGCGCCCATTTTAAAATGAGCGCGTGTCCAGCCTCCCGTGACGTCCCGGCTTGTGATTGGTCAGGGCGGCCATATTGCCGGGACGCGGACCAATCACAGCAAGCCGTGACGTAATTTCGTCACGGCTTGCTGTGATTGGTCCGCGTCCCGGCAACATGGCCGACCTGACCAATCACAAGCCGGGAATTCACGTAACCAAGTAATAGCGCGATTTTTAAACAAACAACGCTGCCGGTTCCCTCGCTGAAGTCCCGGCTGCGTCGGACAGGTGAGTATAGCGATATTTTTTATTTTAATTCTTTCTTTTACACATTTATATGGTTCCCAGGGCCTGAAGGAGAGTTTCCTCTCCTTCAGACCCTGGGAACCATCAGGGATACCGTCCGATACATGAGTCCCATTGACTTGTATTGGTATCGGGTATCGGTATCGGATTGGATTCCGATACTGTGACGGTATCGGCCGATACTTTCCGATACCGATACTTTCAAGTATCGGACGGTATCGCTCAACACTAGTCATGAGAGCTTCGTTGCTGGGAACTCACAGCTCTCCGTTTGCAAGCCTGCATACTGTACTATACATTCTGTAGTGAGCAGGAGCACCAGAAAATTGCAGCCTTAAGTATATAAAAAAAACAGGGAAGCTAGTCCCTTAATGCTGCCGGGATGCGTGCCGGGGGGGGAGCCGATTCACCTTACTCAGGTTCTGAGTCCCCCGACTGGAATAGCGCTGACTTCAGCGCTGAAAAACCGCCGGCCGCAGCCCCCTCCAGAAGAAATAGTGACCGCAATGGAGGAGGAGGAAGATGGCCGCCGAGATCTCGTCTGGAACGAGAAGCGCCTGAATAGGGGGGCGGAGCCGCTAGAAGGGAGCAAGCGGTGGGCGGGGCCTCCCGGGCTGCGGCCTAAACAGGGCCGAAGCCGGGGACTAAAGTTATGGCTTCGGCCGGCGCGCACCCGCAGACTGAGGGGAAAAGTGCCGCGAAGCTCTGTGGGGACCCAGTCGCTATGGAGCCCTCCTCTGACCGTCGGAACACCCAAATCTCACGGAGCACTTACCCCAATATGGAGGGGGACCATGGCAGATGCTGCAGGTAGGAGCTGTGCCCGGGTAGATAGGACAATGCAGGGTTGGGGAGCCTCCATCCACCATCCCTGCAGAAGAGGGGTGGAGAGGAACCGTCTGCCTCCTTCCATCATCCGCTTTTTCAGTGGTGATGCAGTGGGGGCTGCTCGGACGCCACGCTGGAAGGTGCCTCTGTACAGCCGAGGGTAAAACCTGGTGGACAGGGCTGAATGTCCGGCAATAGGCCTGGCTGCAGAAGAGGATACTGAAGGAAAACTCCAGTGCTCGTCTGATAAGGGAGGGGGGAGATCGGTGCCCTTGAAGGGGCCCGTCGCCCCTAGAATCAGCTCAGGCAGTGGCTTCCCACGTCGCAGGAGAGGATACGGAGAGGTAAAACTCCCGTGCTCGCCTGTTGATGGTTCGAGGAGATCGGAACATGAAAGAATCCGTCGCCCCATTCGACCGTAGTAAAAAGTAAAAAACGGAAAAAAAAAGAGTTCTTTGGGTCTGAATAGCAGACCCGTCCGTGTGCCTCCTACGGACACTAAGCAAGAACTGGTTAGCTGGGAGCCAGCAGAGGGGTGTATACTGCAGGGGAGGAGCTAACTTTCTTTGTAATACTTAGTGTCAGCCTCCTGGTGGCAGCAGCATACACCCATGGTCTGTGTCCCCCAATGAGGCGAAGGAGAAATAAACATTGCCAAATCTTAAAATCATAATATTTTGTCATATGGTTACATACTTATCTAAATCGATATCCAGTGCTCTATATGGATCATTTGGGTCCTTATCATCATCATCACTAGGAAGAGCATTCTAAAAGTAAAAAAATGTTTTACAAGCATTGAGTGCATTGTCTTTCAAAAGTTGCTACATGATATTAAAAAAAAAAAAAAAAAACTACCGTAGATGTTTTGTAACTTAATGGTATATTGTTGAAGTTTCAATAAAACAAGTGTTTTATAAGAAGATAACTTGAGGACTAGTTGTCTTATGCCATGTACTCCTCCTGCTCTGTGTAACCCTTGCCCCACCACTGATTAGCAGTTTTCTGCCTATGAACAGTGTACACAAAGCTGCCAATCAGTGATGTGGGCGGGGCTATACAGGGCTCAGCATTCAGGGAACTGGCAGACTAAACAGTAGAGAAAACAGATCAAAATGATAGCAAGCAGACTAGCAAGTGATACACCACTGGAATTCGGCTTAAGGCTATGTGCACACGTTGCGGATTGGGGTGCAGAATTTTCCGCACAAAATCCGCATCTCCTGGCAAAAAAACACCAAGTGCGGATTTGCCGCGGATTTTGTGCGGTTTTGATGCGGATTTTCTGCGGTTTTTCCCCCTTCGGATTTCTATTATGGAAGGGGTCAGAAACGCTACAGTTCCGCACAAAAGAAGCAGCATGCTACTTCTTTTGTTCCACAGCGGTTTTCATGCGGATTTTTCCACACCATTAGCACAGCTTTTTTTTTCCGATTTACATTGTACTGTAAATCACTGTGCGGAACCTGCAGCGTTTCTGTGCAGAAAAATCCACTGCGGATCCGCACAAAATCCGCATCGTGTGCACACAGCCTTATGACCCTACAGCATCCTGCTCTCAGATGGGGTAGCAAGACCCTGGTGACCCATTCCCTTTAAATCACAGGTTTAGTCTTGGTAACATATGCTGCATGTTGTTGAAAACTCAGTCATGCTGAGGGATGGGCAACGCAGTCGGAGATCCCCCTCAAAGATGGGGCTTCCTGCTGTAATTTGTTGCTAAGGTGGCAAGGTAACCACCAAAGCTGCACAAGAAATCTCTGAACTTCCGCTCTCCATGTTCTCCAATCTGAGCTCTTTAAATTATTACCAACATTATTTTCTAACAACTATATCCATATTGTAACATACTATGGTGATCTAACCTGTTTAATGTCAGATTGTACATGATTATAGCGGCGATATGTCACCTGGGTCCTACTGTAAAGACTAGGACAGGAGCACAATGACTGCAGACCAGGCAAACATGCCTGGAGGCATCAATCGGCTCTCACTCACCTCTCGAAATGGAACTAAGTGGAATCGGAAAAACACCTTCATTATAAATACGCTTTACGGCAGTCTCATGGGCCATAAAAGGCGCAGTCCATAGAGGAAACATTGGCGACAATGGGAGAGCCACAGAAAAGTCTAAAACTGATGGAATCATTTCTGCTAACACGTTCCATTTAAGGCCAAATACTGAACGTGTGAACGAAACCCTCATCTGTGTACAAGACCTAAAAGTGTTGTTTTGTGTATGTCCTCTATATCGCATAGGCTCCTAATACTGGCTGTTGGGTAATAAATTAGCCAACCTCTGGCATCTCTTCAGTAACGATGTCCACGTGGTGAGCGGGGGCAATGTCCTCATCACTCTCAGTGTGAACCGACTTGTGTCGCCGGGTCTTGCCACTTTTCTTGTCTTTTTCCTTCTTTCTTTTCTTATCCTTCTCCTGACGCTGTTTGGTTCTTCGCTCCTCCTCCAACTTCACGTATTGGTCTGAATTGGGTAGACCTAATAAAGTTGTACAAATCTCTACTCTTCAGTACAGACTTAACCTCACAAAACATGGGAAAAGGTATATGGAAAAAAAAAAAAGAAAGAAAAAGATATTACATTGTTCCAAATAAAAAATTAAAAAGAGGTTGTCCACTACTTTATCACTGATGACCTATCCTTAGGATAGGTCATCAACGCCTGATTGGTCAGCGCCTGACACCCGGCACCCCTGCCGATCAGCTGTTCACAGTGTCGGCGGCGCCAATGCTGAATTGAGAAACTGCTCAGTCTTCGGATAGTGGCCACAACCGGGTCCTGCACATCCGCCTCCTATTCAAATCAATAAAGGGAGGAAGTGCAGTCGCCGGCCGTGCCACTATCAGAAGATGGAGCAGCTCCTCAATTCAGCAGTTCTGGCCACCACTGACAATGGCTGAACGGCAGGGGTGCCAGGTGTCAAGACTGACCGATCAAATATTGATTACCGATCCTAAGGCTGGGTCATCAATGATAAAATAGTGGACAACCTCTTTAATATGGAGTCGCCCTTGTTTCTACAGATAATCATGTAAAGCACTTCTTTCTACTTCCATTAGGCCATAAAAGCCCCAACATGTACATTTGTATTACACATGTAGAAGGACATATTACGTGAAGAAAAAGAAGAGAAGTGGGTGGGTTTCATACCTGGAACTTTCAGAGGAACAGAAAGATCAATCTGCACTACAGGTATATGGTCGACCCCAGGTGAGTCCTGGTACAGCTGTGGAGAGAAACGCATGCTCACAAAGGCCGCCCTGAAGCACAAACATGTTTCTCATCATAGAGACAGACTGTCTGTGATTTGGGATGGGACTGCTGGCAGAGTTTTATGTTAACCCCTTAATGACCGCCGATACGTGTTTTAACTGACCTGAGATATAAGAGACTAGCATCCCCACACAGGTGACAATCCAGCAGCTGTCGGCTGTACACTATAGCAGACAACTTGCTGTATCAGCCATGATCAGTGTTGGCACCGTCCATATCTGTTTAACCGCTTAGATGCTGCTGTCAATGATGACTATCATATAAATGTTTAAAAGAGTGTGGCTTCTCCCTCTTTATCCCCATCGGCCCCTGAGATCATGATTGTGTGGTCCTGATGTTTGTCATGGAAATTCACGACCAAATAGCGGCCTTAGAGTCTGTCGGTACCAGTGGCATGTTCAAAAGTTACCAACATTTAGGTGGTAAAAATATACTTTTTCATTCCTGTCTTGTCACTTTGCATTACCGTAATTCCTGAAAATCACCTGAAAGGTTAATAAACTATGTGATGGCAAATTTTAACATGTTGCGGGGTGCGGTTTTTAAAATGGTATCACTTTGGGGTTTTTTCCAATATATAGGACCACTAGTCACCTGGATAGGTCCCTAAAAAAATAATTTTGTAAATTTCCATGAAAAAATTAAAGCATTACTGCTACATTTTAAACCTCCTAAAATGCTAACAATATAAAATAACATTTTACAAATGGTGCTGATGTAAAGCAGACATGTGAGAAATGTTATTTATTAATGTTTTGCTACAGTATGACTATCTGAATTAAAGGGATAATCATTCAAAGTTTGAAAATTGCTAATTTATTTATATTTGTGTCAAATTTCTGACATTTTTTTATAAATAATCACAAAACATATCGGCCTAAATTTACCATCATCATAAAGTGTAATGTGCCACGAAAAAACAGTCTTAAAATCACAGGAATTTATAGAAGCATTGCAGAGTTATTACCACAAAGTGACACTGGTCAGATTTAAAAAATGTGGCTCCGTCACTAAAGGTACCGTTACACTAAACGACTTACCAACGATCACGAGCAGCGATACGACCTGGCCGTGATCGTTGGTAAGTCGTTGTGTGGTCGCTGGGCAGCTGTCACACAGACAGCTCTCTCCAGTGATCAGGGGAACGACTTCGGCATCGTTGAAACTGTCTTCAACGATGCCGAAGTCCCCCTGCAGCACCCGGGTAACCAGGGTAAACATCGGGTTACTAAGTGCAGGGTCGCGCTTAGTAACCCGATATTTACCCTGGTTACCATTGTAAAAGTAAAAAAAAAAAAAAAACACTATATCCTCACATTCTGATGTCCGTCACGTCCCCCGCCGGCGTGCACTGAATGTGTCAGCGCCGGCAGTAACAGCAGTGACGTCACCGCTGTGCTCTGCTTTACGGCCGGTGCTGACACAGTCAGAGCAGGGAAGCTCTCAGCAGGGAAGCTCTCGGCAGGGAAGCTCTCGGCAGCAGCGCGTGCATATTAGCAGCGCTCTTGCCGAAAGCAGTTTTAACCCTGTGGACACCGGGGGACGTGACAGACATCAGAATGTGAGTATGTACTGTTTTTTTTTTTACTTTTACAATGGTAACCAGGGTAAATATTGGGTTACTAAGCGCGGCCCTGAGCTTAGTAACCCGATATTTACCCTGGTTACAAGTGAACACATGACAGCGGGCGATCAGCGACCAAAAAAAGGTCCTGATCATTCCCAGCGACCAACGATCTCCCAGCAGGGGCCTGATCGTTGGTCGCTGTCACACATAACGAGATCGTTGGCTACGTCACCAAAAGCGTGACGTTGCAACGATATTGTTAACGATATCGTTGTGTGACTCAGCCTTAAGGGGTTAATGCTCTAAGCCAGAGAAACCAAGATAAGACCTGTCTACAGTCCCACCCCAAATCACAAACATATCATTAACTTAAAACACGGATTACAAAAAAACACCACAGATTTCTTCACCCCAGGTATCACTTTATTCAATGTAACAGCGCCAGCATGACTATGCCTGTAGTTTACTTAGCAAAATCCTGCTGACATGTTCACTAAATTTTAGTGGCGCTAGCATCTTCATTGATATCATTCTGGGGTACATGCTACACCCGTTACCATACAGATTGAATAATTTTAGGGTATGTGCACACGTCCGGAGTTCTTGCAGAAATTTCCTGAAGAAAACCGGAAATTTTCTGCAAGAAATCCGCATTTTTTTTTTTTTTGCGGTTTTTTTCGCGGTTTTTTAGCATTCTGCAAGCGTAATTAGCTTGCAGAATGCTAAAGTTTTCCAAGCGATCTGTAGCATCGCTTGGAAAACTGACTGACAGGTTGGTCACACTTGTCAAACATAGTGTTTGACAAGTGTGACCAACTTTTTACTATAGATGCAGCCTATGCAGCATCAATAGTAAAAGATAGAATGTTTAAAAATAATTAAAAAAAGAAAAAAAATGCTTATACTCACCCAGACGATCTCCTCAGCGGCGTCCGTTCCTCTTCCTATAGCTGGTGTGTGCGCGCAGGACCTTCCATGATGTCGCGGTCATGTGAGCGGTCACGTGAGCGGTCACATGACCGCTCACGACCAATCACAAGACAGTGACGTCATCACAGGTCCTTCACCGCACACCAGCTATGAGAACCGCAGCGGTGAGGCGGGAACACTGCGGGGGACATCGTAGGTGAGTATAGGACTATTTTTTATTTTAATTCTTTTATTTTTGGCCAATTATATGGTGCCCAGTGCGTGGAGGAGAGTCTCCTCTCCTCCACCCTGGGTACCAACCGCACATAATCTGCTTACTTCCCGCATGGTGTGCACAGCCCCGTGCGGGAAGTAAGCAGATCAATGGACTCCTAGGTGTGCGGAATCCCCGCAATTCCGCATTTTTAATGAACATGTTGCTTTTTTTTCTGCGATGCTATTTTTTCGCGGAAAAAATCGCAACATTTGCACAAAAAATGCGGAATACACGGTAAATAATAGAAGGCATATGTTAGCTTTTTTTCGCGTTTTTATCACGTTTTTATAGCGAAAAAACGAAAAAAAAATGCTAAAAATCCTGAGCGTGTGCACATGGCCTTATAATGGCATAGATTGGACTTTTAAGGACTCAGCAATACCAACTAAGTACATTTTTAAACTTTCCTAATTGTCTTTAATTTTAAATTGGGGAAAAGAAGAGGTAATTCACATTTTTATGTGTTATTATGATTTAAAAGGGAACCTTTTCACCTGATTTCTGCTGCCTAAAGGCTCTAGCATTTCAGAGAAATGGGGCACTCTGAAGATCCGGGGGGAGGGGGGGGGGGATGAGACTTGTTCAGTGTCACCAGTACTGCAGTATATAGTAAAAAAGCACTGCCTGTGGCTGGACTTCAAACAAGAACGGAGATGGCAACAATGGGGTATTTTGAAGACCCCTAGATGCCAAATGTAACTCATCAGCACCCTGTGATCATGTCACATGAGAGGCCAGTAGGCACCGAGGGAACACTTGTGCTGGATCGCAGCTCTTAAATGCTACAGTCCGTGATTGACAGTAGCATTTAATGGGGCTGTCTGGTGAAAACAAGTTACCACCTACTCACAGTATAGGTAATAACTTGCTGATCTTTGGGGGTACCAACTAAACAGAAAAAAAAACAAACCTTAAAAATTAACTTTTAATAGATCTCTCTAAAAAGAGATAGGCAAGTGAACAGCTCTGTAAGGGCCTAACAGGGTCTGCTAGCTTGTCTACATATATTCTACTCTGATACTAATCAAACCCCACATCACTCCCCTTTTTAAAGGGTTCTGTCTGAATACATGTATATACACTTTTTAGAGATATCCATTATAAGTTGATTTTTTTAAGGGGTTTTCCCTGTTTAGGTTATTCCTTATTATACTTGACCGCGTTTACTTTCTCAATTGAAAAAGGTTTTTCTTGATTTTTAGGGTTCCAACCACAGATCTTGGGATTTTTCCAGGAACCCCAAAGAAAATGAATGGAGAAGCAAAGGGACAGGTGCCCCAAGCTAAGGGGAATAAAAATGCCCTTTCAGAACTTAAAAAAACAACAACATCTCATTCTGCTGATCAATGCCAAGTCCTATGCGTAGGACGCCCACCAATACTGTGGAAAGGTGATAAACTGCTTTCACTACAAGACTCTATTAAAGAGTTAACAGCAGAGATCAGCTCCATCACTGCCTTGTATGGAGTGGGCTTCGCTCCTGAGGCAAATCCACACACACTGACTCACCCCATGAAGGATCTCTCTGTCACGGAGAACTACACGGTCAAAGACTTAATTTACTTTTGCCTTCATTTTCTATATTTGCCTAACTAAAGAGTCGTCCAATCTTTAAGAATGACTAAATGTAATCTAAGAAGAAGTCACATACTTCTGAAACAAGCAGTTAAGGCAAAGACATAGAAGATACCTTCTGTGGTGATGGAGAACTTTTAATGTAGAATGGGTTATTCGCCTGTTCTTCTTTCCGTGCTGCCAGTCTCTGCAGAATAGAAATAGCCAGGTAAGTAGAATCTTTACCCAACTGCTATCATCATCAATACATGGTGGAGTGTGTCATTGGGCCTCTAGGGCTCAATTACTAACCCTGGCCAGCTCCTCTTCACCTATCTCTGGACGGGATGACTTCCCATGTGTCTGTTTTTCCTCATGAAAGATAGGTTTAGGCTTTTCATCTTCAGATTCACTATCTGATGGTGGCTCATTGATCCAGGAATCCAGGTCTAAGCTGAAAAGAAATAGTACAAAGTCTATTAGTAACCGCTAAGATGTCTGACACCAGATTGTGAAAAATCAAACCGTGTTTGTGAACGGAGGTCACCAAGTGTGTGGATGTCACTGGGAGGATTCAGAGCAAACTATCCAAATGTGATCCATTACAGCACTAGAAAGAGCAGGGAGGCAGCCTTAACATTACTAATATAAAGGCTATTCTGTGCACATTTACACAACATACCCTTCTGGAATAGGGACTTTCTTCTGAGCCTTTGGAGCAACGGGGTTCAGTTCTCCAGCAAATAAGGCCATAACTTCCTCAGCTACGGGGACCTCCTTGGCTTGAAGCTTCTGTATATATTTTATAAGTTGCAATATACAAGAAGCCTGCAACAACACAAACAATGGAATATAAAAAAAAAAGGTACAAACTCCCATCAAAATATACTCATAAGCTCACTGAAAGATTCTTAGATAACTATATTATGCGGTCAGTAAAGGATAGCCTCAATATTGCCCTATAAGAAACAAAAATCTAAACTTAATAAAAACATTCCAAAACTGGATTTTGATTTTTAACCAAAAATAAAGTAAAGTAATGAAAGTAAAAGATTATGCACTTGGATGGATGCTGTCTATATGCTTTAAAGGGAATCTGTCAGTAGGATGAACCCTCCTAAGCTGTCAATATGGGCATGTAGGTCATAGGAAGCTGAATACAATACCTCAATATCTGCGATCCGATATCTTATTCCAGAGAAATCCACATTCTTCTTATATGTAAATGAGCTGTTCAGGACTATGGGCCGGACACTGATCTGCATGAGAATCTGCCTCCAGAGATTATTACTGTATATATGGAAGGGGGAGTTATCAGTGTGAGACATGTAATGACCGACAGTCTGCTCTGCTGATCTCACTGCACAGCTGTGTGTGATTATAACTGACACATCTGCACATTCCTCTCAGCGTCAGCTTCCATCTCACAAGCAGACGGGGCTGCAATATTTTTACACTACAGCAGAGCTCAAGAGAGCTGCAGCTGCCAACATGTTTGTTATCATTTTCTAATTTTCACAACTCAGAAACGCAAGGTAGATAATAAGGTAAAAAAAAAAAAAAAAACTCGAAAAAATCCAGCTCCAGGAGAAAGAAATAATATTTATATTAAAATCCAATTCAACTTTAGAAAATCTTGATAAAAATTCCAACAACAAGTGGCAAGTAAGAGGATCACACAACAGCCCTCACTGAAAAGCAAGTGAAACACATCAAACAAAACTACGTGAAAAGAATGTACATAAATAAAAACAATAGAAATACATAAAATAAAAACAATGAGAAATACACTGCATGAATATATTTGTAGATGGAGCAATGATGTCATATTATTCTTCTATTATTTTCCTAACAACAAATAACCAGTTCTAGTAATGGAGCATCAGCTCTTTTCTGAGGTTCAAACCTGAAGGTGCTCGAGTATTTAGGCATAAGGTCCAAAAAGCCTCCCTATCTCGTAAGGTTCTTTCTCTGTTCCCGCCCCGTATATTCCTGTGAATGTGTTCAATCGCAAAAACCTTCAGTGATGAGGTATTTCTATTATGGACTTGTATGAAATGGTTAGAGGCACTAGAAAGGTGTCTAATGGTGGGTTGGACAATATCATATAGATGTTCGCGAAATCTATCTTTAAGTCTGCGTATCGTGGAGCCAACATATAATAGATTACACAACACACATTCTATAATATAAATTACGTTGTTTGAATTACAATTAATAAAATCCTTTATATTGTATTCTTTTTGATTATTTGTTCCAGCAAAAGTAGCGTTTTTATTTGCGTATGAACAAGTTTTGCATGGAAAAGAGCCGCATTTGAAAAAACCTTTCATAGACAACCAACAGGTCCTATTTCTAGATATGTCAGATTGAACAAAACTGGGAGCGAGTAAAGTACCTAAGGTGGGGGCTCTCCTAAAGACTATTTTGATGCCTTCCTGTAAAATGGAGTCTCTGATAGAATCATTCCGCAAAATATTTAAATTGCGGCGCACAATATTCGAGATAAAATTAAAATGTGCACTATAAGTAAGTATTAATACTGGTTGTTTGTGATAAGCATTTTTTGCAGCTAATTGGGCTTGGTTTGTAGGAGCATTGGTGTTAGTAGTTGGAATATTAACAAGTTCTGATCTGTTTTTTTTATTCGTAAGATTAAATGCTCTATCAATAGCCCATCTAGGGTATTTACGATCACTGAGTCTTTGTCGGATATTAGCTATTTCTTTATGAAAAGTAATTTCATTGCTACAGTTACGTTTGGCTCTTATGGCTTCCCCTACAGGGATAGATTTTATAGTGTGGAAGGGGTGAAAGCTTCTTGCATGTAATATGGTGTTACCCGCAGTAGGTTTGCGATAGGTCTGTGTTTTGATCACCTGTTGCGGTATGCCTGATAGGAGTTAAATCAAGAAAATTAATGAATTCAGAATTCCAATGATATGTGAACTTCAAATTAAAAGGATTGTTATTCACATAAAAAATGAAAGCATTAATCGAGGATACATCACCCTTCCATACTAACAATAAGTCGTCAATACATCTCGAATACCATTGAATTTCTGCCAAAAATGGGTTATCTGCATTGAAGATATAGTTTTCCTCCCACCACGACATGACTAAATTTGCTACCGAGGGGGAAAATTTCGCACCCATTGACACTCCACCTACTTGTAAAAAATTTTGTTTGTCAAATAAGAAATAGTTATGAGAAATCAAAAAAGACAATACTGAAACAATATACATTTGAAGATCGTCAGAATAATTGCTATACTTAAACAGGTGAAACTGTACAGCATGCAAGGCTACTTTGTGGGGAATTGATGAATATAAAGCAATGACATCGCATGTCAACCATGACCAGTTAGAATCCCAGGTTACATTGTAAAATGTACTAAGAATGTCACGTGAATCTTTGATGTATCCTGGTACTCGTTGAACTAGGGGTTCTAACATGGAGTCCAACCACTCCCCCAAATGTTCACTATAAGAACCCATACCAGAGATAAGACGCGTGGGAGGGGGAAAAATCTCCTTGTGAGTTTTTGGTAAAGCATGAAGTATTGGAATTTTAGGATGGTCAACACAAATGTAATCCGCCTGCTGTTTAGAAAAAATACCGCATGAAACACCTTCATTAACTAGATTTTTCAAAATGGATGAAAACTCAGTAGTGGGGTTAGATTTTAAAGACATGTAACTTTCATTATTATTGAGCATCTCATTAATGATGTTAAAATAGTCAGATTTGTTTAGAATAACTACTGAGCCCCCCTTATCCGACATTCTGATGGCTGTCCTGGTTGTTTTTAATTTTTTCAAGGGATTCACGTTCCAATTTGGTCAGATTAGAGTTATAATGGTGATGGTTCGAATGTAACGCAAGCCGATGCAATTCCTTTTCTATCATTTCTTGAAAGCGGTCCATGGTATCTGTCCGAGCTTGAACAGGATAAAACAATGAGTTCTTTGTTTTAAATACATACAGGTCCTGTGTCTGTTGATGTCAAAAAATTCGAGTCAGTATCCAGGTCCATAAGTGTCAGAAGTCCGTTTTGTTCCATAAAATTTTTTCCTACAAATTCATTCACTACATGTGTCAATTCATCAGGAACGGTATCTTGGTTTTCCTCATAAAAATGTTTTTTAACAGTTAAATCTCTGATGAATTTGTTAATATTTTTTAGTGTCGAAAATAAATCCAATCCAGTTTTGGTAGGAGAAAAATGTAATCCTCTGGAGAGAAGTTGTTTGTCTGTGTCAGAAAAAAATCGAAGAAGAAAGATTGATCACATCTAGTGCAGTGCAGTGTTTTGTTTTGACTCCTCAGGCGGTTCTGAAAAATAGTTGGTGTATTTATGGTGCTTTCGCCCCCTCCGCCTGGTGCGTTTTTTGAAACATTTTTTGTAAAGCCATGGTTATTGCGTTTAGTTTTGCGGAAATAACGCATTTGTGATTTAGAGCTTGACGGTGCTTGATTCACATTAGAATCTTGATGGAAAGAACTTAGAGAAGCATCCGAAGACTCGAGGTCAGAAGAAGAGAATGTTACTTGATTTCTATGAGAGAGGCAGAAGAAATACGATCTCGTTTTTTTTAAATGGATCTTGGAGTAGATGGATATCTCTCCCATCTGCCCCACTCATAGACCTGATTGTTTTTGTAATCAAAAATATCTCTAATAAATTTGCGTTTTTTTACCACAATTAGATTCTTCCAAAGAAGATAGTTTGGCTTTTAATTCTTTTTGAAAGTTCTCAAATTCCACGTCCGTAACCACTGATTTTAATGACACTATATCTTTGTCTAATTCCATTCTGATTCTAGAAAGCTCTTCATTCTCATGTTTAATAATTAATTGCATAAGACGTTGTGAGCATTCTGATAAAATAGTGTTCCAATCATTTACGAAATTTTCGCTATAGATTGTGGTTGGGATTTTTTTAATACGTAAACCTCTTGGAATAATATTTTGTGATAAATAATTCTCAAGGGTAGTATAGTCCCACCATATACGAGTTTCATTAAGCGACAATTTCTCTATGGAAAACATAGCATTCAGAATGTCCGGAGAAGTGTCAGTGGTTTTACTAACTGATTGAAACACCAGGGAGGCACGTTCCTGCCTGGAGGAGTCAATAAGTAAATCCATTTGTAAAAAATTCAAAAAAATAAAACAAACAAGAGTTTGTATAAGAGTGAAGTAATCCCAAAAATTATTTTATAAATGTGAATAATGAAAAAATGAAAATCAAATTAAATCTCACACTGAGTATCAGTGTATAATGAGAGAGAGACACTTGTTATCAACATTAGGGTTACCATCTTAGGTCATACAGAGTTCTATTGAAGAAAAGTGGGGAGCACGAAAAAGGCAAGACAAAATGTACAAAAAGAAAAAAATATTCAGCTCACCCAACAAGAGTCCAAATGCTATGAAGACATACGAGCAACGATAAACGTCCAGCCAAATGACATGTTTCATTTGCTAAGGGTGGGTAGAAAGGAAAAGAGAAAAGGTCTCAGGTCGGCCGGGGTGCGACCGCCGCCTGCAGTACCTTCCTGCCAAGACCTGCATAGGACGAGGCTTGGGTATGAACCCGATAGAACCTCGTAAACGTGTGCAAAGACGACCAGGTTGCGGCCTTGCAAACTTGTAAGGCGGAGGCCTGGTGGCAAACAGCCCAAGCAGCTCCGACAGCTCTGGTGGAGTGAGCTCGCACCGCCGGGGGAGGACGTGCCTCATGAACACGGTACGATTCTGAAATTGCCGAGCGAATCCAGCGCGAAATGGTGGATTTAGACGCTTGAAAGCCCTTCCGACGACCTTCAGAAACGACAAGGAGAGAATCGGATTGACGGAAGGGAGCAGTTCTAGAAAGATAGACCTGAATGGCCCTGACCACGTCAAGCTTGTGAAGAGACTTCTCCAAAGGATGAGCCAGAGAAGGGCAAAATGATGGAAGGACAATGTCTTCGTTGATGTGGAAAGCCGAGACCACCTTGGGAAGGAATTCAGGAACCGGTCGAAGAACGACCTTATCCTGATGAAGAATCAGGAAAGGGGAACGACATGACAGGGCTGCCAACTCAGAGACCCTCCTGATGGATGTAATGGCAATGAGGAAGGCGACCTTCCAAGAAAGAAGGGAAAAGGGCACGTCATGAAGAGGCTCAAAGGGAGCAGCCTGAAGAGCGCCAAGGACCAGGTTAAGGTCCCAAGGTAGGACGGAAAGGAGGGGCGATATGCGCAACTCCCTGTAGAAAAGTCCGAACCTGGTGAATGGAGGAAAGGTCACTCTGGAAGAGAATCGACAGAGCGGACACTTGTCCCTTGAGTGTGCTGAGGGATAAGCCCGAATCGAGACCAGACTGGAGGAAACCGAGAAGATCTGGAAGAGAAAAGGACATTGTAAAAACTTAATTGGTTTCGCACCAGCGAAAGAACGCTTTCCAGTACCTATGGTAGATACGGGGAGAAGCCGGTTTTCTGGCTCTGATCATGGTCTGTATGACCTGGGAAGAGAGACCAGAGTTTTTCAAGACTGCGGCCTCAACGGCCATGCCATTAAACTCAGCGACTGAGAACTCTGGTGGTAGAGAGGTCCCTGCGAGAGGAGATCTGGCCGATCCGGGAGTCTCCAAGGAGTGTCCGCGAGCATGTTTACGAGCTCGGCGTACCACGGCCGCCTTGGCCAGTCCGGCGCTATCAGTATGACTGGAATCCCTTCCAACTTGATGATCTTTACCACCCTTAGAATCAAGGGGAGGGGTGGGAACAGGTAGGGAAACTGAAACTGGGACCATGGAATTACCAGAGCGTCGTGGCCGACGGCAAGAGGATCCCGGGACCTGGCGACAAACTGAGGGACCTTGTGGTTCATCCGGGACGCCATAAGATCGAAGTCTGGTGTACCCCAGTGGAGGCAAATTTGATTGAAGACTGCGGGGTGGAGAGACTGCTAGGCCCTGGCGACTGAGAAAGTCGGCTGCCCAGTTTTCGACCCCGGGGATATGAACGGCTGATATGGCCGGAACGTGGCGTTCCGCCCACCGAAGAATCTTTGCCACTTCTGCCATTACTTGGCCGCTGCGAGTCCCGCCCTGGTGGTTTAAGTACGCCACGGCCGTGGCGTTGTCCGACTGGATGCGGACGGGAAGATTCGACAGAAGAGACTGCCAGCGGATTAACGCAAGGAAGATTGCCCTGATCTCCAGAAGGTTGATGGGAAGGAGAGCTTCCTGGGTGGTCCGACGGCCCTGAGCCGTGTGTTGTCGGAAGACTGCTCCCCACCCGAGAAGGCTGGCATCGGTGGTGATGACCTGCCACTGAAGGGGAAGAAATGATCTTCCTCTCAGGAGAGAGGAGGACAACGTTAGGGACTGATGGACCTGGAGAGGAAGGTGGACAGGACGGACCAGGGAATCCAGGACCTGTTCCAGGTGGATAGGAGGAATAGTTGGCGGGTGTGGAACTGGGCAAAAGGAACAGCCTCCATGGAGGCCACCATCTTTCCCAGGACTCCCATGCAGAAACGAAGTGACTGAGGGGCTGGGCGTTTGAGAAGGCGGACCGCCTTGAGGAGTTCTGAGAACTTGTCCTCTGGGAGGAAGACCCAAACTAAGTTCGTGTCGAACACCATGCCCAGGAAGGACAGTCGTTGGGATGGAATCAGAGAGGATTTGGTCCGATTGATAATCCAGCCGAGACGGGTCAGGGTGTCCAGGGAGACCTGGAGACTGTGGGCACAGTCTAGACGAGAGGACCCCTTGATCAACAGATCGTCCAGGTAGGGGATAACGAGGATCCCCCTGGAACGCCATGAGGAGGGCCATGACCGCCGCCATGATTTTGGTGAAGACCCTGGGGGCAGACGCTAAACCGAAGGGGAGAGCCGTGAACTGGTAGTGATTGTCCCCGACAGCAAACCGAAGGAATCTCTGATGCCGTACGCAGATGGGGACATGAAGGTACGCATCTTGGATGTCGACCGAGCAGAGGAACTCCCCGGGTTCCATGGCGGCGATCACTGACCGCAGAGATTCCATTCTGAAGTGGCGAGGTCGGACGTGGCGGTTCAGAAGCTTCAAATCCAGGATTCAAATCCCTTCTTTGGGACTACAAAAAGGTTTGAGTAGAACCCGCATAAACGGTCTTCGGAAGGAACGGGAATTACAACTCCGGCGGCGACCAGAGACGTTACGGCTTGAAGCAAGCCGGGTAAATGGGACGGTTGCTTTGGGGGGCGAGACAGAAAGAAGCGATTTTCCGGGAGGGTAGAAAATTCGATCTTGTACCCGGAGGTGATAATCTCTCTGACCCAGGCGTCGCTGATCACTGACAGCCAGGTGTCTTTGAAGAGAAGAAGCCTGCCTCCCACCCTGGAAAGACTCCCAGGTGGGGGCGACCCGTCACTTGGAACGGTATCTGTTGGAACGAGGTCCGGAAGACCTGGGAGGTGGAGCCCTGGATCTCCACATGGGAGCTGGCTTGTAAGAGGGTTTTCCACGTTCACCCGTGGTAGCGGGTCGCTCTTGTTGCGAAGAGGAATCTGAGGCTGCAAACGGACGAAAGGGGCGAAATGTTCGAGCAGCCTTTGGGTTAAAGAAGCGTTTTGGCTTGGACTGGGGGAGAGAGGTACTCTTGCCCCTAGTTGCGTCTGAGATAATTTGATCCAGACGAGCGCCAAAAAGCCTGGAACCTTGAAACGCCAAGTTGGCGAGAGACTTTTTGGAAGTAGCATCTGCATTCCATGCTTTGAGCCAAAGAATGCGGCGCATAGCGACAATGTTGCTGCTTGCCCTGGCTGAACAGGCTGCTGCATCTAAGGAGGCAGTGAGAAGGTATTTCCCTGCGTGGTTAATCTGGTCGGCGAGGTCAGCCAGCTCGGTAGGGGAGGCCGAAGCCAAAATGCCTCGGCGGAGAATCTTGGCCCAGGCAGATATGGCCTTAGCCACCCATGTGGAAGCAAAGCTGGGGCAGAGGGAAGCAGCCGTTGCCTCAAAAGCTGATTTGGCCAGCGCCTCAATTTGTCTGTCCGATGCATCCTTAAGCGACGCGCCGTCCGGTAAGGAGAGAACAGTCTTGGAGGAAAGCCGGGAGATCGGTGGATCGACCTTGGGAGATTCAGCCCACTTGGAGAGAAGATCGGCGCTAAAGGGATAGAGCACGTCCAGATGTTTTCTACCCGAAAAACGTTTTTCAGGATGTTCCCAGTGTTTAGACAGGGTAGACAAACTCCTCATGGGTAGGAAAGGAGCGAGAGGGACGCTTCACCCGCTTAAAGGAGACAGAGGAATCCTGGGGGGAAACCTCGTCTTGCTTTAGTTTGAGGGTTAGCGAGATAGCCGAAATAAGACTATCTACGACAGCCTGCATGCTAGAAGTCTGGTCTGAATCGGAGTCAGAACCGGACTGGGAATCCACATCAGACCCAATGTCCTCCTCCGAAGAGGGGAATTGGGAGGAGGAGAGCAGCTTGAGCGCTGCGGAGGGACCTGGAGAACCAGACGAAGAGCCAGACAGAGTCCTCTTTCTAGAGCGGCTGGCTGATTTGTCTCCCTGCGGTTCAGGGTCAGGTGCGGCCAACTCACCATGAAAAACGGTCGGAGCGCTGGTGGCTGAAGGCTGTGGAAGACGTTCAAGCGCCTGGACCAGGGACTGAGATACCTTAGTCAAATCAGAGACCGACTGCGAGATAGCAACGGCCCACTCAGGGGGAGGGAGAGCGCCCCCATCCCGAGAGTCGGAAGCTTCCTGCGGGGCAGACAAGGCAGGAGGACTGCAGGACTGGCAGAGAGGCGACGATTGGCCTACAGACCACTTTATCTTCCAACGAGCACGGGCATAGTGAGTTATGGTAGGTTTGGTAAGGCAGGCTCCAGAAGAGTTGGACATAAGGATATTCTGCAGCACTATACTACAGAAAAGGCTAAAGGGCCTACAGTGGTATGGATAATACCAGGGAGGGGCCAATATAGCGTCGCAATCCTACCGCACCGCAGAGCAGAGTTGTCTGTGTCCCCCAACACACGATGTCTCCTGTGCACGGAGCTGCTGAAGCAGGAAGTGCCAGCAGAGAAGAACGGGCGGTGCTGTACTGAGAGGAATAAGCCAAGGCTCCTGATAGGGCCGCACTGAAAAGGAAGGGTGTGCCCGGGATGTAAAAACCCCTCTGAGTGGAGGAAAAGAGAGCCGGAAAAGGAGGGGGCGTGGCCTATCGGAGGGGGTGTGGCCGGCCGCAGCGTGAAAGTGAAAGTAAAAAACTGCCGTGACTCTGTGTGAAAGCACTGTACATTAGACAGGGAAATACTGCTGCGGGGGAGCGGCTGCTGAAGCGCTGGTACCTGCATGTTCCGGTTCCACAGGTAGAAGGAGAGAGGATCGACCAGGGGCCCGATGAGAGAGGGGTCGCTGGAACAGAATCCTTCGTCCAGAAGACGGCCTCGACCCCAAAACAAGGGGGAGGGGTCACCGCTGGTGACCACCGTCTTCCTCTCAGCCCTCTCCGAGGAGAGGGGTGAGGGGGGACTGTTTGGCAAGGACCGCCACCATAAAGACCCTGGAGCACCTGGGAGGGTGACAGGGGATAATGTCCTGCCGGCGGTCTGAGAGCTGCGATGCGGACGACACCACACTGCTCGCTCAGCCGCCCTCCTGGGGAGGCAGGGTGGAAGATTGCACCCTGAATCCCTGAATGCTGTATCTGAAACAGAAAAGCCAAAACGTTAATAAAAACAACAAAACCTGTAAAGGAATCAAGATTAGCAGCGGGTCTGAAGATCCAGGTCCGCCTCCTACAGACACTAAGCACAAACTGAGGTGCTTGGTGCCTGTCGGTGGGTGTATACTGCCGGGGAGGAGCTACGCCTTTTCCTTTTTTGCATAGTGTCAGCCTCCTAGCAGCAGCAGCATACACCCATGGTTGTCCTGTGTCCCCCAATGAAGCGATAAAGAAAACATTTTTATGAGGAAAACCAAGATACCGTTCCTGATGAATTTACACATGTAGTGAATGAATTTGTAGGGAAAAATTTTATGGAACAAAACGGACTTCTGACACTTATGGACCTGGATACCGACTCGAATTTTATGACATCAACAGACACAGGACCTGTATGTATTTAAAACAAAGAACTCATTGTTTTATCCTGTTCAAGCTCGGACAGATACCATGGACGGCTTTCAAGAAATGATAGAAAAGGAATTGCATCGGCTTGCGTTACATTCGAACCATCACCATTATAACTCTAATCTGACCAAATTGGAACGTGAATCCCTTGAAAAAATTAAAAACAACCAGGACAGCCATCAGAATGTCAGATAAGGGGGGCTCAGTAGTTATTCTAAACAAATCTGACTATTTTAACATCATTAATGAGATGCTCAATAATAATGAAAGTTACATGTTTTTAAAATCTAACCCCACTACTGAGTTTTCATCCATTTTGAAAAATCTAGTTAATGAAGGTGTTTCATGCGGTATTTTTTCTAAACAGCAGGCGGATTACATTTGTGTTGACCATCCTAAAATTCCAATACTTCATGCTTTACCAAAAACTCACAAGGAGATTTTTCCACCTCCCACGCGTCTTATCTCTGGTATGGGTTCTTATAGTGAACATTTGGGGGAGTGGTTGGACTCCATGTTAGAACCCCTAGTTCAACGAGTACCAGGATACATCAAAGATTCACGTGACATTCTTAGTACGTTTTACAATGTAACCTGGGATTCTAATTGGTCATGGTTGACATGCGATGTCATTGCTTTATATTCATCAATTCCCCACAAAGTAGCCTTGCATGCTGTACAGTTTCACCTGTTTAAGTATAGCAATTATTCTGACGATCTTCAAATGTATATTGTTTCAGTATTGTCTTTTTTGATTTCTCATAACTTTCTTATTTGACAAAAAAAAATTTTTACAAGTAGGTGGAGTGTCAATGGGTGCGAAATTTTCCCCCTCGGTAACAAATTTAGTCATGTCGTGGTGGGAGGAAAACTATATCTTCAATGCAGATAACCCATTTTTGGCAGAAATTCAATGGTATTCGAGATGTATTGACGACTTATTGTTAGTATGGAAGGGTGATGTATCCTCGATTAATGCTTTCATTTTTTATGTGAATAACAATCCTTTTAATTTGAAGATCACATATCATTGGAATTCTGAATTCATTAATTTTCTTGATTTAACTCCTATCAGGCATACCGCAACAGGTGATCAAAACACAGACCTATCGCAAACCTACTGCGGGTAACACCATATTACATGCAAGCAGCTTTCACCCCTTCCACACTATAAAATCTATCCCTGTAGGGGAAGCCATAAGAGCCAAACGTAACTGTAGCAATGAAATTACTTTTCATAAAGAAATAGCTAATATCCGACAAAGACTCAGTGATCGTAAATACCCTAGATGGGCTATTGATAGAGCATTTAATCTTACGAATAAAAAAACCAGATCAGAACTTGTTAATATTCCAACTACTAACACCAATGCTCCTACAAACCAAGCCCAATTAGCTGCAAAAAATGCTTATCACAAACAACCAGTATTAATACTTACTTATAGTGCACATTTTAATTTTATCTCGAATATTGTGCGCCGCAATTTAAATATTTTGCGGAATGATTCTATCAGAGACTCCATTTTACAGGAAGGCATCAAAATAGTCTCTAGGAGAGCCCCCACCTTAGGTACTTTACTCGCTCCCAGTTTTGTTCAATCTGACATGTCTAGAAATAGGACCTGTTGGTTGTCTATGAAAGGTTTTTTCAAATGCGGCTCTTTTCCATGCAAAACTTGTTCATACGCAAAAAAAAACGCTACTTTTGCTGGAACAAAATCAAAAAGAATACAATATAAAGGATTTTATTAATTGTAATTCAAACAACGTAATTTATATTATAGAATGTGTGTCGTGCAGCACGGTGGCGCAGTGGTTAGCACAGCAGCCTTGCAGCGCTGGAGTCCTGGGTTCTAATCCCACCTTGGACAACATCTGCAAAGAGTTTGTATGTTCTCTCCGTGTTTGCGTGGGTTTCCTCCGGGCACTCCGGTTTCCTCCCACATTCCAAAGACATACTGATAGGGAATTTAGATTGTGAGCCCCATCGGGGACAGCGATGATGTGTGCAAAACTGTAAAGCGCTGCGGAATATGTTAGCGCTATATAAAAATAAAGATTATAAAGATTATTATATGTTGGCTCCACGATACGCAGACTTAAAGAAAGATTTCACGAACATCTATATGATATTGTCCAACCCACCATTAGACACCTTTCTAGTGCCTCTAACCATTTCATACAAGTCCATAATAGAAATACCTCATCACTGAAGGTTTTTGAGATTGAACACATTCACAGGAATATACGGGGCGGGAACAGAGAAAGAACCTTACGAGATAGGGAGGCTTTTTGGACCTTATGCCTAAATACTCGAGCACCTTCAGGTATGAACCTCAGAAAAGAGCTGATGCTCCATTACTAGAACTGGTTATTTGTTGTTAGGAAAATAATAGAAGAATAATATGACATCATTGCTCCATCTACAAATATATTCATGCAGTGTATTTCTCATTGTTTTTATTTTATGTATTTCTATTCTGTTTTTATTTATGTACATTCTTTTCACAGTTTTGTTTGATGTGTTTCACTTGCTTTTCATGTGTTAATTATTTTACCACCTGTTCCATCTCATTTATAGCAAGTAGTTGCACCTCCCTCTCCATACTGAGGACTAAGAACACAATAGTGTTCGAAACGCGTTCAGTGAGGGCTGTTGTGTGATCCTCTTACTTGCCACTTGTTATTGGGATTTTTATCAAGATTTTCTAATAAAGTTGAATTGGATTTTAATATAAATATTTCTTTCGATTTTTTTGCATTCATCACGTCATTTGGCTGGACGTTTATTTATTTACTAGACTGTGGCCCGATTCTAACGCATCGGGTATTCTAGAATATGCATGTCCCCGTAGTATATGGACAATGATGATTCCAGAATTCGCGGCAGACTGTGCCCGTCGCTGATTGGTCGAGGCAACCTTTATGACATCATCGTCGCCATGGCAACCATTATGACATCTACGTCGATACTGTGCCCGTCGCGGATTGGTCGAGGCGAATTCGCGGCAGACTGTGCCCGTCGCTGATTGGTCGAGGCAACCTTTATGACATCATCGTCGCCATGCTGTGCCCGTCGCTGATTGCATGTCCCCGTAGTATATGGACAATGATGATTCCAGAATTCGCGGCAGACTGTGCCCGTCGCTGATTGGTCGAGGCAACCTTTATGACATCATCGTCGCCATGGCAACCAATGACATCTACGTTGATACTGTGCCCGTCGCTGATTGGTCGAGGCCTGGCGGCCTCGACCAATCAGAGACGTGGGATTTCCAAGACAGACAGACAGACAGACAGACAGACAGACGGAAAAACCCTTAGACAATTATATATATAGATTTGTTGGGTGAGCTGAATATTTTTTTCTTTTAGATAATAAGGTAAGACTAAATAGCCAATATCATTCGCAGTGGCAATTAATGCGTGATATTTCTAAACACTGGCCTATTCTTACTAAAGACCCGATCCTGAAACAATATCTTCCTGCACAACCAATTATTACCGCTCGTCGTGCATGACACTTGCAAGATCATTTGATAGAGCCTTTATCCAGTAAACAACCAGTCTACCTTATTTCCTACTCTTGTCCCCAAACCTATCCAACAATGGGGTTTGCTCTCCCTGTGGCAAATGCGTTGCCTGTCCAAATGTGAAACAAGCCACCAAAATCAGATAACAAATTATTCAAAATTACCCAAACAATTACATGTACGATAAAGGCAGTGATATATCATGCCACCTGCCCTTGTTCAAAAATTTATATTGTACTTACAAGACCGTTTAAATTACGGGTCCGTGAGCATGTAAGGGACATTATGGCCGCAGAGAAAGAAGAGAATACAGAACAGCTTAAGCCTATCCCAAGACATTTCAAAAGGTTCCATAATTGTGATCCACCTGGCTTAAGACTTACTGGGATTGATTGTATTGTTATAGATTTACGTGGTGGCAATGTAAGCCAGCTCCTTGCTCAAAACAAAAAGCCAGATGGATTTGGGCTTTGCGCACTCTCCAACCTCTGGGGCTCAATGAAACACTCAATTACGCATCATTTCTCTGATCATCTTAATATCCGTTTTTATGTCTAATATTTGTTTTTGCTTTTTTTAAACTTTCTTGGATTTTTATATGTCATTAATTTTATTTTCATTTTCCTTAGTATCTCATGACCAATCATGTATTGCCTGTGTCTAAACTTTATGTGACTTGTTTGCTCCTATCATCTGGATGGATTTATTACACCCCTCTATGGACACACATTATCTGGGCCTTTTTAATTTTTTCACTTTTTTGTCTCATTTTCTTGTTTAATCTTGAGTTTATTATGATGTAATTCTATTTAATTCAGGATTTATGATCCTTTATTCACATTTTTGTAAAATAATGTTTTGATACATTTTTGTTAACTTTGTATTTATTTATGATTCTTTCATCACACACCTTTTTTTTACTCTTTAAATAATGTTGCTCTTATTATTATTATTATTTATTGTTATAGCGCCATTTATTCCATGGCGCTTTACATCTTATGATCAAACTGTATTATTATGGGATTTATGTATTATCCCTCTATTATACACCCTCACATTTTCATTTTTCCTTACTCATATCTTCATCATTTTTATTTTTCTTATACATCATTCTAATATTTGCTTCACTGTCACCATCATCATTATGCCCACACACCCCTTTTCTTACATATTCCTCTCACCTTCATCGTTATGCCCATACACACCTTTTTTAATACATTTTATTCTCTCTATTCACCTCTTCAGTGTTTTTTACATACCTTGATCCCTTATACCAAACACCAGTCTGATATAAACTTTCTAGCCGCAATACTTACATTCTATCAATGTTCTGTTACGTATTATGCTCCTGGCTTCCTCCGTTTCCTTGGTAGCTCTCTTGCACTGGTAGTTTTCCCCCCTCCCAGTTTGCATCTTCATGTTGCCGTCGTGCGCTTTTGTCCGGGTGTCCCGCACACGTGATCCATGTGGGCGGGGCTCCACAGTCATGTGCCCATGGCGTCGTTATAACATCATTTGGGGGATGTGCGGGGGAAGCAGGACATGCACGCATGTGCCTTTCAATTATCAGTATATACGTCACCTTGGCAACATGCTAGTGACTGGTCTAATGCCCTATTTAATCATCATCTCCTTTTCCTCACTATCCACGTCTCCCGGAAGAAGGCAAGTGCTGGAACGCGAGCAGAGGACAAGCAGCACTTTAACGCCTTAGGTAAAAATGTTTTTCTGATGTTACCTCATGCCCTTTGCTCATGCACTGTATCTTTTCTTGCCTATAAGCTTGATTGTTTACTAGTCTTATGCACTCCAGCACCTTACTATTTATGTATACTATACACGCTCTGTTTTTGTTTACAATTAGTATATGTATCCATCATGTGCCATTCTATATTTTAGGTGCTGCTATGACATGTGCATTACATTTTAATTAAGCTTTTTGTGGATTTTATTCTTTCTGGGCATTTTTGCAATATAACCTCTCTCTCTGAGTTCATACTTTCCAAGAGTTTTGTACTCCTTTTTTGTAACGTGCGCCATCAACTGAATCAGCTGTTTATCATTATATATTTTTTTATAATATCCCTACTAAAATTTTGTATTTTATAGTATGCTTCCTTCAATGGTCTTTTTTGCACTTTTTTTTGTATATGATCCTTATCTATTTTGTGCACGACCCCTATTTTATGTACAAACTTGTTCTGTTTCTGATAAGTGTTTGTTAGGAGACAAATTTCCGTTCTCCTGTTCTATGTTCGTTACTTGCCTCGCAATGGTAACTTCCCCATTTATTTAGAAATAATTTCAATCTCTGCAAAACAGATTCTCATGCAGATCAGTGTCCGGGCCACAGACCTAAACAAATCACTTACATATAAGAATGTGGATTTCTCTGGAATAAGACATCGGAGCACAGATATTATTCAGCTTCCTATGGCCTACATGCCCATACAGACGACTTAGGGGGTTCATCCTATTGACAGATTCTATTTAAGCACAAACTTTATGAACATCCATTAGCAAAACCAGGTCTTGCATATCATTGCTCGAGAATATTCATTTGTTTAAAAAATAAAAAAAAATACACCCTGCCTAGGCCTTTTAAGATACAATTCTCCATTTATGAAATGGTAAAAAAAAATGTTTGGTCAAGGATAAACAGATTGGGCTGAGTCAACAAGACTGGTGTGGCGCACAATCGCACTACGCCAGTCTCATGGGAGTAGCAGGTGCCGAATTGATTAAGATGTACATGCCATTTCATTTATTGACGCCTCAATAATGATACTCCAGCTACAATCATTTTGGCAGAGCTGATTCAACCTGGTGTAAAATACATAAAGTCACATATTTGAGCAAATACGTGTAACACAAACACGTTGCAACTTTTCAAAGCTTTTACTCCACCAAGAATCAGCCCCCATTTCTCTTTCCACCTTAGCAGTTACTCACCCGCTCCTGAACTTCCAAGTCTGCGCTTTGCACAAATTGAGGGAGTCTGTCAATCATAAGCTGAGTAATCTCCTGTGCGGCTTCTTTATCTTCTTCCTGTTCTTTGCGCTGCAGCATACAAGAATATAACTTGACCACATTCTGGACATAAACAGCCTGAATATGCCCAGGCAGAGTAGTGACTTTCGGTCTTAACATAGCCTCCAATGTTTGCTGCGGTTCTGGGAGGTGCCTAAGAGGAGGGGGAAAATAAAGCTATTAAATTAGGGGTCATTTAAAATAAATTATGGCTACAAACAAAAATTTGCAAAGACAATTTAGATTAAATCTTAAAATCGTATCAATCAAGCATGTATCAGATTGGAAGTAATGATTTGATTCTACTCTATTATCTTAAAACGAACAAATGCTCTTCAGTTTGATGACAATTACGTTGTGACCGAATATTTCAATAAAATGACAACTTCAGAATCATCGAAAACTAGCATTAAACTTGTAGTCTGATCTTCTAATGCTATGTAATATACCTAGGATATACCAAAACTTGATGATCAATGAGTATCTCACCTCTAGGTTCCTGAAAACGAGCAATCCTAAGAACAAAGGGAGCAAAGTCCCTTCATCAATACTCCTGGAAGCTGATGCTTTCAGCCACTGGCTGATGCTGGGAACTGCAAAATGGCTGCATGTAAGTGAATGGTGCAGCCTTAAGCACTTGCCTTTGAAATTTCTATTTGTTATTTTTTGACATATAATAAAAATCTGTTGCCATGAATTATTACCTACTGAAATAATAAAAACACCATGAGGATATTTTCCAATCTAATAAAAATGCTTACTCAGAAAACTCGCCACAAATCCAGGCAGCGGCATAAAGAACTTCACAGATTCCGTTGCGCTGCGTGTTGCTGGCAAGCAGGTGAGCATTGTCAAGTAGCGTGGCCATCTGGGAAACTGCAAACATCCTAATAGCTTTGACTCTGATCGCTACATCAAGCATTTGTGCGGCTATGAGGTGGCCATGGCGTGTCCCTTCCAGGCGAGTAAGTTCTACCAGAATACTGATATACCTACAGGAAGAAAGAATTCATGTTAGATACTGACAGTAATATGAATCAAACATGCAATACACTATACATCATTTTATAAAGAAATATTCAGCTAAAATAAAACTAAAGCTACAACATACTGCTAATCTTGAACAAAACATCTTAATTCTTTGTTTAAAAAAAAAATATAAATCACCATACAACACTTTAAAGGCTATGACCTACTCACCTACTACTATGATGTCACACATTGCACTGATGAGGTGCAGCATCCCGAAACATTGTGTCTGCAAATTGAGATTCTGGTTTGCCTTTTATCCCAAGTCATGTGGCAAAGGTCTTTAAAGGTTCGATATTGACTTAGGACTTACACTTCTACTAAGTTCTAGTTCTCGTCCTCTCTAAAGAGGCAATTTGTTTGTCTAGTTGGGTTTAATATGCAGTGTTTCGGCATCCACTTGGCAGATGAGGTCCAATGTAGGTAAATGTAATGCTATGCACCATGGCATCATATGTTCAAAGGGAGTATAACTAGGAGTCACTTAAGAGAGCGGAATCTGGGTGTATTTTTAGATCTCTGACTAAATAACTGAATACAATGTTAATCAACTGCTTCCAAAACCAGCAAGATATTGTCATTTATTAACAGGGACCTAATTCTACCACTTTATATTTAATGTATTAGTGCAGGCTCATCTGGAATATGCCATTATGGGCAATAGTTCACAGAAATAAAGCTTTTTAGTTATATAAGGTACAAAGAAAAGCTACAAAAACAGGATTTTTTGGTTGCTTACCGTAAAATCTGTTTCTCGGAGCCTTCATTGGGGGACACAGGAACCATGGGTGTATGCTGCTGCCACTAGGAGGCTTACACTATGCAAATAAAAAAGTTAGCTCCTCCACTGCAGTGTACACCCCACCGACTGGCATTCTGAACCTCAGTGAGAAAGCAGTAGGAGAAAAAAAAGATGAGGTTGAGAGAACATAATCACAAATATAAAAACAGTAAGCATGAAAACATTCATAGAACGCAGAACAACAAGAAACTGAACAATCATGTGAGGGTGCAGTGTCCCCCAATGAAGGCTCCGAGAAACAGATTTTACGGTAAGCAACCAAAAAATCCTGTTTTCTCTATCGCCTCATTGGGGGACACAGGAACCATGGGACGTCCCAAAGCAGTCCCTGGGGAGGGAAAAACAGACTTCCATCAGGTCAGAGGACTCAACACTGTCGCCTGCAAGATCCTTCTGCCTAGGCTGGCGTCCGCTGAAGTGTAGGTATGGACCTTGTAAAATTTGGCGAACGCGTGGATGGAAGACCAGGTTGCCGCTTTGCAAAGCTGTAGGGCGGAAGCCCTGTGGTGTACCGCCCAGGAGGCGCCGACTGCCCGGGTAGAGCGAGCCTTAACCCCCCAGGAGGGGGGCACTCTGTTCTTGACCCTGTAGGCTTCCAAAATTACCGTTCTAGTCCAGCAAGCAATAGTTGCCTTGGAAGCCGGCAGGCCTCTACACGTGCCATCAGGAATGACAAATAACGAATCTGTCTTCCGAAAAGAGGCCGTTCTAGCCAGGTAGACCCTCACCGCCCTGACGAGGTCTAGCTTGTTCAAAGAACGCTCCAGAGGATGAGTCGGAGCTGGACAAAAGGAAGGTAGAACGATGTCCTCGTTGAGGTGGAAGTTGGAAACCACCTTCGGAAGGAAGGAAGGCGGAGGCCTCAGGACCACCTTTGTCCTGGTGGATAACCAAGAAAGGAGGTCGACAAGACAGGGCTGCCAACTCTGAAACACGCCGGATAGAGGTGATGGCCACAAGGAAAACCACTCCCAGGAAAGGAATGACAGGGAAACCTCCCTGAGAGGCTCAAAGGGGGAACCCCTCAGGACATCCAGAACAAGACTGAGATCCCATGAATCCACAGGAGCCCTGTACAGAGGAGCAGCATGGGCTACTCGCTGAAGGAAGGTCTTGACCTGTGGCCGAGAAGATAACGTCTTCTGGAAAAGGATGGAGAGAGCAGAAACCAGGCCATTTAGGGAACTAAGGGCAAGACCCACATCCAGTCCTGCCTGAAGGAAGGCCAAAATAGAAGGAAGAGAGAAAGACATAGGTGGAACATGATTGGACTCGCACCAACTGAAATAAGCCTTCCAGGTTCGATAGTAGATCCTGGAAGACTAAGGCTTCCTAGCCTGGATCATAGTGTGAATGACCCGATCTGAAAGCCCGTACACTCTTAGAACTGCAGTCTCAAAAGCCACAGGGCGTCCGCGTGAAGGTTGACGATGTCCGCGAACCAAGATCTCCTGGGCCAATCCGGGGCGATCAGAATGACTGGCACCCCTTCTGCTTTGATCTTTTTTAACAGCTTGGGAAGCAAGGGATGGGGTGGAAACAGATAGGGGAACACGAACTGCGACCAAGAAATGGCCAGTGTCGACGCCCACTGCGAGAGGGTCGCGGGACCTGGAGACGAACCGAGGGACCTTCCTGTTCAGTCGGGATGCCATGAGGTCCACATCCGGAGTCCCCCCATCGAAGACAAATCTGACGGAAGACCTCCTGATGCAAGGACCATTCACCTGCCACGAGGCCCTCGCAGCTGAGGAAATTGGCCGCCCAGTTGTCCACGCCGGGGATATGCACCGCAGATATCACCGGAACCGTTGCCTCTGCCCAAGGGAGGATCTTGGATACCTCGGCCAAGGCCAGAGAACTCCGAGTCCCCCCCTGGTGGTTGACATATGCCACTGCTGTGGCATTGTCCGTCTGGATTCGAATTGGCAGACCCCTGAGAATCCTTTCCCAGTGAAGAAGGGACAGAAAGATGGCCCGAATCTCGAGGACATTGGTCGGCAGAGAGGACTCCTGCACTCACCCTGATCAGTCAGGTGACGAAACACCGTACCCCAGCCGAGGAGGCTGGCGTCCGTCGTCACCACCTGCCAGTGAACTGGAAGGAATGACCTGCCCTGGGAGATGAGAGGTGACATCAGCCACCAGTTGAGGGACCGCTTGACCCGGGGCGAAAGCCAAATCGGGCGATCCAGGGAAAATACAGACCTGTCCCATTGTGAGAGAATAGCCTGCTTAAGAGGTCTTGAGTGAAATTGGGAGAAGGGAATAGCTTCTTATGTTGCCACCATCCTCCCCAGAACCTTCATGGCTGATCGGAAGGAGGGAAGCCGATGACCTTGGAGCAAGCAAACTTCCAGACGAAGAATGGTTCTCTTCGGGAAGGAAAACTCTGGTCTGACGGGTGTCGAAGAGCATGCCCAGAAATATGAGGCGCTGAAAAGGAACAAGGCAGGACCTCTTCCGGTTGACAAGCCACCCGAAACGGGACGATGGACAGACAGTCGAAAGCCTGAGAAAAGGACGGAGCCTTGATGAGTATGTCGCCGAGGTACGAGAAGAGCACCAGGCCTCTGATCCTCAAGATGGCTATCAGTGCTGCCATAATCTTTGTGAAAACCCTGGGAGCGGTTGCGAGACCGAATGGCAGGGTGAAAAACTGGTAATGCTCCTGATGTACTGCAAAACTTAAAAATCTGTGATGTCCCGGAAATATAGGGACATGGAGGTAGGCATCCTGGATGTCTATGGAACACAGAAACTCCTGAGCCTCCATGGAAGCGATTACCGAACTAAGGGATTCCATTCTAAAGTGTCTCAGACGAACCCTCTTGTTCAGCAATTTGAGATCTAGAATGGGACTAACCTTGCCATCTTTTTTCGGTACCACAAACCGGTTCGAATAGAAACCTGTGAACCGTTCTTTTTCTAGAACGGGAATGATTACCCCAGATTTGAGGAGGGAAGCGATGGCTGCAAAGAAACCCGGAACTAGAGCGGGGTCTCTTGGATTGCGGGATTCGAAGAAGCGATCCCGGGGCCGTGAAATTAACTCTATTTTGTATCCTGAGGATACAACTTCCCTGACCCATGCGTCCTCCACTGAGGTGATCCAGACGTCCCTGAAGATGAGGAGACGGCCGCCCAGCTTGGGAGGTGCGCTGGGGTCTTGTCGCGAGTCATGCCGAGGTGGATCTTCCAGTCCTAGACCTGGAAGATCTACCTTGGGAGTAGCGGGAACGCCAGGAAGGAATGGGTCTAAAGGATACCGTCTTCTTCTCTTGACGTGCCTGTGGCCTCTGCTGCTGGGAAAAGGAGTTTGAAGCCTCGAAACGATGAAAAAGGCCGAAAGGACAGAAATTGCTGCCTAGGAGGGGCCGGCGAGGTTTCGACTGGGGAAGAAGGGAGCTTGTGCCCCCGGTGGTGTCCTTAATAATTTGGTCCAGCTTGGAACCGAAATGATGTGATCCCTGAAAAGGCAGATTTGTAAGGGACTTTTTTGATGACAAATCCACCTGCCAGGCCTTGAGCCAAACGGTACGACGGATGGCAACAACATTACTGGACGCCTGAGTGGCACAGGACGCGGCGTCCAGAGAAGCAGAGACCAAATATTCCCTAGCAGGAGAAATCTGGATGGCAAGTTCCGCCAACTGTTCTGGTGGAGCTCCGGCCAGAATGCCCCGACAGTTGTTTGGCCCATTCGGATATAGACTTCGAAGCCCAGGTGGAAGCAAAAGTTGGGTATAGGGTAGACGCGGCCGCTTCGAAGGTTGACTTTGCAAAGGATTCTATGATTCTATCGTTGGAATCTTTCAGAGATGCTCCGCCAGACAGCGGGAGGACTGTGTTGGTGGAAAGTCTAGAAACTGGCGGATCCACAGAGGGAGAAGTCCAGTTGGCGATGAGATCCGGAGAAAAAGGATATAAGACGCCAAGGCGCTTTCCTCTTTGAAAGGGTCTGGTCGGATTCTCTCTTTCTCTGGTCAGAAGCTGATCGAACTCTGGGTGAGGAGCGAAAACCTTGGAAGGTGTTTTAGACCGTCTAAACGAAACCGCCTGATCTGCAGGTTCCGTAGAGGAATCTTTGATGTCACAGGTCTGTTTAATCGCAATGAGACTCTGAACCATATCCCTCATGCTAGCGATTTGGTTCGAATCCATCTCCAAATTATCCCCTGAAGACGCATCAGAGAACGCCTCGCCTGACTCAGAAGAGGAGGACCGGGGAGAAGACGATCGCAGACAAGGCCCGTGGGGCGAGATGGAACGGGAAGAGGACTCAGACCGGCGTTCCTGTCTGGATCTTTTTCAGCCTATAGTGGAAGGCTCGGATGGAGATACTGCGACCCGCTGGCTACTGCGGGAGTCTGCAGGGGCAGCCGGTTGAGCACAGACACAAGGGTCTGGGACACCCGTGTTAGCTCCGCTACCGATTGTGACAGAGAGGCAGCCCAACCTGTAGTGGAGGCTCCACTCTCAAGCGGAGCAGCAGGGGGATCCTGGGCGGTGGGCATAATGGGGTTGCTGCAGGCTTGACAGAGGGGAGAGGACTGACCTGAGGGAAGCTTGCAGTTACAAGACAAACACAAAGTGTTTGACTAAGCCAGAGGAAGTAGAGGAAGAAGTAGGGGGACGAGAGCGACCTCCCTTAGAATTAGACATGACGAACGGGCCCCTGAGGAATGCCAGAAGGTTAGGGGACAGGAGGGCAGAGGAGAGTCAGTCAGCAGTGCAGAGCTACTCACGGCAGACGAAGCGGTGTCCAGATGGAAGGCTACAGGGCTTGGAAGATGCTCCTCAGAAACGGCAGTCAGGGAAGGCGTCTGGGGCACCCTCATGTCCGGAGCTTGCTGCAGGCCTGACAGAACAGCAGGGAGAAGATGGCAACCGCAAGGGAGAAGAGGACGCCAGGATTCGCACTCTTGGAATGGGCGGAGAAAGGCGCTCGTGGCAGCGGCACAGTGGAGTGGTGGGCGGAGCTAACCGCCTGTCTAGGAGCATCAAGATGGCGCCGGTGGGCGGGGCTCGCCGAGGAGATGATAGTTGGGCGGGAGAAAAGCCTGCCCGAGAGAAAAGGAAGTGGGCGGAGTCGCGGCACCAAGAGTAGGCCCGGGCAGAAGCCGGCGACCGCTGGAGAGAGCCGCAGCGCCGGAACAGTGCGGCCACCGGAAAAATAATCAGTGAGGCTGCCGCGCCGGATCAGGAGACAATGCGGCCGCCGGGAAAAGAAGTAGCGCGGCTGTCTGCAAAGGCTGCCACGTGGATGCAGCGGCGACCCCTGCCCCGCATGACCCGCCGATAGCAACGAGGAGGGAAAGCGATGACCAGGCCAAAGGTAGCCTGGAAAAACTCTGCGCCCCCTTGTAAAATAGAAAACCAGAGGGACCCCTTATAGAAGTGAAAATTGAATTCCTAATGTGGGACGGGTGGGGACATAAGAAATAATCACCTCAAAAATCCCATGCTGTCCGTTACGAACGTTAATCCGAGGAAGGTATCAGACGTCCAGGGAGCTGGTGATGGACGTCCTCGTCTCCACAACCGACAGGTTCTGGAGGGCGAGTGGGTGAGAACCGGTCTTCTAAGCATGCTTGTGTGCTAGGGGTCTTGTTCCTGCTGTCGGATCGATGAGGATACGGGGTGGCAGTACACGCCATACTCATTGTCCGTATTGTGGGATTACAGTTGTGACTGTTCACACTGTATCGCTCCGGGAAATCTGAAAGAAAACAACGCACATTGAAGTAGATATGGGTCTAATAAAAGACCCGTGTCCACCTCCTACTGACACTAAGCTAAACTGAGGTTCAGAATGCCAGTCGGTGGGGTGTACACTGCAAAGGAGAAGCTAACTTTTTTTTTTACTTGCATAGTGTCAGCAGCATACACCCATGGTTTTTGTGTCCCCCAATGAAGAGATACAGAAACTGATAATACAAGTGAATTGAGCGAGGTTGTGAACGTCTAGTCATGTGGTTGGAAGTATGCATACTGCATACTTGTGGTCACATGACTGCCCAGTGACGCTGCTGCCCCCCAAGGATTCACAAGTCTGCAGTCACATATAGTGACTGTAGACTTTTATGCAAAACCTGAACAACTTCATTCAAATATCTATGCAATTGGGGACATCTATAAGGCAGAGTGACAGCGCCATGTAAGCACTATTTTTTGTTTACTTCCATTGATGGACTACATCCCGATCACCGGGGTGGAGGATCTAGCACCAGGATGCAGGGTATAAGCAGTCACACACCTACTCACCATGTGGCACTACTATATCAAGTACAGCATCTTGGAGTGAGCCCTGGCTTATAAGCAATCCTACTTCCTGAAACATTAGATAAGAGCCAAGTTCTTTACCTTTCAATTTTATACAATCAACCTTTAGGATGAGCAAGTATGAGAACCACTAATACAACTCTACTTTTAAACTACTGCAGAAAACAAAGAAATGTTAACATATTTAACTAAAACTAGACATTTTAACAGGTATCACTTGGCATTTTGGGTGGAACTTAGTCCTCAAACATTTGTTGGAACAAAATGTAATGATCCTAGCATAACTCAGTCTTTAATAAATCATCTAATGAAAAAAAGCAGGATGTTAAATCAATTCTACAAGAAGTAGAGAACTGGTCTTCAAGATTGACTCTTCTGTTATCAGAGATATTTAACCTCTCGACAACCAAATGAGGTCAAATAAGGTAAAGATAGATAAAGAAAAAAATACAAAAGAGTCTGATTGCTAACTTATATGTTTACTCTAACAATCAACCAATGCTTTAAAGATATATTAGAGTCATGGTCAAAAGTGATGTCCTACGGTATGTCAGGTGCTCTACATTCACTATAAGGCTAGGTTTGAAAGGCAACTTGTGGCCATCTGACATGATCACAAATGTCTCACTGCCAGTCACAACTAAAGTGCCTGAATGTAGTCACGTTAGGTTGGCTTTCTGCCAACTGTTCTGTTGCAGCAAAATAAAGTTAATTAGAATAAAAAATGAGATGTAATAGTCAGATACTGCACTTACAAGTCACCATTGAGCCCTAGCAGTGAGTGAATCCTTTTGTACATTTAGATCACTTCATGCAAACACAACAAATGGAACCATGTGATTAAGTACTAACCACTCAAAGTTGGTAATATACTGATAGTTGGACTGGCTACATATATCAATAATTTTGGTCAGTAATTCATCTCTGTAGGCCGTTCCTTCAGCTTTGTCAACATGAATCATTAGCTTCTTAACAATCTCCATCAAATTCTTCTTAGACACCTGTATGGATACAAAGGGACAGTGAAAAGCAAACCATTTATTAGTAGAAACTTATTGCCTAGTCTGAAGAACAGACAACGTTAAGCTTTGCTTCTTACCATTCCATAGAGAAGATCCAGGGCTCGTAATCTAATGGACTCATCTTTGTCATCCAGACACTGGAGGATGAGATCTTTGTGGGACTGTACAGACTTTGGGTGAGTTTTCAAGATTTTGGACATAGCAAGCAAGCCTAGGTACTTCACTGTCAAAAGAAGTTCATTGTCAGCAACAACATGGGGTGAAACGTGAGGATAGCTCGCCTGAAACATTTCACTTACGATTCTGGTCTGAATCTTCAATAAGAATCCGCAGCTTCTGAACACACAGCTACAAAAAAAAATAAAAAAATATTAAGTTAGTACTAAAATAAAAACATGCAACTGTCACATACAAATCAAAGGCTCTCACAAAGAACACTACCCTAAGTGCTAAATAATTTACTGGGACATTACTGCAGAATAATGGTTTGAGTTGCTGCTTTATAGGTTACATCAGGTATCTATAAACCAGGAGGAGGTCCAAAAGGGACTATACCCTTTATTCTATGCTATTTTGTTTTCTTGATTGTTTGATATTAGTTTTTTGTTGTTGTTTTATTATACTTTTATATGAGTTTGTCTTTTTTAGAGGTTTGTAGAGAGCACCTCTTTTTACAATGTGTTGGAGAACCGCTTTCAGTTTCGTACGCCATTTTTTATTAATGTCATGTAAATTTAAACCTCAAAATATTACAAATGGAAATTAGTATATTTGTTTCTATTCCCATCCAATAACAGTAAACTGCATCATCATATGTTCCCTAAAACGGTGCTATTGACAAAGACAACTCGCCCCATAAAAAGTGAACAATCATATTATATTGACAAATAAAGTTATGTCTCTTGGGTACAAACAGCTAAATAAAAATTGTCCTTAACGAGAAACTGTCAGCACAAGAGATGAGAAGTTCTGGCAAATCTCCAATTCACAAGTTCAAGCATTTTTTTCCTGGAATGCCGATCAATGGAGAAGTTATTCTGTGTTAATTTAATGTCCCTTATTATGCTTTCGGGTCTCTCCAAACCACACAGCATAATAAAGTGCTGTAATATATGTTTTAAAAAAAAATCCTTATACTCACCCATCCAGTTCTCAGTGTCATCAGTTTGCCATTAAAGAGGGGATCCCCGGCTGGCTGTCACTCACTAGGCTCGGGAGGATACTTATCAAGCACCCGCAAAGGTTGCAACACATGCCATGATGTCATACCTAGGGAGTGAGGCCCGACGGCAGTCCGAGGACCAGACGGGTGGCGGTGAAAAGAAGAGGCCTTTTACAGTTAAAAAAAAATAAAAATGGCAGACGCCAACATGCTGAATCCGTGTGGAAGTGAATTACAAAGATATGATTTAATTCACTAATCTCAAGTTAGCCCAATTTTGTAACCTACAGCGATGTCTGTGCAATTTTAAAAGCACCATTTATTCTAGTGTTACTGTACATGTACCGAGGCAGAACACTTGTGAGAAAGGGGAAAGCATGATGCAATTTATAGTGTTAAACAGTGTAGGCTGGTTCAGCATGATGAAGGAAAGATGACGAGATCGGTTTCTCCACATCAAGTTTGATAACGTGTGATAAGAAGGAGGATATGGTTGACAGACACTCCTGGATTCTGAACATAGAGGTAGTTTTGAGTATTATTAACACATAGATGGTAAAGGAAGCCATGTGACTATGAATTTGTCCAAGGCCAAAAGGTATAGATGGAAAAGAGTAGGGGTCCAGGGCACAGCCTTGTGGTATATCTACAGAGAGAAGGCAAGATGACAAGATAGAATAGGAATGGGGGACACGCTAAGGGTATGTGCACACGTCCGGATTTCTTGCAGAAATTTCCTGAAGAAAACCGGAAATTTTCTGCAAGAAATCCGCATTTTTTTTTTTTTGCGTTTTTTTCGCTTTTTTTAGCATTCTGCAAGCGTAATTAGCTTGCAGAATGCTAAAGTTTTCCAAGCGATCTGTAGCATCGCTTGGAAAACTGACTGACAGGTTGGTCACACTTGTCAAACGTGACCAACTTTTTACTATAGATGCAGCTTATGCAGCATCTATAGTAAAAGATAGAATGTTTAAAAATAATAAAAAAAATAAAAAAAATGGTTATACTCACCCAGACATCTCCTCAGCGGCGTCCGTTCCTCTTCCTATAGCTGCTGTGCGCGCAGGACCTTCCATGACGTCGCGGTCATGTGAGCGGTCACGTGAGCGGTCACATGACCGCTCACGACCAATCACAAGACAGTGACGTCATCACAGGTCCTTCACCGCACAGCAGCTATAGGAACCGAAGCGGCAGCATGCAGCGGTGAGGCGGGAAGACATCGAGGGTGAGTATAGGACTATTTTTTATTTTAATTCTTTTTTTTTTTTACCAATTATATGGTGCCCAGTCCGTGGAGGAGAGTCTCCTCTCCTCCACCCTGGGTACCAACCGCACATAATCTGCTTACTTCCCGCATGGTGGGCATAGCCCCGTGCGGGAAGTAAGCAGATCAATGGACTCCTAGGTGTGCGGAATCCCCGCAATTCCGCATTTTTAATGAACATGTTGCTTTTTTTTCCGCGATGCGATTTTTTCGCGGAAAAAATCGCAACATTTGCACAAAAAATGCGGAATACACTGTAAATAATGGGAGGCATATGTAAGCGTTTTTTTCGCATTCTTATCACGTTTTTATAGCGAAAAAAACGCGAAAAATCCTGAACGTGTGCACATGGCCTCAATGTTTGGTTAGTGCAGTATGAGGCGATCCTGGAAAAGGCAAGGTCCTTGATGCCAAGGGAAGAGAGGATCTGTATTAGGAGGGAGTGGTCAACTATGGTTGAAGGCAGAGGTTAGGTCTAGAAGGAGGAATATAGATCATTTTCTAATAACTTTGGTGGTTTGTAAGTTGTTTGCTAAAACTGCCCTGACCAAAATTTGCTGAGTGGTGAGGACGGAAGCTGGATTGAAGGTTATAGAAGAGCGAGATGGATGAGAAGTGGTATGGAAAAATCAAAGTGGACGTGTTGTTGGAGGAGTTTTGAGACAAACAATAGTGAAATAGGGCGATAGCTGGACGCAGAGGCTGAGTCTATGGATGGCTTTTGCAGTATAAGCGCTATTGTTGAGCATTTGAAAACAAAAATACCAGAGGTTTAACTTAGGTTGAAAAGATGGGTTAGGGCTGGGAAAAACAGGATGGCGAGGTTGGGGAGGAGGTGGGATGGGATAGACCAAGTGCACAAGTGTTGAGGTGTGACTTGGAGAGAAGAAGAGCAAGCTTTTCAGTGATTGTGGGAAAGAACATTATGGGAGAAGTCATATCTTTTATATGGAGTGGTCGGGTGGTTTTACACTGCTTTTCTTGATGTTGTTTATGTGGTTTTTGAAGTACGAGGCAAAGTCTTCTGCAGAAATGCGGTAGGTGGGAGGGGTCACCAGCGGACGTAGGCTTGCACAAATCCTTCTGTCTCTTACTGCACTACTACACAGACTCAATGATTTTGATAAGTCGAGTCACTTGACCTTGTTTCTATATCAATGACATACAGTAGTTTTGGGCAGCAATTCCTCTATAAAAGACCACTACTGACTGAACCTCTCCGAATAGTAGATGGATGTAGCCGGGTCCAACTGGTTATTGTCAGTTCTGAACTAATGGCACTGATGGACATTTCTGATTTGAAGGGGAAGTATGGTGTGTATTTCATCTGCTGCACCAAGATTACTTGGCCAAACATTGCGTCTACAATTCTCAACATTGCCCATTTCTTTGTACTTGAACAGCACATTGTGAAACCCCAATCTGCTTTGACTTTGTTACCTGGGAGGAACCTTGCTGATGCAAAATGACTGCCTTGTGTCTTGTTGAGCTCAGTTTTCCCATGGTGTATAATAAGTTACATGAAACGGTCTTCCACAACCTCACCTTTTTAGCATTTTGCTGAGCTTCACCAAGTGTGAAGCCTCCTATACAGGCTTTTTCGTTTAGTCTAATAACTGTTTCAACCAGCATATGAAAATGACAATTATCATCAACTTTGTGGTATAACTGCTCCTACACTTGACTAAACTCATACAAAATCCCTGACTTAGTGCAAGTTTAATTGGAAGGAATTGAAGCTGTTTTGAAAGCAGAGAGGGTGGTCATATCATGTACTAATTTCAGTTAGATTTTTATTTTGTTCATTCACGTTTCTGTTAATAGATAAAAATAAACAAACAATTGACACTTCATTTGAAAGCATTCATACTTTATCATTTTTTTTCTAATCTGCCTAAAGCTTCTGCATGTGTGTATATATATATGTATATATATATATGTGTATATATATATATATATATATATATATATATATATATATATATATATATATATATATATATATATATACATACATTATATATATACATATACACACACATTATATATATATATATATATATATATGTGTGTGCGTGTATATATATATATATATATATATATATATATATATATATATATATATATATATATATATATATAGCGCATCGTGATTACTCGCTAATCCCGCCCCCTGCACAGTAGCTCCGCCCCCACACATCACCACACACAATCCCGCCCCCCACCACATTGCCACATGCAAGCCCGCCGCCCACATTACCACACACGATCCCGCCGCCGCCCATATTACCACACACGATCCCGCCGCCCACATTACCACACACAATACCGCCCCCCCACCACATTACCACACACAATCCTGCCCCCCCACCACATTACCACACACAATCCCGCCCCCACCACATTACCACACACAATACCGCCCCCCCACCACATTACCACACACAATCCCGCCCCCACCACATTACCACACAATCCCGCCCCCACCACATTACCAAACATAATCCCACCCCCCACCACATATAATCCTGCCCCCACACATTACCACACGAGGCGCCGTCCCCACACATTACCACAAGAGGCTCCGTCCTCACACATTACCACACGAGGCTCCGTCCTCACACGTGACCACACGAGGCTCCGTCACCACACATGACCACACGAGGCTCCATCCTCACACATTACCACACGAGGCTCCGTCCCCACACATTACCACACGAGGCTCCATACCCACACATTACCACACGAGGCTCCGTCCTCACACATTACCACACGAGGCTCCGTCCTCACATTACCGCACAAGGCTCTGTCCCCACACATTACCACACAAGGCTCCATACCCACACATTACCACACGAGGCTCCATACCCACACATTACCACACGAGGCTCCATACCCACACATTACCACACGAGGCTCCATACCCAAACATTACCACACGAGGCTCCATGCCCACACATTACCACACGAGGCTCCATACCCACACATCACCACACGAGGCTCCGTCCTCACACATTACCGCACAAGGCTCTGTCCCCACACATTACCACACGAGGCTGTCCCCAGACATTACCATACGAGCCTCCGTCCCCACACATTACCACACGAATCCAGTTTGCTTTTGATTTTACACTGTGAATAAAATGCATTAGTATTATTCTGATTTTTAATTATTATTGTTATTAACTTCATTTTAAGTTAATTTACCACCTGCGTAAGCGCTATTGAATGTTGTCATTATATACTTTAGTTTAAACACTAGCAGCGTTAATTAGATAGCAATGAGCATGCTGAGCGTTAGCTGGCTGGAAACCGTGTATATGTATATATATATATGTATATATATATATATATACACCGTATTTTCCGGCGTATAAGACGACTTTTTAACCCCTGAAAATCTTCTTAAAAGTCGGGGGTCGTCTTATACGCCGGTTATCGCCTTGTACGCCGGGTGTATATGGTGATGGTGGTGGTGGTGGTGGTGGTGGTGGTGGTGGGGGGGGGGGGGAGTGGTCCTGATGACGACGAGGGGGCGTCTCACAGGAAAGTGAGTATCCCCCATTACCTCATCATAGCGCTGCAGCGTGGGGTCTCTGTGCTGGGAGCGGCGGCTGCTGTGCTGTGGGGCGGCGGCTCCTCTTCTGCAGTGTGGGGCCTCTGGTGCTGTGGGGCGGCGGCGTATCTTCATGCAGTCGGGGCTCCTCCGGCATCTCCTTAAAGCTCGGAGGCCCCGCTGTCAGCTCCATCGGTACAATGCGGTGGCCTCCGGGAAAATGGCCGCTGCTCAGATTCAGATCTCGTGTCCCGAGATCTCGGGACGAGATCTGAATCTGAGCATGCGCCGCCCCCAGCGGCCATTTTCCCGGAGGCCACCGCATTGCACCTATTGATCTGCCTCCGGGAAAATGGCCGCTGCTCAGATTCAGATCTCGTCTCCAGAGATCTCGGGACGAGATCTCAATCTGAGCAGCGGAGGCCACCGCATTGTGCTGATGGAGCTGCCAGCGGGGCCTCCGAGCTTTAAGGAGATGCCGGAGGAGCCCCGACTGCATGAAGATACGCCGCCGCCCCACAGCACCAGAGGCCCCACACTGCAGAAGAGGAGCCGCTGCCCCACAGCACAGCAGCCGCCACTCCCAGCACAGAGACCCCACGCTGCAGCGCTACGATGAGGTAATGGGGGATACTCACTTTCCTGTGAGACGCCCCCTCGTCGTCATCAGGACCACTCCCCCCCCCCAAAAAAGGCACATATTCACCGGCCCTATAAGACAACATAGGGTGTATAAGAAGACCCCCGACTTTTAAGAAGATTTTATATTTTAACTGGTAAAGTTGGGGGGTCGTCTTATACACCCAGTCGTCTTATACGCCGGAAAATACGATATATATATATATATATTTATGTGTAAAACTAAAAGAACGTAATTGTAAATTTTTATTAAACACAAAAATGTCTCTAATATGCAAACTAAATGTAGCCTAGCGCTAAAATCAATTACCTACTCCAAACCAAAATTAACACCCGCTATTACTATCTCAATTTATGCCGACTGCTAACTCTAAAACATAATTATCAATACAGTTTTTGATTATTAGCTTAAGCAAAAAAAAAAATCAGGAAAGAAAAAAGCAAACTGGTAGGATAGAGGGAATTTAGGGCACTTGGAGGATCATATGGGCTCTGGTGAGGTGCTTAAGGGGCTAAATTACTTTTCGTAACAGACATGGAGATGAAGCATAACACTGACAGGAGTGAGGAGATCAAAGGCAGGGATGGCCATTTCTCCTGTCATTATGAGGCTTGTGACTGGCGAGTGGGACAGCAGACATTGGTCCTGCAGCTTAGCTAGGTGCCGATAAGCTGGCTGGGACGACAGGTGCCGGTGATATCCTGTCACTAATCTGTCATAACTGAAATGCACATAATGTTGCGGAAAGCAGCACTCGACCATGACGTACATTTACATCATAGGTTGGTAGGGAGTTAATAAGACAGAGGCCTCTGAGCATGTGCAGAACAAAGCTTTGCACTCTTTCTACATGTGCAGAAAGCTGTGCTCCCCATGGATATTCTACTCTATACCTGGAGATGCCAGGGGTGCTGAACCTCAGAAAAGGTGGCTTACTCCCCGTCTTTCTGGATGCTGTGATCTGGAGATAGAATGGCAGTACTAGATGAAGGTCATCTCCAGGAACATAGGAGTAGAGAGTTTCGAGCCGAACATCATAAGACCCGATGTGTCAAAAAAAGCAACAGGTGAACGAACCTGACAGGATGTGACAAGCTGGTGGTCATTTTTTTGTACTGTAGAGATTGGCTCCTTAGAAAAGACTAGATTAAATGTTTAATTAAAGCTATTTGGGAATTTATTGTCACATTTCTCTGTATTTCCAAACAACACCTGAAAGTGTGTGTACAGTTCAAGCAAATTTATACATAGAAAAAAAAGATTCTTAACCTACCTGAATGCTTGCACTGTGGTTGGGCATCCCAGATGACAGCGATATCAAAACTGTGAAACAAAATTACACTTTATCATGTGATGCCATGAAATAAAGTTGTTTTAGATAACTTCCTAATACATTTCACCCTAAAGCAATATTTTAGAGACCTACAGGGGTAAAACACAACAGAATTCATACTTAAAAGAATTACATCTTGAAAACCTTTTGTAACACGTAAGAAAGATCCGTTTTGCTGACTTGAAAATTTAACTAAGGATTCCAATCCTGCTCCACACTTCTATAGAGTGTTCAGAAAGAAAAAGGATCCCATAGATAGGTGATAGGAACAATTTCCCCCATCTCACGTATCCCCCTTACCTGACCTATCTATTATGGTAAACGGCATCACGCTCTCTCCCGCACCTGAGATACGATGCCTCGGGGTAGCTCTCGACTCTGCCCTGTCCTTCAAACCGCACGTCCAAACTCTTGCCACCTCCTGTCGCCTCCAACTCAAAAATATTGCCAGAATCCGTCCCTTCCTCAGCCCACAATCTACCAAAACTCTTGTGCATGCCCTCATCATCTCCCGCCTTGACTACTGCAACACCCTCCTCTGTGGCCTCCCTGCTTACTCTCTTGCACCACTCCAGTCTGTCCTCAACTCTGCTGCCCGGCTAATCCACCTCTCTCCTCGCTACTCCCCTGCTTCTCCCCTCTGCAAATCCCTCCACTGGCTCTCAATTCCCCAACGAATCCAGTTCAAACTACTAACACTGATCTACAAAGCCAACCACAACCTGTCCCCTCCCTATATCTCTGAACTAATCTCCCAATACCTTCTCTCACGTAATCTCTGATCCTCCCAAGACCTCCTACTCTCCTCCACACTTATTCGTTCCTCACACAACCGCCTCCAAGATTTCTCCCGAACATCCCCCATCTTCTGGAATTCCACACCTCAACACGTCCGACTATCCACCACCCTCGGATCCTTCAGACGGAACCTGAAAACCCATCTCTTCAAGAAAGCCTACAGCCTGCAATAACCATTCTGCCGCCTCGCCATCGCCAGAGCAGCCGCCTCACCACCGCCAGAGCTGCAGCACCTCTGACCTTCTGTCTCTTCCCCATTATCCCATAGAATGTAAGTCAGCAAGGACAGGGCCCTCTCCCCTCTGTACCAGTCTGTCACTGTAAATGTGTTTACTGAAAACGATATCTGTAACTCTGTATGTAACCCCTTTCTCATGTACAGCACCATGGAATTAATGGTGCTATATAAATAAATAATAATAATAACAAGATGTGAATTTCTCTGATACAATATATTATAAAAGTGTCTTAATTTCATAATGATTTATAGGAAAAAAAATTAAACCGGTTAGTCTATTATTATTTTAAGTTATGCTAACATTTTAAGATATTTTAAATTCTGTAAATTTGTTAAGGTTTCCAATTATTTTACTTACCCGCTATTACAGTATTCACACATTCGTACAGGAGAGACATTGCAGATGTACTGTACAGAAGGAAAAGAACCAGTTACAAAAAAGTGTGATAACACGTAAGGTGCAAGAAACTGGCAGAAAGGGGAGAATAAATCAGAAGCACAGCACAGAAGTAACTGGAAGATGAAACCTTTCTCTGATACCAGTCAGGTGGAGGACAGAACTACAGACAACGGAGCACAGAATTCTCTTACCTGTGAATAAGGTTGGTCAGAGGTTCAATCAGTTTTTTTCCCAGCCTTGGTTCCAATGGAGTAAGGGCCCCAAACTACGGTTAATGTGGAAAAACAAAGCAGACAAGTCAATCTATATGAGAACAACCCATATGAATACAAGGGCTTTACAGACTTGTAAAGGGGTCATAGTTCATTTAAAAAAGAAATGGATTGTATGTATCCACAGCCAAGGCATCATACACATTGTTGCAGAAGTAACAGCCAAACTTGGTCTTTAAAAAGGATGTCCACTTTACTTTAAGCATTGCAGATGTGATTTTGCGCCACTCACCAATATAAATGTATAGGTTCTCCTCTTGTACCGGTTAGTGGACCTTTCTCAGTGCACCGCTCTCCTGTTCTCATAATGGCTGCTGATGGAGGAGCTTGTGACCAGAACTGTCCATCTCCCTCCTCCAATGGAGAACAGATTTGCCACATGCAGATTGTTTGGGTTTTTTTTCCAGCTGAACAGGTCTGATCACATACACCCGCCTCAGCAGCAATTATGTGAACAGAAGAGTGCTGCAGTAGGCCGCACTAACAAGTACAGCAATACAGCAATAAGTCTATTATTAAATGCCACATAATCAAGTGCCAAACATTTGTCATAAAAAAAAGTGGACAATCCCTTAGAGGGGTTTATGAGGCAGGAATGGCGGTGATGTATGCGATATGAAGCAGTCTAGTGGGTGTTGTCTCGCTCCATACAACTGTACTGAGCAAGGCCCACCAGACAATTCTGCCCGGGGAACATGTATAATGCATAACGGCTCAGAAATTGGCGAATCCTAGCAGTGCAGAGTGCGGGCGCTGGTGGGATTAATAAGTCTCCAGCCATACAAAGTGACTGCAGACTTACCGTATACACTCGAGTATAAGCAGAGATTTTCAGCCCATTTTTTTTAGGCTGAAAGTGCCCCTCTCGGCTTACACTTCCGTCTTATGGCCTACGTCGTAATGCGTCGTTGTGGAGAAAAAATGCATCCTGCAAAGTTGCCCGCAGGATGAGTTTTTTCTCCATAGACTTGCATTAGCGACGCACTGCGACGTATGGCCACACGTCGCATCCGTCGTGCAACGGATGCGTCGTGTTTTGGCGGCCGCAATGCACAAAAAACGTTCAATGTAACTTTTTTTGTGCAACGGGTCCGCCATTTTCGACTGCACATGCGCGGCCAAAACTCTGCCCCCTCATCCCCGCTCATCACAATGGGCAGCGGATGCGTTGTAAAACTGCATCCGCTGCCCACGTTGTGCTAAATTTAGCACAACGTCCGTCGGTATGCCGGTTTGCGACGGCCCCGTACCGACGGATGTGTGAAAGAAGCCTTATACTCGAGTCATTGTCGGCGGGGGAGGGGGAGCGGCGGCTATGACATACTCACCTGCTCCTGGCGAGGTCCTAGAATCACCGATGGTCTCTGGGCGCTGACAGCTTCTTCCAGCGTTGAGCTGTCACTTGGTACCGCTCATTACAGTAATGAATATGGATGCAACTCCACTCCCATAGGGGTGGAGCCGCATATTCATTACTGTAATGAGAGGTACCGGTGACCACTCAACGCTGGAAGAAGCTATCAGCGCCCTGAGAAGACCATCAGGGAAGCTGCCAGGGGCCGCGCCGGGAGCAGGTGAGTATAATGGGGAGGGTGAGCAGCATTGCGCGATATTCACCTGTCCTCGTTCCACCGCAGGGCTTGGTCTTCCGCGTCCTCTGCTGTGACGCTCAGGTCAGAGGGCGCGATGACGTGGTTAGTGCACACCCTTTGCCTGAACGATAGTGCAGAGGACGCGGAAGACACAGCGGCGCCCGGCGGTGGAACGAGGACAGGTGAATATTGCAAGTGCCAGGGGCCTGAGTGACGAGAGGCGAGTATGACATTTTTTTTTTTTAATTGCAGCAACAGCATATGGGGCAAATATCTCTATGGAGCATCTTATGGGGCCATAATCAGCATTTGTGCAGCATTATATGGGGCAAATATCTCTATGGAGCATCTTTTGGGGCCATAATCAACATTTGTGCAGCATTATATGGGACAAATATCTCTATGGAGCATCTTATGGGGTCATAATCTTATACTCGAGTATATACAGTATTTTAGACCTGATTACCCTTTTATATCTATTCTGAGGTAACAAGAGAGTATAGTGGACACAGATACAGAACTAGATTATCCAATCACTTCCTGGTACAAGGCATTGGTCATCAATAAGACCCTTTATATTATTACTAGTGATGAGCGAGCGTGTTCAGATAAGGTGCTATCTGAGCACACTCGTGCGTTAAGAGTATATCCTGTGTTCTCGAATACTATGTTCGAGTCGTCGTGGCTGCATGTCTCACGGCTGTTCGACAGCAGCAACATATACAGCAATTGCTAAATAAACAGGCAGTCCCTGCATGTGCTGCTGCTGTTGAACAGCCGTGAGACATGCAGGCGTGGGAACTCGAACATAGTAATTGAGAAAGCAGAATATACTCTTAAGGCACGAGCGTGCTCGGATAACCTTATCTGAGAATGCTCACTCATCACTAATTACCTTTTATCATTGCGATAAGGAATGTGCAAAGGAACCAAACAGGATCACGACACATACAGTGGACAGGGTAGATTTGTGAATGTGTAAGGGACCTGGGCATGACGACTGTTTGAGAATCATTGTCACATACTTGGCAATTCTGTGTTAACAATTTACAACTAGATTTAAAAAAAAAAAATGCATTAAAAAGGCTTGTAGCCATTTCGGTAGAAATGAAACTTCCAGTTTGGCTAACAATCGTCCCCGTGTTTTGTCATTCAGTACGCCTGCAAACACTTTCCTCTGTTTGTCGGAAAAAAAAAAGAAGTCTAGTCACAACGAGGAGTTAAGACTGTTAAATATAAATGAATCTCACACATGAAAATGGCAGGCCGATTCCTTTCATGTCTTGACAAGAGGTGCGAGTTTTAATGCTGTTTAAAGAAGATGTTAATTACATGGGAAGAGAACAGGACACGTGATTATGTTCTTACCAATTTAATAATTTTAATCAGGACCCAGTTGTTAGTAGAGGAAGTCATGAGCTTGAAGAAGAGCGGAGCCAACGACAGGTAGTTTTTGGGGTTTCTACGAGCTAGTTCACAAATAACATTCACCGCTGCAGACTGAACCCCTGGGAGTGGAAAAAATGGCACATATAACCAAATGTGTCAATCTGTGTGGATGACGGCAATCGGAGAAGTGGGCACACACTTACCCGGATCAGGGTCCTCCAGCTTTTCTTTCAGCCTGGGAAACGCTGGGCGCAGAGACTCCGGATACTTCAGAAACACTTTATACATGATCAAAACGGCCTTTTTCCTAATGTATGGCTTTGTGTGAGACATCTACAAGGGGTAAAAAAGGAATTCTGCCAAGTTTGGTAGTAAATACTTTTGCGACCAAAAGTATATTTATCTTGGGCATAAGTATTTACATAGATTTTTCTGGCTAACATGATGCCACAATATACCGGTAATTTTTTTTTATTGTGCTCGCTAATAATGCGTTGGACTTAGGCTCTGTTCACATAAGAATCAGGAGTTCCATTTTTAACAGAGAAATAAGAGCTTTTATAAAATGGATCTTAATGGATCTTGAATGATCTCGTTAAGAAAGCCTAAAAATTATTTTTTGGAATCGGGTAACTGAAGACCAATACATAAGTTTGGTACATTCATGGGTAGATTTCTTCTAATAGGGTTCATCAGAGATCTTTTTTGCTATAGATTGCAGATTACTCTACTATTGCCTTAAAAAGATGGAAGCTTAATGCAGACACCAGCACCAATGTGATCAGTGGCCGCACTTTCCGTCATTAAACCACGGTGTGATCAGTTGGAGGAATTCTCTATAAAGCTAATGTAATACTGTAAGGAAAACCATTAACACCAGCTTGTTTCTGTGTATCAAAAGAACGTAACTCTCTAAAGGTGCATTATGTATGACGAGGCCGCTAACCACACAGCAAAAGACGGACATGGTTTACCACTAACTGCTGCAAAGATGAAGCACATCTGGTTCTGCATGGTTTCATACTGAATTCCAGGGGCATGGAGATGAAAATCAGCTAATTCTGAATGATTTACAACGCAAGTGTCTCCCAAATGTAAAAAAAAATCAAATCAAGAGTTGTAAAGGTTCTAGGCCTCACCAATATACAGTGATTGTGCATTCACTAATGAAATGTAAGAGTGAACTTCAGCACCGCTGCCAGGAATTTCACCAAAGCAGCACATCATATGCCTGGCTAGATCGCAAACTGCCCTGCAGATTCAGCATTCTTGGACTTGTTTTTTAAGTTAAACTTACATTCTTAAAAGGAATCTGTCAGCAGGTTTTTGCTATGTAATCCAAGTACAGCATGATGTAGGGGTTAAAACACTGAATTCAGCTTTGTGTCACATCACACTGTGTGCCACCTACTTATAATGAAGGTTTTATCAGCAGGGCCCTATTACTCCTGTGATAAGTAGCTCACTGTCTATAGACTGTGTACGTAGAAAGCCTGATGAGGGCGGGGTTTGCTTTCTCAGCTCTGCTACAAGCTACATCTAAGAACGCCGATCGTGTCAGAACGGCTGCAACCAGGAAACTAAGTATTGATACATCGTTGGGATCAGGGTCTCTTTACCTATATTATGCTGCTCTCAGATGAAGAAGCAAAAACCTTTATACAAAAACTGCCGGATTTCACCCCCTTAAACTATTTATAAGTGCATGTAGATCTTTCAAAATGAATTCCAGCATTATCTTTACATGCATTTCTACACCTAATACCGGTGACAATTAAGGGGATGGTGCCGCGCTGGTGCCCCCTTTTTGAAAGGGATGGAATCGCGCTGATACAGCTTGTTTGTTTGTTTTTTTGAGTGGAAGGCACTTTCAAGGCAGCCTTCCACACAAATAGGGCAGTCGCACAGGGTATGTCTTCATGCGGCAATCCCTTTAAAGTATAGCATATGTTTTCAAAGAGGTCTTCCATGCACTTCACTTACCAGTGTCATGATGTCATTTGCTAAATCTCTGGCCAGGTCGGGAGTGACAAAACAAGACAGCCCGGTCAGGGCCACGCCAGTGTCATACTGATTAGGACTGCTCAGATCCTGAAAAGAAAACATTACATTTGTTACAATAAGATCTAATGCAGATGTGTCATTTTTTTTAAAATGAAAGACAGCAATAAATTGACAGCGGTTCTGTCAAACAATATATCTATAGTATAATAGAGAAAATAATCCAAACTGCTAAGCCATACCTTCCTTATCTGATTGGTGGTCAGCATAATGACATCTGTGCCCTCATGGAAGCATTGTGAAGCAGCCAAGTATCCAATCCTCTGGACAACACAGAAGTAAACCGATGAAAACATAGGACACTCAGATATAGAAGTGAAAAGTCAAGGCTGTTTTAAATCTTACCTTAAAAGTAAACTTTGAGGCGCTCATCACCTCGATAATATTAAATGCAGCCCAGCTGATGTCATATCCCAGCATTTGCAACTGTAGACAGAAGGGAAAAGCAAGGTCAATGAGAAAAATGGCATCAGTGATTTGCATGTACTGGAAGATGTCATAAAGCATGGTTCTGTGGGATATTGGACATGCCAAAGGGAAATCTGTATTATTGCGGTACACAGCTCTCTGTCTGTGCCCTGTTAGGCTCTATGGACATCACAGAGCGGTGAACAGTCTACGGGTCACAGCAGCCACGTAACACTGGCCTTACACATGTGACAGCCATCTCTACCTCAAACACAAGGCTCGGACCGTAATTCAGGGAGAAAGCCAATAGCAGATGGTGGTGGTTAGCCTTCCAGAGGGTAGGGAGGCCCTATACACATTCTCGTAAGACCAGGTCTGCCATTAATCAATTGTTAATTCATTAAAGAGAACATGTCATGTTAAAAAAAAAAAAAAAAAAGAAAAAAAAAAAGGAGATTTTTGTGTACTCACTGTAAAATCTCTTTCTCTTAGCCTCTAATTGGGGGACACAGGACCATGGGTGTTATGCTGCTGTCCACTAGGAGGCGACACTATGCATAATCTGAAAAAGATTAACTGTGGCTCCTCCTGTGCAGTATACACCCCTGGACGGCATCAGCCTTCTCCAGTTTTGTGCAAAAGCAGTAGGAGGAACGTAACATGAATAACAGAATTATGCCTATAAGAAGGCAACTATGTACGAGCTCAAGAAAACAATATGAGAACTCAGTTACAACGGCCCGGAAAGGGCAACAGGGTGGGAGCTGTGTCCCCCAATTAGAGGCTAAGAGAAAGAGATTTTACGGTGAGTACACAAAAATCTCCTTTACTCTGTCGCCTCATTGGGGGACACAGGACCATGGGACGTCCTAAAGCAGTCCCTGGGTGGGAAGCAATGGACGAATATTGTGCAGACAGACCCCTATACTTAGGGCACCGCCGCCTGCAGGACACATCTACCCAGGCTCGCGTCCGCTGAGGACTGGGTATGAACCCTGTAGTGTTTAGTAAACGTGTGTAAGCTAGTCCAAGTGGCCGCCTTACACACTTGTTGTGCCGAAGCCTGGTGCCGAATGGCCCAGGAGGCCCCTACCGCCAGTGTAGAGTGTGCCATAATACCGGCTGGAAGAGGAGAATTCTTAAGGCGGTAGGCCTCTCGTATGGTGGATTTGATCCACCTGGCAAGGGTAGCTTTGGAAGCTGGCAGACCATTGTGGCCGCCTTCCGGAAGGAGGAAAAGAGAATCAGACCTCCGGAAGGACGCATTCCTAGACACGTATATACGCAATGCCCTGACAAGGTCAAGCGTATGCAGAGCCTTCTCCACTCTATGAACCGGACAAAGGGATGGTAGTGAAATTTCCTCATTGAGGTGGAAGTCGGACACAACCTTCGGAAGGAAGGATGGGACCGTACGAAGAACTACCTTGTCCTGGTGAAAAGCCAGGAAGGGCCGTCTGCAGGAGAGTGCTGTCACAGTTCAGACACCCTGCGTAGCGAGGTGATTGCCACCAGGAAAACCACCTTCTGGGAAAGAAGGCGGAGCGGGACCTCCTTAAGGGGTTCGAAGGGTGGTTCCTGCAATGCTGTCAGGACCAGGTTGAGGTCCCATGTTTCTAGTGGTCGTCTGTAGGGGGGAACCAATCGGGAAACCCCCTGAAGGAAAGTCCTTACTTGCGGCTTGGTAGCAATGCGCCTTTGAAAAAGCACTGAGAGGGCTGACACCTGGCTCTTAAGTGAGCCCAATGACAGCCTGGCCTCCAGACCCGATTGGAGAAAACCAAGTACTTTGGGTAGGGAATAAGGGAGTGGGATCTGGCCACGAGATCCGCACCAGGTAAAGAAAGCTTTCCAGGTACGGTAATAAATCTTGGCAGACGCTGGTTTCCATGCTCTGATCATGGTTCCAATGACGTCCGTCGAGAGCCCTGCCTGGGTTAGAACCCAGGTCTCAAGGGCCACGCCGTCAAATTGAGAGCCCCTGAGTTCTGGTGGTAGAACGGGCCTTGTGATAGAAGATCGTGGCGGACGAGGAGACGCCAGGGGGCATCTGCTGTAAGTTGTACGATGTCGGCGTACCAAGTGCGTCTGGGCCAGTCCGGTGCAATTAGGACGGTTGGAACTCCCTCTTGTTTGATCTTCCTCAACACTCTGGATATCAGGGGGAGAGGTGGAAAAATATACAGATGCTGGAACTGGGTCCAGTCCTGAACCAGAGCGTCTGCTCCGAGCGACCGCAGATCGTGTGTTCTGGCCATGAAGTTGGAGACCTTGGCATTGAAGTGGGATGCCATTAGGTCCACATCCGGGGTCCCCCAGCGGAGACAGATGTGTTGAAAAATTTCGGGATGGAGAGACCACTCTCCCGAGTCTATTCCTTGTCGGCTGAGGAAGTCTGCTTCCCAGTTGTCCACACCCGGAATGTGGACCGCCGAAAGAACCGACCCCGTGTCCTCCGCCCAGCGGAGGATGTGTGACACTTCTCGCATCGCCTGGGTACTGTGGGTCCCCCCTTGGTGATTCACATATGCCACAGCCGTGGCATTGTCCAACTGTATTCTGATGTGAGAGGCTGCCAGTAAGTGATGGAAGGCCCTCAATGCCAGAAGGATGGCACGAATTTCCAGGATGTTGATGGGTATGGTCGCTTCCACTGGGGACCACTTGCCCTGTGGTGTAGGTGCACCGCACCCCAACCCGTCAGGCTCGCATCGGTGGTCAGAACCTTCCATTGACCTGTGAGAAAGGATTTCCCCTTTGCTAGCGATGTTGGCTTGAGCCACCAGTGCAGGGACTTCCTGGTTGATGACGTTAGCTCGAACTCCCTGTCAAGAGAAAAGGGATTCCTGTCCCAGAACTTGAGAATGGCTAGTTGGAGAGCTATAGCTGCTGCCATCTTGCCGAGGACTCTCATGGCAAACCGGAGAGATCGAGGGGGTTTGCGGATGAGGGTGCGAACTGCTAGTCGGAGAGCCAGTGCCTTGTCATTGGGAAGGAGCACTAGACCCCTGGAGGTGTTGAATAACATTCCCAGGAAGGTCAGGGACTGACTCGGGGTTGGTGATGACTTTTGTAGGTTGATTAACCAGCCCATGCGACTGAGAGTATCGGTTGTGATTGAGACGCTGAGCTCGCAGTCCTTGAAGGTGGGAGCCTTGATGAGTAGATCGTCCAGGTATGGAACGACTACTATGCCTCTGGAGTGTAGGACGTCCATGGTGGCTGCCATGACTTTGCTGAACACTCTGGGAGCCGTGGCGAGTCCGAAAGGGAGAGCCACGAATTGGTAGTGGTCCTGGCCTATTGCGAACCTGAGAAACCTCTGATGGGCAGGTGCAATGGGTATATGCAGGTATGCGTCTTGTATGTCTATGGAGGCGAGATATTCTCCCTTCTCCATGGACGCAATGATGGACCGAAGGGACTCCATGCGGAAATGACGGACCCGTACATATTTGTTGAGCTGTTTTAGGTCTAGTATGGGCCGTACGCTGCCTCCTTTCTTGGGAACTACGAACAGATTGGAGTAGAACCCTCGGAAGCGGTCGGTCGTGGGGACCGGTACTATGACTCCTGCTTGAAAAAGCGAGGACACCGCTTGGTGGTAGGCACGAGCCTTGGCTGGCGGTTTTGGGGGGACAGAGAGGAAGAATCGGTCCGGTGGGTTGGAAGTGAAGTCTATTTTGCATCCGGAAGACACTAGTTCCATGACCCACCTGTCTTCTGTAATAGGCAGCCAGACTTGATGAAAGAGCAAAAGTCGGCCGCCTACTGGTGTGGTGTCTTCCGGAGTCCGTGAGTCATGATGAGGAGAAAGTCTGAGATTTTCCTCCTCTGGGCTTAGGCTGGCCTGCTTTTGACTGCCAGGTCTTGTCCGACCTTTGCGTCGATCGTGAGTTGTCCCTGCATGGGGAATGGTTACGATTTTCTGCTGGACGCGAGACGGACCAGCTGGAGGAATTCCGAAAGGATCGGAATCGAGTTTGGTTACGCTTCTTGTAAGTGCGTTTAGGTTTCAGTTGGGGAAGAGAAGTACTCTTACCCCCGGTGGCGTTGGATATCATAGTGTCCAACTGTTCACCGAAAAGTCTCCCACTGAGGTAGGGGAGGTGCGTGAGGGACTTCTTTGAGGCTGCGTCCGCTTTCCATTCCCGCAGCCAGAGGATACGCCGAATTGTGATGGCATTTGATGCTATCCCCGCTACTCCCCTTGCTGAATCCAGAGCTGCATGGAGCATGTAGTCTGCTACAACTGCTATTTGAACCGCTTGGTCCGACAGCTCAGGAACGGATGCTTGGAGAGCTTGTAAATTCTTTGCCCAGGCCAGAATGGCCTTGGCAGCCCAAACTGAGGCGAACGCGGGAGCCAGGGATGCCCCTGCTGCCCTGAAAATTGAACGAGGCATGCGTTATACCTGCCGGTCTGCTGCGTCCCTGAGGGTTGAGCTATCTGGCAGTGAAAGGAGGGTCTGTGCTGCTAGCCTAGAGACTGAGGGGTCCACTTCAGGTGGATCTGTCCATTCCTTGGTGTCCTTCTGTGGGAAGGGGTACCTCGCCTCCAGATATTTGCGATTAGCAAATTTTTTCTCAGGCTGTGAGAGCTGCTTTTTAAGGATCGCCTTAAACTCTGGGTGGTTAGAGAAAACCTTAGGCGGCTTCAGAGGTCCTTCAAAGGAAATCTTATGTTCTGGGGCCTCTGGTGGCGGATCAGAAATGTCCAGCACCCGATGGATGGATGAAATTATGTCCTCAACTAGCGCTGTATTGCTAGGAGGGATTGGGATCAGGGACCCCTCCGTGTCTCTGTCTGAGTCAGAGTCACAGATGCCTTCCGAATCCTGTGTATCACTGAGGCATCCCCTGCTGAGTGGGCTGGGGAGGAGGCCTTCTCTGGTCGGGGCTTGCAGAGATCTGCATTGTCTGTCCTTGGAATGGGACGGTCTAGATGACCTGGAGCTACGGTGTCTCTCCCTAGAGGGGGATGACCGTGTGCTATAGGATGACGCAGATGGACTTGATCTATGGGTCCGCTTGCATCCTGACCTAGACGTGGATGTGCCAGGGTCATCTTGTTCCTGAGTCAAGCTCTCCCTTTGCTGGGTAACGGTCATAGCCGGAGCATGACCCTGCAGAGCCTGAAGCAATGTGGAGGTTAGGTTATCTATAGACTGCGTCATAGATTGCGATATCTGAGTAGCCCATTCCGGCGAGGCATTAGACACCGAGGCATTGGCAGGGGCTTCTTGGGGCTCTGACACATTAGTTTGTATACAGTTCTGACAATGCGGGTACATGCTACTACTGGGGAGAGCGGTCCCGCAGGCTGTGCAGAATGCATAATAGCAGTTCTGCCTGGTTCTCTTGGACCTTGAGCCCGGCATAGTGCACAGAGTGCAGAAGTGCTGCCAGCAGAGGACCTTACAGGGGTAGAGAAACCTATAGGGGAGCCTTATAGGTAATATGGATTCACAGCTGAGTAAAAAACCCAGCTGTGATCTTAACCCACCAGTGTGCCCCTAGGTCCAGCGCCGAAGATCCACAGTCCTGTGCCCCCCGGAGACTGGCTGCCTGGTCCTGGTCCTGCAGACCGGGAGATGCAGGGTTAATCTGCAGCCGAAAATGGCTGCTGAGACAGAGAGGAAAGGAGGAGAAGGGGGCGGAGAGCTGGAAAAAGGCGGCAAGGCTGTGTAAAAACGCGCCCTTTCGGTCTCGATCCACCCCCTTTATGACACTGTAGAGTGTCATATTTGTCATCCGGGGGGGCGGAGAGGAGGCGGCAGCTTCAGCTAGGCCGAAGCAGGGGCCTAAATTAGATGCCTGAGGCCCAGAAGGGCTCCAGGCCGGCGCGAAAGTCCGGGAGGGGGTCGGATGTGAACCGGACCCCTCCGGATTTAAAGGCAGGATGGCGGTGGGGCTATAAGCGGAAGGGGGAGCCCGGTAGGGGTCTCCCTGAGGCAGGATAGAGCTGGTGCTGCCGCAGAGACAGGGGCGCAAGGAGCCCTGTGTCTGTATGTGCCATGCCTGCCAGCACTCCCCCCGGCCCCAACAGGAGCCCGCAGCTGGGCTGGGGTCCCTGGATGCAGGCGTAGTGTGCTGGCCCATTGCTGGGAGCTGTAGAATGCTGCCTGTACAGGCCCTACCTGAGGTGTCTCAACCTAATACCCCCAGAGGGGGATAGGGAGGGTGCTGTTATCACCTTCAGGGGCCTTTATCCTCGCCTCGACCTCAACCCAGAAACCAAAAGGAATTGGGGAAGGAGGAGGGGTCTTGACTTCGAACCAGCACCCGAGGGACTGGGGAAGGAGCAACATGGGGAATAGCCATCTCTACTTCAACTGGGCACCCCATAATAGGGGGCCGAGGAAGGAGCCATGCCGGAGTCTCACAGGAGACCCTCTTTTCTTCATCTGCAATCCCGTTGGAAAAAACGTAGTAAAAATCTTTTAGGTGTGCCTCCTATGCGACACTAAGCAAAAACTGGAGAAGGCTGATGCCGTCCAGGGGTGTATACTGCACAGGAAGAGCCACAGTTAATCTTTTTCAGATTATGCATAGTGTCGCCTCCTAGTGGACAGCAGCACAACACCCATGGTCCTGTGTCCCCCAATGAGGCGACAGAGTAAAAGCTATTAACCAGCAGAAATAGGGTTAATCGGCAGGGTAATGGTGCTCTGACAGCATGTGGAACTGAGAACCCAGCTGCCAGAAGGAAATTAAATTTATTCCCCACCTGGCAGTGTTTGGCGTTCAGGCATAGGGGTGGTACCGGACGGGGTCAGTCACTGATCAGTGTATGGAGAGCGGTGGCTGAAACCGCACCCCCGCAACTGACTGACAGCAGCTCAGGATTAGAGCCGGCTGTCAATCAGGGCAGTTACAGCCACCGCTCTCTATACACTGAGAGGTGACAAAAAGTTCCAGCCGTAACCCTATGACTGATAACTTTATTCCTCCCGAAAGGCTCAGGCTATGGCTGCATGGTTTCAGAAAGCCATTACCCTGCAGTTTAACCCCATATCTGCACATTTACATGACAAGTTCCATTTCCGTTCCCTTATATGACTGAAGAAGAGCTTGCAGCGATATTCTAAGTATTGTTTTTTTGTTTATTCTCACAACCATATTGTTTGTCACTTTAGAATTCGCTGTTCAGAAAGTGACTATTCCTTCAACGTAATCAGATAGGGAGCATGTCATCACGTTAATATCGGCACTGCAAAAATACTGAAAACCATCAATCAAAACAAATAACATCCAAAAATAAGGTAAAATTAGGTGCTCAGCATATGTTCTGTTTCACCAAGATTTCATGGCACTTGGTTGTCACATGCATGTCCACATTCACCGCTGCAGCCAATCACTGGGTAAGGAGCACAGCAGAAGTGACATCACTGATGGAGGCCATTTGCAAAGAATGGAGTACTTGAGCAGCCTGTCTTAGCAGGTGCCAAAGTCTAGTCTATGCACACAGAATGATCATAATCCCCAAACCATCACTTATATACACACACAAGACTTAAGTGGAACACTAGAAAGGGGTCACTTATATAACCGGGAAAATAATCAAGTCTGGGCTCTCTATATATTGGGGAACTCCAGGTCCCAGGACACTTGATAATAAGATTCAGATAAAGTGGATACTCATGCTGACATATTACAAGCAGCAGCTGCAAGCACTTGCTGTAAAACAGATCACAAGACTAGGGGAAATACGAATTATCAGGAATCTCGTGGTAAAATATCTTCCGGTACTGTCCTATTTCTGCACATAGATGGGCTTCTGAGGTTGTTAAAGGGAATCTGTCATCAAGATTTCATAACATTCTTTATAAGAGCTACGTGTGCATATTAAGACAAAATCCAGCAATATCTTTACATGGCCAGTCTGCTCCCGTTACTGATAAATTAGTGTTTGTATTGTTATGTAAATGACTATGGAAGACCTGACGCCCTGTATCTCCAGCTCTATTCCCTGCCCAGTGCCACCTCCTCCTACATAACCTACTGCCTCAAAGTGGCAAGGAGGGGATGCCAGCACTGGGTGGGGAATAGAGCTCGAGTGACAGAGGCGTCAGATCTTCCAAAGCCATTTACATATCAAAACAAACATTGATTTCTCAGTAATGTAGGAGCAGACTGACCATGTAAAGGTATTGCTGGACTTGTCCTTGTAAAAGCTGTATGCCCATTTAGATAGTTTCAGGGGTGGAATACTGCGGACAGCTTACCTTTAAGCTTTTATGTTAAAAGGAAAAATAACAGTCATAACTTAAATTTGGCTAAGAGTTTAAATTAACCAGTGACAAGTTCCTCTGGTTACAGCTTCACAGTCAACTTTAGTATGGAAATAGAATAGTTTAGTGATGCTGCAGTCAGTAGCTCTTATTTGTTGGGGAGATTCTGATCACTTATACATGACCGAGTTCTCACGCGCTACATGAAACACTGGAGTTGCCGGCAGATCACTTTTTGCCAGAGACTGATGGAGATGCTAGAAATGGATGAAGGCGGCGGCAGGCGAGTATGACACAGGGGGCAGGGGAACTACATTTAAAACACCACTCCAGCAGTGCAACGAAGAAGAAACAACTGGAGTGGTGCCTTAAGACTTCTATGCACATCGGTCTAAGCATGGAACGCAATGTACAGACTGGCTGTGGCTCCATAGACATATGAAGCTGCCACGCTCAGGTCGGGAGACCTGCGGTCAGTCCGTGCATTTGGGTCCATGATCATACCAATTTGCACGGATGTCTGAAGCAGTCTTTAGGCCAAGTTTACACGGTCAGTATTTTACATCAGTATTTATAAGCCAAAACCAGGAGAGGAACAACCGGAGGAAAAGTATAATAGAAACATATGCACCACTTCTGCATTTATCACCCACTCCTGGTTTTGGCTTCCAAATAGAGCGTGTGAATCCAGAGAATGTCTTAACTTAACTGCACTGTGTGAATATAGGGTCACACAACATCAAAAACTGTATCTAACAAAACCCCACTGGCCAACAGCATAAAAACTGCAGTATAGCCCAATTTTCATTGCAGATTTCATTCATTGCTATGCAAAGAGCACCTGCACAAGGCCGGGTGAGGTCTATGTGCTACTTTACACCAGTGACTTTCCACCTGAACTTCAGGGTCTGTGAGGAAGGAGAAGGTGTAGGGTTCAGGAGATAGAAAGCACGATTGTGTGCAAGTAATAGCACGCAGCGTCTGCAATACAGACAGGGGGACGGACATCGTCCATGCAGACCAGCCTTAGAAGGAGCCATTCTGGGACGGGCAGTCCACATACAAAAAGAAAACACACACGTGAATTCATTTTTAATTATAACCAGGGCTGTGGAGTCAGAGTCATGGAGTCGGAGTTAGTTTTGGTTGGAGTCGGAAGAAATGTACCGACTCCAGCTTTAAAAAAAAAATGTATTAATATTTCATAATTGAACTTTCATATGAATTTTACAAATATTACTCAAATATATATGTTCTATCAAACTATGAACAACAGTGATAAGCAGTTCTGCTGGAGATAGAGACATTTCTTACTTCTTGTGTGTCACTGTTCTCCACTGCCCTTATCTAATCTTATACTTGGTTAACCTCATGCTGCCCCAACCCCCCTACTTACAATGTATGAAACTGAAAGTGAAAATGTGTTGCAAATTTTTAGTAGTAAAGCTCCTCCTCTAGACTAGATGTTTACTAGGTGTGTGTCTTCCAAGCATCTCACAGCTGCTACTCAGAAGAGGAAGACTGTAAGAAGTATTATCCTTTCAACAAACTTTGCATCAGTTAACTGTGAGTACATGAGGAATAACAGTATTACTGACCACTATGTATCAGTTGTACGACCTGGCAATAATTTTGTACAATTGTTTTTAGGAACAACAATTGTCATTTGGATTGTGAATGCAGAATTAAAAACCTGAGAATGTCAAAGAAGCGTCACATTAAATCAGCTGTATTTGAACATTTCACCATCACTCAAGATAGAAAACATTATGTCTGTCAGTGTATGACAAATGATCCAGACGAAAACAAATGCTGTGAAGCCAAGATCAGTGCATATTCAGGCAAAGATAAAAATGCTCCTACCAGAGCTTCTAATCTAGAGAGACATTAAGGCCGCTTTCACATTTGCGGTTGTGTCCGCAGCGTTTCTTCCGCAAATATCTGCATGCGTTGTGTATTCCTATCTTTAACATTATCGACGCATGCGTTTTTCTATGTTCGCGTTTTGCCGCGTTTGACGACGCATGCGTCGTCTAGCCATCTGCGTCTTGGCGTGGAAATGCAACATGTAGTAATTTTTAGAGGCGTCATTTTGCCGCCTGGAAACGTATGCGGCTGATTGTGCAAGGTTTGCGCCAAAAAAACGCATTGTAGTCTATGTAAACGCATGCGTTTTTCAGTACATGCGTTTGCTTGCGTTTGCCGACGCATGCGTCTCAATTGAGAAAAACATGTCTAGACACTGATAAGCCACCCCCCACATACAAGGTGATAAAGGGAGGGTGTGGACAGTTGCAGGTCACTACTCATCAGACTGCCTTGCAGACGAGACGCCCCACAGCCCCTTGGAGCAGCAAACAAGCCTCAGAACTATGTGAGTATATCCTATCCAATGCATTTCTTTTCTATAATCTGTGTCTATATGCCCTAATTTCTGTCATTCCTTTCTTTCTGCACACATCAGAATGTCTTCTTCTTCTGATGAGGAAACGCCTGGGCCTGCACAAGGGGAACATGTCAGCGAAGTGAGTATTCACCTCCTCAGATTGGTAAGTATTCACTGTCACATCTACACATATGACAATGTATATTTTCCCTTTATCAGACCACTTCTTCTACAGCGGAAGAGACTGGGCAGGAGACTGGGCAGGAGCAGCGTAGTCACGGCCGGGCAACACGGCGGCATCGTGTAAGTATAGCTGGCTGAATGTGTATTGTATCCTCACTTAATAATTCTTGAATCTTCATTTCTTTCTACTTCTCTCTTTCTTTCCCTTTTGCTTCAGCAACAGTGTTTTTTTTTACTTCAATATTCATGCCATTCCTCTGATTCTGTTTTCTGTCTTCCGTATGTGAACGCCTCCTATATTAATGTACTTTTTGTTGTTAGGTTCCAGAGGAGGATGAGGACCTAATTGAGAATGAACACCTCATGTCCCTGGTTCACGAGCGAGTCGCATTGTGGGACACCCGGGATCCACTGCACGCCAACAATGTGACGATCCGGAGGCTTTGGAATGAGGTGGCCGCAGCGTTGTGGGATGGCTGGGCCAATGCCCCGGCTCGGGTCCGTTCTGCATTTGGTAAGTATCGCAATGCAGTGTGATGTAGTCAATACCTTGGCCATGCTCACACAACTGTGTATGATGTGAGAAAGTCATTACTTTTTCACAGCACATACAGTTGTGTGACCATGGTCAAAAGACCATTGTCCTAACTATTATGTTTTGTTTTGCCAACAGTGTCAAAAGTGAAAACACGTTGGAGATCGATGAAGGACCGCTTCAACAAGGACCTGCGCCAAGAGAGCCAGCTTCCAAGTGGTTCTGCAGCAAGGATACGCAAATACAAGTACCACCGCATCCTTGCGTTTTTGAGACCGGTCCTTGCACGAAGAACGTAAGTATATTGGTTAAAAAAGAAAAAAAAAAGTGGTGTTTAATGCAATTTTTTTGGGTGTCATTATTTCAAATCAGTATTTTTAATCCAAAACCTTGAGTGATTGATAGATGCAGAAGTGGGGTACGTGTTCTTTGAATACTTTCCCTCACATAGTTCCTCTCCAGGTTTTGGCTTACCAATACTGATTTGAAATACTGAGCAAATACTGAGAGTGTGACGGCAGCCTGCACAACAGATCTATACTCAGCAAGTTAGGTGTCAGAAATAATGAATTCAGGATGCCAATGGCTCCTCAATTCATTTTTCCTGACACTTGTCCTGGTGAGTATACAGGTGGCTTGTATGTCCTCTGTCGTCAATTCGTATTTCCCATCAGTATTTGTAATCCAAAACCATGAGTGGTTGATAGATGCAGAAGTGGGGTACGTGTTCTTTGAATACTTTCCCTCACATAGTTCCTCTCCAGGTTTTGGCTTACCAATACCTTGTATAGAGATATGGCTTGTATTGCCTCCATCGTCTCTTCATATTTTACATCAGTTTTTTTAATCCCCAAGGACTGGTCGATGCATGCAGAAGTATAGCATGTTGTTTTATGAAACGTTTATTCCTACTGTTGAACTCCTGGCTTGCAAATTCTGATGTAAAATTCACTACAAATAGTGTTAGTGTGACCTTTCCCTATCTGAATGTTTATCGAACTGTTGAGATCTTTTTGCATATGTTTTGTAATAATTTATTTTTTTTTTTTCCCGCAGCACTTGGAGCTCAACTGTTGGCCCAGGTTCTGGAGCGGTCCTTCATCAGTCAGCCACGGACCCGTCCCAGCCATCCTCCAGCGCTGCAGCAAGTGGGCCTGCCACACAACCTGGAGACCAGGAAGCTGGTCCATCAGGTGTTCCCCTTCCCCAGTCCTCTGCCTCTAGCCAATTTTTTAGGGGCTCCTCCCGGCAGCGGCAGAGGGCCGCGGACAGGTCACTCATGCCCGAGTTTTTACACTTGAGCTCGGTCTTCCATGAGGGACTCAAGGCGATGGGTGACCGACTGGATACTGCCATTAGTCATATGAGCACACGTATCCAGGAGGTTACCACAGCCCTTGCCCAAGTGAAAGCCGACCTCCAGAGGCCAGCACATCATTTTTTTAATCAGGTAGAACAGGGCATGTCGGAACACCTTAGTCCTGAGCTCCAGATTACTGTTATGCAGGCCTGCAATGCTGCTTACGTGCAGGCTATGCAGCAGAGTCGGTATTTTCAGCAGACAGTGGGGGCATTTCCAACAGTGCCCACACTGTCACGCTTTACATCAATGCCGACATCTGCTGCATACCACTGCACGGCCACCTCCATTCCAAACACTGCCGGACCGTATTATAGCACCACCACCATGCCCAGTGCAGTGGGTCAGCCCACCGCCACCACCATGACAACTGCTGCTCCTGCTTGGGCCTCCTCCACTGCCACCAGCATGCTGCCGCCGCAGGACCCTGGCCTGGCGTTCCCCGCCACCACTACTAGACTGCCATTGCCGGACCCTGCCCTGGCTTTTCCTGGCACCACCACCAGACTGCCGTTGCCGGACCCTGCCCTGGCGTTTCCTGGCACCACCACCAGACTGCCGTTGCCGGACCCTGCCCTGGCGTTTCCTGGCACCACCACCAGACTGCCGTTGCCGGACCCTGCCCTGGCGTTTCCTGGCACCACCACCAGACTGCCGTTGCCGGACCCTGCCCTGGCGTTTCCTGGCACCACCACCAGACTGCCGTTGCCGGACCCTGCCCTGGCGTTTCCTGGCACCACCACCAGACTGCCGTTGCCGGACCCTGCCCTGGCGTTCCCTGCCACCACGACAACCAGCCCGCGCAAAACAAGGAAGGGGAAAGGCAAAAAAAAACAAAAAAACATAGCTATCCCTCCCCCCTCACCTCCCAATGTGTCTGTAATGTCTGGTTTGTCTCACCCTTCCAGTGTGTCTCAGCCCTCTCATGTGTCTAGCCCTATCCCTGAATATCCTGACCCCAGCAGTTTCATTGCGCCTTCTCCTGCCACCCCTATGTCGGCTACAATAAGCCAGACCTCACAACTCAACACCCCACAATATCGGCACTCAACCCCAAGCAGGCGCAGTTAATTTTTTTGTTTTTGTGTTTAATAAACCTGTGTTTTGCCCCAATGAGGTTTGGTTAATTGTGTATTTCGCCGCCGTCACCACACACCGTGCGCCAACAACAAATAATGCGTCAAACACTTTTTTGGGGGCCACCTCCAACCTACAGTACTTAATTAACAGAACACTGAAGCTTGGTGTGTGTTTGTTTAAGAGATATGAGGTTGCCCCCCCAAAAAACACTTGTATTTTCTCCAAAAACAGTTCTTTCTGTTTACTCCGTGACTTTTGGTAGCACACAGAAGACAAAATGGTGGTAATACACAGCACAAGTGTACTCAACAGGTCGTGTCTTATCAGAAACATTATTTATGACCCCTGACCTGCTGATTTTAGAAATGCATTATATTACCTCCATTTTATCTTATGGGTACATATACATATATTTCACACAAAGTGAAGGGTCAATGTACGTCATACATGACATATCTATACTCACCCGGACAAGTGTCACGAAAAATGAATTCAAGAGCAATTAGCATCATAAATTCATTATTTCAGACACCTGACTTGATTACTATAGATTTGTGGTATAGGCTGCCGTCACACTCTCAGTATTCGCTCTGTATTTTACAGCACTATTTGTAAGCCTAAACCTGGAGTGGAGCTATGTGAGGAAAAGTTCAATAAACACATATGCACCACTAAAAGCATTTAACTACCACTCCTGGTTTTGGCTTACAAATAATGCTGTTAAGTACTGGACAACTACTGCGACAATAACCGACATCGTCTATACAGCCTGCGGCAAATAGCTAATGGTGAAACAAGACAGCACTCAATGACGTCAAGAACCTAAGCCCAAAAACCCAAAGTGGTTTGTTAAGGAAATAGATAGGAGACATGGTGAAGAAAGTAAATCACAATTATTTTATTAGAAAAAACATTAACATTCCAAACATAAATTTGCAGACCCGAAACCAGCAGTACATTTTACACCATATTGTCCTGCCATGGCACACGTCCAATGTCAGAATCAAAAAAGGCTGCAAATTGGTCCCGCATGTGGCCTACTTCAACTGTTGACCGCAGCGGGTGATGACGGTAATCAGGCAAAGGGTTTGCAACAGGTTCATCAAGTTCTATGGTGGGTCGCTCCTTAGCCAGAATGAAATTGTGGAGAACCACACAGGCTTTAACCACCTCATCCACTGTCTCCATTTTTAGATTTATTGCAGTTGCTAGAATGCGCCATTTGGACACCATAATCCCAAAGGCACACTCTACTGTTCTGCGTGCCCTGGTTACTCTGTAGTTATAGATCAGTTTTGTGCGGTTCAAGTCCCGACTTGAATAGGGCTTCAGGAGATTTTCACTCATCTGAAAGGCCTCATCCCCAACCATTACAAATGGCAGCGGTGGGCCTTGAGTGTAGGGGAGTGGTCGTGGCTGTGGGAAATTAAAATTTTTGCCATAAACACGTCGGCCCATATCAGAGGTTTTAAAAGTCTGTGAATTGTTGCCACGGCCAAAAGCACCAATGTCCACAGCAATGAAGCGACAGTCCGCATCGGCTATTGCCATAAGAACTACTGAAAAATATTTTTTGTAGTTGAAGAACTGTGATCCCGTTCTGGCTGGTTTGGTAATCCGGATGTGCTTCCCATCCACCGCACCCAAACAGTTGGGAAAATCACAAACAGTCCAAAATTTGTCAGCAATTTCTTTCCACATGTCCTCCGTGGGTATGGGTATAAATTCCTCACGGAGAATGGTCCATAAAGCCCGGCAGGTTTCAAGAACAATTCCGGACAGCGTGGAAATCCCAAGGCGGTACTGGAAATGAAGGGATGACAAGCTCTCTCCAGTTGCAAGAAATCTGTAGCAAGAATAAATAATTTACAAAATAGGCAAAAAAACATCAGACCTGCAAAAAATTTTGGGTAGCTTTTGTTTAGAATTATTACGTACCTTAAGGTAACCAGGAGACGTTCCTCTGGTGGAATGGCTCTACGGAGCTGTGTGTCCTGTCTCCGGATGGCTCCTTGGACACGATCAAGCAAATCCCGGAAAGAGTCTTGTGACATCCTGGTATATTCCGGGAATTTTTCTGGGTTCTCATTGAGCTCACATACAGGGTGTGATATGCACCACGGCTCTCACGCAGTTCTACAATGGGGTGTTGCCAAAACTGCCTACGCCGTGTCCTTCTCTGTCTTTCCCGGTTTCGGTGTTGCTCCCAAGCAAACGCACATGCCAGAAAAATCTTGATGCTCAGATCCAGTTTGAAGTAATAGCTATCCATGTGAAGATCCATCTTGTCACAGGACACAGGAGCAAAATCTGAAGATTTCAGCTGTCCTAGGGTCTATATATAGATTTCACATAATACACGCCCTCTCTAGTCCCATTGGCTGGTTCTTGCATCTAGATTTTTTCTCTGGTAAATTTTTGCGACATGCGCACAAAAAATGCAAACGCATGGAAAACGCAAGCAAAAGCATGTAAACGCAGCGTTTTAATGACGCATGCGGTAACCGTAAGCGTTTTAAAAACGCTGCGTTTACACGCGTTTTCCGTGTCCTTGCGTTTGCGGATTAAACGCTGCAGATTAAAACGCTAATGTGAAAGTAGCCTTACAGCGCTTTCATCCAGAAGTACTGAAAGCAGTGGATGAGAAAGACTGCACCCAAACCAATGAACCAGTGCCCAGCTCTTCCAGCCAAACAAAGGAGCAGAGAACTTTGCAGCCATCAGTTGCAAGATATTTTGTCAGTGACAAAGTTACTGTGACAATGACAGTAGATACATTTAAAAAACAGATCATAGAGCTTGTTGTAAAGGATAGTGTGCCTATTTCATTATTTTCATGACCAGCTTTTATGTGTCTGAATGGGGAAATGGCCCGCAAGCTTGGGGGAGAGAGGGGGAGAGAGGGGGAGAGAGGGGGAGAGAGAGAGAGAGAGAGAGAGAGAGAGAGAGAGAGAGAGAGAGAGAGAGAGAGAGAGAGAGAGAGAGAGAGAGAGAGAGAGAGAGAGAGAGAGAATTAGAAAATTAGTTATCGAAGAAGCTTTTAAACAAAAGGAAGAACTTAAAAAAACTCTCTTTCTGTTTCTTAAAATGGTGCCTGCACACGTCACAGAGTGAACTATTTTGCCATCAATGTCCGATTTGTTTGTGACAAAAATGAAATAGTTACCAAGACATTGGCAGTAAAAGACACCAAAGCTCATCACACCAGTGAGTTTCTCCAGGTCTTGGTGGAAAAGGCTCTGCAAGACTACGAACTTAAAAAAGAGCAAGACTTTCTGTCGTAACTGACAATGCTTCAAATATGATAAGTACTATTAAGCTAATGAATGAGAGTAATGATGGTGACCAGCAGCTAGAAGAACATTCTGGGTCCACAGACACAGAAATGTTTGAAATAGAAGAACACAGTATTGTAACTGAGGAGCAAACTGAAGTTGCTTCAGATGAACAGCAACATGATAGTTTAGATGATCTTGTTGAAACTGTGTCAATACGTTCTTTCATTCATCACATGCACTGTGTTGTGCATACGCTACAGCTGGCTATAAGAGACAGTCTGCAAGAAGGACATGCTGCTGCACTGATTGGCAAGGTGAGAAAATTGGCTACTGTTGCCAGAACCCCTAAAGTTGACTCAATTTTGAAGAGACGTGCTGGAAAAGGGGCAATTATTGATCAAGCCACACGATGGGGCAGTACTTACTTAATGATTCAGCGCTTGGTTGAACTGAAAACCTTTCTTGTAGACATGGCTAACCCTCAACTGACGCTAAATTAAAGTCAGTGGAATCAGGTGACTGCGCTGGAAAAATTGCTAGAGCACCCATTTACAGTGACTAAAAAATTACAAGCAGAGGACTTAACTCCAGGTATTTTCTTAAAGGAGTGGAAGAACCTGATGTTTCGCCTGTCCCAAAGAGGAGGGTTAATTGCAAGTGGCATTGCTACATCATTGAAACGGAGGGAGGAGCTACTATTACAAAATAACATTCTTTTGGCAGCTGTTCATGTAGACCCAATGCATCGGATTCTTCTAGATGATTAACAGCTAACTAAAGGAAAAGAAGCTCTGTTTGAAATAGCAGTAAGGATGAAAGGGTTGCAGAACAGTCAGGAGGAACAAGAAGAATTTGGTCGTCCTGCCACATCTTCACCCTCATCAACTGATGAAGAATTTAATTTCGAAAAATATTTGGATCACAAGGACCGTGCAAAGCGTTCTCGCATAGAAGAGTCATCCCCCATCAAAGAACACAGCCAGTATATTTCTGCAGAATTTTTCATGTGCACTAAAAGAAATTGAGAAATTTGACCGTTCATCAAAAATAACAGTGCAACAAGCGACTCCTCTGTATCCTGACATTGTCAGAGATGTTGCCAGAGTGGTTACTGCCTTGCCACCAACAGGACAAATTTATAGATTTCTTCTTAACTGCATAACAGTATTTATTGCATATTTACTTACAAGAGTTTATAAAAGTTTATAAAAGTTATTTGCTATATTCTAATTGTATTCTAATAAATATAGTTTTTGCTCTAATTGGTCTGATTACTTATATGATGGTGAGAAACTGAATAAGCACGATGTTAATATTTTACAACAGTAAATTTATTGTTACGAATTGGCCATTTATGAAGGAGTCGGAGTCGGAAACAGATAAAATCCAGGAGTCGGAGTCAGAGTCGCAACTGTGGTTTACCGACTCCACAGCCCTGATTATAACCCGTATTAAGTCCTGACGTTGACAACGGTATAACTGGCAAACTATATTGTGCAACAATTTTTTAATCTGTACTTTAAAAATTCAGACATCATAAAGACAATTACTCACATAGGTTAGCTTGCAAACGGCATTAGCTTTCACAGCAATGTTGTCTTGCTTAAGTTCTTGTTTGATCTCATCGATACAGTGGGAGATATATTTTGCCTAGAAGGGGAAAAAGAACAGTAATGTAAATGGCATCAGAAAGGATCTGCGGCAGCATAGTCTTTAACATACCACACAGAGTCTGCACATGGAGGCAAGGCAAGTTTCAAAATCCCTTTAAAATGATCCCCATGCATTACAAAGCTAGACAATCCTGCCGTGACTGGCTGGCCTGTTTCTGCCTACCTGTATGTGTGACAGGATATGTGGGGAAACTGAGCACATTAAAGTGACGCTCCACCACGGATGTCTAAGTGAACATCAAGTAATGGAATTATGAGCACTCAAAGCTAAAATCAACATTGGCCAAACATTGATGTTGCACTGCCAGAGAGTGCACCATTGCACTGCTACATCACAGCACAAGGCAGGTGGATGGAGCCACGCTTCATTAGGATTTATTTAGCAAACTGCAGTCACATCTGTATCCTAGCTTACACTGCAGTACTGGCACAGTGCTAGCATTGGCAGGAAGACGGGTGCTGCAAAAAAGTAACCATGAGGCCCCTGCCTAAATGTCAATACAACACAATTTTGACAGAATTAATTTAAAATTCTGACCAGTGTCACTTTATAGAACACTTTAAGGGATCCCACTGATTGTTTTCTCGTGACATATTGTACTTCATGATAGCGGCAAAATGTAATCGCCAAAACTAGCGTTTGTGAAAAAAAAAATAGAAAAGTTGGAAAATTTCATGATTTTTAAAATTTAAATTTTTCTGCCCTTAACCCCTTCATGACCTTGGGATTTTCAGTTTTTCCGTGTTCGTTTTTCGATCCCCTTCTTCCCGGATCCATAACTTTTTCATTTTTCTGTCAATATGGTCATGAGAGGGCTTATTTTTTGCGAAACAAGTTGTACTTTTGAACGACATCATTGGTTTTAGCAGGTCGTGTACTAGAAAACAGGAAAAAAAATCCAAGTGCGGTGAAATTGCAAAAAAAGTGCAGTCCCACACTTGTTTTTTGCTTGGCTTTTTTGCTAGGTTCACTAAATGCTAAAACTGACCTGTCATTATGATTCTCCAAGTCATTACGAGTTCATAGACACTTAACATGACTAGGTTATTTTTTTATCTAAGTGGCGAAAAAAAAATTCCAAACAAATTGCGAAATTTTCCGATACCCGTAGCGTCTCCATTTTTCATGACCTGGGGTCAGGTGAGGGCTTATTTTTTGTGTGCCAAGCTGGCGTTTTTAATGATACCATTTCGGTGCAGATACGTTCTTTTGATCGCCCATTATTGCATTTTAATGCAATGTCGCAGCGAACAAAAAAACATTCTGGCATTTCGAATTTTTTTCTCGCTACGCTGTTTAACGATCAGGATAATCCTTTTTTTATTGATAGATCGGGTGATTCTGAACGCGGAGATACCAAATATGTGTAGGTTTGATTTTTTTATTGATTTATTTTGAATGGGGCAAAAGGGGGGTGATTTAAACTTATACGTTTTAATTTTTTTCGCATTTTTTTTTTTTACACTTTTGCCATGTTTCAATAGCCTCCATGGGATGCTAGAAGCTGGCACAACTCAATCGCCTCTGCTACATAGCAGTGATCATCAGATCGCTGCTATGCAGCAGAAATGCAGGTGTGCTATGAACGCCGACCACAGGGTGGCGCTCACAGCTACCGGCGATCAGTAACCATAGAGGTCTCAAGGATCTCTATGGTTACTCTGCAGAAGCATCGCTGACCCCCGATCATGTGACGGGGGTCAGCGATGCGCTCATTTCCGGCCGCAAGCGCCGGTTAAATGCCGCTGTCTGCATTTAACTAGTTAATAGCGGCGGGTGAATCAAAACAGCTGACAAGTCCCGGCTTTGATGCGGGCTCACCGCCGGAGCCCTGCATCAAAGAGGGGGATCTGACCTCGGACATACTATCCCATCCGAGGTCAGAAAGAGGTTAAACCAGAGATATGTAACATAAAATAGCTAATAAATAACATTTCCCACATGTCTACTGTACATAAGCACAATTTTGAAACATGATAAAAAAAATTTAGGAAGTTAGAAGGGTTAAAAGTTGACTAGCAATTTATAATTTTTCCAACTAAATTTACAAAACCATTTTTTTAAGGACCACCTCACATTTGTAGTGACTATGAGGGGCCTATATGACAGAAATTACCCAAAAGTGATACCGTTCTAAAACCTGAACCCCACAAGGTGCGCAAAACCACATTCAAGAAGTTTATTAACCCTTCAGGTGCTTCACAGCAACTGAAGCAATGTGGAAGGAAAAAAATGAACATTTAACTTGTTTCACAAAAATATTACTTAAGACTCAAATTTTTTATTTTCACAAGGGTAACAGGACAAAATGACCCACAAAATTTGTTGAGCTATTTCTACTGAGTACGCAGATACCTCATATGTGTGGGAAAACTACTGTTTGGGTGCACGACAGAGCTCGGAAAGGATGGAGTGACAAATTGGAGCACAAACTTTGATGGAATGGTATGTGGGCGTCATGTTCCATTTGCAGAGCCCCTGATGTGCCTAAACAGTAGAAACCCCCCACAAGTGACCCTATAATTGAACAGCCGATCAAAACCACCCCGTGACGACATGCCCTGCTGTAAAAAAACTGAACTTCCCAATCATGACGTCCAAGGTAATGAAGTACTTAAAGAGAACCTGACATTTTAATTTTTATTTCATAAATCACTAGTACACAAGAAAATAATAAATTTTGTATTACGTCTTATCAAAGAAATGTGTTTCTTTCACCTCTGGGACTGATAATCTTCAAAGTTCTCAGTTCCTGGGTAAAATCTGTATTCTGTGAAAACAGAATATTACACTACTGATAAGGAGATGGCAGTTACTTCTGATTAGATTCCACGTATGTGGGAGAGGGAAGGGGGCTCTGCATCCACCTCTTCCTTTCTCTTTCCCTACCATCTACAGTAGCACCTGCCATCTTCTATCTCATAATTGGTACAATCTGTCTTCACTCAATACAGATTTACCCATGAGTTTTTGATTGGCTGTGGCTCTCACTGGCCCAGTTAGCTGTTTGTTACGGATGCTTTAGTGGTGGAGTAGTCACATCATTTTGAAAGATCTTCAGCTCAGGGACACTACTGTCCATTTGCCAAATAGGACGCCAAAGAGGTAGGTCCCATCAGAAGTCACTGGAGGAGGCCCAAGTGATGCTTTGTGTGAGCAGTAGGAAATTAGACCTGCCAGCGCAATATAGAATAACATTTGTTGTCTAAAGAATAGCAGGCAGTCATGAAATATTTAATCTAAACTTGTGTCTACTTAACTAAGCGCAGGGAGAAAGCAGCACGCCAAAGCTGACAATATGCTGATAAAGGCTTGGAAAGAAGAAGTTTTATAACTGTGGATTTATGGTATTAAATCTATGGAAATCCAGGATTATCATCAAAGTCAAGTAAAACTAAAAAAAATCACTGGAGGGGGAAAAAACAAAACAAAACTGAAGCCCCGTTGGATCCTATGAAATATATGAACGGGTAGATAAATGAAGACTAGCCAACATGCTACAGGGCTCTAGTACATGACTGTAATCATTTACGACACTTTTGTGGTGTAAATTATGAATTTGTTAAGCTGCTCTCATCCAGGCCACTGCACGCTAAGCTCCGACTTTTTTGCAAAGAAATTCAAAAAGCTGCAACATTCAAGGCGCGCAAATACAATTCTGACATTTTAAACAGATGAAATAAATTATCTATTTTTCCTGGATGGAAATCGGACAATTTTTTTCATATGCTCATGTGAAATTAGCATTACTCAGAATCCAGCCCGTTTCCAACACTGTGACATGGTGGAATCATAAATGTGGGATATTTTCTAGAGAAAAATGGTCGATCTCTCCAAGCAAGTTCAATCCGCTCATAGGTACTGTATCAGACAAGAAACTCACATAAACATTACCGTATTTTCCGGCGTATAAGACGACTTTTTAACCCCCGAAAATCTTCTTAAAAGTCGGGGGTCGTCTTATACGCCGGGAATCGACTTGTACGCCGGTGTATATGGTGGGTGGGGAGGGGGAGTGATCCTGATGACGAGGGGGCGTCTCACAGGAAAGTGAGTAATCCCCATTACCTTATCCTAGCGGTGCAGCGTGGGGGTGTCAGTGCTGGGAGCGGCGGCGGCTGCTGTGTTCTGGTGCGGCGGCTCCTCTTCTGTGTGGGGCCTCTGTGCTGTGAGGTGGCGGCGGCGGCAGCGGCGTATCTTTATCCAGTTGGGGCTCCTCCGGCATCTCCTTAGCCCTGGAGGCCCCGCCGCAACTCCATCGGTGCAATGTGGTGGCCTCCGGGAAAATGGCCGCTGCTCAGATTCAGATCTCGTGTCCCGAGATTTCGGGACGAGATCTGAATCTGAGCAGCGGCCATTTTCCCGGAGGCCACCGCATCGCACCTATTGAGCTGCCTCCGGGAAAATGGCCGCTGCATTGCACTCATGGAGTTGCGGCGGGGCCTCCAGGGCTAAGGAGATGCCGGAGGAGCCCCAACTGGATAAAGATATGCCGCCGCCACCGCCACCGCACAGCACAGAGGCCCCACACAGAAGAGGAGCCGCCGCACCAGAGCACAGCAGCCGCCGCACCAGAGCACAGCAGCCGCCGCACCAGAGCACAGCAGCCGCCGCCGCCACTCCCAGCACTGAGACCCCCACGCTGCACCGCTACGATAAGGTAATGGGGGATACTCACTTTCCTGTGAGACGCCCCCTCGTCATCAGGATCACTCCCCCCCCCCCCCCCCCCCCAAAAGGCACATATTCACCGGCCCTATAAGACGACATAGGGTGTATAAGAAGACCCCCGACTTTTAAGAAGATTTTATATTTTAACTGGTAAAGTTGGGGGGTCGTCTTATACGCCCAGTCGTCTTATACGCCGGAAAATACGGTACATTCACACGGACAAAAAAAAACAAAAAACTATGGGTAACCTTCTGGTAAAGCAAGAGAAACCCACAATCCTCACTGAAAAGACCTGTACATTAACAATTTAAGTTTACTGAATATCAACTAATGAAAATCAGACATTGCTTTCTAATTGTGAAAAAGGCCAATATACAGTTAGGTCCATATATACCGTATTTTCCGGCGTACAAGACGACTTTTTAACCCCTGAAAATCTTCTTAAAAGTCGGGGGTCGTCTTGTACGCCGGGAATCGCCTTGTACGCCGGGTGTATATGGTGGGTGGGGGGGGGAGTGATCCTGATGACGACGAGGGGGCGTCTCACAGAAAAGTGAGTATCCCCCATTACCTTATCATAGCGCTGCAGCGTGGGGTCTCTGTGCTGGGAGCGGCGGCTGCTGTGCTGTGCTGTGGCGGCTCCTCTTCTGCAGTGTGGGGCCTCTGGTGCTGTGGGGCGGTGGCGGCGTATCTTCATGCAGTCGGGGCTCCTCCGGCATCTCAGCCTGGAAGCCCCGCCGGCAACTCCATCGGTACAATGCGCTGGCCTCCGGGAAAATGGCCGCTGCTTAGATTCAGATCTCGTTGAGATCTGAATCTGAGCATGCGCAGCCCCCAGCGGCCGGGCCACCGCATCGCACCTATTGAGCTGCCTCCGGGAAAATGGCCACTGCTCAGATTCAGATCTCGTCTCCCGAGATCTCGGGACGAGATCTGAATCTGAGCAGCGGCCATTTTCCCGGAGGCCACCTGACCGCATTGTACCGATGGAGTTGCCGGCGGGGCTTCCAGTCTTTGAGATGCCGGAGGAGCCCCGACTGTATGAAGATACGCCGCCACCCCACAGCACCAGAGGCCCCACACTGCAGAAGAGGAGCCGCCACAGCACAGCACAGCACAGCAGCCGCCGCTCCCAGCACAGAGACCCCACGCTGCAGCGCTATGATAAGGTAATGGGGGATACTCACTTTCCTGTGAGACGCCCCCTCGTCCTCATCAGGATCACTCCCCCCCCAAAAGGCACATATTCACCGGCCCTATAAGACGACATAGGGTGTATAAGAAGACCCCCGACTTTTAAGAAGATTTTATTTTTTAACTGGTAAAGTTGGGGGGTCGTCTTATACGCCCAGTCGTCTTATACGCCGGAAAATACGGTATTTGGACAGAGACAACATTTTTCTAATTTTGGTTATAGACATTACCACAATGAATTTTAAACAAAACAATTCAGATGCAGTTAAAGTTCAGACTTTCAGCTTTCATTTGAGGGTATCAACATTAAAATTGGATGAAGGGTTTAGGAGTTTCAGCTCCTTAACATGTGCCACCCTGTTTATAATGGGACCAAAAGTAATTGGACAGATTCAATAATTTTAAATAAAACGTTCATTTCTAGTACTTGGTTGAAAACCCTTTGTTGGCAATGACTGCCTGAAGTCTTGAACTCATGGACATCACCAGACACTGTGTTTCCCCCTTTTTGATGCTCTGCCAGGCCTTCACAGCTGTGGTTTTCAGTTGCTGTTTGTTTGTGGGCCTTTCTGTCTGAAGTTTAGTCTTTAACAAGTGAAATGCATGCTCAATTGGGCTGAGATCAGGTGACTGACTTGGCCATTCAAGAATATTCCACTTCTTTGCTTTAATAAACTCCTGGGTTACTTTGGCTTTATGTTTTGGGTCATTGTCTATCTGTAGTATGAAACGACGACCAATCAGGTTTGCTGCATTTGGCTGGATCTGAGCACACAGTATGGCTCTGAATACCTCAGAATTCATTTGGCTGCTTCTGTCCTGTGTCACATTAATAAATACTAGTGACCCAGTGCCACTGGCAGCCATGCATGCCCAAGCCATCACACTGCCTCCGCCGTGTTTTACAGATGGTGTGGTGTGCCTTGGATCATGAGCTGTACCACGCCTTCGCCATACTTTTCTCTTTCCATCATTCTGGTAGAGGTTGATCTTGGTTTCATCTGTCCAAAGAATGTTCTTCCAGAACTGTGCTGGCTTTTTTAGATGTTTTTTAGCAAAGTCCAGTCTAGCCTTTTTATTCTTGATTCTTATGAGTGGCTTGCACCGTGCAGTGAACCCTCTGTATTTACTTTCATGCAGTCTTCTCTTTATGGTAGATTTGGATATTGATACGCCGACCTCCTGGAGAGTGTTCTTCACTTGGTTGGCTGTTGTGAAGGGGTTTCTCTTCACCATGGAGATTATTCTGCGATCATCCACCACTGTTGTCTTCCGTGGACGCCCAGGTCTTTTTGCATTGATGAGTTCACCAGTGCTTTCTTTCTTTCTCAGGATGTACCAAACTGTAGATTTTGCCACTCCTAATATTGTAGCAATTTCTTGGATGAATTTTTTCTGTTTTCGCAGCTCAAGGATGGCTTGTTACACCTGCATGGAGAGCTCCTTTGACCGCATGTTTACTTCACAGCAAAACCTTCCAAATGCAAGCACCACACCTCAAATCAACTCCAGGCCTTTTATCTTCTTGAGAATGACATAACGAAGGGATTGCCCACAACTGTCCATGAAATAGCCTTGGAGTCAATTGTCCAATTACTTTTGGTCCCTTTAAAAACAGGGTGGCACATGTTAAGGAGCAGAAACTTTTAAACCCTTTATCCAATTTTAATGTGGATAACCTCAAATGAAAGCTGAAAGTCTGAACTTCAACTGCATCTGAATTGTTTTATTTAAAATTCATTGTGGTAATGTCTATAACCAAAATTAGAAAAATGTTGTCTGTCCAAATATATATGGACATAACTGTACATTATATACATATATGGTGGCATGTACTAGTTTGGGCACCACTCGTCAAAATTACCAATTGTGAACAGTTAGGCAAATTGAAGAACACATATTTCTCCTTTGTATTTAAGGCCAAAAGAGATATATATATATATATATATATATATATATATTTTTTTTATTTTTTTTATTTTTGCCACATACACACTTCTCAGCATGTGACCTGGGGTGCGCCTGCAGGGGTCAATTTATCTCCTCTCACTCAATCCAGCAGTCCTCTGTTTTTGGCTATAAAGTGAGCATAAATCACGGTGACACATTCAGCACACCCCGATTATTTAACTCACTGCCACCACTTACCAAAACAGATAGGGTGATGATTCCCCAAGAAATGCTACCGTCAAACAATCAAAAGGTCACCCACTAGCTATGTCTCATACACATGCACGCACACACTATTGGATTCTTTTACAGCACCACACAAGGTAAAACTTAAAGATTTTAAGCTTTAATATAAAATGCTTATGATAAATATATAAAAAGGTAACAATAAAATGACACACAAATATGCTTAACAGTTATAAAATAAAAAGGGAGAAAACATATGTAAACATTTCTGTTTACAGTTATCATTATCGTCTGTTGTCCTGAGGGAAGGAGAAGGGAATCATGGATCACATCAGCCTTTAGGCAGCCCCACGTGTGAACACTTCTGTGTCACCCAGCTTATAAGGGTGCGTGTCCACGTTCAGGATGGCCGGCGCTTTGGACGGAGCTGAAAGCTGGCTCCGCCCAAAGCCCCGCCCCCTTCTGTAGACGTGATGATGCCGGATGTGTTCATTGCACACATTTGGAATCATCGCACCCCACACACAGGGCCCTGTGATATACCTCGCGGCGGCGCAGCGCCACCGCAAGGTAAACCGACATGCTGCGTTCTAAAAAGACGCGCCGCATGTCCGGAATCGCAGGGCCGCCGGGTGCGTGTTCCCACGCATAGTGGAGACGGGATTTCATAAAATCCCCTCCACTATGCTGTAACATCTGGACGCTGCGGATTGAACGCTGCGGCTCCACGCAGCGTTCAATCCGCAGCTATTCCGGATGTAATACGGCCCGTGGACACATACCCTTATAGTCCTGATGATAGGCTCATATTTCCAGAATGGCCCTTTTAAACTTTTTTAAAGGATGCAGATGGTAAGTGGACGACTGGATAAGCTGTGGCATTTCAAATCTCCTGGGTCTCCCGATACAGACAATAGAAAATATTCTGCCTAGTACAGACCATTTGCTAACTGCCCTGTAAGCTCAGAATCCAGGAGCTAAGGTGCCAGGTTTGACAACTCCAGCAAAAGCTACTTTGTACTTACAATATTAGTATATTGAATTTCACCCTTTTGTCAACTAAATGTAACTTTACTGCTGTTATGTTTTTCCCTTATAAATTATGTTTCCTTTACAATATTTTACATTTCAAAAATTGCAATACGGATAATGGGCTGATCCAATAGTTTGGGCACCCTTAGAAATGTGTGTGCTCAGATAACTTTGACCAAGGTTTCAGACTGTAATTAGCTTGTTAGGAAAGGCCAGGTGATGCAAATTCCCTAGTTTTATAAAAATCCAGCCTCCTCTAACCTTGTGCCAAAAACTCAGCACTCATGGGTTCTTCTAAGCAGCTGCCTAGCACTCTGAAAATGAAAATGGTGGAAGCCCACAAAGCAGGAGAAGGCTATAAGAAGATAGCAAAACATTTTTAAGTTGCCCTTTCCTCAGTTCAAAATTTAATTAAAAAATGGCAGTTAACGTGAACCGTGTAGGTCAAGATAAGGTCTGGAAGACCAAGAACAATTTCAGTGAGAGCTTCTTGCAGGATTGCTAGAGAAGCAAATCAGAACCCCCGCTTGACAGCAAAAGACTTTCAGAAAGAATTAGCAGACTCTGGAGCTGTTGCACATTGTTCTACTGTTCAGAGACTCTTGCACACATATTGCCTTCATGGTACATTATATAGCACTTTTTCAATTTTTTTCTTATGTCAGCAATGCAGTTTCAATGTTCTAGAGTAATCCTTCTTTGTATCTTATGCCTTCATGGTAGAGTCATCAGAAGAAAACCTCTACTATGAAGCTGCGGCAAAGAAAACTAAATCTCCGAGCACTAAAAAATACTCTGAGGACACCTGCGCGTGCTCGGGAAGTCTCGAGTAATGAGTATATTCGCTCATCACTACTTCTCACCAACCATTAAGGATGGGAGTGGGTCAATCATGCTTTGGGGTTGTGTTGCAGCCAATGGCATGGGGAACATTTCACAGGTAATTTCCACAAATTCTTGATGCAAACATAACCCCCATATATAAAATGGCTTTAGTAGAATAAGAGGATGGCTTCTACAAATGGATAATGACCCTACTCACGTATCAAAATACACAATAGACTACCTCAAAAAGCGCAAGTTGAAGGTTTTACAATGGCCCATACAGTCCCCTGATCTGATCATTGTAAATATGTGGCTAGGCCTCAAAATAGCAGCACATGCAAGATGACTCAGGAATCTCACAGAACTGGAAGAATTTTTCAAGATAGAATGGATGAGAATCGCTTAAACAAGAATTGAAAGACTCTTGGCTGGCTACAAAAAGCTTTTCCAAGATGTGATACTTGCAAAAAGGGATACTACTAGGTACTAACCATGCAAGGTGCCCAAACTTTTGCATCAGCCCATTTTCCTTTTCGGAACTTTTAAAATGTAAAATGAAATGTATAACAAATATATTTGTCTAAAATAAAAAGGAGATGTATCTTTAGTTTCAGGCCTTTTAAAGATCATGTCACCTTTAACTTGAACTTGCTAAGGCTACTTTCACACAACAGTTTTTTGTCATCAGGCATAATCTGGTGAATTTTTTACAAAACGGATCCGATGCAAATTGGGAAAAACTGATGCGCCAGATCCGTTTTTGTTTACCAGGCATAGAGTTTGGACCTCCTTGAGAGAGAGAGAGAGAGAGAGAGAGAGAGAGAGAGAGAGAGAGAGAGAGAGAGAGAGAGAGAGAGAGAGAGAGAGAGAGAGAGAGAGAGAGAGAGAGAGAGAGAGAGAGAGAGAGAGAGAGAGAGAAAGAGAGAGAAAGAGACTCCAGAATGGAAAACGAAGCTACGAGCAAAGCTCAGTGTAAAAATACCGGAATCGGTAGCTGGATTCAATCATTTCACCTTACGTTACATCAGTTTATCGCTGGAACAGAAAAAAAGTTCCTCTGTATGTTTTCTCCATCCACCGGAAAAATAAATTGACGGATCAGGTAAAAAACGGATGAAACTTGAGGCCATCAGGCGCTCTATGAGAAAAAATGGATCCGGCGGAAAAAAAAACACGGATCCGTTTTTTTCAAAAATCGCCAAATTGTGCCTGACGGCAAAAACCTGATGTGTGAAAGTAGTCTTCACTCTTTACAATAACAGTAATTTTGACCAGGCATGCCCAAACCTATAGCACACACACATACACACGTATATACATACATACGCAAACGGTCAAAAGTTTAGGATCACTTAGAAATTTCCTTATTTTTGACAGAAGAACAGTTATTTTCAACGCAGCTAACACTAAATGATTCAGGAATACACTCTATACATGGTTAATGTGGTTGTGGTAAATGACTATTCTTGCTGCAAAGGTCTGGTTTGTAATGCAATATCTTCATAGGTGTATAGAGGCCCATTTCCAACAACCATCACTCCAGTGCTCTTATGGCACTTTGTGTTTGCTAACTGTGTAAGAAGGCTAATGGATGGTTAGAATACATTTGAAAACCCTTGTACAAGCATGTTAGCACAGCTGAAAACAGTTTGGCTGATTAGAGAACCTATAAACTTGACCTTCCTTTGAGCTAGTTGAGAATCTGGAGCATTAATTTTTTTTGGTTCCATTAAACTCTCAAAATAGCCAGAAAAAAAGTAACTTTCATGTGAAACTCAACAGTATTCTTGTTCTTAGAAATGAAGGCTATTCCATGTGAGAAATTGCCAAGAAACTGAAGATTTCCTACAACGGTGTGTATTACTCCCTTCAGAGGAGAACACAAACAGGCTCTAACCAGAGTAGAAAGAGAAGTGGGAGGCCCCACTGCACAACTGAGCAACAAGACAAGTACATTAGAGTCTGTAGCTTGAGAAATCGACACCTCACTGGTCCTCAACTCGCAGCTTCATTAAATAGTACACGCAGAACGCCAGTGTCAACGTCTACAGTAAAGAGGCGACTCTGGGATGCTGGCCTTCAGGGCAGAGTAGCAAAGAAAAAGACATATCTGAGACTGGCTAATATAAGGAAAAGATTAATTTGGGCAAAAGAACACAGACATTGGACAGAGGAAGATTGGAAAAAAGTGTTATGGACAGACAATCCAAGTTTGAAGTGTTTGGATGACACAGAACATTTGGAGACGCAGAACAACTGAAAAGATGCTGGAAGAGTGCCTGAACGCCATCTGTCAAGCATGGTGGAGGTAATGTGATGGTCTGGGGTTGCTTTGGTGCTGGTAAAGTGGGAGATTTGTACAAGGTAAAAGGGATTTTGAATAAGGAAGGCTATCACTCTATTTTGCAACGCCATGCCATACCCTGTGGACGGCACTTGACTGGAGCCAATTTCATCCTACAACAGGACAATGACCCAAAGCACACCTCCAAATTATGCAAGAACTATTTAGGGAAGAAGCAGGCAGCTGGTATTCTATCTGTAATGGAGTGGCCAGCGCAGTCACCAGATCTCAGCCCCATTGAGCTGTTGTGGGAGCAGCTTGACCGTATGGTACACAAAAAGTGCCCATCAAGCCAAACCAACTTGTGGGAAGGGCCTCCGGATGCATGGGGTGAAATTTCTCCAGATTACCTCAGCAAATTAACTGCTAGAATGCCAAAGGTCTGCAATGCTGTAATTGCTGCAAAGGGAGCATTCTTTGACGAAAGCAACGTTTGAAGGAGAAAATTATTATTTCAAATAAAAATCTTTTTTTCGAACCCTGTCAATGTCTGGACTAGATTTTCAATCCATTTGGCAACTCTAATAAAAGTATGAGCTTTCATGGAAAACACAAAATTGTCTGGGTGACCCTAAACTTTTGAATGGTAGTATGTTTCCCGCTGCTATAGAAATAAATATTCACTGCACTGGCAATGAATATTCATTTCTCTTATAGTGAGCGCACAGTTACAGCGGCTGCTGTCAGACTCTAAACAGGTGCCTGCTTATTAACCCCTTTCTGTCCTGGTACGGAATAGTACGTCCGAGGACAGAACCCTCGCTTTGATGTGGGTTCCGGCGTAGAGCCCGCATCAAAGTCGGGACATGTCAGCGGCATTTAACAAGCGCTTCCGGCCATCCGGCCGGAAATGCGCTCACCGATGACCCCATAATAGGGGTCATTGGCGTGTCGGCACAAATCACCCCCCTTTCACCCCATTCAAAATAAAACAAACAAACAAAAAATAATCAAACCTACACATATTTCTTATTGCCGCATTCAGAATCGCCCAATCAATAATAAAAAAAAAGGATTAACCTGATCGCTAAACGGTGTAGCGATAAAATAATAATAATCTTTATTTTTATATAGCGCTAACATATTCCGCAGCGCTTTACAGTTTGCAGACATTATCATCGCTGTCCCCATTGGGGCTCACAATCTACATTCTTTATCAGTATGTTTTTGGAATGTGGGAGGAAACTGGAGTACCCGGAGGAAACCCATGCAAACACGGGGAGAACATACAAACTCCTTCCAGATGTTGTCCAAAGTGGGATTAGAACCCAGGACCCCAGCGCTGCAAGGCTGCCATGCTATCCACTGAGCCCCCGTGCTGCCCTGAAGTCAAAACACCAGAATTACTTTTTTTTGGTCGCTGTGACATTGCATTAAAATGCAATAACGGGCGATCAAAAGATTCTCTCTCACCAAACTGGTATCTTTAAAAACGGCAGCTCTGCACGCAAAAAATAAGCTCTCACCCAACCCCAGATCACGAAAAATGGAGATGCTAAGGGTATCGGAAAATGGGGCAATTTTTATTTTTTTTAGCCAACTTTAGAAATTGTTTTCATCACTTACCGTATTTTTACGACTATAAGGCCGGCGTCACACTAGGAGTAAGACAATACGGTCCGTTTTTTACGGCCGTAATACGCAGAAAAGTCCCCAAAATAGTGATCCGTATGTCATCCGTAGGCAGGGTGTGTCAGCGTATTTTGCGCATGGCATCCTCCGTATGTAATCCATTTGGCATACCGTACTGCGATATTTTCTCGCAGGCTTGCAAAACCAACATCGAATGGATTTATGTGCTCAAATGTTCGTTAAAATACATACACACATATATATATATATATATATATATATATATATATATATATACATATACATATACATATACATATACATATACATATACATATACATATACATATACATATATATATATATATATATATATATACACCGTATTTTCCGGCGTATAAGACGACTTTTTAACCCCCGAAAATCTTCTTAAAAGTCGGGGGTCGTCTTATACGCCGGGAATCGTCTTGTACGCCGGTGTATATGGTGGGTGGGGAGGGGGAGTGATCCTGATGACGAGGGGGCGTCTCACAGGAAAGTGAGTAATCCCCATTACCTTATCCTAGCGGTGCAGCGTGGGGGTGTCAGTGCTGGGAGCGGCGGCGGCTGCTGCTGTGTTCTGGTGCGGCGGCTCCTCTTCTGTGTGGGGCCTCTGTGCTGTGGGGTGGCGGCGGCAGCGGCGTATCTTTATCCAGTTGGGGCTCCTCCGGCATCTCCTTAGCCCTGGAGGCCCCGCCGCAACTCCATCGGTGCAATGTGGTGGCCTCCGGGAAAATGGCCGCTGCTCAGATTCAGATCTCGTGTCCCGAGATTTCGGGACGAGATCTGAATCTGAGCAGCGGCCATTTTCCCGGAGGCCACCGCATCGCACCTATTGAGCTGCCTCCGGGAAAATGGCCGCTGCATTGCACCGATGGAGTTGCGGCGGGGCCTCCAGGGCTAAGGAGATGCCGGAGGAGCCCCAACTGGATAAAGATATGCCGCCGCCACCGCCACCTCACAGCACAGAGGCCCCACACAGAAGAGGAGCCGCCGCACCAGAGCACAGCAGCCGCCGCACCAGAGCACAGCAGCCGCCGCCGCCACTCCCAGCACTGAGACCCCCACGCTGCACCGCTACGATAAGGTAATGGGGGATACTCACTTTCCTGTGAGACGCCCCCTCGTCATCAGGATCACTCCCCCCCCCCCCCCCAAAAGGCACATATTCACCGGCCCTATAAGACGACATAGGGTGTATAAGAAGACCCCCGACTTTTAAGAAGATTTTATATTTTAACTGGTAAAGTTGGGGGGTCGTCTTATACGCCCAGTCGTCTTATACGCCGGAAAATACGGTATATATATTATTCATATTTAATTCAGCGCGAGATATGTGAAAAGCCGGTAATTCAATTGCCGGCTTTTCATTTCTCCTTCCCAAACCCGACAGGATATGAGACATGGTTTATACATCTCATACCCCTTTTTTTTTGCATATTCCACACTACTGTTAGTAGTGTGTATGTGCAAAAGTTGGGCGCTGTAGCTTGTAAAATAAAGGGTTAAATGGCGGAAAAAATTGGCGTGGGCTCCCGCGCAATTTTCTCTGCCAGAGTGGTAAAGCCAGTGACTGAGGGCAGATATTAATAGCCTAGAGAGGGTCCATGGTTATTGGCCCCTCCTGGCTACAAACATCTGCCCCCAGCCACCCCAGTAAAGGCACATCTGGAAGATGCTCCTATTCTGGCACTTGGCCACTCTCTTCCCACTCCCGTGTAGCGGTGGGATATGGGTTAATGTCACCTTGCTATTGTAAGGTGACATTAAGTCAGGTTAATAATGGAGAGGCGTCAATTATGACACCTATCCATTATTAATCCAATAGTACGACATGGTTAAGAAAACACACACACATTATTACAAAGTATTTTAATGAAATAAAGACACAGGGTGTTGTAATATTTTATTAGACTCTTAATCCACCTGAAGACCATTGTCCTGAAAAAAAGTTAAAAAAACAACAATATTCCATACCTTCTGTCGTTATGTCCCACGATGTAAATCCATCTGAAGGGGTTAAATCATTTTACAGCCAGGAGCTGTGCTAATGCACTCGCTCCTGCCTGTAAAGCCCGGGTACTGAATGGAAAGCAGGGTGACCTGTAGTTACCTTGAGTTGCGGTGAGGCGCCCTCTGCTGGATGTCCTCATATGAACTCGAGCGTGGGAACTTTTCCAAGGCTCCAGTTCATGAGGACATCCAGCAGAGGGCGCCTCACCGCAACTCAAGGCAAGTACAGGACAATCCCCTGCTTTCCATTCAGTACCCGGGGTTTTACAGGCACGAGCGAGTGCATTAGCACAGCTCCTGGCTGTAAAATGATTTAACCCCTTCAGATGGATTTACTTCGTGGGACATAACGACGGAAGGTATGGAATATTGTTTTTTTATTTTTCCTTTGTTACAGAACGAGGGTCTTCAAGTGGATTACCAGTATAATAAAATATTACAACAACCTGTGTCTTTATTTCATTAAAGGACTTTGTAATAATGTGTGTGTGTTTTCTTAACCATGTCGTACTATTGGATTAATAATGGATAGGTGTCATAATTGACGCCTCTCCATTATTAATCTGGCTTAATGTCACCTTACAATAGCAAGGTGACATTAACCCTTCATTACCCCATATCCCACCGCTACACGGGAATGGGAAGAGAGAGGCCAAGTGCCAGAATAGGCGCATCTTCCAGATGTGCCTTTTCTGGGGTGGCTGGGGGCAGATGTTTGTAGCCAGGGGGGGGCCAATAACCATGGACCCTCTCTAGGCTATTAATATCTGCCCTCAGTCACTGGATTTACCACTCTGGCGGAGAAAATTGCACGGGAGCCCACGCCAATTTATTCCGCCATTTAACCCTTTATTTTACAAGCTACAGCGCCAAAATTTTGCACATACACACTACTAACAGTAGTGTGGAATATGCAAAAAAAGGGGGATATGAGATGGTTTACTGTATGTAAACCATGTCTCATATCCTGTCGGGTTTGGGAAGGAGAAATGAAAAGCCGGCAATTGAATTACCGGCTTTTCTCTAACACCGCTGCGTATTTCTCGCAAGTCACACTGCTGGTCCGTGTGTAATCCGTATTTTTCTCACCCCCATAGACTTTCATTGGCGATTTTAATACGTATAATACGGATCAGTAAAATACGGCTGATAGGAGCTGGGCCATAGAGAATCATTGGGCCGTGTTTTATGCGTATTTTACGGATGTATTTTCTGCGCTCATACGTCCGTAAAACTCGCCAGTGTGACGCCGGCCTAAGACGCACTTTTTCCCCAAAAAAATTGTGAGGAAAAATGGGGGGTGCGTCTTATTGTTGGAACGCAGGCTTACCGGCATTGTGGTGGCGACAGAGGTGCGGGGATGATGTGGCGCGGTGACCGGTATGGCGTGAGCAGGGTCCCGTCCACATTTGAGGTGAATCCGCGGCCCGGTATTGAAGGAGAGCAGCAGAGCTGGGTGAGTTACGGTTTTTCCGGTGGCGGCAGCCATCTTCCTGAGGCGGCGCGTGCGCAGATTGAGTTTTCTGCTTCCTGGGGCTTCAGGAAAATGTCTGCGGGAGGCCGCGTGTGCGCAGATGGAGATCGCGGTGGCCATTTTCCTGAAGCCGAGTTCGCAGATTGAGATCTCGGCTTCAGGAAAATGGCCACCGCGATCTCCATCTGCGCACGCGCGGCCTCCCGCGGCCATTTTCCTGAAGCCCTGGGAAGCAGAGTACTGAATCTGCGCACGCGCGGCCTCAGAAAGATGGCCACCGCCACCGGGAAAACCGTAACTCACCCAGCTCTGCTGCTCTCCTTCAATACCAGGCCACGGATTCACCTCAAATGTGGATGGGACCCTGCTCACGCCATACCGGTCACCACGCCACATCATCCCCGCACCTCTGTCGCCACCACAATGCCGGTAAGCCCGCCACCACCAGGAAAACCGTGACTCACCCAGCTCTGCTGCTCTCCTTCAATACTGCCGTGGCCTCACCTCAAATGTGGAAGGGACCCTGGCCGCCGCCACCTGAGGAAGTGACCGCACATCTGCCGCCGCCACAGCACTGCCGCAACCTCCCCATGGACACCAGGCCATGGCGTCGCCCACCTAAGCAGGATGGGACCCTGCTCAGGTGCACGCCGTTCCGCCCACCGCACCTCAGCATCACCTCACCTCTGCCACCACCATGCCTCCAGTGACCCTGCTCTGCCACTGCCTGCCCTCAGGTAAGAGATCTTAAATTCGGACAATAAGACGGACCCCCATCTTATAAAAAATCTTTTTTTCTGCAATTTACAGGGGTGCGTCTTATGGTACGGTGCGTCTTATAGTCCGAAAAATACGGTAGGTAAAAAAAGAACCTAGACATGTTTGGTGTCTATGAACTTGTAATGACATGGAGAATCACAATGGCAGGTCAGTTTTACCATTTAGTGAACCTAGGAAAACCAAAAAATTTTCCTCGTTTTCGAGTACATGGCATTAATTAAAACCAATGATGTCGTTCAAAAGTACAACTCTTCCCACAAAAAAATAAGCCCTCACATGGCTATATTGACGTAAAAATAAAAAAAAGTTATGGCTATGGGAAGAAAGGAAGCGAAAAACGAAAAAAGCTGGGGTCATTAAGGGATTAAGGTAATGAATATTCACCTCTCTCCACTCCCACAGGCTGGAGAGAGATGAATAAAAATGAGCAGTGACACGTGATCGCCCAGCAGGAAGAGCTGCTGGAAGCCGGAACGGGATGCTGCGAGGAATAGCAGGGAAGGTAAGTAGGAAGTTGTTTTGGGTTTTTTTCAATGCTTTTCTCATGGGCGGCCATACATACAAGGATGGGAATAAGGAGCCACACAGACAAGGATGGGAATAAAGAGCCACGTAGACAAGGATGGGAATAAGGAGCAACGCAGACAAGGATGGGAATAAGGAGCCACGCAGACAAGGATGGGAATAAGGAGCCACGCAGACAAGGATGGGAATAAGGAGCCACGCAGACAAGGATGGGAATAAGGAGCAACGCATAAAAGGATTAGGGGAGAATTCATACTCGACTCGGCTTATACTCGAGTCAAGTTGCCCCAGGTTTTTGAGGGCAAAATTAGGTGCCGCGGCTTATACTCGGTTCGAGTTGTACATGAGTATATATGGTATATTTATTATAAACATAAATATATATTATACACGTACACACAAAAACTGCTCAGTGTAAACAGGAATTATCCAACACACCTTTATTGACTTTTCATCACGTTAAACATACAGGAACTGTGCCATAACGAAAGTGAACGGTGAGGAAAAACAAATGCAGAGATCTTTTCACATTCATGCTCGAACGCACCAGTGGCAGCCTTACAACCCTTTTGCCTACACATACTGTTCACGTAGCAGGAGAGCTCTTGAAGGAGTTACTTTTAAAAACTCCAGCAAGTGTGCAAGAAAAGCTTAAACAACTTTATAACGTATTATATGAAATTGTAGTAATTTTCAATTTCTTAAGGCCTTAATTTTTATCGGGTGAATTGCAATTTTTAAGGGTGCTGTGCTCCTGCTTAACTTGTTGAGCTGCAGGATATTTGGGGTCTTAGGAACACAGTTTACACATTTATTACACATCACCTTTAGGCTGTGTGCACACGTAGCAGATTTTTTGCGTTTTTTTTCGCAGTTTTTCGCTATAAAAACGCTATAAAACCGCGAAAAAAACGCTACCATTAAGCATCCTAGTAACAGAATGCAATCCGCATTTTTTGTGCACATGCTGCATTTTTTTCCTGAGCGGAATCGCAATCCAGAAAAAAACGCAGCATGTTCATTAAAATTGCAGAATCGCGGCGATTCTGCACACATAGGAGTGCATTGATCTGCTTACTTCCCGCACGGGGCTGTGCACACCATGCGGGAAGTAAGCAGATTATGTGCGGTTGGTACCCAGGGTGGAGGAGAGGAGACTCTCCTCCACGGACTGGGCACCATATAAGTGGTAAAAAAAAAAGAATTAAAATAAAAAATAGCGATATACTCACCCTCTGGCGGCCCGACCTTCTCAGCGTCTTCCGAGGTTTGTGTGAAGGACCTGCGATGACGTCGCGGTCACATGACCCGCGGTCACGTGACTGCTACGTCAATGGAAGGTCCTGAACACACAGCATTAGGAACGGACGCCGCTGAGGTGAGTATAACCTTTTTTTTTTTTTTTTTTTTTTATTATTATTTTTAACATTCTATCTTTTACTATAGATGCTGCATAGGCAGCATCATTAGTAAAAAGTTGGTCACACTTGTCAAACACTATGTTTGACAAGTGTGACCAACCTGTCAAACAGTTTTCCAAGCGATGCTACAGATCGCTTGGAAAACGCTAGCATTCTGCGGGTATATGCATGCAAATTCTGCATGCGATATACCCGCGGCAGGAGGCGCAGAATTGCCGCGGAAATTTCCGCGGCAATTCTGCTACGTGTGAACTCAGCCTTAGGCTATGTGTACACATCAGGATTTCTTGCAGAAATTTCCTGAACAAAACCGGACATTTTCTGCAAGAAATCCGCATGCGTTTTTTTCCGGAGCTTCCCAATGCATTAAATAGCGACAAAAATGCGAAAAATCCACAAAATTAATGAACATGCTGTGTTTTTTACCGCAATGCTTTTTTTTTTTTTAGGGAAAAAAACGCATCATGTGCACAAAAATTGCAGAATGCATTAAAAATGATGGGATGCTGATGTATGCGTTTTTTAAGCGTTTTTTCCACGGAAAACGGCCAAAAAAAAAACGCGAAAAAACCTGAACGTGTGCACATAGCCTTAGTCTGGATTCACAAGTGTTGGCATGGGCTTCCTAACCTGAAAACATAGGCATTGGTCAGGTGACTGTACCTGACCTGCCAAACACTGGTTTTGGAAACACTGCCTTAAGCGTAATCCCTTCAGGACAGGGCACTTTTTGTGTTTTGCTTTTGTCCTCTTCCAAAAACCATAATTTACACGTTCACAGCCGTATTAGGGGTTGCAATTTGCAGGACACCTTTCATTTTACTGCGGAGTTGTGTGATGGTTATTTTTTTTTTTTTTGAGTGGCATACTGACATTTTCATTAATACAATCTTGTAGAACATAAGATGCCCTAATCATTTTTAATGCCTTTTTACTTTTTTATAGGGAGGAGTGATGACCAAAAAAACAACGCAATTTTGGGGTTTGATATTTTTTCTCGTTATGGTGCTTCCAATCAGGTTATCAAATAGGTTTTTCTTTTTCATCTGTTTAATAGGAGTTCTTTACTGCACGAGCAGTCAGACTATGGAACTCTCTGCTCCATGATGTTCTGTTGGTTGATTCATTACTAAAGTGCAAGCAGGGCCTGGATGCCTTTCATAAATAATATAAAATTACATGCACTAGATTATGTGATGGGACATTGATCCAGGGAACTAATCCGACTGCCTTGTGAGATCGGGAAGGATTTTTTCCCTTAATATGGAGCAATTAATAGCTGCCCCATGGGGTTTTTGTCTAATCCTGGTTGAACATGTTAGGCCGGAGTCACACTACAGCGAGATACGGCCGAGTCTCGAAGGTTAAAACCAAGCTCTGGCACTGGCACTCCGGAGCGGAGCGTGCAGCTCCATGTATTGCTGTGCCGCTGCACGCTCCGCTCCGGAGTGCCGGTGCCAGAGCTGGGTTTAACCTGCGAGACTCGGCCGTATCTCGCTGTGTGTGATCCCAGCCTTAGGCTATAGGTTGGACTCGAAGGACTTAAGTCTACCTTCAACCTTAAAACCTATGAAACTATGATATAAAGAGGGGCTATTCAAATTTGTAATATATTATGAGGCAGCGAGGGGAATCATATACGAGGGTTGTTAAGTGTCCCCCAGGAAGCACAGAGGCACACTGAACCCGCTGGAGAGCATTGCAATAACAATCACGGCTGTGGTTACAATGCAAAATAAATGAGTGGATTAGGTCAAGCTATTTGACCAAGTCAGATTTAAGAAAACCTGACATAGGCTTTTATTTTTGGAAAGTTCTGTAGGTCTGGTAGTGTGACGGATCTCTCCCTCCACTATGGGTCTTGGGAGTGGCTCATGCCCTAAATTCCCATTTAAACTTATAGTTAGAGGGAACCTGTCACCCCCAAAATGGAAGGTGAGCTAAGCCCACCGGCATTAGGGGCTTATCTACAGCATTCTGTAATGCTGTAGACAAGACCCCGATGTATCCCAAAAGATGAGAAAAATAGGTTATATTATACTCACCCAGGGGCGGTCCCGCTGCGGTGCCGCTGTAGATAAGCCCCTGATGCCGGTGGGCTTGGCTCATCTTCGATTTTGGGGGTGACAGGTTCCCTTTAAGGTTTGGTGTGTCAGTTTTTGGTTTGTAACCACCGAGGAGGAGCTCCGTGAATGATAGGTCTGGTTAAGTTTGAACACAGGCCAGAGCTGGTGAAGCAAAGCCACTGCCGCACCCATGAGTGATACAGTGGTGCAGTCAGCCATGGCAATAGAGGGTTATGGACGATCCATCTGTGATCCGGAGGATAACATTTGCCTGTATGTGGAAAGTTGCCAAAATAAAGACTTACATTGGAATATCTTGGATCACTGCCTCATTGCCGAACTATCGTGAAATCCACTGCCATACATTAATGTATATTTTTTAATTTTAACTTTTTACTTGGTTAGTCCCTTAAGGAACTTGCACCTGTGATTATCTGACTGCTTATACTGTATACTACAATACTGATGGGGCGCTATCAGAGACTGATCGTTTAAAGAGATTTTGTCAGTAGGATGAACCCTCCTAAGCAGTCTATATGGGAACATGGGTCATAGGAAGCTGAATAACAGGATACCCTGATATCTGCCACCTGATGGGGTTGACGACACAGCCCCCATTTGTAAAGTTTCATGACTATTCATGTCGGACAAAATTATTTAAAAAAAAAAAAAAATGAAAGTTTAGTTACACAAGTGATGGAAAAAATTTGGGAAACAAAAAAAAAAAAATTGTTTATGCTACTATTTACTAAGACCATTTTCAGTTGGTGGAGCGGTGTGAGGGCTTTATTTTTTGCAATTTTATTGATCTCACTCAGGGGTAGACATATTGATCTCTTCTTGTAGAGTTGTTGTGACCAAAAAAAAAAAAAAAAAAAAGGCAATTCTGTCTTGATTGATTTTTTTCTCTCTTTATAGCATTTACGGACAGGGTAAATTCATTTTATACTTTGATACACACACATACATGTATATATTTTTTTTTTTAACTTAGTTTTAATGGGGGGGAGAAGGGTAACTGATTTATTTATTTTTTTTTTAAAACACACTTAGGCTATGTGCCCACGTTGTGGATTCGTGTGTGGATTTTTCTGCACTGTTTTTGAAAAATCTGCAGGTTTTACCTGCAGATTACCTGCGGATTTACTGTGGATTTCACCTGCGGTTTTACACCTGCGGATTCCTATTATGGAGCAGGTGTAAACCGCTGTGGAATCCGCACAAAGAATTGACATGCTGCGGAAAATACAACGCTAAGCTTCCACACGGTATTTTCCGCACCAAGGACACAGCGGACTTGGTTTCCCATAGGTGTACATGGTACTGTAAACCTGATGGAAAACTGCTGCGGATCCGCAACGTGTGCACATAGCCTTAGAGGACTTGAATGTGCGCTTGGCTAATCACTGTTTTACAATATGTAGACAAAACGACGTTCTCCTACAGAGCACACCCAAAGATGGGCTTCAAAAGCAAAAAAAAAAAAGCAGACTATGGGAGCCTACAGCAAGATCCGACTGCCACGAGAACGCAAGGGATCCTGCCTATGCAGTGTATATGCCTGGGTAGGAAGCAGGAACAGCTCCTTAGCTTGATCAATACATGGGGACCAGACATTTCATGTACTAATATGTCATATGTCAGAAAGTGATTAGAAAGAAAAATATAAGCACTAGGATGATGCACAAACGTCTGTCTAAAAAACGCAAGCATAAAACATGTACATGACAAATGACTGTAGGATTGAGGCCCAAGTGAAACTGAAAAAAACACAACAGATTAAATCTAAAATAGGAGAGACATGAATCTTAATAAATCTTTGCTCCTAATATTTCATAAAGAACCCTTGTAGCAGGGCTGACAGTGCCAATCATTGTAACTTCCTCTCGCGGAGAAGGAAACAAGAAGTGAAAGGCAGGAGAAACATACCGTAGATATCTGCTAGGAAGCTTACAGGAAACGCAAGTATGAATGGTATTGATGGTTGACTAAGATGTTATAGGGCATCTGTCTGTAGGACCAACCCTCCTAAGCCAGCTATAGGGGCACATAGGTCATAGGAAGATGAATTATGGACATATATTGACACATCTCTCCCCATCCATGTATCAGTCAAAAAGGAGGAGTAGGGGATAATCTTTATTGCCACGCCTGGTGTTCATGTGCTTTGTGCATTACTTATGTACCACATAGTAATGTGTCCAATACAGAAGGTCGTGGGGAGGAGTTAGAGGTGTTTAAAAAGGGAAGGTGCCGCAATTCTTATTTTTATATTAATAATTATTGATTATCTAATCAATTATTTTTCATACAAAATTACCACGTTAAGGCTGTGTGCACATGTTCAGGATTTTTCATGGTTTTTCACTATAAAAATGCGATAAAACCGCGAAAAATACGCATACATTAAGCATCCTATTATTAGAATGCAATCCGCATTTTTTGTGCACGTTTTTTTTTTTCCACGGCGGAATCGCATTCCAGAAAACGCAGCAAGTTCATTCTTTGTGTGGAAACGTGGGGATTCCGCACACATAGGAATGCATTGATCCGCTTACTTTCCGCGTGGGGCTATGCCCACCATGCTGGAAGTAAGCGGATCATGTGCGGATGGTACCCAGGGTGGAGGAGAGGAGACTCTCCTCCAGGCCCTGGGAACCATATACCTGTAAAAAAAAAAAAAAAAAAAAAAAAAAAAAAAAAAAAGAATTAAAAATCGTGATATTCTCACCTTCCGGCGGCCCCGGCAGCCTTCCCGCTCCTTGCGATTCTCCCGTTCCCAGTGATGCTTTGCGGCAATGACCTGTGATGACGTGGGTCTCGCGAGACTGCTACGTCATCACAGGTCATTGCTGCAAGGTATTATTGGGAACGGAAGCTGCGGGGGACGCCGGAAGGTAAGAATATCACGATTTTTTTATTATTTTTAACATTAGATCTTTTTTACTATTGATGCTGCATAGGCAGCATCATTAGTAAAAAGTTGGTCACACTTGTCAAACACTATGTTTGACAAGTGTGACCAACCTATCAATCAGTTTTCCAAGCGATGCTACAGAACGCTTGGAAAACTTTAGCATTCTGCAAGCTAATTACGCTTGTAAAATGCTAGTGTTTAGCGGGAAAACGCATGCCAATTCCGCATGTGTTTTACCCGCGGCACATTTGCGGAATTGACGTGGAAATTTCCGTGGCAATTCCGGACGTGTGCACATAGCCTTATAGTTTATTAACTTTTACTTCAGCCACTGGGGGCTGGGTGCAGTCGTTGTGATGTGAGCCAAGTGCCCAATCAGCGCAGGCGTCACTGTCCCCACCTTCTGTTGAGTTTAACATGAAGAGGAAGTATAAGCACCAAAACATTTGAAAAATCTATATTTATATGGTATCGCTGTAATCGTACTAACCCTTAGAATAAAGCGGTCATATCAATTTCACCACATGCGGAACGACATAAAAAACACAAAAAGACAATTCATGAATTGCTGATTTCTGTTCATTCTGCGTCCCAAAAATTGGAATAGAAAGGGGTCAAAAATGCCATGTGCTCGAAAATGCTACTGATAAAAAAGTCAACTCATCCTGCAAAAAAAACAAGCCCTCATATGACAGTCAGCCGAAATATGTAAAAATTATAGATAGCTTTTGCAATAAAGTGTGTTTAAGTGTGTGATAGCAGCTAAATATAAAAAACCTGATATACATCTGTTATCGCTGTAATCACACAGACCCGATGAATAAAGTCGTATAATCACTTATACCGCATGAGGAACGGCGTGAAAAATACATAGAACCAATTCTTCACCTGCTGTTGATTTGTTTATTCTGCTTCCCAAAGATCGCAGTAAAGCTCGGATCATTTATCCTGTGCTCAACGCCAAACTCTTACACTGTGGTTTTCGTGTAATTTTCTGAAATACACGATTCAGACGGAACCCCAGGCGAAAGATTCCCAATAATGAGGCAGATGGAGGCACTGTGGATGCCATAGGACCTGTGATCCAGCGATGTCTGCCTTTTTAGGCATGCATAAAAGCGCGGTCCGCCACAGTTTTGTACACCTCTGAAAAGAACAGCACTGAACAGAGGCCAGACTGATCCAGAATGACTCTGCTGCTGCACTATTATAGTGAATGGGTCCATTAGGGGTCTCATCTGTATTACATCACTAACAGATTTAGGTGTAAATCCCGATATAAATGCTCAGCGTAGAGCGCTGGATCAATATGATCCCAAATGATATAATGTTCCCAACAAAAGCTTAAACTCAAATCAATAAAAAAAGTCCTCACTCAGGTCCATAATCTGTCAATGGGAATATAGGGGGCTTCCAAGTAAGTGGTAGTACAAAGGCTCTGGAAAAGCGCTATGACTCCTCGCCCAGAAAAGAAATTCAGCAAAATCTGCACTGCCAAATCCAAATGCCCCCACCCCCCCCTTATGAACCCCAGTGTGCCTAAACCACATTTAATGTCCACATGTTTGGCTTTTCTGTAGCGATGAGAGCCTGTCTAATTTACAGGTAAAGGTCCCAAGAAACATGAGCAGGGAACCGCAACGTACTGGTCACTACAATGGCAGTTTGCCATTTTTCTCTCAGCAACATCCTGCTGCTTGTTTCTGGAAAACACTCATGAAGTCAAAATCGTTACTACACCTGTAGATAATTTCCCATAGTTATAATTTTCTAAAATGGGGATCACTTTAGGTGGGATTTTGCTCTTCTAGCACTCATGGGCTCTGTATATGGAGTCTGCAATTTATTCTAGCAATCCCTGCGCTCCAGGAGGCAAATAGCGATCGGTCCCTCCCGAGTCTCGCCGTATGGCTAAGTACTGTACAGTCAAATTTGGGGTATTTCTACATTCAGCTGAAAATGTGGGACAAATTTTGGTGCCATTTTTACCCATTTCCCAGTCTGAAAATGTAAAATCTGGGGCAAACAAAAATTTTGGTGGTAAAAATGTGAATTATTTTTTCTTCTCTGCCCAATGGTATAACATTTTGAGACCCACCTGTGGTGTCAATATGATCACTGAACCTGTAGATGAATTCATTGAGAGGTGTAGTATGTAAAATGGGGTCACTCTTCTGGCACCTCAGGGGCCCTACCAATTTGACATAGCACCTTCAAACCAGTTCAGCAAGATCTGAACTCTAGTATGACGCTTCTTCCCTTCTGAGAATTTTACTGTACCTCAAAGGTAGTTTTCAACCAGAGTATTGGTGTACTCAGGAGAAATTGCTCATCAAATTTTGGTGTCCATTTTCCCCTGTTAATGTTGTGAAAATAAAATTTGGGGCTAAAAAATATTTTTGTGGGGAAAATGTGTTTTATTTTATATTCACCAAACAACATTATAAACTTCTATAAAACACCTGGGGGTTCAAGGTACTCACCACTTATCTAGATAAGTTCCCTGAGGGGTCTAGTTTCCAAAATGGTGTTACTTGTGAGTGGTTTCCACTGTTTAGGCACATCAGGATATCTCCAAATGTGGCATGGCGTCAGATAATTATTCAAGCAAATTTTACATTGATAAAGACAAATGGTGCGTCTTTCTTTCAAAGCCCTGCCATGCACAAAACAGTAGTTTTCCCCCACATTTCTGTAAAAAAAATAAAAAAAAAAATAGTAAAATGTTCATTTTTTTCCTTTCACATTACATTAATTCCTGTTAAGCACCTCAAAGGTTAATTCACTTGTTGAATGTGATTTTGAACACTTGAGGGGTGCAGTTTTTAGAATGATGTCACTTTGGGGTATTTTCTGTCACATTGGTCCCTTAAAGTCACTTCAAATGTAACCCTTAAAACTTCCTAACAAAAATTTCAAAAACTGTGCTGATGTAAAGGTGACATGTGGGAAATGTTATTTATTAACTATTTTGTGCTACATATCTCTCTGGTTTAAGGGCATACAAATTGTTTGGAAATTGCTACATTTTCACCAATTTCCCATATTTTCACAAATAAATGCAAGTCATATCACACAAATTTTACCACTCTCGTGAAGTTCAATATGTCCCGACAAAAAAATTCTCAGAATCAGTGGGATCCGTAGAAGCATTCCAAAGTTATGCCCTCCTAATGTGACAGTGGTCAGAATTGTAAAATTTAGCCCGGTCATAAAGCAGTGAAAGGAGTTAAAGCTCCAACTTGGAAAGTTAACAGCACACCCTTGGATAGTTGGTAACTTGCTGATTACATTTAAGCCAGGGCTAGAAATGTGCTTATGGGCTTGGTTAACGATGGTGGGATTAAAATCCAGGCTGAGTTTAGTAACTGACTCAGAAGTTTAGAGAAGCATGGATAAGCTAACTGACCCTACACATAGGTTCCTACATAGATGCAACATTTTAAGCCAGAAAATTAAAATGAGCCTTAGAAATGTTACTTGTATAGTATAGTTACTTGAACCCCTTAACTATTATGAGTGGCCATTAGATTACTCAATGATTAGTGAAGAAGAACAACTCTTGTTCAAAGTCATCTTTTAAGTTAACTCATATTCCTGCATGAGCGGAGAGTTTACATAATTACAGGTCTCCACATAACTATTAGCAATGCCTACAGGTATAAATGCAGCATTGTTTAAAGTATGGGTCCTAACAAGCATGCTTTGTATGGACTTAGGCTTCAGAAACATAAACAGGGCTGACTGGTTATCGATGCCAGTTCCCAATAATAGCCAATGGAAATATCCTGCCGATCACATGATAGAGGTGATATGGTTTATGGCAATATCGTTGTCGGCAGCACATCAACCAGTGTAAATAGGATGCACCACAAACAAGGTCATTGAACCACAGAGCTTCTCTGTCCGTCTGAATGAGCCAGGAAGCGAGGGCTGTTCAACTTGTATGCAGTCAATTGGTTTCTATTAACCAAAATCAGCCTAACTCTCCACTGGGCCTGGCACGTTGCCCTTAGGCTAGGTTCACATTGCGTTAGTGCCATCCGTTTAATGAATCTGTTAAATGGATGCACTAACGCTGATGCCCAAATTCACTTTTTTTCTACAATCGCGGTAACTCATGGTAGCATTGCGTTGGCATGCGTTAGTAATAGAGGTCTATGCACAGCGAACGCATCCGTTCGCTGTGCGTTAGACCTAACGTACCCGAAAACGCGGTAGACTGCGTTTGAGGGTGCGTCACAAAAAGTAAGGCATTATCGCTAATGCATCCCGATTTTGACATGTGTTAGGATGCGTTACGATAATGGATGGCAATGGGTGCGTTAACGGATCCGTTACATTGCATTAGTGCCGCTTAGTAACGGATCCGTTAAACGGATGGCACTAACGCAATGTGAACCTAGCCTTATTTGCTGGATTTAATTATCAAATGTCCCATTAAGTTGTAGCTCATACAACATGTATATAAATGATAACAGAGGTTACCAAAGCATTATAAGTAGTTTATACATTTGCATTTAACCGTTCTCCTGTGCAATAAACTGAATCCTATATAGAATATGATTTACAGAGTAACTAAAGTTAAACCTTTTTTTTAGATCACTACCTGTCTCCCCCTAACCATGTGCCAGCATTGCTTAGCCTATGCATGAGCTCACAGCAATGTACTGGCTCAATAGAAATTGGATGGGAAGTACAAGTCTATGCACACATGTAAAAATAGAGCACCGCTGCACCATGGTTTGAGCAACTGGTGGGGGGTCTCAGGACCCAGAGCTCCCACCAATTAATGCTTTTAAAGGGTTAACCCAGGCTATCCACAAGATAGGTGATAACCTGCTGATTGCTGGGGGTCCAACAGGGTCTCCTACCAATCCTGATAACAAGACTCTAAAGTGCCCAGAATGAATGGCAACACATGCACCCTACTGCTCAATAACTGTCTAGGCTACCTCAAAGTCATCTCTTGCAGTTCCATTAAATAAGAAGCACCTCAGGCTCTGTCCTCAGGAACGGTGGAGGTTCTAGTAGGTGAACACCTAGGGATTAGCTTCTTATCTTCTCCACGTTAGGTCGATGACATCACGTGATTAAAAGCAGACTAGCTGAATCCCAAGTTCTATGTAGAAACAGGAGGTAAATTTTCCCTGTATGACTCATGAGTCACTGCAAAAGTCCCCGCCAGGGAAGGAGAGAGCAGATGGGTCCGGAATTTGAGCGGGATGATAAATGCAGGGACGAGAGACTTCATGTTTCTACACAGAGCACAGAAAAGGGAAGAACTATCTGGGTAGAAAGGTAAAATGAGCAATTAAGTGCACAGTGCTATATAATATGATGACTGCAATATTAAGAGGATAAAACTTTGATGGGAGTGCTTCTTTAACCAATACCTCTTTTGGTGTGTAATTGGGCATTTTTGCTGTATAATATATGGTTATGTTTACCTCATATGGGCCCATCCGCTTTTTTACTATATTAGGCATCTTTTTTGTGGGTTTATCTTACAGAGGAAAAGCTGACTGTGACAGCAGTTTAAAGGGACCCTGTCAGGAGAGAATGTTGAAACACAGGTGCTTGGTGCTTCACAGAGGGGTCAATAATTTATATAAAACTTCAAATTAGCTTGTCCTTTATCTGGTCCTATGATGCCACACCTGTCAAAGAAGGGCTTGTTCACACGATCCTTTTTTCGCTGCGGATTTTTCAGGTCCCGATTTGTGAAAACCGCAGTGCAAAACCTGCGGTGGTTTTCACTGCGTTTTTCATTCCTTTTTCTACTGCGGATTCCACTGCGGGTTTCCAGCTGCATTTTCCTATTGGTGCAGGTGGAAACCCGCTGCGGAATCCGAAGACAGAATTGACATGGTACTTCTTATTTTCCGCTGAAAATCCGCGCTGATTTTCAAGCCAAAAAAAGGATAGTGGGCACAGCGGATTTCGTTTTCCATAGGGTAACATTGTACTGTACCCTGCATGGAAAACGTCTGCGGTTCCGCAGCTGCAAATCCGCTGCGGATCCGCAGCGAAAAAAGGATCGTGTGAACATAGCCGAAGGGGTTGGAGAAAACAAGCAGGTGGGAAGGTGTATTTATAAATGATTGACCCCCGCCATAAAGCACAAAGCTGCAGGACTTCGTCTGAACAGTCATCCTGTGCTAACAGAGTCCCTTTAAGAGAGTATATTATGGACGGAAGTGGCAGCACTTTGGTCGCATACATGTTCGCTGCATCCAAAGGGCTGCCGTCTATTGAACGCAGGTGAATCAGCATGTGATCAGTGAATCGTGCGGATTCACCACTTTCTATGGGTGAAATCACTCTTGCGGAAACTCGTGTCTCCACAAGAGAAGTAGACATGCTGTGGTCTGGAAAGATGTCACACATGCCTGTCTCTGCGGATGAGCCGTGGGCATCTCTGGATGCATAGTGGGCATGGGCTTTCTAGAAACCCCATCCACTATGCTGTAACATCTGGCAGCTGCACAAGTACACAGGGTCCCACCCGCAGCGATTACTGATCGTGTGCACATAGCCTTAATGTTTAGGCACATCTGCCTATTGAAGCCGGGGTTTGGGACTAGTGTGCTCCTAAAGTCGCATCTTGAGACAACCCCATTACAATTTAATGGCTGCTGTGTCACACTTTTCAGTTTTACTAATTAGCAGGACTACCTTCATATTACTCCATATCAAAATGTAAAATGAGCAGCCATCAATATGAAGCCTGTGACCATCACATGTCTGGAATTCCTGCCTGCTGACTACGGGCATTACAACAGGCAAGCCGTAAGGCGAGTCAGCCATTGCCACTAGACCACGCACTAATAACGAATGGGTAAGGACAGAACATACTTAGAAGCACGGCCCTCGGGATTCATTGCTTGTACCTCTGGAGAAAGCGTTCTGGCATGAGATTAATCCTGCAAAGCCTAAACACACGTTACTTGGTGTAGACATTTCTTCACCATTTCTGCAGCTCTTGGCAGGAAACAAGTGTGGTTTCATTGAAACTATTTTCCCCATTCATTACCATTGACATAATGTTGACTTAAATCTGTAAGGCTACGTTCACATTAGCGTTAAGCTAATGTGCGTCGGATTTGCGTCGGCGACGCAGCGGCGACGCATGCGTCATGCGCCCCCTATACTTAACATGGGGGACGCATGCGTTTTTTTTTGTTGCGTTGTGCCACACATGCGTCTTTTTTGCCGCAAGCGTCGGACCAAGAAAACGCAACAAGTTGCATTTTTCTTGCGTCCGATTTTCGGCAAAAACCGACGCATGCGTCGCAAAACGCAGCGTTTTTGCGTGCGTTTTGCCGCGTTTTTGCGTGCGTTGTGCGTTGCGTCGCAGACGCAGCGGCGCACAACGCTAGTGTGAACGTAGCCTAAGTCAGAAATAAGCGCCATGTGCACTAGATGTCAAGATTCTCATTCACTTTGCTGGAATAAGGAAACTAAGCAATCTGCACAGAAAAAAAAGTGACAAATTTGCAACGTGTATGCAAATAAGGGCTTTAAAGAACACTTACCAGCTTAAAAGCGACCAGTTTTGCATTAGTTTCATAAATTTGCAGGGATTTCAGGGATTTGCATGCAGCAGAGTGATGGAAAGGCATAAGTGACTAAATTCTTGGCATCCCCTCGCAGCAGCAAACATTGGTACAAATATTCCCAGCAGGAGCACCCATTGTATTATGGGTTCAGAATATGTCCCATAAAGGTAAAAATGCCAGCATAAGTCCAACTACGGCTCCCATCTACAGGCAAGAAAACGCACATAAACAGCCCCCCTCTTACCCACTGGCTGTGTCTGGTATTGCAGCCCAGCTGAAATGACTTTAATGGGGGTAAGCTGTGATTCCGGACACAAGTAAGGCCTACAGTGGTATCTTTTCTGATAGTACGCTGCCATTCGTTTTCCTTTACTTCATGCAACCCATTTAACTTTATTCCCAAATATTCACATTGGCACAGGTGGCACCAACAGGTCTTCATGTAAAAGTAGATGTCAACAGAATAGTTCCTTAGAAAGAAAGGGTGTTGAACATCGATATACGGTAATTTGGTTTTTTTTTTGTTTTTTTAAAAGGCACGGAGAATCACATAGAAAGGAGATGCAGTTACACCCAAATAGAAAAAGGTATGGTAAAAGAAATAAATCTTTATTGGAATATTTTAAAAATAATTGAAAATGGCGCATACAGTTAGGTCCTCTGGCATCCACTTCTAGCACAGGGAACAATGTTTCTACTCATTCACTATTTCCTTCCTCATCCTTACTATGCAGCTATATGAAACTTTACTTGCTTGATTCATTATCATGACCGCCCATGGTTAATAGTTACTGTTGTTACATTGCTTCCCTGGGCCACTGGAGTACTATTTTTGCATACTAGGGGTTATATGTGTCTTTTATGCATACCCTTTGTTCGAGTGTGATGCATCCATCTTTTTAGCTAAACTGTATGTCCCATTTGTAAAATATTTCAATAAAGATTTCTTTTACAATACTTTTGTCTATTTGGTTGTATCTGCATCTCCTTTCTATATGATTTTTGATGAATTTGGAGCATCAAACATCATTGTTAGTCTCACTTCTCAAATATTAATGGGTTAAATATTGAGCTTATTTAATACAACGACTCTCTGTACCTATACAAATTGCTTGTGTTGATCCTACTGAAATATACGGAGGCATGCTAGCCTTCCGGTGCTGTCACAGACCCAGGTCATGGGAAGCGATGTCTGCCCCGCTCGGAAGTCACAGGACCGCTTTAGACTATGATTGGTCGCAACATCTGAATACCTCCAGAGCCGCTGCAGACCCCCAAAGCAGCTACTTATTAATCAGCAGGGGCACTGGAAGGCAAGTATGTCTCCTATGGTTTCAAACAATCACTGCCTAAAAATAAACACTCTGTTTCTGTGTTAGACAACGTGTTTCTCATAAAAAGCTTGAAGGGGTTGATCGCTTTGTTAGTGCAGACTGCACAGCTATCCTGTCCATACAATGGCGGCCGGTGGAGGAGCATGTGACCAGACCTGCCCATCAGCCTCCAATAGAAGGAGGCTGATGGTCAGACGCGGCCCCTCTATCAGCAGCCATTGTATGGACAGAAGTGCTGGTCAGCATGTGAGGAAACCCACAGTAACAGGTTTTGCAGTTTTCTAATACACATTGTATGATGTAAATGTAACATTAATACATCAATGCCTTAAAAAAAAAAAACTTTAATTAAAAAAAAAAAAAAAAAAAAGAGATAAAACAGGCATAGACACCTATCCCCTCTGCAGAGCCGCCTGTGTTGTCTCTGGGAGCCATGTCTCCGCTGTTCGGATGTGAACAGTAGCGCAGAAGCCTATGATTCCCTGCAGATGACTAGAACATTCAAAGATGTAGTCTTCTAGTCACCTGACCACTGCAGCCAATCACAGACTTCAGCTGTCCCAATGCCACATCCAGACAGCACAGGAATTCTGGATACGGCGCAGACCACCGGAGTGGCCAGTTGTGGATCCACAGGGGCGATAGCGTGACAGTCGCAACACATAAAAGACAGCTTATGTGCCGTGACAGTGAAATAGCTGCGGAGCCGGACAGCTGATCAGCCGGCGCAATCCCGGTTCCCTCTGCAGCTTGTTCAGTAAGCGCTGTAGCTTGCCGAATAAGGAGGGAGCTGAAATGCTCATCTCCACTTAGGAGATATGTCCCAATGTACCAGAAATGAGTATGGGCAGGAAGGCACAAATAAATATGCAGTGGCAAACGGGAGCCAAACCTTGGGGTTTAGCTGAAAACTTGATAACAGATTTATAGCAGATCACATGAAATTAATAGTCTTCCCCCGGCCGTCAGGAGCGGCCCCCGCCGGATCTGCCGCCGTCAGGAGCGGCCCCCGCCGGATCTGCCGCCGTCAGGAGCGGCCCCCGCCGGATCTGCCGCCGTCAGGAGCGGCCCCCGCCGGATCTGCCGCCGTCAGGAGCGGCCCGCCGGATCTGCAACCGTCAGGAGCGGCCCGCCGGATCTGCAACCGTCAGGAGCGGCCCGCGAGAGACAGCTCACCATTTTAACACTTTCCATACAGGGGCCCATCTGTTGATGATGCCTGAAGAAGGGTACAGCTATGCAGTGACTGATCGAGCGCCCAAACTTAGCTATCACTGACACATCACAATAGGAGTGAACGGGGTCATATTCGCAGAGCCCTGCAACGTGCAAGCAAGACCCAAGCATATTGGACCGGGTAGACATCTTTTCTACTACCTTGTTGCAGTCAGAGGACCCAAGTCAGGTGTATTACACTGCAGCAATAACTGTCCGCACAGAAGACGCATGCGTTCTACCAGGAAGGAGCCCCTTAGGCTACGTTCACATTTGCGGTCAGCGCCGCAGCGTCGGGCGCCGCAGCGGTGCCGCATGCGTCATGCGCCCCTATACTTAACATGGGGGCGCATGGACATGCGTTGTGCTGCGTTTTGCGCCGCATGGCCGCAAGCGTTGGACGCAAGAAACGCTTCAAGTTGCATTTTTTTTGCGTCCAACTTGCGGGCAAAAACGACGCATGCGGCGCAAAACGCAGCGTTTTGCCGCGTTTTTGTTTGCGTTGTGCGCTGCGGCGCCGACGCTGCGGCGCAAAACGCAAATGTGAACGTAGCCTTACACCTCTGCGGATTGTACTAGTGAAACATGTGAATGTCTAGTCTGGAAAAGTGACAGGAAATGCAGGGAATTGTGCAGCACGTCACGCAGTACATGGAGCGCGGACCCTCCGGCATCGGCCCACACGGTACAGTAGCAGTGATTAGCCGGACCACCCGCCTCCTCACATTGGGCTGTGTTCACACTAACAGTTTAGCATCCACTGCAGATTCCACACAGATCGCCAGGAAGCCGTATTGTGTGAGGCCGGGCACCAGGGCAGCCGCAGGCAGGCCAGCACATGACAGCCAGGATGCCCAGTGTGCCCGCTGCACACAGGGTGCCACATCAGCCAGCACCAGCTGTGCTCTGTGCTGCCCCCGCCAGGTGAGAGGGAGCCCAGCTGCGCCCACTGCTCACACCCCGGTCCCGGAGCCCCCGTCCCCACTGCCCCTACAGTGCCCTCACCTCGTCCTCTTTGTGATTGCGGATGCCCCTGACCAGATCCTGCAGGTTCTTGTCGAACATGCGGTCAATGCTTCCCTTCACCATACGGAGCGCCATGTCCGTGCACGGGATCGGGCCGCACCGGACTCTCCTGTCACCGGACACAGAAACACAAAATGGCCGCGACTCAGCTGACTCTATTCCCCGCCCATAGCAGCCACGTGACTGAAAGTGAAGGGGGGAGTTGCTGGGCCAGACGGCAGTAATCCCGCCCATGGCTTGGTGCTCCCGGAGACTGACGCACGTCACAGTGTGGCTCCGCCTGTCAGAGAGGTGGCGCTGACGACTACTACCGAGTGTGCCATCCACTGTAATGGTGCTGCCCTCTAGTGGTGATGGAGGAGGGTGCAGAACATTAGTGCTACACTACTGGCTATGGCCATAGGTGAGGGAGGAGGATATAGAGTAGTAGGGATGTAGGTGAGGGAGGAGGATATAGAGTAGTAGGGATGTAGGTGAGGGAGGAGGATATAGAGTAGTAGGGATGTAGGTGAAGGAGGAGGATATAGAGTAGTAGGGATGTAGGTGAGGGAGGAGCAGGAGGGTGCAGAGTTGTAGTGCTGATGGCTGTAAGTGAGGGAGGAGGATATAGAGTAGTAGTGCTGATGGCTGTAGGTGAGGGAGGAGGATATAGAGTAGTAGGGATGTAGGTGAGGGAGGAGGGTGCAGAGTAGTAGGGATGTAGGTGAGGGAGGAGCAGGAGGGTGCAGAGTTGTAGTGCTGATGGCTGTAAGTGAGGGAGGAGGATATAGAGTAGTAGTGCTGATGGCTGTAGGTGAGGGAGGAGGATATAGAGTAGTGCTGATGGCTGTAGGTGAGGGAGGAGGATATAGAGTAGTAGGGATGTAGGTGAGGGAGGAGGATATAGAGTAGTAGGGATGTAGGTGAGGGAGGAGGATATAGAGTAGTAGGGATGTAGGTGAGGGAGGAGCAGGAGGGTGCAGAGTTGTAGTGCTGATGGCTGTAAGTGAGGGAGGAGGATATAGAGTAGTAGTGCTGATGGCTGTAGGTGAGGGAGGAGGATATAGAGTAGTAGTGCTGATGGCTGTAGGTGAGGGAGGAGGATATAGAGTAGTAGGGATGTAGGTGAGGGAGGAGGATATAGAGTAGTAGGGATGTAGGTGAGGGAGGAGGATATAGAGTAGTAGGGATGTAGGTGAGGGAGGAGGATATAGAGTAGTAGGGATGTAGGTGAGGGAGGAGGGTGCAGAGTAGTAGTGATGATGGCTGTAGGTGAGGGAGGAGGATATAGAGTAGTAGGGATGTAGGTGAGGGAGGAGGGTGCAGAGTAGTAGTGCTGATGGCTCTTGGTGAGGGAGGAGGATACAGAGTAGTAGGGATGTAGGTGAGGGAGGAGGGTGCAGAGTAGTAGTGCTGATGGCTGTAGGTGAGGGAGGAGGATATAGAGTAGTAGGGATGTAGGTGAGGGAGGAGGGTGCAGAGTAGTAGTGATGATGGCTGTAGGTGATGCTATAGAGTAGTAGTGCTGATGGCTATAGGGAGGATGTTATAGAGTAGTAGTGCTGATGGCTATAAGTGAGGGAGGAGGATATAGAGTAGTAGTGCTGATGGCTATAGGCAGGCTCGGACTGGCCTATAGGGGAATCCCCCGGTGGGCCCCTGTGCAGATACAGGCCCCTAACCCCTCTAGATGGGTAGTACATGGCATAATTCACATGATTTACTCTGTACAGAAAAAGCAGCAGCTCATCATTCATTAACCAACCTACACGGTTTATTATTATATAGAGATATAGGTAAATTTGTGAACTAGGGTAGTATAATATTTGCATGGAGGTGAAAAGTGAGCCCCCAAAGTCATTGTTACTGGTGGGCCTCTGGCACCCCGGTCCGACACTGTTGGGGTTTCCCTGTAAATCTCTGAACTACGTGATTCGGATGGAACCTCTGCCTGAAGATTCCCTACAATAAGGCTGGGGTCACACTATGGTATGGCATCGGATGCGAGGGCATCGGATGTGATATGCTAATGACCCTCGGCTGCTGCGAGCCGGAGCCAAGTGTCATGCGTCTGTGCACCGAGCCTCTCGCACAGAGCGGATCAGAGCACAGCTGCAGAGGAGGCGGAGAAACTAAGTTCTCTATCTCCTCTATTGCCGGGGTCAGCGTATAATTCACATCACTCGGATTATATCCAAGTGATGTGCGCTGTGTCACTCGCACCCATCGGCTTATATGGGTGCGAGTGAGCCGAGACTCGGCCGAGTGTCGGTGACAATAGCAACATGCTGCAATTTCACTCGCACATTAAAAACGGCCGAGATAAAAACGATGATGAGAGCTGCCCCATAGAGGAATACTGGTCCGAGTGGTATGCGATTTTTTATCACATAGCACTCGACCGTATTATACAGTAGTGTGACTGCCTCCTAAGGCAGATAGAGGCACTGTGGACACCATAGGACCTGAGATCCAACGGTGTTCCTCTTTTTAGGATTTCATAAAAGTGTCGCCGGCCACAGTTTTGTGCAGTTTTGAAATGAAGGACACCACTGAACAGAGGCCAGACGCAGGCCAGAGTTACTCTGCTGCCTCATTATAGTGAATGGATCCCTCGGAGTTTCATCTGAATCACGTCACTCAGAAATGTAGATGGAAACCACAATGAATTGACATGCTGCAGTCTGGAAAGACGCGCCGCATGTCCGTTTATGCAAGGAAGCCGGAGGCGTCCCTGCAAACATAGTGGAGATGGGATTTCTTGAAATCCCATCCACTATTTTATTATTATTATACACTTTTTATAGCGCCATTTATTCCATGGCGCTTTACATGTGACAAGGGGGTAACTATAGACAAATACAATAAACATGAGCAAAAAAAAAGGCATTTACAGGTACAGAAGGAGGGAGGACCCTGCCGGCGAGGGCTCACAGTCTGCAGGAGATGGATGAGGATACACTAGGAGAGGGTAGATCTGGTTGTGCGGCGGTTCAGTAGGTTGAGGATCATTGCAGGCTGTAGGCTTGTCGGAAGAGGTAAGTCTTCAGGTTATTTTTGAAGGCTTCTATGGTAGGCGATAGTCTGATGTGTTGGGGTAGAGAGTTCCAGAGTATGGGGGATGCACAGGAGAAGTATTGGATGCGGTTGTGGGAAGAAGAGATAAGAGGGGAGTAGAGAAGGAGATTTTGTGAGGATCGAAGGTTGTATGTAGATAAGTACCGGAAGACCATGTCACAGATGTATGGAGGAGACAGGTTGTGGATGGCTTTGTATGTCATAGTAAGGGTTTTGAACTCGAGTCTCTGGACGATAGGAAGCCAGTGAAGGGCTTGGCATAGGGGAGAGACTGGGGAATAGCGAAGAGACAGGTGGATTAGTCAGGCAGCAGAGTGTAGGATGGATTGGAGTGGTGCCAGAGTGCTAGAGGGGAGGTCAGAGAGTAGGAGGGTGCAGTAGTCAAGGCGGGAGATGATAAGGGTGTGCACTAGTGTTTTTGTGGTCAAGGAATGCACGGATCCGGGAAATATTTTTGAGTTTGAGACGGCAGGAGGCAAGGGCTTGGATATGTGGCTTAAAAGAGAGAGCAGGGTCGAGGATCACCCCGAGGCACCAAGCATGTGGGACTGGGGAAAGTGGGCAGCCATTGACATTGATGGATAGATCTGTTGGAGGAGTAGAGTGAGATGGGGGAAATATAATGAATTCTGTTTTGTCCATGTTCACTTTTAGAAAGCGAGCAGAAAAGAAGGCCGAGATAGCAGACAGACAGTGTGGGATTTTGGTGAGTAAGGAGGTGAGGTCTGGTCCAGATAGGTAGATCTGCGTGTCATCGGCGTAGAAATGATACTTCATACCATGGGATTCTATGAGCTGTCCCAGACCGAAGGTGTAGCTGGAGAAAAGTAGTGGTCCTAGAACTGAGCCTTGAGGAACACCAACAGACAAGGGGCGAGGTGAGGAGGTGGTGTGGGAGAGAGAGACACTGAATGTTCGGGCTGTTAGATATGAAGAGATCCAGGATAGGGCCAAGTCTGTGATGCTAAGAGATGAGAGAATCTGTAGCAGGAGGGAGTGGTCCACAGTGTCAAAGGCAGAAGATAGGTCCACGAGAAGGAGGACAGAGTTGCATAGCTCCCAACCGTCCCTCATTGTGCGGGATTGTCCCGGATTTCATTCTTTGTCCTGCTGTCCAGCGCAGGACGCTGTGATCCTGGGAGACAGTGCAGCGCCCCTGAGTCCTGGTCGTTGCAGTACTGTGGCTCCGCCGCTAAGGGGGGCTATGGTACGTCTGATGGCACTGAAGGAGTTCATCTGACCAGGTATCACATACACCAATACATTTCACAGTCAGGCCTCCAGGGGGAGCTAAGGGTACTATTCATTAGGCCACTCCTCACATACTGGTAAAACTGGGGGTCAGGCAGGAAGTTAGAGAGAACGCTGACTGGGTTGGAACCAGGCAACACCTTGTGGCAGAGGGTGTTGCAGGGGAAGATTCGGTAGGGTCCCTGTCAGGGGTGGGATCCTGACAGAGGCCTGGCAAACAGAGAGAAAGCTACGGGACCGCGCCTGCACTTCATAGCGGCGGTGCCCTAAGAAAGGACAAGAAGCGAGATTTATTGTGCTGAGTGAGAAACGAGATCAAAGCAAGAAGGAGAATACCAGTGGGAGTCGTGCTGTAAGATCGAGGCAACATCCCACTGAGGCGTAACAACCGGCGGCCGGAACGCCGAGGAGGTACAGAGCTCTAAGCCATACTTCAAACCAACGGCAGGACAGTCAGTCACAGGCGGGCTGTCTCACTTAAATCACCTACACAGACATAGGGGGCAACCTTTGGAGAGGGGCGACTCTAGGGTCCCGGAAGAGCTCCGAGCCTACCCGTCATACGGGTGCGTCCTACCATAACACCTGGGAGGGACGGAAGATTAGCAGGACATCATCTAATCGAGTTGTGAGGGAACACGAGAAACAGACACAACAGTTGTGGGGACTCTCCGTAAGCACAGCAGGGAAGGACCACAACACATAGCGCTAGCAGGAAGGCACAGATTTCCACCTGCAAGGAGAACTCTGGAGGTGCCATTGGACCGGCCGGACTTACGCAGCCTGGTGAACCATATTCCGGACTGAGGACCCAGAGACCTTCAGTAAAGAGGTAAAGAGACTGCAACCTGGTGTCCTCGTTATTTACTGCACCGCACCACCACCACCATCCACATCTATAACTGTATGCCCCTCAGCAGGGTCACGGACCGGGTCTAGCCACCGTGACAACCCCAGAGCAGAGACTCAGAGGCCCGGTACCGGGTACCCCTCGGCCCTGCGGCAGTGGGGGCACTACAACTGCAGGAGACCTCCCGTCACGCCCCCTTTTGTTAGGCCACGCCCCTTCCCCTGTATGTTCCTGAGTCTCCCAGCGTCACTGTTCAGAGAGGGAGAGAGGGGAGTGACTCACGTCTAGTTTCAGTTTGAGGTACGTAATTAGTAACACAGCCGAACACAGCCTGGGTGCCAGCGGCAATGTAAGCAGCAGACCAGAGTGTGAGTGGACTGCTGGAGCTGCTAATTATAATGCCTGGCTAATAATAATCGTGCGGAATGAGAGTGGGGCTGAGCAGGGTGGGACGGACACACTCACAGCCTCCCTCTGTTTGCCTCGGCTGCTCAGTGCTGCTCACTGCTGTGTTCTTATTGCAGAGCGCCCAGTGTGACTGAGTAGTCGATGTCACAGATCGATGACTCACTGACAAGTCTGTCTCCAGTCAGTGGCATTTGAGGAGGAGCAGCTGCAGCTCCCACGGGGAGGGTGACGACACGACGCTATTGTGGCTGCTATTTCCCCACGCATAAAAGGGCTACCAAAGCCCCTGTGACAGTCTGACACTGTATCATCATGTGCTATGAGACAGCAAATCATGGCACAATTAATTCATTGCTCTACACAAAAATTACAAGCAGCTCTGCTCGGTACACACTCTGCTCCGCTCGGTACACACTCTGCTCCGCTCGGTACACACTCTGCTCCGCTCGGTACACAGACACACGTGGCTCCACTCGGTGCACCTCATACACACGCCGCTCCGCTCGGTACACCTCGTACACACACACACACGCGGCTTCGCTCGGTACACCTCGCTCACACACACACACGCGGCTTCGCTCGGTTCACCTCGTACACACATGCGGCTCCGCTCGGTACACCTCGTACACACGCGGCTCCGCTCGGTACACCTCGTACACATACACACACGCGGCTCCGCTCAGTACACCTCGTACACACACACACACGCGGCTTCGCTCGGTTCACCTCGTACACACGCGGCTCCGCTTGGTACACCTCGTACACACACACACATGCGGCTCCGCTTGGTACACCTCGTACACACACACGCGGCTCCGCTCGGTACACCTCGTACACACACGCGGCTCCGCTTGGTACACCTCGTACACATACACACACGCGGCTCCGCTCAGTACACCTCGTACACACACACACACGCGGCTTCGCTCGGTTCACCTCGTACACACGCGGCTCCGCTTGGTACACCTCGTACACACACACACATGCGGCTCCGCTTGGTACACCTCGTACACACACACGCGGCTCCGCTCGGTACACCTCGTACACACACGCGGCTCCGCTTGGTACACCTCGTACACACACACGCGCGGCTCCGCTCGGTACACCTCGTACACACACACGTGGCTTCGCTCGGTTCACCTCGTACACACACCCGGCTCCGCTCAGTACACCTCGTACACACACGCGGCTCTGCTCGGTACACCTCGTACACACACACGCGGCTTCGCTCGGTTCACCTCGTACACACACCCGGCTCCGCTCAGTACACCTCGTACACACACGCGGCTCCGCTCGGTACACCTCGTACACACACACGTGGCTTCGCTCGGTTCACCTCGTACACACATCCGGCTCCGCTCAGTACACCTCGTACACACACGCGGCTCCGAAGTATAGATCAGCTGAGATGCTCAGTTCAGAGCGGGCTCAGCGCCGGAGCCCGCGCTGAAACAGGGTTTATTACCTATGTCGTACTATTACGGCATCTAATATATAAAGCTGAATGTGTGTATGTGTGTGTGTGTGTGTGTGTGCGTGTGTGTGTGTGTGTGTATGTCCGGGATTGGCATCTGAACCGTCGCAGCTACAGCCACAAAATTTTGCACAGTCACACGTCTGGACCCCGAGAGCGTCATAGGCTATGTTGTGAGGTGAAATTTTAACCCCGCGCTTTCCAATTGACCAAACAATTTTGCCCCTATCTACATAATGGGGAAAAAATGAAAGGAAAAGTGTTGGAGGCAAATTAACAGCTGCCAGATGTGAACAAGGGGGACTTAAAGAATGAGAGCGATGGCGCCAAAGAGTATATACTGTACAGTTGCTAAGGTGGGGCCCCGACATGGGATAATCACCACACCACCACGGGGATATGAACACACACACAAAATGCGCCACACACTACCACGTGCTCGAACACATATACCACCCTCAGCGCACATTTCACCACACATACACCAGCCTCGCCACATAAAAGTCGAAACACAAAAGTCGCCGCTCAAAACTCGCCACGCGCAAAACTCGCCACACGTGCAAAACTCACCTCATGGAAAACTCGCCACACGCAAAACTTGCACACGCGGAAAAAATGCCACATGCACAAAAGTTGCAACACATGCAAAAGTTGCCTCACACAAAACTTGCACATACTCAAAAGGCACCACACATAAAACTCGCCACGCGCAAAACTCGCCATGCGCAAAACTTGCTGCACACAACTTGCTACACTAACCTGTCACATGCAACTCGACACACAAAAAGTTGCTACACGCATGTCGCCACACAAAACTCATCTCACAAAAGTCGCTACATTCATGTCGCCACACGCAACTCAACACACACAACTTGACACACGAAACTCGCCCTAAAACACACACAAGTCTGGTATTATCCTTCAAAAATAAAAATCTGATTAATAAGCAGACAAACTACAAGAGCAACAAATGTACCATATAGGAATCCGGCAGCTGTCAGTCACATGACCAGTCTATTATGTGTATGTGTGATCTGATATATACTGCCAGGGGGTGGGCTTACTGTTGGCTGGGGATTTATCAGGCTGCCAATTTAGCTTACAAATACTGAGGTAAAAATACTGACCAAATAACGTGTGAACGAGGTCTAATACAGGAGGAGATGACATACAGATATATACTATATACAGGAGGAGATGACACACAGGTATATACTATTCACAGGGGAGATGACACACAGGTATATACTATATACAGGAGGAGATGACACACAGATATATACTATATACAGGAGAGATGACACAGGTATATACTATATAGAGGAGGAGATGACATACAGGTACATACTACATACAGCAGGAGATGACATACAGGTATATACTATATACAGGAGGAGATGACACACAGGTATATACTATATACAGGAGCAGATTACCTACAGGTATATAGTATATACAGGAGGAGATGACATACAGGTATATACTATATACAGGAGGAGATGACACACAGATATATACTATATATAGGTGAGATGACACACAGGTATATACTATATACAGGAGGAGATTACATACAGGTATATACTATATATAGGAGATGACATACAGGTATATACTATATACAGGGGACATGACACACAGCAGGTATATACTATATACAGGGGAGATGACATACAGGTATATACTATATACAGGAGATGACATACAGGTGTATACTATATATAAGGGAGATGACAAACATGTATACACTGAGGTGAAAATGAGAGGTGTGAGGTGAAAATGAAAAGGTGTGAGTGCAAAATGAGAGGAGTGAGGGAAAATAGTGGAGTGATCGGAAAATGACAGATGTGAGGTCGAAATGACAAGTGTTAGGGGGGAATGAGAGGTGTGAGGGAGAAAATGAGAGATGTGAGGGGGAAAATGAAAGATGTGATGGGGAAAATGAGAGGCGTGATTGGAAAATAAGAGAAGTGAGGTGCTATAACTAACCACAGATATTTGCTATGCCCAGGCAACGCCGGGCTCTTCAGCTAGTAGGTAATAAAGCTGTTAAAGAACAGCACCAGAATGGGGGGGGGGGGCCATATACCAAGATAAGGGATATATATTACCAGGATGGGGATATATATACCAAGATGAGGCCCAGTATAAGGGACATATACCAGTGTGTGTATATAGATAGACTAGCTATTGAACCCGTTCTACGCCCGGGTGGCGAGCATTTATATTGGTATATGGTCTCCATCCTGATATGTACTGCTTCCATCCTGCGTCCCAATCCTGTCATTTGCTCCCATCCTGCGCCCCCATCCTGTCATGTGCTGCTCCCATCCTGCGCCCCCATCCTGTCATTTGCTCCCATCCTGTGCCCCTATTCTGTCATGTGCTGCTCCTATCCTGCGCCCCCATTCTGTCATGTGCTGCTCCCATCCTGCGCCCCCATCCTGTCATGTGCTGCTCCCATCCTGCGCCCCCATTCTGTCATGTGCTGCTCCCATCCTGCGCCCCCATTCTGTCATGTGCTGCTCCCATCCATATGCCCCGTATGCTGCTCGATGAAGGTTGATGGCCCCCATAAGATGCTCCATAGCATAATATGCCCCGTATGCTGCTGCGATAAAAAAAAAAATGGCTCAGGCCCCCGACACTTGCGAAATTCACCTGTCCCCGTTCCACCGCTGTGCTCCAGTGTGTCTTCCGGGTCTCTGGCTGTGACTGTTCAGTCAGATGGCGCGCACCAAGCACATCATCGCGCCCTCTGACCTGAACGTCACAGCCAGAGGACGCGGAAGCCGTAGCCCAGTGGTTGAACGGGGACAGGGGAATATCGCATACTTGCCCTCCTGGCACGTCCATGCTTCTCCGTCAGAGATCTCAGTATGCGTTCAGTGCTTACGCATACTGCGATCTCCTGGGCCACAATTCTCATCCCCGGATGCATAACTCTGTGGAGTCCAGACTGCGCAGGCGCTTGCTCAGTTTATAAAGGCTTTGGACACAGTGATGCTCCCAGTGTTATATTATAGATAGATATGATGCGGGGGTCCGGTTCATATCTTGCACCACAACCCATCACACTCTATTTATGCCGCTGTTCTCGGTTGCTCTATGTGACTGTAGACATTTGAATCTTCACAGCGTTCACATCGCACGCTGTGAGGATTCTCCAGACACGGCAGCAGGCGGTTATATGACTTTGAGTATGTGACTTGCATACTCCTTTAAACATTCTCATACCTCCCAACTGTCCCGGATCCCGCGGGACTGTCCTGATTTTGACAGTCAGCCCCGGGATCCCGGACGGGACATTAGTTGCCCCGCATTACGTGCCTAGGGTGGGGACAATGCAGCAGGGGGCGGCATCTGAATAAGGTTTGTGTCTGTTTTGTTTTTGTTTTTTTTATAAAAGCTGGGTTTCACCTCCCGACTGACCCCGCCCCCCCCCCCCCGTGCGGCGCTGCCACGCTGAGGGAGAGAGCCAGCAGCAATCAAGATGAAAGGTCAGCGACTCACTACCTCCTGTGTGTGCACGGAGCTCCGGCTTCTCCTGCTCTTATCTGCTATCCCGGTAGAGAAGGAGAGACGGGGGAGGTGCAGGGACAATGCAGAGCTGTGAGCAGGAAAAACTGAAGAGCTGCACATGGACATCAGCCGCCCCTGCACTACAGAGGAGATTGTGTGATGTGTGTGTGTGTGAGCTGTGTGATGCTGCATGTGTGTGTGTGTGTATGAGGTATCTGGTGTGTATGTGATGGCTGCGTGTGTGTGTGATGGCTGCGTGTGTGTGTGTGATGGCTGCGTGTGTCTGTGATGGCTGCGTGTGTGTCTGTGATGGCTGCGTGTGTGTCTGTGATGGCTGCGTGTGTGTCTGTGATGGCTGCATGTGTGTCTGTGATGGCTGCGTGTGTGTCTGTGATGGCTGCGTGTGTGTGTGATGGCTGCGTGTGTGTGATGGCTGCGTGTGTGTGTGATGGCTGCGTGTGTGTGTGATGGCTGCGTGTGTGTGATGGCTGCGTGTGTGTGTGTGTGATGGCTGTGTGTGTGTGATGGCTGCGTGTGTGATGCATTTGTGTCAAAGCTGCATGTGTTTGTGAGCTGCGTTTGTGATGCTGCATGTGTATGTGTGATACTGCGTGTGTGTGTGTGATGGCTGCATGTGTGTGTGTGATGGCTGCGTGTGTGTGTGATGGCTGCGTGTGTGTGTGATGGCTGCGTGTGTGATGGCTGCGTGTGTGATGCATTTGTGTCAAAGCTGCATGTGTTTGTGAGCTGCGTTTGTGATGCTGCATGTGTATGTGTGATACTGCGTGTGTGTGTGTGATGCTGCATGTGTGTGATGCTGCATGTGTGTGAGCTGCGTGCGTGTGTGAGCTGTGTGTGTGAGCTGTGTGCGTGGGTGTGAGCTGCGTGCCTGTGTGTGCTGCGTGTGTGAGCCGTGTGTGTGAGCTGTGTGCGTGTGTGTGAGCGTGGGTGTGAGCTGCGTGCCTGTATGTCATTATACAGTATGGAGAACTGTGGCCATTATACAGTACGGAGCATCATGTGCAGCCAGTATACAGTATGGAGCATCATGTGCAGTCATTATACAGTATGGAGCATCATGTGCAGTCATTATACAGTATGGAGCATCATGTGCAGCCAGTATACAGTATGGAGCATCATGTGCGGTCATTATACAGTATGCAGCATCATGTGCGGTCATTATACAGTATGGAGCATCATGTGCGGTCATCATACAGTATGGAGCATCATGTGTGGTCATTATACAGTATGGAGCATCATGTGCAGTCATTATACAGTATGGAGCATCATGTGCGGTCATTTTACAGTATGGAGCATCATGTGTGGCCATTATACAGTATGCAGCATCATGTGCGGTCATTATACAGTATGCAGCATCATGTGCAGTCATTATACAGTATGGAGCATCATGTGCAGTCATTATACAGTATGGAGCATCATGTGCAGTCATTATACAGTATGGAGCATCATGTGCGGTCATTATACAGTATGGAGCATCATGTGTGGTCATTATACAGTATGGAGAGGCGTGGCCTAAAATTTGCCGCGCCGCGCTTCGCGCGCCGCAAACTTTGTCCCTCTTTCCCATCTTCAGTTGGGAGGTATGGAGTTGTGTCGCTTGCTCTTGGCGGTTAGTAGGTCATTGGTGACTTTAGTTAGGGCAGTTTCAGTTGAGTGATGGGGTCGGAAGCCAGATTGTAACCGGTCAAAGAGTGAGCAGGAGGAGAGGTGGGAGGACAGTTCAAGATAAACATGCTGTTCCAGTAGTTTTGAGGCATAAGGGAGAAGAGATATTGGGCAATAGCTAGACACAGATGATGGGTTGAGGGAGGGCTGTTTGAGGATGGGTGTGATCTTGGCATGTTTGAAGGATGAGGGGAAGACACCAGTTGTGAGTGAGAGGTTGAACAGGTGTGTTAAGGTTGGGATGAAAACTGTGGCAAGGTTAGGGATGAGGTGGGACGAGAGCGGGTCAAGTGTGCAAGTGGTGAGGTGTGATCTTGACAGGAGGGTGGAGAGCTGATCTGTCATGGTGGAGAAGCTGGTTTTGCAGGGACAGGGTTGAGCAGCTAAGAGGGGCATTGGGCACTGTGGGTCAAAGCTTTCTCTGATCATATCGATCTTCTGTTTAAAGAAAGAGACAAAGTCTTCAACAGAAATAAGAGGGGAGGGAGGAGGTGCTGGGGGACGGAGTAGAGAATTGAAAGTGTTGAAAAGCTGTTAAGGGTTGTGAGATGGAGGATATGAGAGATGAAAAGTAAGTTTGTTTTGCAGCAGTGAGCATGGACTTGAAGCTGGCGAGGACTGCTTGTATGCAATGAAGTGGCCAGCAGAGCGGGATCGCTTCCATCTCCATTCAGCAACCCTGGAAGCCCTTCTCATTTCTTTGGTCAAGCTGGTCAGCCAGGGCTGCCTGTTGATTGTACGAGTTTTGCTATGCATGAGGGGCCGGCCGAATCGAGTGTTGTTGTTATTGTGGTGTTATAAAAAGAGGCAGCAGCATCTGTGTCATGTAGGGAAGCTATGTCTGTAAGAGGGAGAAGGGAATCAGAGAGGGATTGTAAATTGAGGTGTTTGAGATTTCTGCGAGGGTGAGTATGTGGAGTGGGGGTTGCGCACTAGGAGAGGAGAAGGAAGAGAATGTCAGTAGGTTGTGGTCAGACAGGGAGAGGGGTGAGTTAGTGAGATTAGTAAGGGAACAGATGCGGGTAAAGATGAGGTCTAGTGTGTGACCATCTTTGTGAGTGGCCACAGAGGACCATTGAGTGAGGCTGAAGGATTCAGTGAGTGATAAAAGTTTAGAGGCAGCTGAGGTAGAAGTATCTATGAGGATATTAAAGTCACCCATGATGATAGTGGGGATGTCAGCAGAGAGGAAATGAAGTAGCCAGGTGGTGAAGTGGTCAAGAAAGGTGGAGATGGCTAGTTCTGGAGGGTGGTAGATGACAGCCAGCTGGAGGTTGGAGGGGGAATAGATGCGGACGGAGTGCACCTTAAACGAGGGAAAAGTATCCAAGGGTGGTAGCATGATTGGAGTAAAAGAGCAGGTGTCAGACAGGAGCAAGCCAACTCCTCCACCACGATTGGTGCTGGGGTGAGGGGTGTGTGTCATGTTCTCAATGGCAAGAGAACATAGCATCAGCATATATAGGAACTAGCTCTTGGAAGATGGGAACTGAGCTGACCATGAACTAAACCTAACGCACAACTAGCAGTGGCCGGGTAGCATGCCTACGTTGATTCTAGATGCCCAGCACCAGCCGGAGGACTAAATAATGCTAGCAGAGGAAAATATTAGTCCTAGCTCACCTCTAGAGAAATACCCCGAAAGGAGACAGAGGCCCCCCACATGTATTGGCGGTGAATTAAGATGAAATAACAAACGTAGTATGAAAATAGGTTTAGCAAATTTGAGGTCCACTTACTACATAGCAGAAGACAGAAAGGACACTTTCATGGTCAGCTGAAAACCCTATCAAAACACCATCCAGAAATTACTTTAAAACTCTGGCATTAACTCATAACACCAGAGTGGCAATTCCTGTTCACAAGAGCTTTCCAGACACAGTAACGAAACTTCAGCTGTGAACTGGAACAAAAATGCAAAAACAAACATGGACAAGAGTCCAACTTATCTAGTAGTTGTCTAGGAGCAGGAACAAGCACAGAGAGGCTTCTGATAACATTGTTGACCGGCAAGCAACTAACAGAGCAGCAAGGTTATATAGCGACTCCCACATCTTGATGGGAACAGGTGAACAGAGAAGATGACAACACCAGTTCAATTCCACCAGTAGCCACCGGGGGAGCCCAGAATCCAAATTCACAACAGTACCCCCCCCTCAAGGAGGGGGCACCGAACCCTCACCAGAACCACCAGGGCGATCAGGATGGGCCCTATGAAAGGCACGAACCAGATCAGAGGCATGAACATCAGATGCATTCACCCAAGAATTATCCTCCTGGCCGTATCCCTTCCACTTGACCAGATACTGGAGTCTCCGTCTGGAAACACGAGAGTCTAAGATTTTCTCCACAACGTACTCCAACTCACCCTCAACCAACACCGGAGCAGGAGGCTCAACGGAAGGCACAACCGGTACCTCATACCTGCGCAATAATGACCGATGAAAAACGTTATGAATAGAAAAGGATGCAGGGAGGTCCAAACGGAAGGAAACAGGGTTAAGAATCTCCAATATCTTATACGGGCCGATGAACCGAGGCTTAAACTTAGGAGAAGAGACCCTCATAGGGACAAAACGAGAAGACAACCACACCAAATCCCCAACACAAAGCCGAGGACCAACACGACGGTGGCGGTTGGCAAAAAGCTGAGTCTTCTCCTGGGACAACCTCAAATTGTCCACCACCTGCCCCCAGATCTGATGCAATCTCTCCACCACAGCATCCACTCCAGGACAATCCGAAGTTTCCACCTGACCAGAGGAAAATCGAGGATGAAACCCCGAATTACAGAAAAACGGGGACACCAAAGTGGCAGAGCTGGCCCGATTATTGAGAGCGAACTCCGCCAATGGCAAAAAAGCAACCCAATCATCCTGGTCAGCAGACACAAAACACCTCAGATATGTCTCCAGGGTCTGATTAGTCCGCTCGGTCTGGCCATTCGTCTGAGGATGGAAAGCGGACGAAAAAGATAAATCTATGCCCATCCTAGCACAGAATGCCCGCCAAAATCTAGACACGAATTGGGTCCCTCTGTCAGAAATGATATTCTCAGGAATACCATGCAAACGAACAACATTTTGAAAAAACAGAGGAACCAACTCGGAAGAAGAAGGCAACTTGGGCAGAGGAACCAAATGGACCATCTTAGAGAAACGGTCACACACCACCCAGATGACAGACATCTTCTGAGAAACAGGCAGATCTGAAATAAAATCCATCGAGATGTGCGTCCAAGGCCTCTTAGGAATAGGCAAGGGCAACAATAATCCACTAGCCCGAGAGCAACAAGGCTTGGCCCGAGCACAAACGTCACAAGACTGCACAAAGCCTCGCACATCTCGTGACAGGGAAGGCCACCAGAAGGACCTTGCCACCAAATCCCTGGTACCAAAAATGCCAGGATGACCTGCCAACGCAGAAGAATGAACCTCAGAGATGACTCTACTGGTCCAATCATCAGGAACAAACAGTTTATCAGGTGGGCAACGATCCGGTCTATCCGCCTGAAACTCCTGCAAGGCCCGCCGCAGGTCTGGAGAAACGGCTGACAATACCACTCCATCCTTAAGGATACCTGTGGGCTCAGAGTTACCAGGCGAGTCAGGCTCAAAACTCCTAGAAAGGGCATCCGCCTTAACATTCTTAGAACCCGGTAGGTATGACACCACAAAATTAAACCGAGAGAAAAATAATGACCAGCGCGCCTGTCTAGGATTCAGGCGCCTGGCGGTCTCAAGATAAATCAAGTTTTTGTGGTCAGTCAATACCACCACCTGATGTCTGGCCCCCTCAAGCCAATGGCGCCACTCCTCAAAAGCCCACTTCATGGCCAAAAGCTCCCGATTCCCAACATCATAATTCCGCTCAGCGGGCGAAAATTTACGGGAAAAGAAGGCACAAGGCCTCATCACGGAGCAGTCAGAACTTTTCTGCGACAACACTGCCCCAGCTCCGATCTCAGAAGCGTCGACCTCAACCTGAAAAGGTAGAGCAACATCAGGCTGACGCAACACAGGGGCAGAGGAAAAACGGCGCTTAAGCTCCCGAAAGGCCTCCACAGCGTCAGGGGACCAATCAGCAACATCAGCACCCTTCTTAGTCAAATCGGTCAATGGCTTAGCAATATCCGAAAAACCAGCAATAAATCGACGATAAAAGTTAGCAAAGCCCAAAAATTTCTGAAGACTCTTAAGAGAAGAGGGCTGCGTCCAATCACAAATAGCTTGAACCTTGACAGGATCCATTTCAATGGAAGAGGGAGAAAAAATATATCCCAAAAAGGAAATCCTCTGTACCCCAAAAACACACTTAGAACCCTTCACACACAAAGAATTAGACCGCAAAACCTGGAAAACCCTCCTGACTTGCTGGACATGAGAGTCCCAGTCATCCGAAAAAATCAGAATATCATCCAGATACACAATCATAAATTTATCCAAATAATCGCGAAAAATATCATGCATAAAGGACTGGAAAACTGACGGAGCATTTGAAAGACCAAAAGGCATCACTAAATACTCAAAGTGGCCCTCGGGCGTATTAAATGCGGTTTTCCACTCATCCCCCTGCCTGATTCGCACCAAATTATACGCCCCACGAAGGTCAATCTTAGAGAACCACTTGGCCCCCTTTATGCGAGCAAACAAATCAGTCAGCAACGGCAATGGGTATTGATATTTTACAGTGATTTTATTCAAAAGCCGATAATCGATACATGGTCTCAAAGAGCCGTCTTTTTTTGACACAAAGAAAAAACCGGCTCCTAAGGGAGATGACGATGGACGAATATGTCCCTTTTCCAAGGACTCCTTTATATATTCTCGCATAGCAGCATGTTCAGGCACAGACAGATTAAATAAACGACCCTTTGGGTATTTACTACCCGGGATTAAATCTATGGCACAATCGCACTCTCGGTGCGGAGGTAATGAACCAAGCTTGGATTCTTCAAAGACGTCACGATAGTCAGACAGGAACTCAGGAATTTCAGAGGGAATAGATGATGAAATGGAAACCACAGGTACATCCCCATGAGCCCCCTTACATCCCCAGCTCAACACAGACATAGCTTTCCAGTCGAGGACTGGGTTATGAGATTGCAGCCAAGGCAATCCTAGCACCAAATCATCATGTAGATTATGCAGCACCAGAAAGCGAATAATCTCCTGGTGATCCGGATTAATACGCATAGTTACTTGTGTCCAGTATTGTGGTTTATTATTAGCCAATGGGGTGGAGTCAATCCCCTTCAGAGGAATAAGAGTCTCCAAAGGCTCTAAATCATACCCACAGCGTTTGGCAAAGGACCAATCCATAAGACTCAAAGCGGCGCCAGAGTCGACATAGGCGTCCGTGGTAATAGATGACAAAGAGCAAATCAGGGTCACAGATAGAATAAACTTAGACGGTAAGGTGCAAATGGAAACAGATTTATCAAGCTTTTTAGTGCGCTTAGAGCATGCTGATATAACATGAGTAGAATCACCACAATAGAAACACAACCCATTTTTCCGTCTAAAATTCTGCCGCTCGCTTCGGGACAGAATTCTATCACACTGCATACTCTCTGGCGACTTCTCAGTGGACACCGCCAGATGGTGCACTGGTTTGCGCTCCCGCAAACGCCTATCGATCTGAATAGCCATTGTCATGGACTCATTCAGACCCGCAGGCACAGGGAACCCCACCATAACATCCTTAATGGCATCAGAGAGACCCTCTCTGAAAGTCGCCGCCAGGGCGCACTCATTCCACTGAGTAAGCACAGACCATTTACGGAATCTTTGACAGTAAATTTCCGCTTCATCTTGCCCCTGAGATAGGGACATCAAAGTTTTTTCTGCCTGAAGCTCCAAATGAGGTTCGTCATAAAGCAACCCCAAGGCCAGAAAAAACGCATCCACATTGAGCAACGCAGGATCCCCTGGTGTCAATGAAAAAGCCCAGTCTTGAGGGTCGCCCCGGAGCAAGGAAATCACAATCCTGACCTGCTGTGCAGGGTCTCCGGCAGAGCGAAATTTCAGGGACAAAAATAATTTGCAATTATTTCGAAAATTCTGAAACCCAGATCTATTCCCCGAGAAAAATTCCGGCAAAGGAATTCTCGGCTCAGATACAGGTGCATGACAAACAAAGTCTTGCAAATTTTGTACCTTCGTGGCGAGATTATTCAAACCTGCAGTTACACTCTGAAGATCCATTACAAACAGGTGGACACAGAGCCATTCAAAGATTAGAAGGAGAAAAAAAAAAAAAAAAAAAAAAAATTCTCAGCAGACTTCTTATTTCTCTCCTTTCTCAGCCAAGGATTTTAACCCTTTAGTGGGCCGGTCAAACTGTCATGTTCTCAATGGCAAGAGAACATAGCATCAGCATATATAGGAACTAGCTCTTGGAAGATGGGAACTGAGCTGACCATGAACTAAACCTAACGCACAACTAGCAGTGGCCGGGTAGCATGCCTACGTTGATTCTAGATGCCCAGCACCAGCCGGAGGACTAAATAATGCTAGCAGAGGAAAATATTAGTCCTAGCTCACCTCTAGAGAAATACCCCGAAAGGAGACAGAGGCCCCCCACATGTATTGGCGGTGAATTAAGATGAAATAACAAACGTAGTATGAAAATAGGTTTAGCAAATTTGAGGTCCACTTACTACATAGCAGAAGACAGAAAGGACACTTTCATGGTCAGCTGAAAACCCTATCAAAACACCATCCAGAAATTACTTTAAAACTCTGGCATTAACTCATAACACCAGAGTGGCAATTCCTGTTCACAAGAGCTTTCCAGACACAGTAACGAAACTTCAGCTGTGAACTGGAACAAAAATGCAAAAACAAACATGGACAAGAGTCCAACTTATCTAGTAGTTGTCTAGGAGCAGGAACAAGCACAGAGAGGCTTCTGATAACATTGTTGACCGGCAAGCAACTAACAGAGCAGCAAGGTTATATAGTGACTCCCACATCTTGATGGGAACAGGTGAACAGAGAAGATGACAACACCAGTTCAATTCCACCAGTAGCCACCGGGGGAGCCCAGAATCCAAATTCACAACAGTGTGATAGTGGTGGAGTTCGCATCTCGGCTTCAGGAAAATGGCTGCCGCGATCCCCATCTGCGCACGCGCGGCATCCCGCGGCCATTTTCCTGAAGCCCCGGGCAGCAGAGCGCTCCATCTGCGCACACGCGGCCCCAGGAAGATGGCCGCCACCACCGGTAACAACAGGATTCACCCGGCTCTGCTGCATTACCGGGTTGCTGCATCACCTCACCGGGGAAAGGGACCCCGCTCACTGCGCCACCTCTGCCGCCGCACCTCTGCCGCCACGGTAAGTGTTATGACCCCAATGGCAGAGGGTCTCAAAAGTACATACCAAGTCTGCAAACATAAAAAACCAGCTCATAGGGCAGTGGTAACTGGGCTAACCGTATATCTAATCCTAGCACCACAAATAGCAGCAGCCGGGGAACGTGCCTACGTTGGTTCTAGACGTCTCGCGCCAGCCGGAGAACTAACTAACCCTAGAAGGGAAAAGATAGACCTTTCTTGCCTCCAGAGAAAAGACCCCAAAAGTTGGATACAAGCCCCCCACAAATAATAACGGTGAGGTAAGGAGAAAAGACAAACGTAAGAATGAACTAGATATTTAGCAAAGAGAGGCCCACTGACTAATAGCAGAATATAGTAAGATGACTTATACGGTCAGCAAAAACCCTATCAAAATTTCCACGCTGGATATTCAAGAACCCCCGAACCGTCTAACGGCCCGGGGGGAGAATACCAGCCCCCTAGAGCTTCCAGCAAAATCAGGAATCACATTTAGTACAAGCTGGACAGAAAATAGAGCAATACAAATAACCAAAAAACAAGGAAGCAGGACTTAGCTTAATTTTGCAAGAAACAGGACCAGCGGAGACGCCTACCCAACAACAAGGAATTGGTCTACAGCAGATTCATCTCCCTAAGACACAAGCTTCAGAAGTCTCTTGAAGCCCTGAGCAACCTTCGTGTGAAACGACCGTATGCTCCTGTGCCATCCACAGAGGTCAAAACGCAAAGACTTTGTATTTTCTGTGATGCATCAGTCAATGCGATTGCAGCAGTAGCATACCTCAAAACCATAGACGTAAGCGGACAATGCCATATCGGGTTCGTTATGAGCCGGACGAAATTGGCGCCACTTCGTGAACACACGATACCCAGACTGGAACTCTGTGCTGCTGTCCTTGCAGTTGAGTTGGCCAAACTGATCTCGGATGCGATGAATCTGAAGATCAAGGATGCAGAGTTCTACACCGATAGCAAGGTGGTACTGGGGTACATCTGTAATGAGACTCGACGCTTCTACGTCACCAACCGGGTACTTCGGATAAGAAGATCCACCGGCCCTAATCAGTGGCACTACGTACCTACTCACCACAATCCTGCAGACCACGCGACAAGATCCGTTGCATCCAGTTATCTGAAGGACACTACATGGTTCACAGGTCCTACCTCTTTGTACCGTTCGATGCCCCACATCAGCAGGCCTGAAACTTTCGAACTAGTGGGTCCAGACACAGATGAAGAGATCCGACCTCAAGTGTCTGCTCTACATACAGAGACTTCAAGCTGTCACCTCGAATCTCACCGGTTCAGCAGGTTCTCCACCTGGAAGTCACTTGTTCGAGCTATAGCCTGTCTATTTCATGTAACCCAGTCCTACAAGTCAGCACTACCTGATAGCCAGAGGCCTTGTAAAGGTTGGCATCACTGCAGGCTTGCGTTTACTGCTCCCGACCTGGAAAGAGCCAAGGTTATAATACTTCCTGTCATACAAAGAGAAACTTATGGCAGAGAAATAGACAACCTCAACAAGGGACAACCCATTCCTGAAGTCAGTGGGCTGAGGAAGCTCGATCCGATTGTCGATCAGGATGGGCTGCTGAGAGTCGGTGGCCGTCTTCAAGAAGCTGAGGTAGAAGTTTCAGAGAAGCACCCGATAATAATTCCTGGACGTCATCACGTAACAACTCTGCTAATTCAACATCATCATGTCTTAGTGAGACACCAAGGCCGTTTGTTGACTGAAGGAAACCTACGGGCGGCTGGAGTATGGATAGTTGGAGCAAAGAGAAGAGTGAGCAAACTCATCTACGACTGTGTTACGTGTCGCAAACTCCGGGGCACATTCCAAAATCCGAAGATGGCCAATCTTCCACCCGACAGACTTAGTACTGAACCCCCCTTCACCAACGTTGGACTAGATGTATTTGGTCCTTGGTCTGTGGCTACACGACGGACTAGGAAAATACTTACAGAAGCAAAGTGTTGGGCAGTTCTATTCACGTGTCTGTCCATCAGAGCCGTTCATATCGAGGTAATCGAATCGATGGACACATCAAGTTTTATAAACGCACTTCGACGCTTCATCGCAATCAGAGGCCCTGTGAAGCATATTCGTTCTGACCAAGGTACGAATTTCGTCGGAGCGGCAAGAGAACTCCAAAACCCTTCCAATCTGGACATCACTAATGTGGAAAGGTATCTAGGCGAGCAAGGATGTACCTGGACTTTCAATCTACCACACTCTTCGCACATGGGAAGTGCGTGGGAAAGGATGATAGGGATAGCACGCAAAATACTAGACTCTATCTTCTTGCAAGCTAACACCAGACTTACACAAGAGAGTTTAACCACGTTCTTGGCAGAGGTCTCAGCCATCATGAACGCCAGGCCACTGACAGCACTTTCTAGTGATTCCGGAGATCCATCCATCCTTACTCCGGCGATGTTACTCACACAGAAAACCTGTGTCCCGAAAGCTCCACTCGGAGAATTCAATGACAAAGACCTCTACAGACGACAATGGAGGCAAGTACAAAGCGTGTCCAACGTCTTCTGGGATAGATGAAGGAAACAGTATCTCTCCACTCTGCAAACCAGGACAAAATGGCAAAAAGACCGCCCAAATATTCAATCTGGCGATATTGTACTCGTCAAAGACAGTCAGTCACGTCGGAACGAGTGGCCACTCAGCCTAGTCGTCAAGACCCTTGGCAGCAAAGATGGGAAAGTGCAGAAAGTAGAGGTCAGAGTGTGCAAGCTTGGGGAGAACAAACTGTTCCTCAGGCTCATTACCGAGCTTGTATTATTATTTTCCCCAAAGGAACCTAATTGTGGCATCTGTTGACGCCAAGCGGGGAGTGTTCTGCCCATCTTAATGTGCAGAAAGTTAATTGTCATGTTATTCAAGTTATGGCCATTGGAGGTCATCAGTTGTCTACTTTTCATGTTGTTTACCAACTTTCCCTCAGAAGAGCAATGCCTTCTGGGTAAGTTCCGCCCTCATTCTTCTTGTGGAAGATGAGCTTCAGTAGCCATTTCTCCTCAGGTCTGATGAGAGACACACGTGCTCCTGTCTCACTTACTTTCCTACCCCTGTCCTAACGGATCTCGGTACGTTTATAAAGGGTTAAATGCATCTTATGTTTGTGTTAGTATCTGAGCCTTATGCAGCTCCTATAGTCTGATATAGTTAGGCAGATTGTGCTCTGCAGCATGCAGTTAGGTTAATGTATGTTTACTCTGCATGTAGACAGATGCATCTTTGTATAGAATAGGGCAGTGCTGATAGAATTACTGTGTAATGCACTCTGTACAATTCTTGCTGTAATGTCCCAGTTATTTATATGATTGCACCCTGTATGTGCATATACTGATATGCTGTTATTCTTTAAAGTTTTTCACCAGTCATCCACTATGATTATTCACTGAACATCCACTTTGTACATCAACATCATTCACTATTCGATCATCTACTATGAATACTATCCACCATTGTTGTTCAACGTTATAGTTTATGTTATCATCACCCTAATAAATAAGACTTGAGCTTCAATACAGTCTGTTTAATGGGATGTGGATGAAGGTTTAGCTGTATGTTGGAATCCACACAGCATCCTACGTGGAGGAAGGCAGAACAAAGGGTTAATGTCACCTTGCTATTGTAAGGTGACATTAAGCCAGATTAATAACGGAGAGGCGTCAATTATGACACCTCTCCATTATTAATCCAATTGTATGAAATGGTTAAAAAAAAAACACACACAATATTGCAAAGTATTTTAATGAAATAAACACACAGGTTGTTGTAATATTTTATTGCTCTCTCAATCCACCTGAAGACCATTGTTCTGTAACAAATTAAAAATAATAAACCAACAATATACATACCTTCCGTAGATCTGTGACGTCCCATGATGTAAATCCATCTGAAGGGGTTAAAGTATTTTGCAGGCAGGAGCTCTGCTATAATGCAGCTGTGCTCCTGCCTGTAAACCCCGGGGAATGAAGGTAATGTAGGTCAATGACCTATAGTTACCTTCAGCCGCGGTGATGCACCCTCTGCTGGATGTCCTCATGAACTGCAGCCTGGGAACTTTTTCCCACGCTCGACGTCATATGAGGACATCCAGCAGAGGGCGCATCACCGCGACTGAAGGTAACTATAGGTCATTGACCTACATTACCTTCATTTCCTGGGGTTTACAGGCACGAGCACAGCTGCATTATAGCAGAGCTCCTGCCTGTAAAATATTTTACAGAGACTTTGTGTCTCTGTGGTCTAGGCAACGCCGGGTACTCAGCTCCCGTGCGTCCGACCACGTGACGCGGTGGGCGGGAACTTCCGGATCTGCCTGTCAGCGTCTGCGCCGCTCAATACCCTGGCGTCTGACGTCGGTTACACTCCTCTGTATATAAACTCCTTGATTTCAATACCTGCCACCCCCTGACGAAGGATTTCATATTCGAAACGCGCGTCGGGGTGCGCATTGTTTGGATTAGGTGACGCCTTTAAGGTACAGGAACTCAAAAAATTTTTCCTCTCACTACTCCTTTCTTTATATATAAAATTATTTTGCACACTCAGCACTTTGTTTCTTTGCTACATGGTTGCACATTGCACATTGCACCTTTTTGCATGGTGTATAGCCATAATAATTGTTTACATTGCAGGGTATATATTTAACCCGATTTTTTCTGGTTTTACACATCCACATTATATTTTTACATTGTTATATCCCATTTTTAGCACTTTTGGTATACACTAAATTTTATAGATTGTGAGTATGAGTCCTGTGATTAACCCTTCCTTTTATGGTGTACCTTATACCTATTTAGGTTTTTATATATACTGGTGATTTTATTTATGTCACTTATTTGCTTTTTATTCTTTGTCTTTCAAATATGTGCACATATAATATGTTGTTACCATTGCAAATAAAGTAATATTTTGATAATACGTATACCGGTGCCACTAATTTCTTGGAATTAGGTCTATAGCTCTGGTGGTTGGTCTCTACTGTTCATGCAAGTGGTTTCCACTCATTTTATTTGTTTTCACTGGGGTTCACTAATAATTTTGAACACATATATATAAGTAAGTTGATTTAGAAATTAATTGCCCCTTTTAAGTGTCAACAAATTCCTTGTCTCCATAGGCAGCATCAATAGTAAAAAGTTGGTCACACTTGTCAAGCACAATGTTTGACAAGTGTGACCAACCTGTCAATCAGTTTTTGAAGCGATGCTACAGATCGCTTGGAAAACGCTAGCATTCTGCAAGCTAATTACGCTTGTAAAACGCTAGTGTTTAACGGGAAAACGCATGCCAATTCCGCATGCTTTTTTTTACCATGGCAGGGAGTTCCGGAATTGCCGCTGAAATTTCCGCGGCAATTCCGGACATGTGCACATAGCCTTATGGTATGTGCACACGTTGCAGATTTGCCTGCAGATTTTCTGCACTGAATCTGCATCTCTTGGCAGAAAACACAGGTGCTTTTTTTGCACGTTTTTGATGCGTTTTTGAAAGCTAAATAAAGATGTATTATTGAACAAAAAAAAAATTTGTGATGTCATTTCTTGTCCAACCTCCTCTTTTACATTTGTCCAACCCACACTCCATTACACACACAGATAGACAGATAGATAGACAAATAGATAGACAGATAGATAGACTGATAGATAGATGATAGATAATAGATAGATAGATAACACTGGTCTACAAAAAAAAAAAAATTCTGGCATGGACTTTAACAACAAACAGACTAATTTGAGGGTGCTGAATTCAAATCTGATCTTATAATTTCTCTATCACATCACGTTTTTGCGCTATAGGTATATAGCCCATTTTCATGAATTCCATGATAAATATAAGTGGTGTATGAAAAGTGCCGGTTTATACGGTTCACTAAGGTAAATTTTGTTTTCATTTAGTCTCCCAATAAATGTGAGAATATCTTTGCTTTCTTTGAACATGCATAATTCCCATTTGTTATGATAAGAAAGTAAACAAACAGTTTTCAAAGTACACAACAGTCGTGTGCAGGTACTGTTTTATTTATTGAAATTTTCAATGAATTTTGATATTTATTGCTTTTATCCTGCTGTTTTTCTGTTTTTTGTTTGTGAATCAATACCTAAGGTGTGTGTGGGGGGGGGGGGAACAGAAATTCAATGAACAACTCAGGTAGCTAACAACTTTTATCTTGTATTTCTCTGCAGGATGTTTTGCTGATCTAACAATGGCCTCTACATCTCGCAGAAGACTGCTCAAATGATCCAAATATTTTTTGTTACATCTGTGGAAACTTTAGGGTATGTGCACATATCCGGAATGCATGAAGAATTTTCCTGAGATAAACCTGAGGTTTTCCGCAGGAATTCTGCATGCGTTTTTTGCGTGGATTTGGCGCGGGTTTTTTCGCGGATTTTTTGCGTTTTTTTCCAGACACTCCAAAACAATGGGAAATCCGCAAAAAATCCGCAAAAATAATGAACATGATGCTTCTTTTCCCGCAATGCGTTTTTTTTTGCGGAAAAAAACGCATCATGTGCACAAAAAATGCGGAATGCATTCTAAATAATAGGATGCATATCTATGCATTTTTTATGCATTTTTATAGCGTTTTTATCGCGAAAAAACACGCAAAAAATTTCTGAACATGTGCACATACTCTTAGAGTACGTGTCCACGTTCAGGATGGCCGGCGCTTTGGACGGAGCGGAAAACCCGCTCCGCCCCCTTCTGTGATGCGATGATGCCGGATGTGTTCATTGCACACATCCGGCATCATCACACCCCACACATAGGGCCCTGTGTTTTAGCTTGCGGCGGCGCAGCGTCGCCGCAAGGTAAACAGACATGCTGCGATCTAAAAAGACGCGCCGCATGTCCGGAATCGCAGGGCCGTCGGATGCGTGTTACCAAGCATAGTGGAGACGGGATTTCATAAAATCCCCTCCACTATGCTGTAACATCTGGACGCTGCGTGTTTGACCCTGCGGCTCTACGCAGCGTCAAACACGCAGCGTTTCCTGAACGTGGAAACATACCCTTACTGTGAATAATCAGAGGTGCAACATTACTGATTTTGTTAAGAGGGTGTATTTTGCGTACTTCAAAGTAAAACTTGGAGACCAAGACAAGCATTGGGCTCCTCACAAAGTGTGCAAAACCTATATTGAGAGCTTGAGATCATGGTCTCAAGGAAAGAATGCTAAACTTCAGTTTGGAGTTCCTATGGTTTGGAGAGAACCAAGCAATCATTTAGAAGACTGCTATTTCTGCCTTGTCGAAGTAAAAGGTTTCAATAAGAAAAACAAGCAATATTTGCAATACCCCAGTATCCCTTCAGCTATTCGACCAGTTGCCCATAGTGAAGACATACCTGTTCCAAAATTTACTGCGCTTCCAGAAAATGTTGACTCCTCACATTGTTATACTGATGAAGAAGACAGTCCAGATATTTTTCAGCCATGTGATGAAGATTGTGACAAACCCATTCTGTTTACTCAGTCTGCTTTGAATGATCTGGTTAGAGATCTTTATATACCAAAAGAGTCTGCTGAACTATTAGCTTCAGGCCATGTGCACACGTTCAGGATTTTTAGCGTTTTTTCCGCGTTTTTTCGCTATAAAAACGTGATAAAAACGCGAAAAAACGCTAACATATGCCTCCTATTATTTACAGTGTATTCCGCATTTTTTGTGCAAATGTTGCGATTTTTTCCGCGAAAAAATCGCATCGCAGAAAAAAAAAGCAACATGTTCATTAAAAATGCGGAATTGCGAGGATTCCGCACACCTAGGAGTCCATTAATCTGCTTACTTCCCGCACGGGGCTGTGCGCACCATGCGGGAAGTAAGCAGATTATGTGCGGTTGGTACCCAGGGTGGAGGAGAGGAGACTCTCCTCCACGCACTGGGCACCATATAATTGGTAAAAAAAAAAGAATTAAAATAAAAAATAGTCCTATACTCACCCTCGATGTCTTCCCGCCTCACCGCTGCATGCTGCCGCTTCGGTTCCTATAGCTGCTTTGCGGTGAAGGACCTGCCGATGACGTCACTGTCTTGTGATTGGTCGTGAGCGGTCATGTGACCGCTCACGTGACCGCTCACATGACCGCGACGTCATGGAAGGTCCTGCGCGCACACACCAGCTATAGGAAGAGGAACGGACGCCGCTGATGAGATGTCTGGGTGAGTATAACCATTTTTTTTATTTTTTTTATTATTTTTAAACATTCTATCTTTTACTATAGATGCTGCATAAGCTGCATCTATAGTAAAAAGTTGGTCACACTTGTCAAACAGTATGTTTGACAAGTGTGACCAACCTGTCAGTCAGTTTTCCAAGTGATGCTACAGATCGCTTGGAAAACTTTAGCATTCTGCAAGCTAATTACGCTTGCAGAATGCTAAAAAAAACGCGAAAAAAACGCAAAAAAAACGCAAAAAAAAAAATGCGGATTTCTTGCAGAAAATTTCCGGTTTTCTTCAGGAAATTTCTGCAAGAAATCCGGATGTGTGCACATACCCTCAAGACTACAAGAGAATCGAATGTTGAAACCCAGTATAAGGGTATGTGCACACGTCAGGATTTCTTGCAGAAATTTCCTGAAGAAAGCTGGAAATTTTCTGCAAGAAATCCGCATTTTTTTTTTTGCGTTTTTTTCCCGTTTTTTTTAGCATTTTGCAAGCGTAATTAGATCTGTAGCATCGCTTGGAAAGCTGACAGGTTGGTCACACTTGTCAAACATAGTGTTTGACAAGTGTGACCAACTTTTTACTATAGATGCTGCTTATGCAGCATCAATAGTAAAAAGATATCATGTTGAAAATAATAAAAAAATAAAAAAATGGTTATACTCACCCTCTGCAGACAGCCGATCTCCTCAGCGGTGTCCGTTCCTATAGATGGTGTGGTGCAGGACCTTCGATGACGTCACGGTTACGTGACCGCGACGTCATCGCAGGTCCTTTACCACACCATCTATAGGAACGGAAGCGGCAGCATGCACCGCTGAGAGGCGGGAAGACTCCGGGGGCCATCGAAGGAGAATATATGACTATTTTTTATTTTAATTCTTTTTTTTTACCAATTATATGGTGCCCAGTCCGTGGAGGAGAGTCTCCTCTCCTCCACCCTGGGTACAAACCGCACATGATCCGCTTACTTCCCGCATGGTGTGCACAGCCCCGTGCGGGAAGTAAGCAGATCAATGCATTCCTAGGTGTGCGGAATCCCCGCAGTTCCGCAAATTTAATGAACATGTCGCTTTTTTTTCCGTGATGCGATTTTTTCACAGAAAAAAATGCAACATTTGCACAAGAAATGCGGAATACACTTAAAATAATGGGAGGCATATGTAAGCATTTTTTTCGCGTTTTTATCACGTTTTTATAGCGAAAAAACGCAAAAAAACGCGAAAAATACTGAACGTGTGCACATGGCCTCAGTATCTCATTTTATCGTAACAGGGAAGAAGAACTGCGTAAGTACTTCCATTCAGATGGCCAGCTTGTCCATTGTATTGATGTTGAAGGACTACTTTTCTATATGGGACTTCCAGCATATGATTCAAGGGATTGGAGGCTTTTTATTGATAGTTCCAAAAGAAGTTTAAAATATGTTCTGTTACACAATGGAAATAAGCATGGCTCTGTACCAATAGGTCATTCTGTAAAACTTAAAGAAGAATATAAAAACATCAAGATTGCTCTAGAGAGGTTACAATATAATGTTCATGGGTGGTTAATTTGTGTTGATGTGAAAATGGATAACTTTCTTTTAGGTCTGCAACGAGGGTACACAAAACACCCTTGTTTTCTGTGCTACTGGGACAGTAGAGCTACAGCAGAGCATTGGGTGAAAACTGAATGGCCTCAGCGACAGAGTTTGGCATCTGGCGATAAGAATGTCATCCATGATCCTCTAGTGGATAGGAAAAACATTGTCTTTCCTCCCTTACACATAAAACTTGGATTGATGAAGCAGTTGGTCAAAGCTCTCAATCATAATGCTTTAACCCCTTCAAGTCGCGGCCCTTTTTCGTTTTTGCGTTTTCGTTTTTCACTTCCCTCCTTCCCAGAGCCATAACTTTTTTATTTTTCCGTCAATATGGTCATGTGAGGGCTTATTTTTTCGGGACGAGTTGTACTTTTGAACGACACCATTGGTTTTACCATGTCTTTTACTAGAAAACGGGGAAAAAATTCCAAGTGCGGTGAAATTGCAAAAAAAAGTAAAATCCCACACTTGTTTTTTTGTTTGGCTTTTTTGCTAGGTTCACTAAATGCTAAAACTAACCTGCCATTGTGATTCTCTAGGTCATTACAAGTTCATAGACACCTAACATGTCTAGGTTATTTTTGATCTAAGTGGTGAAGAAAAATTCAAAACTTTGCTTAAAAAAAAATAAATTGCCATTTTCCAATACCCGAAGCGTCTCCATTTTTCGTGATTTGGGGTCGGGTGAGGGCTTATTTTTTGCGTGCCGAGCTGACATTTTTAATGATATCACTTTTGTGCAGATACATTGTTTTGATCGCTCGTTATTGCATTTTAACCCCTTAACGACCGCCGATACGCCTTTTAACGGCGGCCGCTAAGGGTACTTAAACCACAGCTGTGGAAAAAGTGAATAGCGCCCCCCAGAGTCGGATTTTCTCTGGGGTCTCGGTTACCGGGGGTAGCCGAGACCCCAGAGAACATGATTCGGGGTTTTTTTGCCGACCCCCGAGTTGCGATCGCAGGTAATTAACCGTTTACCTGCGGTCGCAAACAAAACACAAAACGAGATTTCCCATTTAATTTCTCTGTCCTCCGATGTGATCGCACATCAGAGGACAGAGAAATGGGGTCCCCGATCGCCCCCGATGGCCCCTCGATACTCACCTGTCTCCCCCGGTGCTCCTCGTGGCTCCGGATGGGCGCCGCCATCTTCTTCCGGCAAAAAAAAGGCGGGCGCATGCGCAGTGCGCCCGCCGGCCGGCACCCGGGAGATCTTTGGGGTCTCGGCTGCTGGGGGTAGCCGAGACCCCAAAGAACATGATCGGGGTCGGTTTTTACCGACCCCTGTTTTGCGATCGCCGGTAATTAACTGTTTACCGGCGACCGCAAAAAAAAAAAAAAATGCGATGTGTAATTCTCTGTCCTCTGATGTGATCGCACATCAGAGGACAGATAAATAGGGGGATTCGGGGACCCTATCATACTTACCTGTGTCCCTGGGTCCTCCTGGCCGCCGGCTTCTTCCTATGGAAAGAAAATGGCGGGCACATGCGCAGTGCGCCCGCTCTCTGCTGCCATCTGCCGGCCAGCAGGAGAGAGGAGTTGGGGCTAAAATTAGGGTTAGGGCTAGGGCTAGGGTTAGGGTTGGGGCTAAATTTAGGGTTAGGGTTGGGGCTAAATTTAGGGTTAGGGTTGGGGCTAAATTTAGGGTTAGGGCTGGGGCTAAATTTAGGGCTAGGGTTAGGGTTGGGGCTAAAGTTAGGGCTAGAGTTAGAGTTGGGGCTAAAGTTAGGGTTGGGGCTAAAGTTAGGACTAGGGTTGCGGCTAAAGTTAGGGTTAGAGTTGGGATTAGGGTTTGGATTAGGGTTGGCATTAGGGTTACGTTTGGGATTAGGGTTAGGTTTGGGATTAGGATTAAGCTTAGGGTTGGGATTAGGGGTGTACTGGGATTAGGGTTAGGTTTGAGGTTAGGGTTGAGATTAGGATTAGGGGTGTGTTGGATTTAGGGTTCTGATTAGGGTTATGGTGTTTTGGGGTTAGGGTTGCGATTATCCTTAGGGTTGTGATTAGGATTATGGATCGGGTTGGCATTAGGGTTAGGCCTCTTTCACACTTCAGTCTTTTGGCGTCAGTCTGAAACCGCCATTTTCGTCAAATAGCGAATCCGCCATTTTTTTTGGCGGATCCGCTATTTTCCCATAGACATGCATTAGCGACGGATTGTGGCAGGTGGTCGTCCGTTCCATCCACCATGCGACGGATCCGTCGAGATTTGGCGGACGTCATCTAGACATTGACGGCCATTGTAACATTTTTTGTCTGCGCTGAAATGGCGGTTCGCGACGGATCCGTTGCGTTCGTCATTCCATAGAATGGCCGCCTATGGGCGACGGATCTGTCGTTACCGTCATTTCAGCGGATCCGTCACCCCAATCCGCTTTTTCAATTGCGCATGCTCCAAAAAGTAGATACTTTTCCCAGACAACCCCCAAGTAACGGATCCGTCAAAAAACCGGATCCGTTAGAACCGTTTTCTCAACAATTGTGACGGATCCGTCGATCCGTCACTATGTCGGAGCTGACTGACGCCAAACAACTGAAGTGTGAAAGAAGCCTTAGGGGTGTGTTGGGGTTAGGGTTGGAGTTAGATTTGGGGGGTTTCCACTGTTTAGGTACATCAGGGGGTCTCTAAACGCCACAGCCAATTTTGCGCTCAAAAAGTCAAATGCTGCTCCCTCCCTTCCGAGCTCTGCCGTGCACCCAAACAGTGCTTTACCCCCACATATGGGGCATCAGCATACTCAGGATAAATTGGACAACAACTATTGGGGTCCAATTTCTCTTGTACCCTTGTGAAAATAAAAACTTGGGGGCTAAAAAATCTTTTTTGTGGAAAAAAAAAATATTTTTTATTTTCACGACTCTGCATTATAAACTTCTGTGAAGCAGTTGGGCATTCAAAGTTCTCACCACACATCTAGATTAGTTCCTTGGGGGGTCTAGTTTCCAAAATGGGGTCACTTGTGGGGGGTTTCTACTGTTTAGGTACATAAGGGGCTCTGCAAACGCAACATAACGCCCGCAGACCATTCTATCAAAGTCTGCATTCCAAAACGGCGCTCCTTCCCTTCCGAGCTCTGCCATGCGACCAAACAGTGGTTTACCCCAACATATGGGGTATCAGCCTACTCACGATAAATTGCACAATAAATTTTCGGGTCCAATTTCTCCTGTTACCCTTGAGAAAATAAAAAATTGCAGGCTAAAAAATCATTTTTGAGGAAAAAAAAAAGGATTTTTTATTTTCACGGCTCTACTTTATAAATTTCTGTGAAGCACTTGGAGGTTTAAAGTGCTCACCACACATCTAGATAAGTTCCTTAAGTGGTCTAGTTTCCAAAATGGGGTCACTTGTGGGGGGTTTCTACTGATTAGGCACATCAGGGGCTCTCCAAACGCGACATGGTGTCCGATCTCAATTCCAGCCAATTCTACATTGAAAAAGTAAAACCGCCCTCCTTCTCTTCCAAGCTCTGCGGTGAGCCCAAACAGTGGTTTACCCCCACATATGGGGTATCGACGTACTCAGGAGAAATTGCACAATAACTTTTGTGGTCTAATTTCTCCTGTTACCCTTGTCAAAATAAAAATTTGGGGCAAATAGATCATTTTTGTAGAAAAATGTGACTTTTTATTTTCACGGCTCTACGCTATAAACTTCCGTGAAGCACCTGGGGGTTTAAAGTGCTCACCACACATCTAGATAAGTTCCTTAAGGGGTCTAGTTTCCAAAATGGTGTCACTTGTGGGGGGATTCCACTGTTTAGGCACATCAGGGGCTCTCCAAACGCGACATGGCGTCCAATCTCAATTCCAGCCAATTCTACATCGAAAAAGTAAAAACGGCACTCCTTCTCTTCCAAGCTCTGCAGTGTGCCCAAACAGTGGTTTACCCCCACATATGGGGTATCGATGTACTCAGGAGACATTGCAAAACAACTTTTGTGGTCTAATTTCTCTTGTTACCCTTGTGACAATAAAAATTTTGGGGCAAAAAGATCATTTTTGTGTAAACAAATGCAATTTTTTATTTTCACGGCTTTACTTTATAAACTTCTGAGAAGCACCTGGGGGTCTAAAGTGCTCACCACACATCTAGATAAGTTCCTTAAGGGGTCTAGTTTCCAAAATGGTGTCACTTGTGGGGGGTTTCCACTGTTTAGGCACATCAGGGGCTCTCTAAACGTGACATGGCATCCAATCTCAATTCCAGCCAATTCTGCATTGAAAAAGTCAAACGGCGCTCCTTCTCTTCCAAGCTCTGCGGTGCGCCCAAACAGTGTTTTACCCCCACATATCGGGTATCGGCATATTCAGGAGAAATTGCACAACAACATTTATGGTTAAATTTCTGTTTTTATACTTGTGAAAATAAAAAAAAATGGTTCTGAAGTAAAATGTTTGCAAAAAAAAGTTAAATGTTCATTTTTGCCTTCCACATTGTTTCAGTTCCTGTGAAGCACGTAAAGGGTTAATAAACTTCTTGAATGTGGTTTTGAGCACCTTAAGGGTGCAGTTTTTAGAATGGTGTCACACTTGGTTATTTTCTATCATATAGACCCCTCAAAATGACTTCAAATGTGATGTGGTCCCTAAAAAAAAATGGTGTTGTAAAAATGAGAAATTGCTGGTCAACTTTTAACCCTTATAACTCCCTAACAAAAAAAAATTTAGTTTCCAAAATTGTGCTGATGTAATGTAGACATGTGGGAAATGTTATTTATTAACTATTTTTGTGACATATCTCTCTGATTTAAGGGCATAAAAATACAAAATTTGAAAATTGCAAAATTTTAATTTTTTTTGACATATTTCCATTTTTTTCATAAATAATCGCAAGTAATGTCGAAGAAATGTTACCACTAACATGAAGTACAATATGTCATGAAAAAACAATCTCAGAATCAGCAGGATCCGTTGAAGCGTTCCAGAGTTATAACCTCATAAAGTGACAGTGGTCAGAATTGTAAAAATTGGCCTGGTCATTAAGTACCAAATTGGCTGTCACTAAGGGGTTAATGCAATGTCGCAACGACCAAAAAAACGTAATTCTGGCATTTCAAATTTTTTTCTCGCTACGCTGTTTAGCGATCAGGTTAATGCTTTTTTTTTTATTGATAGATCGGTCGATTCTGAACGCGGCGATACCAAATACGTGTAGGCTTGATTTTTTTTATTGTTTTATTTAGGATGTAAGGGGGGTGATTTAAACTTTTATATTTTTTATATTTTTTTCATATTTTTAAAAACTTTTTTTTTACTTGTGCCATGCTGCTTCAATAGCCTCCATGGGAGGCTAGAAGCTGGCACAACTCGATCGGCTCAGCTACATAGCAGCGATCATCAGATCGCTGCTATGTAGCTGAAATGCAGGTGTGCTGTGAGCGCCGACTACAGGGGGGCACTCACAGCAGGCTGGCATCAATAACCATAGAGGTCTCAAGGACCTCTATGGTTACTGTCCTGACACATCGCCGACCCCCGATCATGTGACAGGGGTCGGCGATGCGCTCATTTCCGGCCGCGCGGCCGGAAGCGGTAGTTAAATGCCGCTGTCAGCGTTTGACAGCGGCATTTAACAGGTTAATAGCGGCGGTTGAATAGCGATTTCACCCACCGCTATTGCGCGCACATGTCAGCTGTACAAAACAGCTGACATGTCGCGACTTTGATGTGGGCTCACCGCCAGAGCCCACATCAAAGGGGGAGACACGACATGAACAGTAATAGTACGGCGCATGTTGTGAAAGGGTTAACTATATATGTTCAACTTTTCCTGGTCTTAGTGAAGAGAAGAAAAAGACTGGAATATTTGATGGACCTCAAATAAGAACACTTATGAGAGACCCAAATTTTCTCACATCAATGAATGAGACAGAAGAAAGAGCTTGGAATGCAGTTTGTAATGTGGTGCAGAATTTTCTAGGGAATAAGAAAGCAGACAACTATGAAGATATTGTGGAAGAGCTACTAATGCGAAATCTTGGATGTAGAATGAGTATCAAGATTCACTATTTACACAGCCATTTGGATTTTTTTCCAGAGAACCTTGGGGATGTGAGCGAGCAACAAGGGGAGCGTTTTCATCAGGACATTAAAACAATGGAAGAACGGTATTAAGGCCGGTGGGACTCACATATGATGGCTGACTATTGCTAGAGCTTGATGAGAGACAACCCAGAAGCTGTATGTACATCATAGATCAGCCAAGAAAAGAAAGTTCAAATAACTGCCATTTGCCATTCATCTGTGTGCCATATATACAGTACAGACCAAAAGTTTGGACACACCTTCTCATTTAATGATTTTTCTGTATTTTCATGACTATGACATTGTAAATAACACATGTAGAATTATATACTTAACAAAAAAGTGTGAAACAACTGAAGTTATGTCTTAGGCTATGTGCACACGTTGCGGTTTTTACCGCGGAACCGCAGCGATTTTGATGCTGCGGGTCCGCAGCAGTTTCCATTGCGTTTACAGTTACATGTAAACCTATGGAAACCGCAATCCGCTGTGCACATGCTGCGGGAAAAAACGAGCAGAAACGCAGCGTTTTACATTCTGCAGCATGTCACTTCTTTTGTGCAGAATCGCGGCGATTCTGCACACATAGGAAAGCATTGATCCGCTTACTTCCCGCATGGGGCTATGCCCACCATGCGGGAAGTAAGCGGATTATGTGCAGATGGTACCCGGGGTGGAGGAGAGGAGACTCTTCTCCAGGCCCTGGGAACCAAATTTGTGAAAAAAAAAGAATTAAAATAAAAAATTATGATATACTCACCTCTCAGCGCTGCACGCGGCCGTCCAGTCGCAGGGTTGCTGTGCGAGCAGGACCTGCGATGACGCGGTCACATGACCGTGATGTCACGAAGGTCCTTCTCGCACAGCATCTTTGGAATCGGACCGCCGCGTCCAGTGCCGAGGAGATCGGGACGTCAGAGGGTGAGTATATAACCATTTTTTAATTATTTTTAACATTACTATTGATGCTGCATATTGCTGCATATGCAGCATCAATAGTAGGAGTAAACCCGCAGCGGAAACCGCAAGACAAACCGCGATAAATCTGCAGGGATAACCGCAGCAGTTTTGCCCTGCAGATTTATCAAATCCGCTGTGGGAGAACCCGCACAGGACCCTCCCTACGTGTGCACATAGCCTTATATTCTAGGTTCTTCAAAGTAGCCACCTTTTGCTTTGATGACTGCTTTGCACACTCTTGGCATTCTCTTGATGAGCTTCAAGAGGTAGTCACTGGGAATGGTTTTCACTTCAGAGGTGTGCCCTATCAGGTTTAATAAGTGGGATTTCTTGCCTTATAAATGGTGTTGGGACCATCAGTTGTGTAGAAGTCTGGTGCATACACAGCCGATAGTCCTACTGAATAGACTGTTAGAATTTGTATTATGGCAAGAAAAAAGCAGCTAAGTAAAGAAAAACGAGTGGCCATCATTACATTAAGAAATGAAGGTCAGCCAGTCCAAAAAATTGGGAAAACTTTGAAAGTGCCCACAAGTGCAGTGGCAAAAACCATCAAGCGCTACAAAGAAACTGGCTCACATGAGGATCGCCCCAAGAAAGGAAGACCAAGAGTCACCTCTGCTTCTGAGGATAAGTTTATCCAAGTCACCAGCCTCAGAAATTGCAGGTTAACAGCAGCTCAGATTAGATACCAGGTCAATGCCACACAGAGTTCTAGCAGCAGACACATCTCTACAACTGTTAAGAGGAGACTTTGTGCAGCAGGCCTTCATGTTAAAATAGCTGCCAGGAAACCATTTCTAAGGACAGGCAACATGCAGAAGAGACCTGTTTGGGCTAAAGAACACAAGGAATGGACATTAGACCAGTGGAAATCTGTGCTTTGGTCTGATGAGTCCAAATTTGAGATCTTTGGTTCCAACCACCGTGTCTTTGTGCGACACAGAAAAGGTGAACAGATGGACTCTATGCAGCGCCCCAGAGACCTGGTCGTTGCAGTACTGATGCTCCACCACTAAGGGGAGTGATGGTACGTCTGATGGCACTAAAGGAGTTCACCTGACCAGGTATCACAGTCACACATTACACTTCACACTCTGGCCACCAGGGGGAGCAAAGGGTTCTATGTATTAGGCCACTCCTCACAATCGGGTAAAACTGGGGGCTGGATAGGAAGTTAGTCAGAAGCTGACTGGGTTGAAACCAGGCAACATCCTGTGGCAGAGGGTGTTGCAGGGGAAGATTCAGGGGGGTCTCTGTCAGGGGTGGGATCCTGACAGTGACCTAGCGAACAGAACAGAACGTTATGGAGCCGCGCCTGCACTTGAATGCGGTGGCATCTTAAGGAAGGAAACGAAGCGAGGAGAACCGCCCCCTGATTTGCAACGGCGGGAACGAGGGGAAGAAGAAGCTACGCCCTCAGAAAATGGAGGAGTAACGTGCATGTGCCACCGAAGATCCCGGAGCAGGGATGGCGACCAGCGAGTCCCAGAGCGACGGCGAAGTGATCCTGGTCTGTACTCGCCCACCGGAGACGGACTCGAACCCACCGCCGCTGGAGGATCCGGACTTCTCGGAGCTACAGGCGGCGGAGCCGAGCCAGCCTATCCCGAAAGCAGAGCCAGTCGCTGTGAAGCCACGGAAGTCGGAGCCGGGTGAGAGGGTCGCGTTGGAGGAACCGCAGTCCGGGCTGCAGCCGATTCCAGTGTCCTTATCAACGGAACAGATCGACATCGGTGGAACCACATCAGACGCAGGTATGGAAAGCGTCCCTGCTCCCCCGACCGATCCTGCTCCCATGACCGCTCCCCAGCCCGACAATAACCGAGTTTTCACCGCTGAGCTGGTAGTGATAACCCCAGGCACGATGGAGAAGCTGGTGCCTCCGTTACCAACAACGATGGGGAAACCGCTAGATGTGAGCTCAGAGGGGGTGATCTTCCAGTGGGGCACCCCACGGATTGGGCCGGATGGGGCCCGGCAGGAGGGCCTCAGCATTGCTGCTCTCACCTGGGAACAGTATAAGCAATGCTTAGTTCTACAATGGCAAAACCAAAAAGAGACAGAACCAAATGACCCACCAAGAGTACAGAGATCAAGGACTGAACACAATAAGAGGAACTCAGTAAGGCAGGGGACTGTACTAGCCTTTCACCCGAAGCGGGTTGGGGCTCTATACGAGAACCGGGACTGCCGACTGAAATCTTCTTTACCAGCTACAATGTGAAAACCCCGTCCCGCAATAGATGTGACAATCAGCTACCATGTAAAGGGGACCAGGTGACCTACACCCGCCACCGGAGTGCGCAGGGGTGGTGCGCTCGAGACGTGCAACGATGCGAGCCGGTAGTAGCGCCACCTGCTGTCCCGACTACGACTAACACTGATTTGACAAACGCAACTACTGTCGCCACGGTGTGTATTATCGCCGCTACTGAACTTGCAACCACAGCTGACATTCGAATCCAGACACCGGGGGATCTGACCGCGCCTGGGAGACCAGCCAATGACATCGATCCTGCATCCGCCGAGGACAGAGGACCGCAGCCTTACCGGCTGGAGAGTGTCCGCCACCAGCTGATGCAGTGTAACCTCCTGTAAGGATAAACCTCGGAACCACGAGTATGTAAATAGTTAACTGTTTTTTTCCCTGCTTTTTGCTGCTAATACCCGACCTGGGTTATTCTTATTCTTTGTTTACCCGGGATCCCTATTGCTTCTTATTTTTGCTCTTGTTTTTTATTTTTGCTTTTGTTCATCAATGTTACAAAGACTGCCGAATCATGGACGGTGAATGGTTCACAAACTGTATTGTAAATAGTTCACACCTTCTTAAAGGTGCCCCATACTGGTTTTACAAGAGAGAGCTTTTTGAAGAGACTGTTCCTGAGTACAGCATGGAAGCTCTTGCCTTAAACGGACTTGCAGATAGAGTCTGCATTACCTCAATGAGACTTGGTTACCTCTTAAAGGGAACGTTCACTAGTTGCACTTAAAGTATAATGTTGCCTTAAAGAAAGTAAATGGTAATAATGTTTTACATAGGAGTAATATGTAGTTAGTTAGATAGTTATAGAGAATGTTTGATAATGTTACTAGAGATTGAGGACAGGAAAGAGTTGAAAGCCGAATTTCAATACAGTAAACCCGTAGGGGTTAGTTAGTGAGTTATCCTGAGAGCCATAGAGAGATGGTTAATTGATCCTGTACTAAGAAAAGAGGCAGTAGGCCTGGGCAGATAGACAGGCGGTCCTGCATATGAAAAATCAGAGAGTAAAAAGAAAAAAATGTTGCACTTAGAAGAGAGAAATAAAGGAAAAGTTAATTTATATTTTAGAGTTTTATAGTAAGCCTTTAGTGGGTTCAGCCTATACGCCCTTAACCCCTTCACCCCCAAGGGTGGTTTGCACGTTAATGACCGGGCCAATTTTTACAATTCTGACCACTGTCCCTTTAGGAGCTTATAACTCTGGAACGCTTCAACGGATCTTGGCGATTCTGACATTGTTTTCTTGTGACATATTGTACTTCATGATAGTGGTAAAATTTCTTCGATATAACTTGCGTTTATTTGTGAAAAAAACGGAAATTTGGCGAAAATTTTGAAAATTTTGCAATTTTCCAACTTTGAATTTTTATGCCCTTAAATCACAGACATATGTCACGCAAAATACTTAATAAGTAACATTTCCCACATGTCTACTTTACATCAGCACAATTTTGGAACCAAAATTTTTTTTTGTTAGGGAGTTATAAGGGTTAAAAGTTGACCAGAAATTTCTCATTTTTACAACACCATTTTTTTTTAGGGACCACATCTCATTTGAAGTCATTTTGAGGGGTCTGTATGATAGAAAATACCCAAGTGTGACACCATTCTAAAAACTGCACCCCTCAAGGTGCTCAAAACCACACTCAAGAAGTTTATTAACCCTTCAGGTGTTTCACAGGAATTTTTGGAATGTTTAAATAAAAATGAACATTTAATTTTTTTTCACACAAAATTTATTTCAGCTCCAATTTGTTTTATTTTACCAAGGGTAACAGGAGAAAATAGACTGCAAAAGTTGTTGTACAATTTGTCCTGAGTACGCTGATACCCCATATGTGGGTGTAAACCATTGTTTGGGCGCATGGCAGAGCTTGGAAGGGAAGGAGCGCCATTTGACTTTTCAATGCAAAATTTACTAGAATTGAGATGGGACGCCATGTTGCGTTTGGAGAGCCCCTGATGTGCCTAAACATTGAAACCCCCTACAAGTGACACCATTTTGGAAAGTAGACCCCCTAAGGAACTTATCTAGATGTGTGGTGAGCACTTTGACCCACCAAGTGCTTCACAGAAGTTTATAATGCAGAGCCGTAAAAATAAAAAATCATATTTTTTCACAAAAATGATCTTTTCGCCCCCAATTTTTTATTTTCCCAATGGTAAGAGAAGAAATTGGTCCCCAAAAAATGTTGTGCAATTTGTCCTGAGTACGCAGATACCCCATATGTTGGGGTAAACCACTGTTTGGGCGCATGGCAGAGCTTGGAAGGGAAGGAGCGCCATTTGACTTTTCAATGCAAAATTGACTGGAATTGAGATGGGACGCCATGTTGCGTTTGGAGAGCCCCTGATGTGCCTAAACATTGAAACCCCCTACAAGTGACACCATTTTGGAAAGTAGACCCCCTAAGGAACTTATCTAGATGTGTGGTGAGCACTTTGACCCACCAAGTGCTTCACAGAAGTTTATAATGCAGAGCCGTAAAAATAAAAAATCATATTTTTTCACAAAAATGATCTTTTCGCCCCCAATTTTTTATTTTCCCAAGGGTAAGAGAAGAAATTGGTCCCCAAAAAATGTTGTGCAATTTGTCCTGAGTACGCAGATACCCGATATGTTGGGGTAAACCACTGTTTGGGCGCATGGCAGAGCTCGGAAGTGAAGGAGCGCCATTTGACTTTTCAATGCAAAATTGACTGGAATTGAGATGGGACGCCATGTTGCGTTTGGAGAGCCCCTGATGTGCCTAAACATTGAAACCTCCTACAAGTGACACCATTTTGGAAAGTAGACCCCCTAAGGAACTTATCTAGATGTGTGGTGAGCACTTTGACCCACCAAGTGCTTCACAGAAGTTTATAATGCAGAGCCGTAAAAATAAAAAATCATATTTTTTCACAAAAATGATCTTTTCGCCCCCAATTTTTTATTTTCCCAAGGGTAAGAGAAGAAATTGGTCCCCAAAAAACGTTGTGCAATTTGTCCTGAGTACGCAGATACCCCATATGTTGGGGTAAACCACTGTTTGGGCGCATGGCAGAGCTTGGAAGGGAAGGAGCGCCATTTGACTTTTCAATGCAAAATTGACTGGAATTGAGATGGGACGCCATGTTGCGTTTAGAGAGCCCCTGATGTGCCTAAACATTGAAACCCCCCACAAATGACACCATTTTGGAAATTAGACCCCCTAAGGAACTTATCTAGATGTGTTTTGAGAGCTTTGCACCCCCAAGTGTTTCACTACAGATTATAACGCAGAGCCGTGAAAATAAAAATTCTTTTTTTTTTTCACAAAAATGATTTTTTAGCCCCCAGATTTTGTATTTTTACAAGAGTAACAGAATAAACTGGACCCCAAAAGTTGTTGTCCAATTTGTCCTGAGTACGCTGATACCCCATATATGGAGGGTAACCACTGTTTGGGCGCATGGCAGAGCTCGGAAGGGAAGGAGCGCCATTTGGAATGCAGACTTAAATGGATTGGTCTGCAGGCGTCACGTTGCATTTGCAGAGCCCCTGATGTACCCAAACAGTACAAACCCCCCACAAGTGACCCCATATTGGAAACTAGACCTCCCAAGGAACTTATCTAGATGTGTTGTGAGAACTTTGAACCCCCAAGTGTTTCACTACAGTTTGTAACGCAAAGCCGTGAAAATAAAAATTCTTTTTTTTTTCACAAAAATGATTTTTTTAGCCCCCAGCTTTGTATTTTTACAAGGGTAACAGAATAAATTGGACCCTAAAAGTTGTTTTCCAATTTGTCCTGAGTACGCTGATACCCCCTATGTGGGGGGTAACCACTGTTTGGGCACATGACAGAGCTCGGAAGGGAAGGAGCGCCATTTGGAATGCAGACTTAAATGGATTGGTCTGCAGGCGTCACGTTGCATTTGCAGAGCCCCTGATGTACCCAAACAGTACAAACCCCCCACAAGTGACCCCATATTGGAAACTAGACCTCCCAAGGAACTTATCTAGATGTGTTGTGAGAACTTTGAACCCCCAAGTGTTTCACTACAGTTTGTAACGCAAAGCCGTGAAAATAAAAATTCTTTTTTTTTTCACAAAAATGATTTTTTAGCCCCCAGCTTTGTATTTTTACAAGGGTAACAGAATAAATTGGACCCTACAAGTTGTTGTCCAATTTGTCCTGAGTACGCTGATACCCCCTATGTGGGGGGTAACCACTGTTTGGGCACATGACAGAGCTCGGAAGGGAAGGAGCGCCATTTGGAATGCAGACTTAAATGGATTGGTCTGCAGGCGTCACGTTGCATTTGCAGAGCCCCTGATGTACCCAAACAGTACAAACCCCCCACAAGTGACCCCATATTGGAAAATAGACCTCCCAAGGAACTTATCTAGATGTGTTGTGAGAACTTTGAACCCCCAAGTGTTTCACTACAGTTTACAACGCAGAGCCGTGAAAATAAAACATATTTTTTTCCCACAAAAATGATTTTTAGCCCCCCAAATTTTTATTTTCCCAAGGATAACAAGAGAACTTGGACCCCAGAAGTTGTTGTTCAATTTGTCCCGAGTACGCTGATAACCCATATGTTGGGGTAAACCCCTTTTTGGACGCACGGGAGAGCTCGGAAGGGAAGGAGCACTGTTTTACTTTTTCAACGCAGAATTGGCTGGAATTGAGATCGGACGCCATGTCGCGTTTGGAGAGCCCCTGATGTGCCTGAACAGTGGAAACTCCCCAATTCTACCTGAAACCCTAACCCAAACACACCCCTAACCCTAATCCCAACGGTAACCCTAACCCTACCCCTAACCTCACCTCTAACCGTTTAATGAACATTTTCTGACAGTCATAAGTGCCACGTATTTAAGTGCCACGTATTTAAGTGCCACATATTTAAGTGCCACGTATTTAAGTGCCACGTGTTTCAGTGCCACGTGTTTCAGTGCCACGTGTTTCAGTGCCACGATATTTCAGTGCCACGTATTTCAGTGCCACGTACTATAAATACTATAACTATGTGGTTATACGTGGCACTGAAATATCGTGGCACGTAAATACGTGGCACTTAAGTACGTGGCACTTAAGTACGTGGCACTTAAATACGTGGCACGTAAATACGTGGCACGTAAATACGTGGCACGTAAATACGTGGCACTTAAGTACGTGGCACTTAAGTACGTGGCACTTAAGTACGTGGCACTTATATACGTGGCACTTATATACGTGGCACTTATATACTTGGCACTTATATACGTGGCCACTGAAATATCGTGGCACTTATATACGTATATAAACGTATATTTTAGTGCCACGTATTTCAGGTTAGGGGTAGGGTTAGGGGTAGGGTTTTTTTTGTTTGTTTGTTTTCTTGTGTTTTTCTATAAAAACGCATGCGTCTAAAAACGCATGCGTTTTACCACGTTTACATGCGTTTTTTCACACATGCGTTTTTTTAAAAAACGCATGCAGATAAAAACGCAAGTGTGAAACCAGCCTAAAAGACGCTTTTTATAGCAAAAAAGTTTTTGCGTCTCCACATTTTGAGACCTATAATTTTTCCACATTTTGGTCCACAGAGTCATGTGAGGTCTTGTTTTTTGTGGGACGAGTTGACGTTTTTATTGGTAACATTTTCGGACACGTGACCATTTTTGATCACTTTTTATTCCGATTTTTGTGAGGCAGAATGACCAAAAACCAGCTATTCATGAATTTCTTTTGGGAGAGGCGTTTATACCGTTCCGCGTTTGGTAAAATTGATAAAGCAGTTTTATTCGTCGGGTCAGTACGATTACAGCGATATCTCATTTATATAATTTTTTTATGTTTTGGCGCTTTTATACGATAAAAACTATTTTATAGAAAAAATAATTATTTTGGTATCGCTTTATTCTCAGGACTATAACTTTTTTATTTTTTTGCTGATGATGCTGTATGGCGGCTCGTTTTTTGCGGGACAAGATGACGTTTTCAGCGGTACCATGGTTATTTATATCCGTCTTTTTGATCGCGTGTTATTCCACTTTTTGTTCGGCGGTATGGTAATAAAGCGTTGTTTTTTGCCTCGTTTTTTTTTTTTTTTCTTACGGTGTTTACTGAAGGGGTTAACTAGTGGGGCAGTTTTATAGGTTGGGTCGTTACGGACGCGGCGATACTAAATATGTGTACTTTTATTGTTTTTTTTATTTTATTTAGATAAAGAAATGTATTTATGGGAATAATATATTTTTTTTTTTTCATTATTTTGGAATATTTTTTTTTTTTTTTTTTTTACACATTTGGAAATTTTTTTTTTTAACTTTTTTACTTTGCCCCAGGGGGGGACAATACAGATCGGTGATCTGCCAGTTTGCATAGCACTCTGACAGATCACCGATCTGAGGAAAGTGCAGGCTGCTTCACAGTGCCTGCTCTGAGCAGGCGTCTGTGAAGCCACCTCCCTCCCTGCAGGACCCGGATCCGCGGCCATCTTGGATCCGGGTCTGGGAGCTGCAGGGAGGGAGGTAAGACCCTCGCAGCAACGCGATCACATCGCGTTGCTGCGGGGGGCTCAGGGAAGCCCGCAGGGAGCCCCCTCCCTGCGCGATGCTTCCCTGCACCGCCGGCACATCGCGATCATGTTTGATCGCGGTGTGCCGGGGGTTAATGTGCCGGGGGCGGTCCGTGACCGCTCCTGGCACATAGTGCCGGATGTCAGCTGTGATAATCAGCTGACACCCGGCCGCGATCGGCGGCGCTCCCCCCGTGAGCGCCGCTGATCGCGTATGACGTACTATCCCGTCGGCGGTCATACGGGCCCACCCCACCTCGACGGGATAGTACGTCAGATGTCAGGAAGGGGTTAAAGGAAAAGTTAAATTATATTTTAGAGTTTTATAGTAAGCCTTTAGTGGGTTCAGCTTATACGCCCTTAAAGGAAAAGTTAAATTATTGTTCAGAATTTGCACTTAGTAGAATACCCGGCTGGGTAATAAAAGTTATTTATAGTATGTTATTTAAAATATTTAACCATGTTTTTGTTTGTAACGTTCAAGAGTCCTCACCTCCCTTAAAGGGAAGCACTGTTATATTTACTTGTTCATTGCATTTCAAAATTTTGTATGTCTTTTGCTGACATGTATTGTTGTTTTCTTCCCAGTCCGGGAGTACTGGATTTAACCGGGGGGGGGGAGTGCAGAGCCCCAGAGACCTGGTCGCTGCAGTACTGACGCTCCGCCACTAAGGGGAGTGATGGTATGTCTGATGGCACTAAAGGAGTTCACCTGACCCGGTATCACAGTCACACATTACACTTCACACTCTGGCCACCAGTGGGAGCAAAGGGTTCTATGTATTAGGCCACTCCTCACAATCGGGTAAAACTGGGGGCTGGATAGGAAATTAGTCAGAAGCTGACTGGGTTGGAACCAGGCAACATCCTGTGGCAGAGGGTGTTACAGGGGAAGATTCAGGGGGGTCTCTGTCAGGGGTGGGATCCTGACAGTGACCTAGCGAACAGAACAGAACGTTATGGAGCCGCGCCTGCACTTGAATTCGGTGGCATCCTAAGGAAGGAAACGAAGCGAGGTTTATTGTGGAGAAGTGAGAAACGAGATCGCAGCAAAAAGGAGGTAAAGCCAGTAGGAGTCGTGCCTTAAGATCATGGCAACATCCTACTGAGGCGCGTAGCCGGTGGCCGGAACGCCGAGGAAGTATTGGGCTCCAATCATTACTTCAAACAGCGGCAGGACAGTTGATTATAGGTTGGCTGTCTCACCTAAATCACCTAAGCAGACATAGGGGGCAATTGTGGGAGAGGGGCGACACTAGGGTCCCGGAAGAACTGCAGGCCAACCCGTCATACGGGTGCATCCTAGCCATATCATCTGGGGGACGGAGAAGAACATCAGAACAGAAACGAGAGTTGTGAGAAAGAACATCAGAAACAGACACAACAGTTGTGAGTACTATCCCGTGGTGCTCAGCAGGGAGGTACTACAACACACAGGCGCTAGAAGGTAGGCACTAATTTCCACCTGCAAAGGAATCTCTGGATGTGCCTTCGGACCGGCCGGTCTCAGCCAGCCCTGTTAGCAGTACTCTGGATTGAGGATCCTGAAGCCTTCAGTAAAGAGGTAAAGAGACTGCAACCCTGTGTCCTCGTTATTCATCGCAACCTGCACCACGCACCATCACCACACCTTTCTTTGGACGCCCCTTAGCAGGGTCACGGACCGGGTCTAGCCACCGTGACAACCCCAGGACCGAGATAGAGAGGCCCGGTACCGAGTACCCCGCGGCCCTGCGTCTGGGGGCACTCCAACTTTCTCACAACTCGCCCACCCTTTAACACATTCTGGTCACTCACTCTATATCCACCCCTCCCTTCTCCCCTCTCCCATGTATAACTCTGAGGCTCTACTGACATTTCTTACCCACTCCAAACCAGCCACTACCGCCATGCAGCACTCATAACGTTCATACAAATCATCCCACCACCTGCTCTTTCTGTTTTTTCACCTTCTACTAGTTGCAGGTGACATCTCCCCGAACCCTTGCCCCCCCTCCACCAGCATACATTACTCTCCTCCAGCTGCATATAGAAACCCTGCTAATCTTATTAACATTCAGTGCATGCCTTCTCCTATAGCTTTCCAATGTGCACTCTGGAATGCTCGGTCTGTGTGTAACAAACTAACTTACATTCACGATCTATTGCTCTCTAATTCCCTTAACCTTCTGGCTATTACAGAAACCTGGATCCAGCATTCAGACACCACCGCTGCTGCCGCTCTCTCGTTTGGTGGGCTGAAATTTTCACATACCACCAGACCTGAAAACAGACAGGGTGGGGGTGTTGGTTTGCTCCTTTCATCACAATGTGCTTTCCAGGTCATCCCCCCGGTTCCCTCACTTACATTTCCTTCCTTTGAAGTCCACACCGTCAGACTCTTTAAGCCCTTCTCCTTGCGGGTGGCGGTTGTTTACCGCCCTCCAGGCTCCTCCCGCCTGTTTCTAGACCACTTTGCCACCTGGCTTACTCACTTTCTATCCTGTGACATCCCCACCCTCATCATGGGAGACTTTAAAATCCCCATCAATGATCCCCTCTCCCAATCTGCCTCTCATCTTCTTTCTCTAACTTCTTCATTCGGCCTTTCACAGTTTACTAATTCTCCTACGCATGAGGATGGGAATACTCTGGACCTGGTTTTCTCCCGTCCCGGATGGCTGCACGACTTTACTAACTCCCCTCTCCCGCTTTCGGACCACAACCTTCTTTCCTTCTCTGTCAAGAATTGTCTCCTCACTCAGGACACCCCCACTTACCACACTTATCGAAATACACGTTCCATTAATACCCAGCAGCTTATGGACAATCTCCACACATCTTTAGCCCCCATCTCCTCCCTCTCCTGTCCAGACTTAGCATTGTCACACTTCTATAATACACTGAAGAATGCCCTAGATGAAGCAGCACCTTCTACACGCAGAAAGACCCGACACAGACAACGGCAGCCCTGGCACATTATGCAAACACGCTTTCTTCAGCGTTGTTCAAGGTGTGCAGAGCAGCAGTGGAGAAAGTCTCTCTTAGCAGAAGACTTCATCCACTATAAGTTCATGCTCAAAACATATAACTCTGCCCTTTATCTGGCCAAACAATCCTACTTCACCACTCTCATCACCTCACTATCCAACAACCCAAAACGACTTTTTGAAACCTTAAACTCCCTCCTGAAACCTAAAGTACAGGCCCCCATCACCAATCTCAGTAGTGAGGATCTGGCCACTTATTTCCTAGAAAAAATCAACCACATCATATCTCAGCCCAATCTCCTCAGTGCCTGGATCCCCTTCCCTGCCGCACCTCAAGCTCACTAGACATCTTTGAGCCTGTCTCAGAAGAAGAAGTTTCCAAGCTCCTTGCTTCTGCTCAGCCTACAACCTGCAACAGTGACCCCATTCCTTCACCTCTCCTGCAGTCTCTCTCACCAGTGGTCACCACTCACCTGACTAAAATATTTAACCTCTCTCTTTCTTCAGGTATCTTTCCCTCCTCATTTAAACATGCCATCATAACCCCTTTACTTAAAAAGCCATCCCTGGACCAGAACTGCACTGCTAACAACAGACCTGTATCTAACCTTTCCTTCATCTCTAAACTCCTGGAATGCTTGGTCCACTCCCGTCTAATCCACTATCTCTCGGATAACTCTCTTCTCGACCCCTTACAATCTGGTTTCCGCTCTTTACACTCCACTGAAACTGCCCTCACTAAAGTCTCTAATGATCTAATAACAGCTAAATCCAAAGGTCATTGCTCTCTGCTGATTCTCCTGGATCTCTCTGCCGCATTTGACCCTGTGGATCACCAGCTCCTTCTCACTATGCTCCGCTCCATAGACCTCAAGGAAACAGCCCTCTCCTGGTTCTCCTCCTACCTCTCTGACCACTCCTTCACTGTATCCTTTGCCGGCTCCTCTTCCTCTCCTCGTCCCCTTACTATCGGGGTTCCGCAGGGCTCAGTCCTAGGCCCCCTCCTCTTCTCTCTATACACGGCCTCTATTGGACAAACAATCAGCAGATTTGGGTTCCAGTATCATCTCTATGCTGATGACACCCAATTATACACTTCTTCCCCTGTCATCACCCCTACCCTAATTCAAAATACCAAGGATTGTCTGTCTGTTGTCTCTAACATCATGTCCTCCCTCTATCTGAAACTAAATCTCTCCAAAACGGAACTTCTTGTGTTTCTCCCTTCTACTAACCTCACTCTTCCCAACATCGAAATTACTCTGGAGGGTTCAACCATAACTCCCAAGCAGCATGCCTGCTGTCTTGGGGTCATATTCGACACCGATCTTTCCTTTACTCCCTATATCCGATCACTCACTCGCTCTTGTCTCCTGCATCTTAAAAACATCTCCAGAATCCGACCTTTTCTCACCTTTGAAACTGCTAAGACTCTTACTGTCGCTCTTATTCATTCTCGTCTGGACTACTGCAACTCTCTTCTGATCGGTCTCCCTCTTACCAAACTTTCTCCTCTCCAATCCATCTTGAATGCGGCAGCCAGGGTCATATTTCTGTCCAACCGCTTCACCGATGCCTCCATCAGTCATTACACTGGCTACCCTTTCGCTACAGGGTCCAGTATAAACTCATCTCGATCACCCACAAAGCCCTCCACAGTTCTGCACCGCCTTATATCTCCTCTCTCATCTCTGTCTATTGCCCTACACGTGCCCTCCGTTCTACAAATGACCTAAGGCTAACATCCCCCTTAATCCGAACGTCACACCTCCGTCTACAAGACTTCTCTCGTGCTGCGCCAGCTCTCTGGAATGCACTTCCCCAGACGATCAGACTGATACCTAGCCCTGACCTATTCAAAGCGCGCTCTAAAAACCCATCTCTTCAAACAAGCCTACCACATCAACTACTCAGTAAACTAACTTTGCCCTGTTCCCTCCTTCCAAATATTATTCTAAATCTGCACCCTACTATTCATCTGTCTCCACACCCTCCATGCTCATGATAACTGCACTTGATACTTGACTATTGCACTTAAACACACGGGCTGATGACCAGATCATGCAGCTTTATATCAAAATCCCTATTTATTATAATTGCCAGACCTGAAATAACAAGCACTTTTCACCTATTGTGTCCCCCCCATTTCCTTGTAGATTGTAAGCTTGCGAGCAGGGACCTCACTCCTAATGTCACTGTTTAAATTGTCTTAACTTGTATTGAATTTGTCCCCGCTTAATTGTAAAGTGCTGCGGAATATGTTGGCGCTATATAAATAAAGAATATTATTATTATTATTATTACCTGGATCCAGCATTCAGACACCACCACCACTGCCGCTCTCTCGTTTGGTGGGCTGAAATTTTCACATACCGCCAGACCTCAGAACAGACAGGGTGGAGGTGTTGGCTTGCTCCTTTCATCACAATGTGCTTTCCAGGTCATCCCCCTGGTTCCCTCACTTACATTTCCTTCCTTTGAAGTCCACGCCGTTAGACTCTTTAAGCCCTTCTCCTTGTGAGTGGCGGTTGTTTATCACCCTCCAGGCTCCTCCCACCAGTTTCTAGACCACTTTTCCACCTGGCTTACTCACTTTCTATCCTGTGACATCCCCGCCCTCATCATGGGAGACGTTAACATCGCCATCAATGATCCCCTCTAACTATCTGCCTCTCATCTTCTTTCTCTAACTTCTTCATTTGGCCTCTCACAGTTTGCTAATTCTCCTACGCATGAGGATGGGAATACTCTGAGCCTGGTTTTCTCCCGTCCCGGCTCGCTGCACAACTTTACTAACTCCTCTCTCCCGCTCTCGGACCACAACCTTCTTTCCTTCTCTGTCAAGAATTGTCTCCTCACCCGGGACACCCCCACTTACCACATTTATTGGAATACACGTACCATTAATACCCACAGCTTATGGACAATCTCCACACATCTTTAGCCCCATCTCCTCCCTCTCCTGTCCAGACTAGCATTGTCACACTTCAATAATACACTAAAGAATGCCCTACATGAAGCAGCACCTTCTACGTGAAGAAAAACCCAACACAGACAATGGCAGCCCTGGCACACTATGCAAACATGCGTTCTTCAGCTTTGCTCAAGGTGTGCAGAGCAGCAGTGGAGAAAATCTCTCTTGGCAGAAGACTTCATCCACTATAAGTTCATGCCCTTCATCTGGCCAAACAATCCTACTTCACCACCCTCATTACCTCACTATCCAACAACCCAAAACGACTTTTTGAAACCTTAAACTCCCTCCTGAAACCTAAAGTACAGGCCCCCATCACCAACCTCAGCGGTGAGGATCTGGCCACTTATTTCCTAGAAAAAATCAACCACATCCATCAGGATATCTCAGCCCAATCTCCTCACTGCCTGGATCCCCTTCCCTACCGCACCTCAAGCTCACTAGACATCTTTGAGCCTGTTTCAGAAGGAGAAGTTTCCAAGCTCCTCGCTTCTGCTTGGCGTACAACCTGCAACAGTGACCCCATTCCTTCACATCTCCTGCAGTCTCTCTCACCAGTGGTCACCACTCACCTGACTAAAATATTTAAACTCTCTCTTCAGGTATCTTTCCCTCCTCATTTAAACATGCAATCATAACCCCTTTACTTAAAAAGCCATCCCTGGACCAGAATTGCAAAGCTAACTACAGACCTGTCTCTAACCTTTCCTTCATCTCTAAACTCCTGGAACGCTTGGTCCACTCCCGTCTAATCCGCTATCTCTCGGATAACTCTCTTGTCAACCCCTTACAATCTGGTTTCCGCTCTTTACACTCCACTGAAACTGCCCTCACTAAAGTCTCTAATGATCTAATAACAGCTAAATCCAAAGGTCATTGCTCCCTGCTGATTCTTCTGAATCTCTCTGCCGCATTTGACACTGTGGATCACCAGCTCCTCCTCACTATGCTCCGCTCCATAGACCTCAAGGACACAGCCCTCTCCTGGGTTTCCTCCTACCTCTCTGACCGCTCCTTTACTGTATCTTCTGATGGCTCCTCTTCCTCTCCTCGTTCCCTTACTATCGGGGTTCCGCAGGGCTCAGTCCTAGGCCCCCTCCTCTTCTCTCTATACACTGACCCTATTGGACAAACAGTCAGCAGATCTGGGTTCCAGTATCATCTCTATGCTGACGACACCCAATTATACACTTCTTCCCCTGACATCACCCCTACCCTAATTCAAAATACCAAGGATTGTCTGTCTGCTGTCTCTAACATCATGTCCTCCCTCTATCTGAAACTAAATCTCTCCAAAACTGAAATTCTTGTGTTTCTCCCTTCTACTAACCTCACTCTACCCAATATCGAAATCACCCTGGAGGGTTCAACCATAACTCCCAAGCAGCATGCCCTCTGACTTGGGGTCATATTCGACACTGAACTTTCCTTTACTCCCTATATCCGATCACTCACTCGCTCTTGTCACCTGCATCTTAAAAACATCTCCAGAATCCGACTTTTTCTCACCTTTGAACCTGCTAAGACTCTTACTGTCGCTCAAAAGGCTGAGTCACACATAACAATATCGTTAACGATATTGTTGTAATGTCATGCTTTTGGTGACGTAGCAACGATCCCGCTAACGATCTCGTTATGTGTGACAGCGACCAACGATCAGGCCCCTGCTGGGAGATCGTTGGTCGATGGGAATGATCAGGACCTTTTTTTGGTCGCTGATCACCCGCTGTCATCGCTGGATCGGCGTGTGTGACGCCGATCCAGCGATGTGTTCACTTGTAACCAGGGTAAATATCGGGTTACTAAGCGCAGGGCCGCGCTTAGTAACCCAATATTTACCCTGGTTACCATTGTAAAAGTTAAAAAAAAAACAGTACATACTCACATTCTGATGTCTGTCATGTCCCCCGGCGTCCACAGGGTTAAAACTGCTTTCGGCAGGAGCGCTGCTAATATGCATGCGCTGCTGCCGAGAGCTTCCCTGCACTGAATGTGTCAGCGCCGGCAGTAACAGCGGTGACGTCACCGCTGTGCTCTGCTTTACGGCCGGCGCTGACACATTCAGTGCAGGGAAGGTCTCGGCAGCAGCGCATGCATATTAGCAGCGCTCCTGCCGAAAGCAGTTTTAACCCTGTGGACGCCGGGGGACATGACAGACATCAGAATGTGAGTATGTACTGTTTTTTTTTTACTTTTACAATGGTAACCAGGGTAAATATCGGGTTACTATGCGCGGCCCTGCACTTAGTAACCCGATGTTTACCCTGGTTACCCGGGTGCTGCAGGGGGACTTCGGGATCGTTGAAGACAGTTTCAACGATGCCGAAGTCGTTCCCCTGATCGTTGGTCGCTGGAGAGAGCTGTCTGTGTGACAGCTCCCCAGCGACCACACAACGACTTACCAACGATCACGGCCAGGTCGTATCGCTGGTCGTGATCGTTGGTAAGTCATTTAGTGTAACGGTACCTTTATTCATTCTCGTCTGGACTACGGCAACTCTCTTCTGGTCGGTCTCCCTCTTACCAAACTTTCTTCTCTCCAATCCATCTTGAATGCGGCATCCAGGGTCATATTTCTGTCAAGCCGCTTCACCGATGCCTCCATCTTGTGCCAGTAATTACACTGGCTACCCATTCGCTACAGGGTCCAGTATAAACTCATCTCTCTCACCCACAAAGCTCTCCACAGTTCTGCACCACCTTATATCTCTTCTCTCATCTCTGTCTATCGCCCTACACGTGCCCTCCATTCTACAAATGACCTAAGACTAACATCCCCCGTAATCCGAACCTCGCACCTCCGTCTCCAAGACTTCTCTCGTGCTGCGTCAGCTCTCTGGAATGCACTTCCCCAGACGATCAGACTGATACCTGATATAACCGACCTATTCAAGCGCGCTTTGAAAACCCATCTCTTCAAACAAGCCTACCACATCAACTACTCAGGAAACTAACTTTGCCCTGTTCCCTCCTTCCAAATATTATTCTGAATCTGCACCCTACTTTTCATCTGTCTCCACACCTTCCATGCACATGATAACTGCACTTGATACTTGACTTTTGCACTTAAGCACATGGGCTGATGACCGGATCATGCAGCTTTATATGAAAATCCCTATTTATTATAATTGCCAGACCTGAAATAACAAGCACTTTTCACCTATTGTGTCCCCCCATTTCCTTGTAGATTGTAAGCTTGTGAGCAGGGACCTCACTCCTAATGTCACTGTTTAAATTGTCTTAGCTTGTATTGAATTTATTGTCTGTACATGTCCCCGCTTAATTGCAAGTGCTGAGGAATATGTTGGTGCTATATAAATAAAAATTATTAATATTATCTATCTCTCATTCCTTCTATCTATCTATCTATTATATCTATCATCTATCTATCTCATTAGATAGATAGATAGATAGATAGATAGATAGATAGATAGATAGATAGATAGATAGATAGATAGATAGATACGAAATAGAAAAAAGAAGGCAGCACTCCAAGTCCTTTTCAAAGTGGAAACGTGTAGTTTATTCAAACCCACATCTCTGTGCGACGTTTCGGCTCGTAATGAGCCTTTCTCAAGCAGTGGGTGTAACCAACTATTGTGTTTTTATAGGTATAATCCACACTCATTTACATAAATAGCCATTAATATCTGTTTACATAATCATTCAAATTCCATAATATATAAGCAATCCTCAGTGCAATTCCCTTTTATATAAAGTGCAATGTGCTAAAGTGCTATTATAAACCATATATCCTCACAGTTACATTTCTCATTCATTAAGCATTGTTGCGTTCAATTAATGTGTAAATATCACATGCTTTTATATATACATTAATCATTTGTATCCCTTACCCTGCTGTGTCTGGGTCAACACACATGGAGGACGCTGTATCCGCCATTACTGGCGTTCTATTGCACCTACTGCGCATGTCGTGATCTCACTCCTCCCCGTCATGCGCTGTCAGCCAACCACAATACACCCCAATTCCCTTCTCCTTGCGCTTGCGCACTATTGCATTTGTCCCTAGCTCAATGCCATCTTAGATGTGGCTCTAATATTTTCTTATGTGTCCGGCTCTTTTAACCTCTTGTTATCTTTACAAATTACAGGGCAGATTTCCTTCTTATCTACAATAAGTCAGTTCTTTATATAAGCTGACACATATTTATTTCCACTCTGACATACCGGACGGCACCTTACTCAGGCTGTCTCCGGTTGCCAATGAACCTCCACATCAATGTGTAGCCCTTCCGAACCACAACATCAATATATAGAGAATCCATAAAAGTGGTCACTTTTCACATCTACTCATTTTGTTTAGACAAAATTTCTCATACACACCTAACTTTTACTATATACTCATTTTATTTAATTAAACAAGTTATTGTGACTGGCGACAGTCAACCATGACATGTTAAATATCTAAAAAAATATATTAATAATATAAATTTCAAAAAAATTTCAAAAAAATATAAGTATAGGGAAGGAGAAAAAAAGAGAAGAAGAATTCCATCCTCCATATGGTTCTATCCCATTCTCTCGCAGGCTGAAGGTCACATGTAGATTGCAAGATGAATATATCACTAAGGATAATTAAAGATAAAAACTAAATTAAAATTGGGGCACCACAACAGAATATAATTATGTACAGTGCCTCAACATTTTCAAACCGGAGTCTATTATCACCTGATTCCTAAGTATATCCCTATAGGGGTTAGTACATATTAGGATGGATTTTAAATTCTACATTGAGTCCTTTCGGTTTTAAAGTATTCAATTCATAAATCCATCTGAGTTCTTGTCTTTTTAATAGGCATACTCTATCTCCCCCTCTCCTTTGTATAGGGATTCTATCTATTATTCTGAACTTGAGATCTTTCTCTGTATGTTTAAATTCTACGAAGTGTTTAGAGACCGGGAGGTCTAATCTTTTCTTCCTAATAGAAATGACGATGGTTATTAATACGTACTTTCAACTCACAGGTTGTTTCCCCTATATACCAGAGTTTGCAAGGGCATTCAAGCAAATATATCACATGGTCTGAGTTGCAGGTTAGAAACTGCCTGATCCTATATTCCTTATTCGTATCTGGATGTTTAAAAGTAGAACCCTTTATCATGTGAGTACAATTAACACAGGAAAGGCATGGAAAACAACCTTTTTGACTAGTTCCAGTGATTGTGGTCTGACAATATTTTTTAAAGGGCCAATATCTGATTTCACTACATAGTCTTTGATGTTTTTGAATGATTATGTAAACAGATATTAATGGCTATTTATGTAAATGAGTGTGGATTATACCTATAAAAACACAATAGTTGGTTACACCCACTGCTTGAGAAAGGCTCATTACGAGCCGAAACGTCGCACAGAGATGTGGGTTTGAATAAACTACACATGTTTCCACTTTGAAAAGGACTTGGAGTGCTGCCTTCTTTTTTCTATTTCGTATACAATTTGGGTGGATGAGTGGACCATCTTGCCCAGGAGGCCAGGCACCCATTGGTGAGCATTGTGCTGTTCCAATTTTTTTGCATAGATAGATAGATAGATAGATAGATAGATAGATAGATAGATAGATAGATAGATAGATAGATAGATCGATCTATTCATACAATATATCTATCTATATACAGTACAGACCAAAAGTTTGGACACACCTTCTCATTTAAAGATATTTCTGTATTTTCATGACTATGAAAATTGTACATTCACACTGAAGGCATCAAAAACTATGAAATAACACATGTGGAATTATATACTTAACAAAAATGTGTGAAACAACTGAAATTATGTCTTATATTCTAGGTTCTTCAAAGTAGCCACCTTTTACTTTGATGACTGCTTTGCACATTCTTGGCATTCTCCTGATGAGCTTCAAGAGGTAGTCACCGAGGATGGTCTTCCAACAATCTTGAAGGAGTTCCCAGAGATGCTTAGCACTTGTTGGTCCTTTTGCCTTCACTCTGCGGTCCAGCTCACCCCAAACCATCTTGATTGGGTTCAGGTCTGGTGACTGTGGAGGCCAGGTCATCTGGCGTAGCACCCCATTACTCTCCTTCTTGGTCAAATAGCCCTTACACAGCCTGGAGATGTGTTTGGGGTCATTGTCCTGTTGAAAAATAAATGATGGTCTAACTAAGCGCAAACTGGATGGAATAGCATGCCGCTGCAAGATGCTGTGGTAGCCATGCTGGTTCAGTATGCCTTCAATTTTGAAAAAATCCCCAACAGTGTCACCAGCAAATCACCCCCACACCATCACACCTCCTCCTCCTTGCTTCACGGTGGGAACAGGAATGTAGAGTCCATCCGTTCACCTTTTCTTCGTTGCACAAAGACATGGTGGTTGGAACCAAAGATCTCAAATTTGGACTCATCGGACCAAAGCACAGATTTCCACTGGTCTAATGTCCATTCCTTGTGTTCTTTAGCCCAAACAAATCTCTTCTGCTTGTTGCCTGTCCTTAGCAGTGGTTTCCTAGTAGCTATTTTACCATGAAGGCCTGCTGCACAAAGTCTCCTCTTAACAGTTGTTGTAGAGATGTGTCTGCTGCTAGAACTCTGTGTGGCATTTACCTGGTCTCTAATCTGAGCTGCTGTTAACCTGCGATTTCTGAGACTGGTGACTCGGATAAACTTATCCTCAGAAGCAGAGGTGACTCTTGGTCTTCCTTTCCTGGGCGGTCCTCATATGAGCCAGTTTCTTTGTAGCGCTTGATGGTTTTTGCCACTGCACTTGGGAACACTTTCAATGTTTTCCCAATTTTGCAGACTGACTGACCTTCATTTCTTAAAGTAATGATGGCCACTCGTTTTTCTTTACTTAGCTGCTTTTTTACTTGCCATAATACAAATTCTAACAGTCTATTCAGTAGGACTATCAGCTGTGTATCCACCAGACTTCTGCACAACACAACTGATGGTCCCAACCCCATTTATGAGGCAAGAAATCCCACTTATTAAACCTGACAGGGCACACCTGTGAAGTGAAAACCATTCCTGGTGACTACCTCTCCGCACAAAGAATTAACATGCTGCAGAAAAAAACAGCGCTGTGTTCCCGCATGTTTTTTTTCCGCAGCATGTGCACAGCGGATTTGGTTTTTTCATATGTTAACATGCTACTGTTAAACGCGTGGAAAACTGCTGCAGATCCGCAGCATCAAAAACGCTGCGGATCTGCGGGAAAATCCACAACGTGTGCACATGGCCTTAGTCTCAAGCGCTGGCTCTACATAGTAATGGCGAGCATTGTCAAATGATTAATTATTTCAGAACTTAAAAGTTCCATAACTTTTTTTCATACTTTGGGGGGATGACTTCCCTGACGACTCTGCCCATAGGCTATAATAGCATTAATTTAATATATACATCATGAAAAGTTATTGATAGCCATGAAAGACAAATGCCACTGTTGGGTATCCATCACACTCTATATGCCAGCTTTTCCTTGCATAATGCATAACTGATAAACCAAAGGCAGGACATTAATGTGGACAGAGCTTTATCTAGAACAGGTAATCCTATCTAAGCTTAATACATCAGCAGTAGGGTTGAGCGACTTTCATTTTTTTAAGATCGAGTCGGGTTTTGTGAAACCCGACTTTGTCCAGAGTCGAGTCGAGTGCAGTCGGCCGATTATCGCTAAAAGTCGGGGATCGACCGAAACACGAAACCCAATGCAAGTCAATGGGGAAGCATAGTCGGCAGTGAGTGGAGGCCAGGAAAACACCTACAGTGCCCATTTTAATGCCAAAAACATCCATTCTTGTTTCTGAAGCTTGTCAGTCTTAATTAACTTTATAATAATAGTTGGGCATTGGAAATTGGGGGTCATTTGGCAAAAGTTGTGGGGGGTAGGGCTGGTTCAAGGTTTTAGTGGGCCCAGGAAACGTGGACTACGTCATGGCGGTGGAGCAGTGAGATGTAAGTATGTCAAGTTTGCAAGTGTTGTGATCCTAAGCAAGCAGGGGGGGCCCACTCGTTGGCATTGGCACTGGCACAGGGCCCCTCAAAGTACAGCGGTGTGTTTGCACGGCGGGGGCGCCTCCCACCAGCAGTGACACTTTTCCGTACTCTGAGGGGCCCTGTGCCAGTGACGTCGCCAACGTGTATGCTCCCCCACCTGATGAAGGAACCTGCACTTTTATCTGCACCTTCCTCTCTGTCCCTGTGTAAGGTGGTATAACATGCGGGAAGGGGAACCTTACTTTCAGCAGGGTCAGATTCTGGCTGTGTAGAGTGCAAGGGGAATGTAGTGGTCTAGGTCAATGTACCAGCAGACTCATCTAGCAGTGGCTGGGCAATGGGCAGGATGAGGAGGAAACACAGATATAGGGCCAAAGAATAAAGTAGGCTAAATGCAGTTCAAAATTGGTAACAGGACTAAACAGGCAGCATTGCTTTGTTCAGTGGAGTAGCAAACCCAGGAGCAGCAGACACTGTTTTAAGGGCCCAACCACACTAGTAGGCCAAATGCAGTTTAATATCTGCTACTATAGGCCAAAAGCCTAAAGACTGAAGCTCAGCTTTATACAGTGGAGGACAACACCAGGGAGCGGCAGACACCGTTAGTAGGCCGTAACCACCAATTTTTGTTTAAAAAAGCACTTAATGACAGCCAGAAGGTTGAAGCTCAGCTTTATACAGTTGAGGACAACACCAGGGAGCGGCAGACACCGTTAGTAGGCCGTAACCACCAAGTTTTTTAAAAAACAGCACTTAATGAAAGCCAGAAGGTTGAAGCTCAGATTTATTCACTTGAGGACGACACCAGGGAGCGGCAGACACCGTTAGTAGTCCCTAACCACAATTTTTTTTTTAAAAAACACTTAATGAGAGCCAGAAGGTTGAAGCTCAGATTTATACAGTTGAGGACAACACCAGGGAGCGGCAGACACCGTTAGTAGGCCGTAACCAAAGTTGAAGGCCAAATGCAGTTTAATATCTGATACTATAGGCCGAAAGCCTAAAGACTGAAGCTCCGCTTTATTCAGTTGAGGACAACACCAGGGAGCGGCAGACACCGTTAGTAGGCCGTAACCACCAACTTTTTTAAAAAACAGCACTTAATGAGAGCCAGAAGGTTGAAGCTTAGATTTATTCAGTTGAGGACAACACCAGGGAGCGGCAAACAGAGTTATTAGGCCCCAACCACCAATTTTTTTAAAAAAAGCACTTAATGAGAGCCGGAAGCTTGAAGCTCAGACAAGGCAACCTGGAGGAGAACACCAAGGAGGAGGAGAACACTCAGGAGGAGGACAACACCAGGGAGCGGCAAATAGAGTTATTAGGCCCCAACCACCAATTTTTTTAAAAAAAGCACTTAATGAGAGCCAGAAGGTTGAAGCTCAGATTTAGACAGTGGAGGAAAATTTGAATTAGGGACTGCAGACAGACTTAGTAGGCTGTCCCCAGTGGACCATGCATCCACCACATTAACCCATTGCGCCGTAATGGACACGTAACCTTCTGTGGCCATGCCTACAGGTCCATGCGTCTGTTGTCAGGTGCACCTTTGTACTCACAGATTGCCAGAGTGCATGGACAATGGAGGTGGTGCTGGTGGAGGGCTGGGATGGCTTTTCTTGCAAAAGAAGTGTCGACTGGGTAGCTCGTAGCGTGGAACAGCGTAGTCCATCATGGCTTTTTTAATATTACATAAAATAATGAAATAGGCTGTATGCACTTTAAAATAGATTCCAGGGGTACACGGGCAGCATTGGTGTGGTCAGCGGAGGAGGAGGATTGCAAGGAGGGACCGCAGACAGGCTTACTAGGCCTAAAATAAATAAAAATAGGCTCAAGGCAGTTTTAAATCGGTTACATGGATACACAGGCAGCATTGTGGTCAGCGGAGGAGGAGGATTGCAAGGAGGGACCGCAGACAGGCGTACTAGGCCTAAAATAACTTAAAATAGGCTCAAGGCAGTTTTAAATCGGTTATATGGATACAAAGGCAGCATTGTGGTCAGCGGAGGAGGAGGATTGCAAGGAGGGACCGCAGACAGGCGTACTAGGCCTAAAATAACTTAAAATAGGCTCAAGGCAGTTTTAAATCGGTTATATGGATACACAGGCAGCATTGTGGTCAGTGGATGAGGATTGCAAGGAGGGACCGCAGACAGGCTAACGAAGGCCTAAAATAACAAAAAATAGGCTCAAGGCAGTTTTAAATCGGTTATATGGATACACAGGCAGCATTGTGGTCAGTGGATGAGGATTGCAAGGAGGGACCGCAGACAGGCTAAAGAAGGCCTAAAATAACAAAAAATAGGTTCAAGGCAGTTTTAAATCGGTTACATGGATACACAGGCAGCATTGTGGTCAGTGGATGAGGATTGCAAGGAGGGACCGCAGACAGGCTAACGAAGGCCTAAAATAACAAAAAATAGGCTCAAGGCAGTTTTAAATCGGTTACATGGATACACAGGCAGCATTGTGGTCAGCGGAGGAGGAGGATTGCAAGGAGGGACCGCAGACAGGCTTACTAGGCCTAAAATAAATAAAAATAGGCTCAAGGCAGTTTTAAATCGGTTACATGGATACACAGGCAGCATTGTGGTCAGCGGAGGAGGAGGATTGCAAGGAGGGACCGCAGACAGGCTTACTAGGCCTAAAATAAATAAAAATAGGCTCAAGGCACTTAGAGTTATCTCGCAGGGGTACACAGGCAGCATTGGTGTGGTCAGCGGAGGACGATTGCAAGGAGTGTCTGACACAGTAAGTACTCACAAAAAATAAATAGATGTTAATGTCTCGCCAAAAAACAAAAAAAAAAAAGTGTGGCATACTTAGGTACAGGGGTGGGCTCATCTGCTGAGTTTCTGACATAGTAATTTGGCAGTAAGTATTTACTGGTGTCAATATAGGACACTGACCCAGACTACTTTAACTAGCATCATAGATGTCAACAAATTGGTATTGTCAGTGCCAGGCATTGAATGATGTCAGCGCATAGACTAAACATTGGTGGAGCTGTGAGAGATAATTTTTCACGTGGTAGAGCACAGTTTGAGCTGGGGGGGTGAACTCTCTTGTGGCCGGCGGTACCGTCCCAGGGCCCCTCATGTTACAACGGTGTGTCTGACGTTGGGTGTGCGCCACCACCGCCAGAGACACTTTATTGTACTATGAGGGACCCAGTGGCAGTGCCGTCGACCAAAAGCGGGCACACCCACCTCTTCAGACAAACGGCACTCTAACGGGTGCTTGCGCCAAGTGGCGAGACCACGGCCCCGTGGGGAGAGTTTTCCCATTGAGGGAGGTGTAAACATGTCGTATGCTGGACAAACAGCTGCTGCAAATTAAGAGATTGGAACACTCAGTAAGACCAGTCCACAAGCAAGACCTTTTTATAGGAAAGCTAGGTGTCAGCCGGGAAAGGTGGGGCAAAATAATTTGAAATCCAGGAGTGGTTCATTTTAATGAAGGTGAGATCATCCACATTTTGGGTAGCCAGACGAGTCCTTTTTTCGGTTAATATTGAACCAGCAGCACTGAATACTCTTTCTGATAGCACACTAGCTGCTGGGCAAGCAAGTTCCTGCAATGCATATTCTGCCAATTCAGGCCAGGTGTCTAATTTGGATGCCCAGTAATCAAATGGGAATGACGGTTGAGGGAGAACATCAATAAGGGATGAAAAATAGTTAGTAACCATACTGGACAAATGTTGTCTCCTGTCACTTTGAATAGATGCTGCAGTACCTGTCCTGTCTGCGGTCATTGCGAAATCACTCCACAACCTGGTCAGAAAACCCCTCTGTCCAACGCCACTTCTGATCTGTGCACCTCTAACACCTCTGCCCTGTAGCCCCCTGCAGCTCGTGTGAGAACCATCACCGGCGCTGTGTGCTGGGAATGCCTGAATCAAACGGTCTACAAGAGTAGCTTGTTTGGTTGCTAATATTTGTTCGAGGTTCTCATGTGGCATAATATTTTGCAATTTGCCTTTATAGCGAGGGTCAAGGATGCAGGCCAACCAGTAATCATCATCGCTCATCATTTTAATAATGCGTGGGTCCCTTTTGAGGATACGTAAGGCATAATCCGCCATGTGGGCCAAAGTTCCAGTTGTCAAATCTGCGGTTGTGCTGGTTTGAGGGGCAGTTACAGGCAAATCTACATCACTTGTCTCCCTTAAAAAAACAGAACCCGGCCTTGCAATGCCACTAATTTCTGTTGGCCCAGGAGAAGCTTCCTCATTAAAAAAGTACTCATACCCATCATCCTCCTCATCCTCCTCCTCCTCTTCGCCCGCTACCGCGTCCTCTACACGGCCCTGACCAGACAATGGCTGACTGTCATCAAGGCTTTCCTTTTCCTCGGCTGCAGACGCCTGCTCCTTTATGTGCGTCAAACTTTGCATCAGCAGACGCATTAGGGGGATGCTCATGCTTATTATGGCGTTGTCTGCACTAACCAGCCGTGTGCATTCCTCAAAACACTGAAGGATTTGACACAGGTCTTGTAGCTTTGACCACTGCACACCTGACAACTCCATGTCTGCCATCCAACTGCCTGCCCGTGTATCCTCCCACAAATACATAACAGCACGCCTCTGTTCGCACAGTCTCTGAAGCATGTGCAGTGTGGAGTTCCACCTTGTTGCAACGTCGATGATTAGGCGATGCTGGGGAAGGTTCAAAGACTTCTGATAGTTCTGCATACGGCTGGAGTGTACGGCGAACGGCGGATATGCGAGCAAAGTCTGCGCACTTTGAGGAGCAGGTCGGGTAACCCCGGATAACTTTTCAGGAAGCACTGCACCACCAGGTTTAAGGTGCGAGCCAGGCAAGGAATGTGTTTCAGTTGGGAAAGGGCTATGGCAGCCATGAAATTCCTTCCGTTATCACTCACTACCTTGCCTGCCTCAAGATGTACAGTGCCCAGCCATGAATGAGTTTCTTTCTGCAAGAACTCGGACAGAACTTCCGCGGTGTGTCTGTTGTCGCCCAAACACTTCATTGCCAATACAGCCTGCTGACGCTTGCCACTAGCTGTCCCATAATGGCACACCTGGTGTGCAACAGTGGCAGCTGCGGATGGAGTGGATGTGCGACTGCGGTCTGTGGACGAGCTCTCGCTTCTGCAGGAGGACGAGGAAGAGGAGAAGGGAGGCGAACGCCTACAGCCAACTCTTTCCTTGACCGTGGGCTAGGCAGAACTGTCCCAATATTGCTGTCCCCTGTGGACCCTGCATCCACCGCATTCACCCAGTGTGCCGTGATGGACACGTAACGTCCCTGGCCATGCCTACTGGTCCATGCATCTGTTGTCAGGTGCACCTTTGTAGTCACAGACTGCCTGAGTGCATGGATGATGCGGTCTTTAACATGCAGTTGGAGGGCTGGGATGGCTTTTCTAGAAAAGAAGTGTCGACTGGGTAGCTCGTAGCGTGGTACAGCGTAGTCCATCAGCGCTTTGAAAGCTTCGCTTTCAACTAACCGGTAGGGCATCATCTCTAATGAGATTAGTCTCACAATGTGGGCATTCAAACCCTGTGTACGCGGATGCGAGGATGAGTACTTCCTTTTCCTAACAAGAGTCTCATGTAGGGTGAGCTGGACTGAAGAGCTGGAGATCGTGGAACTAGCGGTGGTGCCGGTGGACATGGGTGAGTGAGAGAGGGTTGGAGATGGTATTCTTGCCGGTGCCCTACATGCAGTGTTTCCTACTGCAAACCTGGTGATTCCCTGACTGCTTTGGCCTGGCGACGAAAGCTGCACAGATACTGCAGGTGGTGCGGGAAATGGTGGGTTTACAGTGAGGGAAGGGATGTAGCGTTGCTGACTAGCTTCATTGGCCGAGGGTGCTGCAACCTTTAGGGACGTTTGGTAGTTAGTTCAGGCTTCCAAATGCATAGTGGATAAATGTCTATGCATGCAACTTGTATTTAGACTTTTAAGATTCTGACCTCTGCTTAAGGTAGTTGAACATTTTTGACAGATGACTTTGCGCTGATCATTTGGATGTTGTTTAAAAAAATGCCAGACTGCACTCTTTCTACTATCGGATACCTTATAATAATAATAATAATTTTATTTATATAGCGCCAACATATTCCGCAGCGCTTTACAACTTATAGAGGGGACTTATACAGACAACAGACATTACAGCATAACAGAAATCACAGTTCAAAACAGATACCAGGAGGAATGAGGGCCCTGCTGCTCGCAAGCTTACAACCTTTTCAGGCATTGCAGACTGAGCTTTTTTAACCGGATGGCCACGCTGTCCTCCAACTGGTTTTGGTTTTGCCACGCGTTTTTGGCCAGATACGGGCCCGGCAGATGGAACCTGTTGTGATGTTGATGCCTGCTGTGGCTCCTCCTCCGCTTCAGAACTACTGCCGCCTGCACCCTGTTCCCCCAATGGCTGCCAATCGGGGTCAACAACTGGGTCATCTATGACCTCCTCTTCTATGTCGTGTGCAACTTCGTCTGTGTCACAGTGTAAGCCGGTGGTATAGCGTTCGTAACGGGGCACCATAGTCTCCGCTGGGTTTGATTGTGCCTCAGTACACTGCGAGGGCAATGTTCTGGTCTGAGTCAAAGGAACAGCATAGTAATCTGGCTGAGGCTGTGCATCTGTGCACTCCATGTCCGATTCAACTTCTAATGGGCATGGCCTGTTAACTGTTTCACTGTCTAACCCAGGAACGGTATGTGTAAAGAGCTCCATGGAGTAACCTGTTGTGTTGACTGACGCATCCTTCTCTGTTGTTCTGGGTGAAGGACACAAGGAAGCGACTTGTTCCTGACCGGGAGCATCCACTGATGATGCACTGCTCTGACATTTGGCACTTTCCGAGGAGGAGGCGAAAGAGCTAGAGGCAGAGTCAGCAATGAAAGCCAATACTTGTTCCTCCTGCTCCGGCTTCAAAAGTAGTTTTCCTACTCCCAGAAAAGAGAGCGTTCGAGGCCTTGTGTAGCCAGACAACGAACCTGGCTCAACAACTCGAGACTTAGGTGCTGTACTGCTTTTACCACGACCACCTGATGCTCCACCACCACTACCATCATTACCAGCTGACAATGACCGCCCATGGCCACGACCTCTTCCACTAGACTTCCTCATTGTTTGCAAAACGTAACCAAAGTAACGGTATTTGTTACTGTAAAACAACTTATAAGGTGAACTCAAACTTCTGTTGGATTTATATATACCTTTACAGGTGCCTGACACTGAAAGGAAAATCAGGCCCAATGTTACACACTAGGTTTTCTGTGCCCCAATAATTTGAGACATATGGCACACACAGGACTAGCACTCAAGCAGAAATGCCAATCTTAATCTCCCACTATTTTTTTTTTTTTCTGGGAGAATTTAAAAAACAAACAAAAAAAAACAAAAAAAAAACAATATTACACACTAGGTTTTCTGTGGCACACAATGAGAGACAGATGCCACACACAGGACTGGCACAGAGGCAGACTTGCCAATCTTTATCTCCCAGACTCCCACTATTAATTTTTTTTTTTACAGGGAGAATTTACCCCCCCAAAAAAAGAATGGCCCAGTATTACACTGGTTTTCGGTGGCACACAATGAGACAGATGCCACACACAGCAATGGCACAGAGGCAGACTTGCCAATCTTTATCTCCCAGACTCCCACTATTATTTTTTTTTTTACAGGGAGAATTTACCCCCCCCCAAAAAAAAATGGCCCAGTATTACACAGTGGTTTTCGGTGGCACACAATGAGACAGATGCCACACACAGCAATGGCACAGAGGCAGACTTGCCAATCTTTATCTCCCAGACTCCCACTATTAATTTTTTTTTTACAGGAAGAATTTAGAAAAAAAAAAAAATGGCCCAGTATTACACAGTGGTTTTCGGTGGCACACAATGAGAGACAGATGCCACACACAGGACTGGCACAGAGGCAGACTTGCCAATCTTTATCTCCCAGACTCCCACTATTATTTTTTTTTTTTACAGGGAGAATTTACCCCCCAAAAAAAAGAATGGCCCAGTATTACACAGTGGTTTTTGGTGGCACACAATGAGACAGATGCCACACACAGCAATGGCACAGAGGCAGACTTGCCAATCTTTATCTCCCAGACTCCCACTATAAAAAATTTTTTTACAGGGAGAATTTACCCAAAAAAAAAAAAAAAAAATGGCCCAGTATTACACAGTGGTTTTCGGTGGCACACAATGAGAGACAGATGCCACACACAGGACTGGCACAGAGGCAGACTTGCCAATCTTTATCTCCCAGACTCCCACTATTAATTTTTTTTTTTACAGGGAGAATTTACCCCCCCCCCAAAAAAATGGCCCAGTATTACACAGTGGTTTTCGGTGCCACACAATGAGAGACAGATGCCACACACAGGACTGGCACAGAGGCAGACTTGCCAATCTTTATTTCCCAGACTCCCACTATTATTTTTTTTTTTACAGGGAGAATTTACCCCCCAAAAAAAGAATGGCCCAGTATTACACAGTGGTTTTCGGTGGCACAAAATGAGAGACAGATGCCACACACAGCAATGGCACAGAGGCAGACTTGCCAATCTTTATCTCCCACTAATTATTTTTTTTTTTACAGGGAGAATTTGGAAAAAAAAAATGGCCCAGTATTGCACAGTGGTTTTCGGTGGCACACAATGAGACAGATGCCACACACAGCAATGGCACAGAGGCAGACTTGCCAATCTTTATCTCCCTGCAGTAATCTCAGAAAAGTATGGCAGGCAGCTATAAAAAGGACTGCTGCACATAAAAGTGTGGACAAACACACAAGATAGCTGTGCAGAAAGGAAGGAACAACAGGATTTGTGCTTTGAAAAAAGCAGTTGGTTTGCACAGCGGCGTACACACACTGCAACGCAGCTATCAGGGAGCCTTCTAGGGCAGCCCAATGAGCTACAGCGCTGAGGAAAAAAAAATGTAGCTTCCACTGTCCTGCAAACAAAAGGTGGTGTTGGACAGTGGAAATCGCTACAGCACAAGCGGTTTGGGGGTGAATGTACCCTGCCTAACACTGTCTATCCCTGCTTCTGACGAAGCGGCACCTCTCCCTACGCTCAGATCAGCAGCAGTAAGATGGCGGTCGGCGGGAACGCCCCTTTATAGCCCCTGTGACGCGGCAGAAAGCAAGCCAATCACTGCAATGCCCTTCTCTAAGATGGTGGGGACTGAGATCTATGTCATCACACTGCCCACACTCTGCGTCCACCTTCATTGGCTGAGAAATGGCGCTTTTAGCGTCATTGAAACGCAACTTTGGCGCAAAAGTCGCGTACCGCATGGCCGACCACACACAGGGATCGGGTCGGGTTTCATGAGACGCCGACTTTGCCAAAAGTCGGCGAATTATGAAAATGAACGATCCGTTTCGCTCAACCCTAATCAGCAGCTGCTGAACAAATCTCTCTGGCAGCGTGCTACAATGTATCGGTCTAGACTTCAGGCTGCTTAGCACACTAATCATTTGACTGAATACAATTGAATCCACTTTCCAGCAGAGGTTTGCAGTGGGTGTATATCTTGCCTGTGAATTTAAAGGGGTTATCTGGGACTTTATTTTATTTACTGTGGAGCTAAACACTTATCAGCAGGTAGTTGCTAACTACATGCCTGTTATGTCAGGCACCGATCTCAGAGTGGTCTCAGAACTGCTCCTGGTGGTGATTCTCCCACTTCCTGTGACATCACGCCGACTGCCAATGCCATGTTGATTGACAGCCGGCTCACCGCTACTTAAGTCAGTTTTCAATCACTCACATCAGACTAGAGTTGTTTCAGATTTCATAAATATATTTGGCTAAGTTCAGACTAGCGTTTTTATGTCAATGTGCTCTCCATGAGCACAATGGACTGTACAGGTACAAGCACATAGATCAATGCAGGTCAGTGGCACAAGTCAGGTAACCACTATCCCATACAGAAACATAATCCATGTAAAAAAAAATAGCAGTAGCAATAGTCACATCCAGTTTAACCATACAGACACTATCTGCAAGCTATTGTCACTACTCTGTTGTCGGGTGACCCAGGACTAGGGGCTCCTTCTCTGTCCCTAACACTAGGTGTGCCCTAGCTCGTCCTGTTCCCGATTACTTCTGATGGTAAAGATGCAGGGGCCACATACCTTGCCTTAGCTCCTGAATCCGCCCTTAGGCTGTACCCTTCCCCCACCCAGGTAAGAGGGGAGTAGTAGTGTACCATAATACACCAACCAGACTATCAAGGTAATACGTACAGAGATAACGGAAAATACTAATCATGCAAATATACACACATAAACAGCAGAGGAAGAAAGGGAATAATCACACGCTCAAAACCTAGAAACAGTCATAGATAAATACACCAAACACCTTCCCAAATAACCAACAACAACCTCCAGCCATGCAGCATAAGGTAACGCTGACAACGAGTGCTAGCAAGGGCCCAGATTATATAGGAGATGGGAGTGGCTATCAGTGAACAGCTGAGAGGCTAAATTCTCCAGGAGCTCTCAACAGAGCAGATTAACCCCTGCACTGCTAAAAAAAACCTGCACCGTTTAATATGAAGGTGAAGCAGTTCTAATCAATGCGATCTTCTGGAACTTCTCAGTCACGTTAAACCCATTGCCATGATCCAGGTCGGGGTTTGCATTCATCTTGTCTCCCCCTGGCCTGGTCATGTAAGAGTTAACCTTTTTGTTCCCTCCACAGTGTATGACCCGGCTTGACCCCTGACCTGCCTTTCCGCCTTCCACCTCTGTGTTCTCCATTACCTTCTGATTATGACCCTTGGGCTTGTTTTGACTGTGCTCTCATCTCGTCCCTTGGATACCACGTTCCTGACCGGCTCTGACCTTTTGGCTTGCTTCTAACTCAGCTCTTGTCTTCTGCTCTGGTACCTCGTTCCCAGCTGTTACCAACTCGGCATGATTGACTACTCTTCTGTTACAATGCGGGGCTTGCACGGCTACTCCTCCTGTCTTCGCTTGTGGTAAGCTCCTGTCCCCTCGCTTCATCTCTCTCTGGTGGCTGGTCCTGGCACTGCGTCTCTCACTTCACGACATTATAGCTGAAATTATGGATCACAAGAATCTGGCGTACATTGAGTCTGCTAAAAGGTTGACTTCTAGGCAGGCGAGATGGTCACTGTTTTTTTTCACGATTCCAGTTCTCTATCACCTTTCGACTGGGTTCCAAAAATATCAAGGCAGATGCCTTATCTTGTAGTTTGGACCCAATATCTCCTACCAAACCTCCTTCCTCCATTCTACAACATAGTGTGGTGGTGGCTGGGGTTTCCTCGGCATTGGAGCGAGAGATTCGTGAGGCTCTGTCTCTTGCTCCTTCATCGAGGCCTATTGGTAAGCTTTTTGTGCCTGTGCAGTTTCATCTCAGGGTGCTCCAGGAGTTTCACAACTCGGTCCTGAGTGGGCATCCTGGAATCTCGACCACCTGGGGAGCTATTGCTAGGCTGTTTTGGTGGTCCTCTTTAGCCTTGGATGTTGTGAGATTTGTGTCTGCTTGTGAGGTATGTGCTAGAGCTAAAAACTCCCATAACCGAACGGCTGGGGAATTGGTGCCATTGCCAATTCCAGATAGACCATGGACTCATCTGTCCATGGATTTTATAACCGATCTTCCTCCTATTGTAATGTTGAGGGCACTTGGAACAAGTGTTTAACTAGAGGTGTTTTAATATTTCAGTCATCAAACATAACAGGTACATTTTATCATTCCAGGTACATAACATTACAGGAACATTTTACTGGCTTAAACCATTTCATCTTGCCATGCCAGACGTCCACTATCCGAAACAAAGTAGGCAGCAAATGTATCGCTCATTTGAGCAATTTTCACTGTTGTCCTCTGTCAGGATCACACTCAGTCGGAGCAGCCTTTGGAAGTGGGGAATCACCAGAAATAATACACAAGACACGTCTTGTATAGTGTATCACTGGGAAGTCTCTGAAGCACGCCTGCCTTCAAGGTGCTATCCCTTCTTTATATAGTTGTATCGGTAGGTTCAGTGGTTATACAAGTTTTGCATGTTTAAACAAAGAGACAAAACAGGAAAGAAAGAAAAAACAGTTTCGTGGGCGGCAGTTTCACAACAAACAGTACAAAGGCAATTCCACAGACAAGAAAAACAGGATTTCATACTATAGCTAAAATGTCCTTGAATGGACAGGTCAATATTTATCACAAATTCTTTTTAAAATGATTCATTGAGGTAACCATTTTTGTTCTGCTCTTCACAATCCCCCCTTTGACATATTCCATTCAAAACCTTGTCATATAGACGATCATTTTAGTCATTCTTTTTGTGATATTACAACAAAAAAAAACAAAAAAAAACCTTTATATTCTCGCATCCATTACACAAAATTTATTTGTGCATACCGAGATACCCTTGAGTACAACCTTGAATAATACATATATAATTACAATAACCATAACTGTATGTATTAGGCTTTGCATAATCCCGGTAACCCACCCACCGATCCCTCTGAACCAATTGGCCGGGTTAAGAAAAGAAAAGGTATCTGACCACCAGCTATCCTTATTTTGGTCATTGTCTTTGTCATACTGATCCCTGAGTCGTTGTACGTCTTCTAATTTAAATCTCATACTCATAGTACTATTTGGGTCTATATAATGACAGCAGGTGGGTCCGATGATTTGACACATACCCCCTTGTGAGGCAGTTAGGTAATCCAATACCAGGGTATGTTGGTTAGTGACTATTATAAGCTGATTCTGTACAGCTATACTAGTATTTAATATGTCCAATATATCCCAAATCTGGTCATCTAGATAATCCGTGGCTCTAACTAATTTATCCCACATCTGTGTTAACATTATTAACATCAATATCATGAGTCTTATACTGCTTTTTTGCAATGGCTTGCATGTATCCATGATGCCTTTCCTTCAAGCTTGACTGCTGTTGGAGTTGTTAACAGGACTTGGAAAGGTCCGTCAAACCTCGGTTCCAGAGTCTTTCTGGTGTGTCTTTTCACGTAGACTTGATCACCAGGTTCCAACTTGTGGCCTCCTTCGAGATTTTCTGGATCTGGAAGGGAAGCAAAAACTTGCGAATGCACTTTAGTTAAACGTTTTTGTAATTCTTGTACATAAGCAGTTAAAGTCTCAGTATTCAACATCAGTTGTTGTGGAAAATAACAACCCAAATTTGCTGCTCTACCAAAAAGAATCTCATGTGGTGACAGCTTAGCCTTCCCCCTTGGGGCGTTTCGGATGGAATACAGGGCAAGTGGTAGACACTCGGTCCAAGGCTTTCCTGTTTCTGCCATGGCCTTCTGGATTTTTAATTTTATTGTTCCATTTAATCTTTCCACTTTACCTGAACTCTGTGGGTGATACGGAGTGTGAAACTGGTTTTCTACTCCCAACATTTTCATAACATTCTGGAATATTTCTCCAGTAAAATGGGTACCCCTATCTGACTCAATCACCTCAGGCATGCCGTAACGGGGTATCAGTTCATGTGCTATTTTAATGGCAGTAGTTTTTGCTGAGGCTTTACGAACTGGATAAGCCTCTGGCCACCCTGAGAACATGTCCACACACACAAGCACATATTCGTATCCATTGTACCTAGGAAGCTGGATGTAGTCGATCTGGAGTCTTTGAAAGGGATACAGTGGTCTTACATGATGCTTGGTTGGGGTTTTAATGGTCTGACCTGGATTGTGTGCCAGGCATATTGCGCATGCAGCACACATGTTCCGAGCGAAATTACCAAAGCCTGGAGCCAACCACCTTTCTTTTACCTTGAGCGTCATACCGTTTGCCGATACATGCGTAGGTAGGTGGAGGTCACTCGCCACTGCGGGGTACCAGGCTCTGGGTAAGCACAACAAAGTTCCTTTTTTCCATAATCCTTGCTGATCTTCTGCCCCTTTTTTCTGCCACTGCCCTCGTTCTTCGTCGTCTACCTGTTTCTGAGCTTCCTTCAATCTCTCCTCATCATCTTCAGAGCTATCTAGTGTGTGGGCATGATGTAAGGGTTTACGTGCTGCCTGTTTTGCTGCCTTGTCGGCTTTATCGTTACCCCTGGCTTCCTCGGTGTCGAGTCTCACATGTGCAGCTACCTTTATCACCGCTATTTCTTTAGTTTCTTGTGCTGCCTCCAGAATCTGTCTAATGAGGGAGGCATGTTTAACAGGTTGGCCTGAAGCAGTCATATAACCTCTGGCTCTCCATATTACGCCAAAATCGAAAATAATGCCATGTGCATATCTAGAATCAGTGTATATGTTTGCTGTCTGATCTTTGGCTATTTTTAGAGCTTCAACCAATGCCGTAAGTTCTGCTTCTTGTGCAGACTGATTAGCAGGGAGAGGTTCTGCTTTCAGCACTTCATGCTGAGTTACTACCGCATAACCTGTATGAAATTGTCCATTCATATCTGCATATCTACTGCCATCTATGAAAAGTTCAAATGTAGCATTACAGAGTGGCTTGTCACGTACATTACGTAAGCCCTGAGTCTCTTGTTCCATTAATTGTACACAATCATGCATTGACTCTGATGGGTCAAAGGAGTTGGAGAGTGCAGTTTCCTCAGGTATGGTACCCCCCTCAGACTCTAAAGGGAGCAAAGACGCGAGATTAAGAGTCTGAACCCTGGCAAAGGAAATGTTGGGCGGCAGTAGTAGGGAACATTGGAGACGGAGGTGTCTGGCCATTGAAATATGTTTAGGTTGGACCTGGTTAAGAATGCCATGTACATCATGAGTGGTCTGAACTAGAAGTGGGTGATCAAGAACAATCTCAGAAGCTTTATCTAATAACAGTGAAATTGCGGCTACTTAACACCCTAGGAAAACTAAACTTTTAGCTAAGGGTACCGTCACACATTGAAATTTTCATCGCTGCGACGGCACGATTCGTGACGTCGCAGCGTCGTATAAGCATCGCTCCAGCGTCGTAGACTCGGTCACACGTTGCAATCACGGCGCTGGAGCGATGCCGAAGTCCCCGGGTAACCAGGGTAAACATCGGGTAACTAAGCGCAGGGCCGCGCTTAGTAACCCGATGTTTACCCTGGTTACCAGCGTAAACGTAAAAAAACAAACCGTACATACTCACCCGTCGGTGTCCTTCAGGTCCCTTGCCGTCTGCTTCCTGCTCTGAGTGCAGCCGTACAGTGAGAGCAGAGCGCAGCACCGCTGTGATCTGCTCTCACTTTCCGGCCGGCACTCAGAGCAGGAAGCAGACGGCAAGGGACCTGAAGGACACCGACGGGTGAGTATGTACGGTTTGTTTTTTTACGTTTACGCTTGTAACCAGGGTAAACATCGGGTTACTAAGCGCGGCCCTGCGCTTAGTTACCCGATGTTTACCCTGGTTACAAGCGAAGACATCGCTGGATCGCTGTCACACACAACGATCCAGCGATGTCAGCGGGTGATCAAGCGACGAAAGAAAGTTCCAAACGATCTGCTACGACGTACGATTCTCAGCAGGGTGTCTGATCGCAGTAGCGTGTCAGACACTGCGATATCGTAACGATATCGCTAGAACGTCACGAATCGTAACGTCGTAGCGATGGAAATTTCAATGTGTGACGGTACCCTAAGGTACACTGACTCTAGTTGTATCCTGCATCAGGTGAACGAAACCATGTTGTCCGTCCAAACTTCAAGGTCAGCACACTGTATAACATGACACTCCATCGTGTACATCCGTTATCTGTCCATGCTTACTCGTCTATCTTAGCTCACGTAACAACACCCTTTATCTAATCTAAGATGCACAGGAAAACAAACAAACAAAGTCAGTTTTACAGCTGAACTTCAAAGCTTAGGTGAACACACACCTCCCTACCTATCTTAAGGCCCCGTCTCACATAGCGAGATCGCTAGCGAGATCGCTGCTGAGTCACAAGTTTTGTGACGCAACAGCGACCTCCATAGCGATCTCGCTATGTGTGACACGTACCAGCGATCAGGCCCCTGCTGCGAGATCGCTGGTCGTGTCGGAATGGCCTGGACCTTTTTTTGGTCGTTGAGGCCCCGCTGACATCGCTGAATCGGTGTGTGTGACACCGATCCAGCGATGTCTTCACTGGTAACCAGGGTAAACATCGGGTTACTAAGCGCAGGGCCGCGCTTAGTAACCCGATGTTTACCCTGGTTACCAAAAAAAACAAACAGTACATACTCGCCTTTCGGTGTCCCTTGCCGTCTGCTTCCTGCTCTCACTGACTCCCGGCCGTACAGTGAGAAGTGAGAGCACAGCAGTGACGTCACTGCTGTGCTGAGCTCTCACAGTACGGCGGCTCAGTCAGAGCAGGAAGCAGACGGCAAGGGACCTGGACACCGAAAGGCGAGTATGTAGTGTTTGTTTTTTTTGGTAACCAGGGTAAACATGGGGTTACTAAGCGCGGCCCTGCGCTTAGTAACCCGATGTTTACCCTGGTTACTCGGGTGCTGCAGGGGGACTTCGGCATCGTTGAAGACAGTTTCAACGATGCCGAAGTCGTTCCCCTGATCGTTGGTCGCTGGGGAGAGCGGTCTGTGTGACAGCTCCCCAGCGACCACACAGCGACTTACCAACGATCACGGCCAGGTCATATCGCTGGTCGTGATCGTTGGTAAATCGCTTAGTGAGACGGGGCCTTTAGTTCAAGCAACAAATCAGAGCATCCATGGATGTGACTCTATTATCCTGTGATCTGTGTTACTCTTATCATTATGAATTCTATGGAAACCTGGAGTTAAAAACCACAGGTACCAGTAAATAACCTCATTTACTTCACAGGGGATCTGATAGAAAACAGCAAAAAACCAACAACTAACAAATCCTATTATCATTGCAATCACATTGCACCTCAGATAAGGCCCTTCTGCCTCCTGTCTAAGGGTACCGTCACACATTGAAATTTCCATCGCTACGACGTTACGATTCGTGACGTTCTAGCGATATCGTTACGATATCGCAGTGTCTGACACGCAGCAGCGATCAGGGATCCTGCTGAGAATCGTACGTCGTAGCAGATCGTATGGAACTTTCTTTCGTCGCTTGATCACCTGCTGACATCGCTGGATCGTTGTGTGTGACAGCGATCCAGCGATGTCTTCGCTTGTAACCAGGGTAAACATCGGGTAACTAAGCGCAGGGCCGCGCTTAGTAACCCGATGTTTACCCTGGTTACAAGCGTAAACGTAAAAAAACAAACCGTACATGCTCACCCGTCGGTGTCCTTCAGGTCCCTTGCCGTCTGCTTCCTGCTCTGAGTGCCGGCCGGAAAGTGAGAGCAGATCACAGCGGTGCTGTGATCTGCTCTCACTGTACGGCTGCACTCAGAGCAGGAAGCAGACGGCAAGGGACCTGAAGGACACCGACGGGTGAGTATGTACTGTTTGTTTTTTTACGTTTACGCTGGTAACCAGGGTAAACATCGGGTTACTAAGCGCGGCCCTGCGCTTAGTTACCCGATGTTTACCCTGGTTACCCGGGGACTTCGGCATCGCTCCAGCGCCGTGATTGCAACGTGTGACCGCAGTCTACGACGCTGGAGCGATATTCATACGATCGCTGCGACGTCACGGATCATGCCGTCGCAGCGATGAAAATTTCAATGTGTGACGGTACCCTTAACCACACTGTTCTAACAATTCATCTCAATAACAAAAGAGCAAACTTAGCAAATAGAAGAAGAATAAAAGGAGCTAAAACAAAAGAAACAATGAAAGACCAGAGACCAGATAGAAACTCTATAATCTGAGTTTACATCAAGACCTCACTATCCTCCCTGGTTGTAATTGGCCATTTAATATTTGATATATCACCTTTTCCATCACTCCCCCCTTTTTGCCCTGCACAGGGCACAATTGGTCGGGGATCTGACCTTGTGTTCAGAGACAAAGAGAAGGCCGGCACCACATTTGAAAAATCATTGATGATATTTTTCAGACTAGTAATCAGTTGGGAACTAGTATCCAGCTCCACACTGCACTGATTAACAATGGCATCACTGGCTGCTGCCATTTCCTTCACAGCTCTGACCTCAGCCCCAGACTGAATCAGCTGGGCTTCCATATCAACACAATGATTTTTCATTTTCAGCAGTTGTGATTCAAGACTAGCAATCTGCTTTTCTCTGTCTATATTATACTGTTCATTCTCTGCCAGTTGTGTCTGTAAGGCACACACTCTCTGCACATTAGTCACACAACACTGGCAGTGGAAATTTGGGGAATCTGCATTACACAGGGATTCCTCATACACATAGATCAGTTTAGCTAACATTTGTAGTCGTTTACTTGATTTATTCAAGACCGACCGTTTCTGTATGCACATGCTGTCATGTCCACATGCTTGTTCCAATAGGGCAGACCACAGCATTTCTGCTACCCTAGAGACATCGATCAATGCTTGGATCTGATCTATCCATTTCTTGTCTCTGATTATTTCCTGAATTCCTTCCCATAGTTTTCTACTAAAAGCTTCTGCCCTAGTAACTCCAAACTTACTAAAAATCTTTCTCAGCCCCTTAGTGGCATCTTCACCACTTCTCTCCTTTATGATAGTATAGATATCTAATTCTTCTGGTTCCGACTTTGTTTGCTTATTCCCCATTTTCTTATCCTGAGCTTTCTTGCCCTAGGTGGCGTTTGGGTATGAGAATACCTCGTTACCTTCTTCCTAAGGAGCTAGGATGTCTTTTCTTGCCCTAGGTGGCGTTTGGGTATGAGAATACCTCGTTACCTTCTGCCTAAGGAGCTAGGATGTTTAAACTGTGTTGATGTAAGAAAATCCTGATTCCTACACCTATAGCAAACAACACAAATGCAACCAGACAGAAAAAGAAAAAGAACGTACAACGTATCTTGTCCCAGGCTAATTTATCTGTCCTGGGCTCATACTATCATACACAACGTATTCTTGTCCCAGGCTAATTTATCTGTCCTGGGCTCATACTATCATACACTTATCCGTCACCAGGTTTTTGTCAAAGACAGGGTCAGAGATTGAACCATAGGCGCGGAGGTCTCCCCGAAAGGACGCAACCACGTTGCCCAGTGGGACAGTCACTTCTTCTGTTTCAACACCCTGGGCGGCTTATAGGGCTATTCCCAACTTCCACACACCTTTTATTCACATTCACTCTCATTCAATGCCGTACTCCGTGAGGTGATCAATTCCTAAATAGTTCAAGAACCCGAGCTATAGGTATCCTCCTCTACTAGAACTACCCGCTAAAGAACACGACACAGAAAATCTTACGGACAGTGCAGGGCAGATATAAGAGATCTAACAGTGTCTCTTACCTGGCCAGGTTTTTGTTCATCTGCCGTCCATTATCCCAGATTCTCTTTTCGTTCGTATTCTGCCGGTGTTCTTGAAGGAATACACAGACCTCGGGTCCCTGTTCAGGCGCCAGGAAATGTCAGGATCACACTCAGTCGGAGCAGCCTTTGGAAGTGGGGAATCACCAGAAATAATACACAAGACACGTCTTGTATAGTGTATCACTGGGAAGTCTCTGAAACACGCCTGCCTTCAAGGTGCTATCCCTTCTTTATATAGTTGTATCGGTAGGTTCAGTGGTTATACAAGTTTTGCATGTTTAAACAAAGAGACAAAACAGGAAAGAAAGAAAAAACAGTTTCGTGGGCGGCAGTTTCACAACAAACAGTACAAAGGCAATTCCACAGACAAGAAAAACAGGATTTCATACTATAGCTAAAATGTCCTTGAATGGACAGGTCAATATTTATCACAAATTCTTTTTAAAATGATTCATTGAGGTAACCATTTTTGTTCTGCTCTTCACATCCTCAAAGGGTGATATTGGTAATCTGGCAATGGAGTAGAAACAGGTTCATCAAATTCTACGTTGGGTCGCTCTTTAGCCATGATGTAGTTGTGTAGAACCACACACGCTTTGACAACCTCATCGATTGTCTCAATTTTTAGATTAATGGCTGTTCCCAAAACCCGCCATTTAGATACCAGCAAATAAAGGCACACTCCACAGTTCTTCGTGCCCTTGTCAGTCTGTAGTTAAAAATCCTTTTTGTGTGGTTCAAGTCCCGACTGGAGTATGGTTTAAGGAGGCTGACACACATCTGAAAGGCCTCATCCCCAACCACAATAAACGGCATTGGAGGTCCTTCAATGTTGGGAAGAGGTCATGGCAGTGGGAAATTGAAATTATTCCCATACAAGCGTTGCCTCATGTCCGAGATTTGGAATGTCTGTGAGTCATTACCTCGTCCAAAAGAACCAATGTCCACGGCGACAAATCTATAGTCAGCAGCTGCAATCGCCATGAGCACAATAGAAAAGTATTTTTTATAATTAAAATACTCGGATCCAGTTCCAGCCGGTTTGGTAATTCAAATATGTTTGCCGTCCACAGCTCCCAAACAATTTTGGAAATTACAAATTTCCCAGAATTTTTTTGGCATTTTCCTGCCAGATTTCAGGGGTGGGTAGGGGGATAAATTCCTCACGCAGAACGTCCCACACAGCCTGGCAGGTGTCTGCAACAATCCCAGAAAGGGTGGAAATTCCAATTCGAAATTGGAAATGGAGCGATGATAAGCTCTCTCCGGTAGCCAGGAATCTGCCGAAAAGAGAAAGAAAAAAACATTAAGTACATGGCTTTTTGAACAATAATATTTATGACAGGAGTTTTGCTGAAACAGAAAAAGGAAAAAAAAATTAAGGATGTGGCTGAAGAATAATATTTATGACAGGCGTTTCTTTTTAGAATTATGTACCTTAGGGTCACCAGCAGATGTTCTTCAGCAGGAATTGCTCTGTGTAGCTGTGTGTCCTGCCTGCTGATGGCTCTTTGTACACATACCAGCAAATCACTGAAGCTCTGTTGAGACATCTGTTATGGAACTGCAACACAGAACTAGGATAGAAGGGGGAAAACTGACCCTGCACTGAGACTAGGCTGATACCCTACGATGGAGTGGGCGACCCATTCCTTGCGAATAGACCCACCAATGATCCTAGGTTAATCTCAGCGAAGACCTATAGATAGGGGGAAGGAGGTCCCTGAAAGATCTAAGGACTGGGTATAAAAACAGGTCACCTCCTAATAGAAAACACAGAGACGGCTACAGAAACCAACAGAAAACAGAAACTAAAGATAGCAGAACCAGAGATCCTAGAACTGCACAATATCAAACACAGAAAGCTATCAAAGCATCTAGCCAGAACTCTAGCGGATTAACACTGTAGTCCAGCAAGGAATGGGAGGCAGGTGCTGGGTAATAAAGGGTGATACAATCACCTGACCTAAGACAACCCAGCACCAGGGGAAAAAGACCAGCAGCCAGAAAACCACAACAAGATGGCGGGTGGTCAAAAACAAAACAGATTATAACAACATCCTCGTGTACTCAAAATATTTTTCCAGGTTTTCACGCAGCTCACTGTATAATGAGTGGTAAGCTCCATGGCTTTCTCGGACTTCATCGATGGGGTGTTTCCAAAATTGACGAGGACATCTTCTCCGTCTTTGTCTTTCCCTTTCTTGTTCACAAGCAAATGCAAAGGCAAGAAACAAGTTCACATCCTAATCCAAATTCGGATAGAAACTCTCCATGTGAAGATCCATCTTAACGCTGGATACAGCAGCAAAGGATGAGGATTTAATCTGTACAAGGGTCTATATACAGAAGCTCCATGAGACACGCCCATTGGGCATGGCTTGTGTCAAGGAAATTCTCCTGGAAAAGCATTTTCCTATTGAACGCATGTGAATAAAAAGCACAAACGCATGCAAAAGTGCATGCAAAAGCTGTGTTTTTAATCTGGCAATGGAGTAGGAACAGGTTAGTCAAGTTCTATGTTGGGTCGCTCTTTAGCCATGATGTAGTTGTGTAGAACCACACACGCTTTGACAACCTCATCGATTGTCTCAATTTTTAGATTAATGGCTGTTCCCAAAACCCGCCATTTAGATACCAGCAAATAAAGGCACACTCCACAGTTCTTCGTGCCCTTGTCAGTCTGTAGTCAAAAATCCTTTTTGTGTGGTTCAAGTCCCGACTGGAGTATGGTTTAAGGAGGTTGGCACACATCTGAAAGGCCTCATCCCCAACCACAACAAACGGCATTGGAGGTCCTTCAATGTTGGGAAGAGGTCATGGCAGTAGGAAATTGAAATTATTCCCATACAAGCGTTGGCCCATGTCCGAGTTTTGGAATGTCTGTGAGTCATTACCTCATCCAAAAGATCCAAGGACCACGTAAACAAATCTAGTCAGCAGCTGCAATCGCCATGAGCACAATAGAAAAGTATTTTTTATAATTAAAATACTCGGATCCAGTTCCAGCCGGTTTGGTAATTTGAATATGTTTGCCGTCCACAGCTCCCAAACAGTTTTGGAAATTACAAATTTCTCAGAATTTTTTCGGCATTTTCCTGCCAGATTTTAGGGGTGGGTAGGGGGATAAATTCCTCACGCAGAACGTCCCACACAGCCTGGCAGGTGTCTGCAACAATCCCAGAAAGGGTGGAAATTCCAATCCGGAATTGGAAATGGAGCGATGATAAGCTCTCTCCGGTAGCCAGGAATCTGCCGAAAAGAGAAAGAAAAAAACATTAAGCACATGGCTTTTTGAACAATAATATTTATGACAGGAGTTTTGCCGAAACAGAAAAAGGAAAAAAAATTAAGGACGTAGCAGAACAATAATATTTATGACAGGCGTTTCTTTTTAAAATTACGTACCTTAGGGTCACCAGCAGATGTTCCTCAGCAGGGATTGCTCTGCATAGCTGTGTGTCCTGCCTGCTGATGGCTCCTTGTACACGTACCAGCAAATCACTGAAGCTCTGTTGAGACATCTGTTACAGAACTGCAACACAGAACTAGGATAGAAGGGGGAAAACTGACCCTGCACTGAGACTAGGCTGATACCCTACGATGGAGTGGGCGACCAATTCCTTGCGAATAGACCCACCGATGATCCTAGGTTAATCTCAGTGAAGACCTATAGATAGGGGGAAGGAGGTCCCTGAAAGATCTAAGGACTGGGTATAAAAACAGGTCACCTCCTAATAGAAAACACAGAGACGGCTGCAGAAACCAACAGAAAACAGAAACTAAAGATAGCAGAACCAGAGATCCAAGAACTGCACAATATCAAACACAGAAAGCTATCAAAGCATCTAGCCAGAACTCTAGCGGATTAACACTGTAGTCCAGCAAGCAGGGGCAGATTATCAGAGGGTCAATATAGGCGGTAGCCCAGGGCCCAGTGGTGTGGGGGGGCCCTGGGCTACCGCACAGATTGACCCTCTGATAATCCGCCCAAGTACTAGTCTGTGAATGCCCGCCGGCGCTGGCATTTATGTGCCCCCGGACCCGGTGGGCAGAGAGAGGGGGCCCGCATCGGGCCCCTTCTCATCTGCTCACCGGGCCCCTTCTGGCGCTGCGGCGGTTTCCTATTGACGTGCGGGTGCGCGCCCGCATTTCAATAGTTAACAACAGCCGCCAGCCACTTGGAGGCTGGCAGCTGAAGTCGGCCACCCGCAGCGCACACATCGCCAGCGTCTGACGTCATTGTCAGTCACCGGCGAGTGTGCGCTGCTGGAGGGAGCTTGCCGCCTGGATCGCTGGTCAGGTGAGGAGATGTTTTTTGTTTTTTTTTCTTTTGATAAGCTAACGGTGGACACACTGGGGGCAATGCTGGAGACACTGGGGCAGATTGCTGGAGACACTGGGGCAGATTGCTGGAGACACTGGGGGCAATGCTGGACACACTGGGGGCAATGCTGGAGACACTGGAGCAGATTGCTGGAGACACTGGGGCAATGCTGGAGACACTGGGGCAGATTGCTGGAGACACTGGGGCAGATTGCTTGAGACACTGGGGGCAATGGTGGAGACACTGGGGCAGATTGCTGGACACACTGGGGGCAATGCTGGAGACACTGAGGCAGATTGCTGAAGACACTGGGGCAGATTGCTGGACACACTGGGGCAATGCTGGAGGACACACTGGGGCAGATTGCTGGAGACACTGGGGCATTGCTGGAGACACTGGGGCAGATTGCTGGAGACACTGGGGCAGATTGCTGGACACACTGGGGCAATGCTGGAGGACACACTGGGACAGATTGCTGGAGACACTGGGGCAGATTGCTGGAGAGTGGAGACACGGGCAGATTGCTGGACACACTGGGGGCAATGCTGGAGACACTGGGGCAGATTGCTGGAGACACTGGGGCAATGTTGGAGACACTGGGGCAGATTGCTGGAGACACTGGGGCAGATTGCTGGACACACTGGGGCAATGCTGGAGGACACACTGGGGCAGATTGCTGGAGACACTGGGGCAATGCTGGAGACACTGTGGCAGATTGCTGGAGACACTGGGGCAATGCTGGAGACACTGGGGCAGATTGCTGGAGACACTGGGGCAGATTGCTTGAGACACTGGGGGCAATGGTGGAGACACTGGGGCAGATTGCTGGACACACTGGGGGCAATGCTGGAGACACTGAGGCAGATTGCTGAAGACACTGGGGCAGATTGCTGGACACACTGGGGCAATGCTGGAGGACACACTGGGGCAGATTGCTGGAGACACTGGGGCATTGCTGGAGACACTGGGGCAGATTGCTGGAGACACTGGGGCAGATTGCTGGACACACTGGGGCAATGCTGGAGGACACACTGGGACAGATTGCTGGAGACACTGGGGCAGATTGCTGGAGAGTGGAGACACGGGCAGATTGCTGGACACACTGGGGGCAATGCTGGAGACACTGGGGCAGATTGCTGGAGACACTGGGGCAATGTTGGAGACACTGGGGCAGATTGCTGGAGACACTGGGGCAGATTGCTGGACACACTGGGGCAATGCTGGAGGACACACTGGGGCAGATTGCTGGAGACACTGGGGCAATGCTGGAGACACTGTGGCAGATTGCTGGAGACACTGGGGCAATGCTGGAGACACTGGGGCAGATTGCTGGAGACACTGGGGCAGATTGCTTGAGACACTGGGGGCAATGGTGGAGACACTGGGGCAGATTGCTGGACACACTGGGGGCAATGCTGGAGACACTGAGGCAGATTGCTGAAGACACTGGGGCAGATTGCTGGACACACTGGGGCAATGCTGGAGGACACACTGGGGCAGATTGCTGGAGACACTGGGGCATTGCTGGAGACACTGGGGCAGATTGCTGGAGACACTGGGGCAGATTGCTGGACACACTGGGGCAATGCTGGAGGACACACTGGGACAGATTGCTGGAGACACTGGGGCAGATTGCTGGAGAGTGGAGACACGGGCAGATTGCTGGACACACTGGGGGCAATGCTGGAGACACTGGGGCAGATTGCTGGAGACACTGGGGCAATGTTGGAGACACTGGGGCAGATTGCTGGAGACACTGGGGCAGATTGCTGGACACACTGGGGCAATGCTGGAGGACACACTGGGGCAGATTGCTGGAGACACTGGGGCAATGCTGGAGACACTGTGGCAGATTGCTGGAGACACTGGGGCAGATTGCTGGAGACACTGGGGCAATGCTGGAGGACACACTGGGGCAGATTGCTGGAGACACTGGGGCAATGCTGGAGGACACACTGGGGCAATGCTGGAGGACACACTGGGGCAGATTGCTGGAGACACTGGGGCAATGCTGGAGACACTGGGACAGATTGCTGGACACACTGGGGGCAATGCTGGAGGACACACTGGGGGCAATGCTGGAGACACTGGAGCAATGCTGGAGACACTGGGGCAGATTGCTGGACAGACTGACGGCAATGCTGGACATACTGGGGCAGATTGCTGGACACACTGGGGGTAATATGCTGGAGACACTGGGGCAGATTGCTGGACACACTGGGGGCAATGCTGGATACTCAGGGGCAATTGTTGTGAACTCTATTTTTGGGCTCCCTCTAGTGGTCACAAGCGGTACTGTGTAGTGTTGTCTTTCTGCAGGTTGCAGCATCAGCTGGTTCGTTATCCTTGGTTGGTTTCCTATTTAGCCCACCTGGATACTCAGTTCCTTGCCTGCTATCAATGTATTCAGTGCTCTTCAGATTCCTTGTGTCTACCTTGCTCCCAGTCTCTCCAAGAGAAGCTAAGTTTTTGTTTGATAATTTTTTGATTATCAGCGTTCATTATGTTTTTAGTCCAGCTCGCTAAAATGTGATTTCCTCGCTTGCTGGTTGCTCTAGGGGACTGAGTTTCTCCCCCCACACCGTTAGTTGGTGTGGGGGTTCTTGAAATCTCAGAGTGGATATTTTGTAAGGGTTTTTTACTGACCGCATAGATTCCCTTTTCTATTTTCTGCTATCTAGTATTAGTGGGCCTCATTTGCTGAATCTGCTTTCACCCCTGTGTATGTGCCTTCCTCTTACCTCACCGTTATTATTTGTTGGGGGCTTCTATATCTTTGGGGATTATTTCTCTGGAGGCAAGAGAGGTCTTTCTTTCTCTCTAGGGGTAGTTAGTTCCTCAGGCTGGCTCGAGACGTCTAGGATTTTTAGGCACGTTCACCGGCTACTTCTAGTGTGTTTGGATAGGTTCAGATTTGCGGTCAGTCCAGTTTGCCACCTCCCTAGAGCTTGTCCTATGTTTGTTACTTAGCTGGAGTAATTTGTGATCCTCAACCACTAAGGATCATAACAGTATAGCAGGCCAAAAAGTGTTTAATGCATCGCAGAAGTGGGATAAAAAGAAGACCTGAGTACATTTTTTTTTTTTCCTCCCGCTTTTCCTTTGCTACAGTCTGTTTAGCTTCTTTCATCCCCTTGAACTCTGGGTGGTTTTGAGCTCAACTGCAGACATGAATGTTCAGACTCTGACTTCTAGTGTGGATCATCTTACTGCACGGGTGCAAAGTATTCAGGATTTTGTTATTCATAGCCCTATGTCAGAACCAAAGATACCCATTCCTGAGTTGTTTTCTGGAGATAGATCTATGTTTCTAAATTTTAAGAATAATTGTAAGTTATTTCTATCTCTGAGACCTCGTTCCTCTGGTGATTCCACTCAGCAAGTTAAAATTATCTCCTTGTTGCGTGGCGACCCTCAAGATTGGGCTTTCTCTCTGGCGCCAGGAGATCCTGCATTGCTTAATGTAGATGCATTTTTTCTGGCTCTTGGACTGCTTTATGAGGAGCCTAATCTTGAGAATCAGGCAGAAAAAGCGTTGCTGGCTATCTCTCAAGGTCAGGATGAAGCAGAGGTGTATTGTCAAAAATTTCGGAAATGGTCGGTGCTTACTCAATGGAATGAGTGTGCCCTGGCTGCAAATTTCAGAGAAGGTCTTTCTGAGGCCGTTAAGAATGTTATGGTGGGGTTTCCCACCCCTACAAGTCTGAGTGATTCTATGGCTTTAGCCATTGAGGTTGATCGGCGTTTGCGGGAGCGCAAATCTGCTCATCCTTTGGCGATATTTTCTGGACAGAGACCTGAGCCTATGCAATGTGACCGAACTCTGACCAGAATTGAGCGACAAAGTCATAGACGTCAAAATGGGTTGTGCTTTTACTGTGGTGATTTTACTCATGTTATCTCAGCATGCTCTAAACGCTTAAAAAAAATCGCTAAACCTGTCACCATTGGTACTATACAGCCTAAATTTATTTTGTCTGTTACTTTGATTTGTTCTTTGTCGTCCTACCCGGTTATGGCTTTTGTGGATTCGGGTGCTGCCCTGAATCTGATGGATTTGTCGTTTGCCAGGCGCTGTGGTTTTGTCCTGGAGCCTTTGGAATTTCCTATTCCTCTGAGGGGAATTGATGCTACGCCATTGGCTGAGAATAAGCCTCAGTATTGGACGCAAATGACCATTTGCATGACTCCCGTACATCAGGAGGTGATTCGCTTTCTTGTCCTGCATAATTTGCATGATGTTGTCGTTTTGGGTCTGCCATGGCTGCAAGCTCATAATCCAGTTTTAGATTGGAAAGCTATGTCTGTGTCGAGTTGGGGTTGTCAGGGAATTCATGGCGATACTTCGTTGGTGTCTATTGCTTCTTCCACTCCTTCTGAGGTCCCTGAGTTTTTGTCTGACTTCCAGGATGTATTTGATGAGCCCAGGTCCAGTGCCCTGCCCCCTCATAGGGATTGTGACTGTGCTATAAATTGAATTCCTGGTAGTAAATTCCCTAAGGGACGACTTTTTAATTTGTCTATACCAGAGCATGCCGCGATGCGGAGTTATATAAAGGAGTCTTTGGAGAAGGGACATATTCGCCCATCCTCTTCCCCTCTTGGTGCAGGATTTTTTTTTTTGTGGCCAAGAAGGATGGTTCTTTGAGACCTTGTATAGATTATCGTCTTCTGAATAAAATTACAGTCAAATTTCAGTATCCTTTGCCACTATTGTCTGATTTGTTTGCTCGGATTAAGGGTGCCAGTTGGTTCACCAAGATAGATCTCCGTGGTGCGTATAACCTTGTGCGCATTAAGCAGGGAGATGAATGGAAAACAGCATTTAATACGCCCGAAGGCCATTTTGAGTACTTAGTGATGCCTTTTGGACTCTCTAATGCTCCTTCTGTGTTTCAGTCCTTCATGCATGACATCTTCCGAGAATATCTGGATAACTTTATGATTGTTTATCTGGATGACATTTTGGTCTTTTCTGATGATTGGGAGTCCCATGTGAAGCAGGTCAGGATGGTGTTTCAGGTCCTGCGTGCTAATGCTTTATTTGTGAAGGGCTCAAAATGCCTCTTCGGAGTACAGAAGGTCTCCTTTTTGGGTTTTATTTTTTCTCCTTCTACTATGGAGATGGACCCAGTCAAGGTCCAGGCTATTCATGACTGGACTCAGCCCACGTCTGTTAAGAGTCTTCAGAAGTTCTTGGGTTTTGCTAATTTTTACCGTCGTTTCATCGCTAATTTTTCTAGCGTGGTTAAACCTTTGACGGATTTGACCAAGAAGGGTTCTGATGTGACTAATTGGTCTCCTGCGGCCGTGGAGGCCTTTCGGGAGCTGAAGCACTGGTTTTCTTCAGCTCCAGTCTTATGTCAGCCAGATGTCTCTCTCCCCTTCCAGGTCGAGGTTGATGCTTCTGAGATTGTTGCAGGGGCTGTTTTGTCGCAGAGAAGCTCTGAGGGCTCTGTGATGAAGCCATGTGCTTTCTTTTCAAGAAAGTTTTCGCCTGCCGAGCGGAATTATGATGTTGGTAATCGGGAGTTGTTGGCTATGAAGTGGGCATTTGAGGAGTGGCGACATTGGCTCGAAGGAGCTAAACATCGTGTGGTGGTCTTGACGGATCACAAAAATATGATTTATCTTGAATCTGCCAAGTGCCTGAATCCTAGACAGGCTCGTTGGTCGTTGTTTTTCTCCCGTTTCAACTTCGTGGTCTCATACCTGCCCGGTTGGAAGAACGTGAAAGCTGATGCACTTTCTAGGAGTTTTGTGCCTGACTCTCCGGGAGTTTCTGAGCCGGCTGGTATTCTCAGAGAGGGAGTTATTTTGTCTGCCATTTCCCCAGATTTGCGACGAGTGCTGCAGAAATTTCAGGCGGATAGACCTGACCGTTGTCCACCAGAGAGACTGTTTCTCCCGGATAGATGGACCAGCAGAGTTATTTCCGAGGTTCATTCTTCGGCGTTGGCGGGTCATCCTGGGATTTTTGGTACCAGAGATTTGGTGGCTAGGTCCTTCTGGTGGCCTTCCTTGTCGCGGGATGTGCGTTCCTTTGTGCAGTCTTGTGGGATTTGTGCTCGGGCTAAGCCTTGCTGTTCTCGTGCCAGCGGTTTGCTTTTGCCTTTGCCTGTTCCGAAAAGGCCTTGGACGCACATTTCCATGGATTTTATTTCGGATCTTCCAGTATCTCAGAAAATGTCTGTCATCTGGGTGGTGTGTGATCGTTTTTCCAAGATGGTCCATTTGGTGCCCTTGCCTAAGTTGCCTTCTTCCTCCGATTTGGTTCCTCTATTTTTTCAGAATGTGGTTCGCTTGCACGGCATTCCTGAAAATATTGTGTCTGATAGAGGATCCCAGTTTGTGTCCAGGTTTTGGCGGACTTTTTGTGCTAAGATGGGCATTGATTTGTCTTTTTCGTTGGCCTTCCATCCTCAGACTAATGGCCAAACCGAGCGAACTAATCAGACGTTGGAAACTTATTTGAGATGTTTTGTTTCTGCTGATCAGGATGATTGGGTGACTTTTTTGCCTTTGGCCGAGTTTGCCCTTAATAATCGGGCTAGTTCTGCTACTTTGGTTTCGCCTTTTTTCTGCAATTCTGGTTTCCATCCTCGTTTTTCCTCGGGTCAGGTTGAGTATTCTGACTGTCCTGGGGTGGATTCTGTGGTGGATAGGTTGCAGCAGATTTGGAACCATGTAGTGGACAATTTGAGGTTGTCACAGGAGAAGGCTCAGCGCTTTGCCAACCGCCGCCGCGGTGTGGGTCCCTGACTTCGTGTTGGGGATTTGGTGTGGCTGTCTTCTTGGTATGTTCCTATGAAGGTCTCCTCTCCTAAATTCAAGCCTCGCTTCATCGGTCCTTATAAGATCTTGGAAATCCTTAACCCGGTGTCTTTTCGTTTGGATCTCCCAGCATCGTTTGCCATTCATAATGTGTTCCATAGGTCTTTGTTGCGGAGGTATGTGGTACCTGTGGTTCCTTCTGTTGAGCCTCCTGCTCCGGTGCTGGTCGAGGGCGAATTGGAGTACGTGGTGGAGAAGATTTTGGATTCTCGTATCTCTAGACGGAGGCTGCAGTATTTGGTTAAGTGGAAGGGCTATGGTCAGGAGGATAATTCCTGGATTGTCGCCTCTGATGTTCATGTGGCCGATTTGGTTCGTGCCTTCCACGCGGCTCATCCTGATCGCCCTGGGGGTCTTGATGAGGGTTCGGTGACCCCTCCTCAAGGGGGGGGTACTGTTGTGAACTCTATTTTTGGGCTCCCTCTAGTGGTCACAAGCGGTACTGTGTAGTGTTGTCTTTCTGCAGGTTGCAGCATCAGCTGGTTCGTTATCCTTGGTTGGTTTCCTATTTAGCCCACCTGGATACTCAGTTCCTTGCCTGCTATCAATGTATTCAGTGCTCTTCAGATTCCTTGTGTCTACCTTGCTCCCAGTCTCTCCAAGACAAGCTAAGTTTTTGTTTGATCATTTTTTGATTATCAGCGTTCATTATGTTTTTAGTCCAGCTCGCTAAAATGTGATTTCCTCGCTTGCTGGTTGCTCTAGGGGACTGAGTTTCTTCCCCCACACCGTTAGTTGGTGTGGGGGTTCTTGAAATCTCAGAGTGGATATTTTGTAAGGGTTTTTTACTGACCGCATAGATTCCCTTTTCTATTTTCTGCTATCTAGTATTAGTGGGCCTCATTTGCTGAATCTGCTTTCACCCCTGTGTATGTGCCTTCCTCTTACCTCACCGTTATTATTTGTTGGGGGCTTCTATATCTTTGGGGATTATTTCTCTGGAGGCAAGAGAGGTCTTTCTTTCTCTCTAGGGGTAGTTAGTTCCTCAGGCTGGCTCGAGACGTCTAGGATTTTTAGGCACGTTCACCGGCTACTTCTAGTGTGTTTGGATAGGTTCAGATTTGCGGTCAGTCCAGTTTGCCACCTCCCTAGAGCTTGTCCTATGTTTGTTACTTAGCTGGAGTAATTTGTGATCCTCAACCACTAAGGATCATAACAGTATAGCAGGCCAAAAAGTGTTTAATGCATCGCAGAAGTGGGATAAAAAGAAGACCTGAGTACATTTTTTTTTTTTCCTCCCGCTTTTCCTTTGCTGCAGTCTGTTTAGCTTCTTTCATCCCCTTGAACTCTGGGTGGTTTTGAGCTCAACTGCAGACATGAATGTTCAGACTCTGACTTCTAGTGTGGATCATCTTACTGCACGGGTGCAAAGTATTCAGGATCTTGTTATTCATAGCCCTATGTCAGAACCAAAGATACCCATTCCTGAGTTGTTTTCTGGAGATAGATCTATGTTTCTAAATTTTAAGAATAATTGTAAGTTATTTCTATCTCTGAGACCTCGTTCCTCTGGTGATTCCACTCAGCAAGTTAAAATTATCTCCTTGTTGCGTGGCGACCCTCAAGATTGGGCTTTCTCTCTGGCGCCAGGAGATCCTGCATTGCTTAATGTAGATGCATTTTTTCTGGCTCTTGGACTGCTTTATGAGGAGCCTAATCTTGAGAATCAGGCAGAAAAAGCGTTGCTGACTATCTCTCAAGGTCAGGATGAAGCAGAGGTGTATTGTCAAAAATTTCGGAAATGGTCGGTGCTTACTCAATGGAATGAGTGTGCCCTGGCTGCAAATTTCAGAGAAGGTCTTTCTGAGGCCGTTAAGAATGTTATGGTGGGGTTTCCCACCCCTACAAGTCTGAGTGATTCTATGGCTTTAGCCATTGAGGTTGATCGGCGTTTGCGGGAGCGCAAATCTGCTCATCCTTTGGCGATATTTTCTGGACAGAGACCTGAGCCTATGCAATGTGACCGAACTCTGACCAGAATTGAGCGACAAAGTCATAGACGTCAAAATGGGTTGTGCTTTTACTGTGGTGATTTTACTCATGTTATCTCAGCATGCTCTAAACGCTTAAAAAAAATCGCTAAACCTGTCACCATTGGTACTATACAGCCTAAATTTATTTTGTCTGTTACTTTGATTTGTTCTTTGTCGTCCTACCCGGTTATGGCTTTTGTGGATTCGGGTGCTGCCCTGAATCTGATGGATTTGTCGTTTGCCAGGCGCTGTGGTTTTGTCCTGGAGCCTTTGGAATTTCCTATTCCTCTGAGGGGAATTGATGCTACGCCATTGGCTGAGAATAAGCCTCAGTATTGGACGCAAATGACCATTTGCATGACTCCCGTACATCAGGAGGTGATTCGCTTTCTTGTCCTGCATAATTTGCATGATGTTGTCGTTTTGGGTCTGCCATGGCTGCAAGCTCATAATCCAGTTTTAGATTGGAAAGCTATGTCTGTGTCGAGTTGGGGTTGTCAGGGAATTCATGGCGATACTTCGTTGGTGTCTATTGCTTCTTCCACTCCTTCTGAGGTCCCTGAGTTTTTGTCTGACTTCCAGGATGTATTTGATGAGCCCAGGTCCAGTGCCCTGCCCCCTCATAGGGATTGTGACTGTGCTATAAATTGAATTCCTGGTAGTAAATTCCCTAAGGGACGACTTTTTAATTTGTCTATACCAGAGCATGCCGCGATGCGGAGTTATATAAAGGAGTCTTTGGAGAAGGGACATATTCGCCCATCCTCTTCCCCTCTTGGTGCAGGATTTTTTTTTTTGTGGCCAAGAAGGACGGTTCTTTGAGACCTTGTATAGATTATCGTCTTCTGAATAAAATTACAGTCAAATTTCAGTATCCTTTGCCACTATTGTCTGATTTGTTTGCTCGGATTAAGGGTGCCAGTTGGTTCACCAAGATAGATCTCCGTGGTGCGTATAACCTTGTGCGCATTAAGCAGGGAGATGAATGGAAAACAGCATTTAATACGCCCGAAGGCCATTTTGAGTACTTAGTGATGCCTTTTGGACTCTCTAATGCTCCTTCTGTGTTTCAGTCCTTCATGCATGACATCTTCCGAGAATATCTGGATAACTTTATGATTGTTTATCTGGATGACATTTTGGTCTTTTCTGATGATTGGGAGTCCCATGTGAAGCAGGTCAGGATGGTGTTTCAGGTCCTGCGTGCTAATGCTTTATTTGTGAAGGGCTCAAAATGCCTCTTCGGAGTACAGAAGGTCTCCTTTTTGGGTTTTATTTTTTCTCCTTCTACTATGGAGATGGACCCAGTCAAGGTCCAGGCTATTCATGACTGGACTCAGCCCACGTCTGTTAAGAGTCTTCAGAAGTTCTTGGGTTTTGCTAATTTTTACCGTCGTTTCATCGCTAATTTTTCTAGCGTGGTTAAACCTTTGACGGATTTGACCAAGAAGGGTTCTGATGTGACTAATTGGTCTCCTGCGGCCGTGGAGGCCTTTCGGGAGCTGAAGCACTGGTTTTCTTCAGCTCCAGTCTTATGTCAGCCAGATGTCTCTCTCCCCTTCCAGGTCGAGGTTGATGCTTCTGAGATTGGAGCAGGGGCTGTTTTGTCGCAGAGAAGCTCTGAGGGCTCTGTGATGAAGCCATGTGCTTTCTTTTCAAGAAAGTTTTCGCCTGCCGAGCGGAATTATGATGTTGGTAATCGGGAGTTGTTGGCTATGAAGTGGGCATTTGAGGAGTGGCGACATTGGCTCGAAGGAGCTAAACATCGTGTGGTGGTCTTGACGGATCACAAAAATATGATTTATCTTGAATCTGCCAAGTGCCTGAATCCTAGACAGGCTCGTTGGTCGTTGTTTTTCTCCCGTTTCAACTTCGTGGTCTCATACCTGCCCGGTTGGAAGAACGTGAAAGCTGATGCACTTTCTAGGAGTTTTGTGCCTGACTCTCCGGGAGTTTCTGAGCCGGCTGGTATTCTCAGAGAGGGAGTTATTTTGTCTGCCATTTCCCCAGATTTGCGACGAGTGCTGCAGAAATTTCAGGCGGATAGACCTGACCGTTGTCCACCAGAGAGACTGTTTCTCCCGGATAGATGGACCAGCAGAGTTATTTCCGAGGTTCATTCTTCGGCGTTGGCGGGTCATCCTGGGATTTTTGGTACCAGAGATTTGGTGGCTAGGTCCTTCTGGTGGCCTTCCTTGTCGCGGGATGTGCGTTCCTTTGTGCAGTCTTGTGGGATTTGTGCTCGGGCTAAGCCTTGCTGTTCTCGTGCCAGCGGTTTGCTTTTGCCTTTGCCTGTTCCGAAAAGGCCTTGGACGCACATTTCCATGGATTTTATTTCGGATCTTCCAGTATCTCAGAAAATGTCTGTCATCTGGGTGGTGTGTGATCGTTTTTCCAAGATGGTCCATTTGGTGCCCTTGCCTAAGTTGCCTTCTTCCTCCGATTTGGTTCCTCTATTTTTTCAGAATGTGGTTCGCTTGCACGGCATTCCTGAAAATATTGTGTCTGATAGAGGATCCCAGTTTGTGTCCAGGTTTTGGCGGACTTTTTGTGCTAAGATGGGCATTGATTTGTCTTTTTCGTTGGCCTTCCATCCTCAGACTAATGGCCAAACCGAGCGAACTAATCAGACGTTGGAAACTTATTTGAGATGTTTTGTTTCTGCTGATCAGGATGATTGGGTGACTTTTTTGCCTTTGGCCGAGTTTGCCCTTAATAATCGGGCTAGTTCTGCTACTTTGGTTTCGCCTTTTTTCTGCAATTCTGGTTTCCATCCTCGTTTTTCCTCGGGTCAGGTTGAGTATTCTGACTGTCCTGGGGTGGATTCTGTGGTGGATAGGTTGCAGCAGATTTGGAACCATGTAGTGGACAATTTGAGGTTGTCACAGGAGAAGGCTCAGCGCTTTGCCAACCGCCGCCGCGGTGTGGGTCCCTGACTTCGTGTTGGGGATTTGGTGTGGCTGTCTTCTTGGTATGTTCCTATGAAGGTCTCCTCTCCTAAATTCAAGCCTCGCTTCATCGGTCCTTATAAGATCTTGGAAATCCTTAACCCGGTGTCTTTTCGTTTGGATCTCCCAGCATCGTTTGCCATTCATAATGTGTTCCATAGGTCTTTGTTGCGGAGGTATGTGGTACCTGTGGTTCCTTCTGTTGAGCCTCCTGCTCCGGTGCTGGTCGAGGGCGAATTGGAGTACGTGGTGGAGAAGATTTTGGATTCTCGTATCTCTAGACGGAGGCTGCAGTATTTGGTTAAGTGGAAGGGCTATGGTCAGGAGGATAATTCCTGGATTGTCGCCTCTGATGTTCATGTGGCCGATTTGGTTCGTGCCTTCCACGCGGCTCATCCTGATCGCCCTGGGGGTCTTGATGAGGGTTCGGTGACCCCTCCTCAAGGGGGGGGTACTGTTGTGAACTCTATTTTTGGGCTCCCTCTAGTGGTCACAAGCGGTACTGTGTAGTGTTGTCTTTCTGCAGGTTGCAGCATCAGCTGGTTCGTTATCCTTGGTTGGTTTCCTATTTAGCCCACCTGGATACTCAGTTCCTTGCCTGCTATCAATGTATTCAGTGCTCTTCAGATTCCTTGTGTCTACCTTGCTCCCAGTCTCTCCAAGACAAGCTAAGTTTTTGTTTGATCATTTTTTGATTATCAGCGTTCATTATGTTTTTAGTCCAGCTCGCTAAAATGTGATTTCCTCGCTTGCTGGTTGCTCTAGGGGACTGAGTTTCTTCCCCCACACCGTTAGTTGGTGTGGGGGTTCTTGAAATCTCAGAGTGGATATTTTGTAAGAGTTTTTTACTGACCGCATAGATTCCCTTTTCTATTTTCTGCTATCTAGTATTAGTGGGCCTCATTTGCTGAATCTGCTTTCACCCCTGTGTATGTGCCTTCCTCTTACCTCACCGTTATTATTTGTTGGGGGCTTCTATATCTTTGGGGATTATTTCTCTGGAGGCAAGAGAGGTCTTTCTTTCTCTCTAGGGGTAGTTAGTTCCTCAGGCTGGCTCGAGACGTCTAGGATTTTTAGGCACGTTCACCGGCTACTTCTAGTGTGTTTGGATAGGTTCAGATTTGCGGTCAGTCCAGTTTGCCACCTCCCTAGAGCTTGTCCTATGTTTGTTACTTAGCTGGAGTAATTTGTGATCCTCAACCACTAAGGATCATAACAGGCAATATGCTGGACATACTGGGGCAGATTGTTGAACACACTGTCTGGGGGCAATGCTGGAGACACTGGGGCAATGCTGGAAACACTGGGGCAATGATGGACACACTGTGGGCAATGCTGGACAATTGGACATACTGGGGCAGATTGCTGGACACACTGGTGGTAATATGCTGGACACACTGGGGCAGATTGCTGGACACACTGGGGCAGATTGCTGGACACACTGTCTGGGGGCAATGCTGGACACACTAGGGGCAATATGTTGGAGTCAGACACTGGGGCAGATTGCTGGAGACACTGTCTGGGGGCAATGCTGGACACACTGGGGCAGATTGCTGGACATACTGGGGCAATATGCTGGACATACTGGGGCAGATTGCTGGACACACTGGGGGTAATATGCTGGACACACTGGGGGTAATATGCTGGACACACTGGGGGCAGGACTGGAGGCATGGGCAGAATGTAGACACGGGGCATGATTGGAGACACGGGGCAGAATGAAAGACATGGGGCAGGATTGGATCATGGGGCAGGATGGATACTATGGAGACAGGATGGGGAGACCACATGGGGTAGAATGGATACTCATGAGTGCAGGATGGGAGAACATATGGCTGGAGCCAGGATTGAGACACATGGGGCCAGGGTGTGGGAATATTATTACCATAGGGGCTAATTAAGGGATATTATTACTGCAGTGATGTATTTATTTTATTTTTTGAGTATACTGTTTTAAATGGGGGGGCGGTCCTGTTACTGTGCAGAGTGACACTATATCGCCTTTTTTTCTCCATGTGGTGTAATGTAGAAGTTGTGAAAAATTAAGTAATGTGTTTTGCAAGCAGAGCTTGAGATAACTGTGTTATTTCCTGCAGAAACGAGTCCTGGCTGGAAGAAATGATGGCGGTCTGTGCTGGATGAAAGATGGAGGACTTCACCTAGAGACGTCACTGGTGAGTCAGTGTTACCTATACACTGACACTATACACAGAGGTCCTGTGTACAATGTCACCAGTGATCACTGTATTACCTATACACTATATACAGAGCTCCTGTGTATAATACCACCAGTGATCTCTGTATTACCTCTACACAGACACTGCATACTAAGTACAGATCTCCTGTGAATACTGGCACTTATGGTGATAGTATTGTGGTTTTTTTTTTTTTTTATTACTGATCAGTATTGTAGTATTCAGTCACTATGTGGTGGTAATATGTGGTCTGGAAATGGTGTTGTGGTATTTGTCCCTTGAATGTGCTATTTGGTCACCAAGTGGTGGTAATATGTGGTCTTGACATGGTGCAGTGGTATTTGTTCCTTGTATGTGATATTATTGGTCAAAATATACCTAAATTGTATTGCAGAGTTTAACAAATATTTCATAGGTTACAGTAGAGTAGGGCCCGGCCATTTTTTTGGAATAATCTGGTTCGGGTATAACATGACCCCCGTCACATGACCCCCATCACATGACCCCAATCACATGACCGGGGGGGGCCCACAGTGTCTGAACAGCCCGGGGCCCTGGCTACCCTTAATCCACCCCTGCCAGCAAGGAATGGAAGGCAGGTGCTGGGTAATAAAGGGTGATACAATCACCTGACCTAAGACAACCCAGCACCAGGGGAAAAAGACCAGCAGCCAGAAAACCACAACAAGATGGCGGATGGTCAAAAACAAAACAGATTCTAACACAATCCTCGTGTACTCAAAATATTTTTCCGGGTTTTCATGCAGCTCACGGTATAATGAGTGGTAGGCTCCATGGCTCTCTCGGACTTCAACAATGGGTTGTTGCCCAAATCGACGAGGACATCTTCTCCGTCTTTGTCTTTCCCTTTCTTGTTCACAAGCAAATGCAAAGGCAAGAAACAAGTTCACATCCTAATCCAAATTCGGATAGAAACTCTCCTTGTGAAGATCCATCTTGACGCTGGATACAGCAGCAAAGGATGAGGATTTAATCTGTACAAGGGTCTATATACAGAAGCTCAATGAGACACGCCCATTGGGCGTGGCTTGTGTCAAGGAAATTCTCCTGGAAAAGTGGAGCACCCCCAGACGCAGGGCCGCGGGGTACTCGGTACCGGGCCTCTCTGTCTCTGTCTTGGGGTAGTCACGGTGGCTAGACCCGGTCCGTGACCCTGCTAAGGGGCGTCCAATGAAAGGTGTGATGGTGGTGCGTGGTGTAGGTCGCGATAGATAACGAGGACACAGGGTTGCAGTCTCTTTACCTCTTTACTGAAGGCTTCAGGATCCTCAATCCAGAGCACTGCTAACAGGGCTGGCTGAGACCGGCCGGTCCGAAGGCACATCCAGAGTTCCCTTTGCAGGTGGAAATCAGTGCCTACCTTCTAGCGCCTGTGTGTTGTAGTTCTTCCCTGCTGAGCACCACTGGATAGTCCTCACAACTGCTGTGTCTGTTCCTGATGTTCTCTTTCTCCGTCCCCCAGATGATATGGCTAAGACGCACCCGTATGACGGGGTAGGCCTGGAGTTATTCTGGGACCCTAGAGACGCCCCTCTCCCACAATTGCCTCCTTTGTCTTCGTTAGGTGATTTAGGTGAGACAGCCAACCTATAGTTATCTGTCCTGCCGCTGTTTGAAGTAATACGTAGAGTCCCTTACTTCCTCGGTGCTCCGGCCACCGGCTACGCGCCTCAGAAGGATGTTGCCACGGTCTTAAGGGCACGACTCCTTCTGGTTCTATCTCCTCTGCGCTGAGATCTCGCTTCTCACTTCTCCACAATATACTCCGCTTTCATGTCCTTTCTTAGGAGTCTGCCGCAGTAACACTCAAGCACGGCTCCGTAACGTTCTGTCTGTCCTAGGCCGCTGTCAAGATCCCACCCCTGACAGGTCCTCTCTCCAGCTCTCCCTAGCTACTTTCTCCCTGACTTCCTGTCCAACCCCCAGTTTTACCAAAGTGTGAGGGTGGCCTAATAGATAGAACCACCCCCACTGGTGGCTGGAGTGTGGAGTGTAGTGTGTGTCTGTGATACCTGGTCAGGTGAACTCTTTTAGTGCAATCAGACATAACATCACTCCCCTTAGTGGCAGAGCGACATTACTGCAATGACCAGGACTCTGGGGCGCTGCACTCCCCCCGGTTAAATCCAGTACTCCCGGACTGGGAAAAGAAAAACAACATTACATGTTATTAGAAAACACACAAAATTTTGAAACACTATAAACAAGTAAATGCTATGAACAAGTGAATATATAACAGTGCTTCCCTTTATGGGAGGTGAGGACGCTTGAACGTTGCAAAAGTTTGGTCATGCACAGTTCATGACTCTCAGTTCAGTGGTTGTAACTTTAAAACAGCAGGGACCCCGGGTGAAAAAAGGGGTCCCTTTTGAAAGTTTTGGAGCAATTCACTGTCCATTGCTCCGTTGTCCATTTTTAAACGTGTGACAAAGATATTTACACAAACACAATTGGCAACTTTAGTTAATACCTCAAAGTTTTGTAGCGAAGGGGAGTTTGATTCTTGGTGCTACGTGTAGACCTCCGTAGTGCAGGGGTTGCTATTGGCCTAGCAGGGCTCGCTATTCTTGCTACCACTGGTGTAGTGCACTGCCTTCTAGCTACGCTTCTAGTGAGTCTGGGTAGCACTGGCATGCTGGACCTCTCAGAGCTGCTGCTACCAACAGTGGGTACGGCAGATTCGCCGATAGCCGAGGGAGGCTCCACCGGTCCGACGGTGGGCATGGCATCGTCCGGCGGGGTCTGTGGTGATTGCGGGTCCGGAGGATCTGGCACCACGTCTAGTTCAGGCGAGTTCGGTTGACGAAACGTTAAGACAGGTACCACGATGGCCTGATTTATTTGAGTCCAAGACTGGGGAAAATCACAAAGAACAGTGTGTACCATCTTCTCCTCTTCTACAGGTGGAGAGGCTCTTGCATCTGTTTCCTTCTCCCTCAACTTATCAGGGCATACCTTAAGGTGGTCTCTGGATATTGCAGTTGAGGTTTCCCCTCCATCTTTGCTGATGAGACAGACTTTAATATTGTCGAAATCGGACGGCAGGATGGTATACGGTTCCGCTTCCCATTGGTCGTCAAGCTTGTGTAGCCTTCTCTTCCGCTTGAGTACCTGTTCACCAGGTGGCAAGGGAATCGCAGGAGCATGCTGGTTGTAGTTTCTTTCCTGTTTTTGCCTGGCCTGAGCGAAACTTCTTTCCACGCATTCCTGTACTTTGCGGTACCTTTGCTGCCTCTCCGTATCCCAATCGGCATCCGGCGAGGTATCTTCGGGGGTTAGAACCCCCATGTCCAAATCAACGGGCAACTTGCTAGACCTCCCTCTCATCAGGTACGCCGGAGTGCAGTTGGTAGAATTCACTGGGATGTGGTTGTACATGTCTACCAGGTCGGGCAACTTTGTTGGCCACAAATTCCGTTCTTCTACAGGCAAGGTCTTCAATAAGTCGATCACCACTTGGTTCATCTTTTCACACATCCCGTTGGTTTGTGGGTGGTACGGTGTGGTTCTGATCTTCTTACACCCGTACAGATTGCAGAATTCCTGGAACACCTCCGCCTCAAATGCTGGTCCCTGATCGGTCAGTACCTTCTCCGGGTACCCATGGGGCCTACAGAAGTACTGCTGGAAGGTCTTGGCGGCCGTCCTGGCCATTAGATCCTTGACAGGTACAACCACCAGGAACCTGGAGTAGTGATCCACGATGGTGAGAGCATAAATATAGCCCGAATGGCTAGGCGTCAGCTTCACGTGGTCTAGCGTGACCAGTTCTAGCGGCCGTTTGGTGATGATGGGTTGCAAAGGAGCCCGTTGGCTGTCACAGTCCTTTCTGCGTAGACTGCACGGGCCACACTCCCGACACCACTTCTCGATGGCTCTTTTCATACCAACCCAATAGAATCTCCCTCGGAGTAGTCTCTCCAACTTCCTCCACCCGAAGTGTCCAGCCCCATCGTGGTACGCTCCCAGAACCATTGGTGCATCTTGCCTGGGAACCACTATCTGCCACACCAATTCATGAGTGCGGGGGTCGATACTTCTTCGGCACAGCTTACCATCGTGAATAAACAGTTTGCTTCTCCCCTTCCACAGCTGTTGGGTTTCCTGTGGATCATCCGGGCCAGGATGCAAACCTGCCTGCGTCAGGAGCTCTTTCACCCGACGGACCGCAGGGTCACCATCCTGGGTCTCTGCCCACCCGTGGTGGGGCAGGGGATTCAGCGTGGCATCCTGGTTGTTTCCGTGCCTGTTCTTCACATGATGGGAGCACTGAGTGGCTTTGGGGTGATGAAAAGCGGGCAGCTCTACTTCTTCAAGTGCCTCCGGGTCCTCCCCCGTTTCTGGCAAATTGGGCATTCGGGACAAGGCATCGGCATTCGAATTCTTGCGTTCTGCCCGGTACTTGATGGTGAAGTCGTAATTGGACAGCCGGGCCATCCACCGCTGTTCCAAGGCCCCGAGTTTTGCTGTGTCCAAGTGTGTTAGTGGATTGTTATCCGTAAAGACGGTGAATTTTGCTGAAGCCAGGTAGTGCTTGAACCTCTCCGTCACTGCCCAATCGATGGCGAGGAATTCCAGCTTGAAGGAACTGTAGTTGTCAGGGTTCCTTTCCGTGGGACGAAGTTTCCTACTGGCGTAAGCGATTACCCTCTCCTTGCCTTTCTGGACCTGGGACAACACAGCTCCCAGTCCTACGTTGCTGGCATCCGTATACAGTACAAATGGTTGATCATATTCAGGGTAGGCCAGTACCTCTTCTCCCGTCAGCGCCATCTTCAAGCAAGTGAATGATCCTTCCAGTCCTTCGTTCCAATCAAATGGGGTATTCTTCCCCTTGGTCTTCTTGGATTGGCCCACCAACAGATCATGCAATGGCGCGGCCTTCTTGGTGAAGTCCTTGATGAACCTCCTGTAATAGCCTACCAACCCGAGGAACTGCCGGACTTCATGGAGGTTGCTGGGTTTCGGCCAGTCCTTAATCACCGTAACCTTATCGGGGTCTGGGGCCACTCCTTCAGCACTCACCACATGGCCTAGATACTGCACTTTGGGTTTCAGCAGGTGGCATTTGGATGGTTTCACCTTTAAGCCAAAGTTGGACAGGGCTTCAAACACCTCGGCCAGGTGCTTCAGATGGTCTTCATAGGTCTTAGAGAAGACAATGACATCGTCCAGATACAGCAGTACGGTTTCAAAGTTCTTGTGCCCCAGGCAGCACTCCATCATCCTCTGAAACGTCCCCGGGGCATTGCACAATCCGAAGGGCATGTCGTTAAATTCACAGAGACCCATCGGCGTCGTGCAGGCCGTCTTCTCCTTGTCCGCCTCCACCACGGGAACCTGCCAGTACCCACTGGTGAGATCCAAGGTAGAGAAGTAGTTAGCAGATTTTAAAGCAGCCAGGGACTCCTCTATCCTGGGCAGTGGGTATGCATCTTTATGTGTAATGCAATTTAGCTTCCTATAATCCACACACATTCTCATTGTGCCATCTTTCTTCTTAACGAGGACTAATGGAGCTGCCCAGGGGCTACAACTGTCCCTCACTACCCCAGCCTCCTTCATCTCTCGCAACATGTCCTTGGAACACTGATAATGGGCTGGGGGTACGGGATGGTATCTCTCTTTTATGGGTCGGTGATCCCCTGTGGGGATATGATGTTGGATCCCTTTTACCTGCCCAAAATCTAGGGGGTGTTTGCTAAAAACTCGCTCGTACTCATGAACCACCCTGTAGGCCCCCTGTTTCTGGTGAGGTGGGGTAGAGTCAGTGCCCACGTGTAATTCCCGACACCAATCTTTCGGTTGCCCTGCAGAACCGTTGTTCTCCGCCGGATTGGACGGGACCAAGGGCCCAGGTGCCTGTATCACACTACTATTAACAGTAAACAGTTTGGCAAGTGTGGCATATTTGGCTAGCTGGACTTCTTCCTCCCCGCAATTGAGAACACGTACTGGCACCCTCCCCTTGCGGACGTCAACCACCCCTCTAGCTGTCAGGAGGGTAGGCCTATTATCCGAATATACAGGTTCTACCAGGGCCTGATAGTCTTTACCCCTGAGGCCTATGGCTGCCCGACACCATATTAGCATTTCACTCCTGGGGGGTATCGCAATGGGGTTTGAATCACTCACTGTGACATGACCAATTTCACCATCAGTCAGCTCCACCTGCTGTCTTTGCATCAGGGCCCTGATTTCTTTTTGCAGGGCACGTTGTTCGCTGTAGCCAGCTGTTTCTGCTACCTGTTGTAATAGGACAATAACTTCTGCAAGACAATTTTCTATAACATTAGTACCAATGGTCATCATGGGATTACATTCACGGCGGTCAATATCAACAATTACAATCCCTTGGGCCTTCAATTCCACCCGCCCCACTTTGATGGTGACCTCTTTATACCCCACTTGTGGCAATGGCTGACCATTACTGGCTATTATGGTGAAATCGTCATCGGGGCCACGAGTAATATCGGTGTCCTCCCAATACCGTTTATAAAGCACGTAAGGCATAGTCGTCACCTGAGAACTGGTGTCCAGCAAAGCATTCATAGGGATACCGTCGATCACAATAGGAAGAACTGGTCGCCCTCCAATGTATTTGGCTCTCCAATGCTGCGGGCCTGATCGTCCTACTCCTGGGGGTTGGCCCTCTGCCCCAGGGGTTGCTCGTTTAAATGACAGTACCTTGCAAGGTGGCCCACCTGATGACAGCGGCAGCAGATAGGTCGTCCGTCCCGATGAAAGCGATTGTCGTCCCTGCCTCTGGTCGGCGGAGTCCTCCTCTGTCGCATCCAGGGGACATCCTCTGGTCTGGAGGCCAGCTGGATCTTCTCCTTGGGAGCCTCTTGCAGGGATTGGACGGTCCGGGCTAGGGCAGCAACGCTCTTGGTCAGCTCCTGCATCTGGAGGCGGAGTCCTGCGGGGGAATCGTCCTCTAGGATCTGGGCATCGGCCTCGGCGGCGACTGGGGCATCCGACGCCACTTCCTGGTGGTATGTGAGAGCTTGACGCCTGGGAGGCACTGGACGGCTGGGTTGTCGCTCTTGTAGCGCCTGGATGGCTTTATCCTTGAATTGCGCAAAAGTCAGGTCTGGATTCTGCATGGCCAGGAAGTGCAGTTGACCCCTTTGGTGGCTGCACAGGAGCCCCTCAATGAACCGCTCTTTCAGGAGTTTATCTTCATCTTGCATGCTGCCGGGGTCACTCTGGTTGATGGCCCGCAGCGCCTCCTGGAGGTTAAGGGCATAGTCCCGTAAGCTATCCTGCGGCCTCTGTTTGCACCCATAGAAAGTCAACTTAATTTCCGTAGCGGTGCGGGTGTCAAAGATGGCTTTGAGCTTTGCAAAGATCTGCTGTGCAGTTCCCTTATCCGCGGCGGGCCAGGACTTCACTTCTCTCAGAGCCGCCCCAAAGAGTTGGCCTGTTATCATATGAACTTTCTGAGGCTCTGTCAAGGGATAGAACTCGAGCAGGCTGCAGATCCCCTCTTTAAAGTCAGTTAATGTATGTGACTCTCCAGAGTATCGCGGGAGCCAGGCTGCTCCAGGTAAGTACGGCATGGAGAAGGGCATTATAGCTGTTGTAGCCGCAGCAGCCTCCGGCTGGCGGATAGGGGCGCCGAGCTCTGCGGCAACCAGCTGTGGTACAAGGCCCGCGGCTGCGTCTACGGCGGGGCCCGAAGGTGCCTCTGGGTCTACGGCTGCGACCGCCGCCTCTGCTCCCCCAGACTCAGACATGGCCGCACCGTCCCCCTGCTAACCTGCTGGAAGTTGGTGTTCCTCTTCCGGGATCATCGCTTTACCGCGTCTTCTGGTTCCACGCTCTTTTTGACCGGCTCCCCCCACGAAGCTATGGCTCCTCCCTTCGTGCGCGGCGATGGCGGATTTTGGCGGCAAATGGCAACACACAGTCTTTGCAATAAATCACGGTTCAAGCACAATTCAAACACAGTTCCAAGGCACACATGACCTGATTCTTCAGGCTTAAGTAGATCCTGTTCGTGACGCCAAGTTTGGAGCACCCCCAGACGCAGGGCCGTGGGGTACTCGGTACCGGGCCTCTCTGTCTCTGTCTTGGGATCATCACGGTGGCTAGACCCGGTCCGTGACCCTGCTTAGGGGCGTCCAATGAAAGGTGTGATGGTGGTGCGTGGTGTAGGTCGCGATGAATAGCGAGGACACAGGGTTGCAGTCTCTTTACCTCTTTACTGAAGGCTTCAGGATCCTCAATCCAGAGCACTGCTAACAGGGCTGGCTGAGACCGGCCGGTCCGAAGGCACATCCAGAGTTCCCTTTGCAGGTGGAAATCAGTGCCTACCTTCTAGCGCCTGTGTGTTGTAGTTCTTCCCTGCTGAGCACCACGGGATAGTCCTCACAACTGCTGTGTCTGTTCCTGATGTTCTCTTTCTCCGTCCCCCAGATGATATGGCTAGGACGCACCCGTATGACGGGGTAGGCCTGGAGTTATTCTGGGACCCTAGAGACGCCCCTCTCCCACAATTGCCTCCTTTGTCTTCGTTAGGTGATTTAGGTGAGACAGCCAACCTATAGTTATCTGTCCTGCCGCTGTTTGAAGTAATACGTAGAGTCCCTTACTTCCTCGGTGCTCCGGCCACCGGCTACGCGCCTCAGAAGGATGTTGCCACGGTCTTAAGGGCACGACTCCTTCTGGTTCTATCTCCTCTGCGCTGAGATCTCACTTCTCACTTCTCCGCAATATACTCCGCTTTCATGTCCTTTCTTAGGAGTCTGCCGCTGTAACACTCAAGCACGGCTCCGTAACGTTCTGTCTGTCCTAGGCCGCTGTCAGGATCCCACCCCTGACAGGTCCTCTCTCCAGCTCTCCCTAGCTTTCTCCCTGACTTCCTGTCCAACCCCCAGTTTTACCAAAGTGTGAGGAGTGGTATAATAGATAGAACCACCCCCCCTGGTGGCCGGAGTGTGGAGTGTAGTGTGTGTCTGTGATACCTGGTCAGGTGAACTCTTTTAGTGCAATCAGACGTAACATCACTCCCCTTAGTGGCAGAGTGACATTACTGCAGTGACCAGGACTCTGGGGCGCTGCAAAAGCATTTTCCTATCGAACGCATGTGCATAAAAAGCACAAACGCATGCAAACATGCATGCAAAAGCTGTGTTTTTTGCCATCTTGCGTGAGCTAATGAGGAAAAAAAATGCTACGTTAGCATGGGTTTTTGCATGCATTTGCGGTTGCGGAAACTAGTCTAACACTTGCCACAAAGAAGCACCAAATCAGCCTAAACAATACCTGTAAGCTTCTGCACAGAAACCCCCCCCCCCCCACAAGGTAAATCAAAATCAAAAGAACTGCTGAAGCAATGAAAAGGACCACCTAGAGCAGGTCCATGTGGGAGGGCAGACTCATGGGGGAGGGGAGGGAATATGACCCAACGCGTTTCGTCGTTACCAGGACGGCTTCATCAGGGGAAGTGAGCAATTGTGTCAATGGGAAGTGGTCAATCCTGTGGCTTTCTGTTTGCGTCTTCCCTCATCTCTTCAGGTCCCCAACGTGTTCCATAAAGCTCTTTTGAAACCGTTGGGGTCGTCGTTAGGGGGGTCTTCTTCTCCTTCGCCTCCTGTCTCGGTGGATGGTCAGACTGAGTATGAGGTGGAACATGTTGTGGATTCCCGCATGGTTTATCGTTCTCCGTTCTCTTCAATATCTGGTTCATTGGAGGGGTTACGGTCCTGAGGACCGGTCATAGGTTCCTGCTCGATCAGTCCACGCGGATCGATTGGTTTGGGCCTTTCATGCTCTGTATCCTGAGAAACTTGGGGGTCTGGTGGCCCCCCATTGAGAGGGAGGTACTGTCATGATCCAGGTCGGGGTTTGCGTTCATCTTGTCTCTCCCAACCACTGTTGTCAAAAAAGTTTTCATTTTTATCGAATTATTATTTGTGGTGTGCACTATATGCAGTGGTCCTTTTTTCTTCTTCCTGTTTGCATACTCTTTTGTTACAATGTGGGGCTTGCACGGCGACTCTTCCGGTCTACGCTTGTGGTAAGCTCCTGTCCCCTCACTTCATCTCCCTCTGGTGACTGGTAATGGTACTGCATCTCTAGCTTCACGACACCGTGACAGATATCTGTTCTTTTTAACATATCCCTCCAAAAATCTCACATGGAAATTAATTGAGTATTTTATTTAAAGTAAACCTTTTTCATACTGCCCAAACCGAGGACAGCATGAATTAGAGCCTGGCTGCACAATTGCATCCAAGTATATTGCATTTTCCCCTGAAACACTCTGGCTTTTCAGAGCAGTTCTTTAAAGACTTGGCTGGGCACTATAGGACTAGTCCAGCTAATCCCCTGGAGGCAATCTTTTCGGTAGATCTTTTCACATAATCATAAGGGAGTTCATTCACATTAGATGATGCACAGAATTAAACGACCACCAGCCAGTAACATGTTTGCTGGCCAGCGGTCATTTACGGTAATTGCTTATTTACACAGGCTGACCCCACTGGAGATGCTCACTGGAAATCTGTAATAGGTCATTCGCTGTGCATAGGTGGCCATTGTTCTCAGAAGTGCTGGTCCTGTTTACATAAGACAATGCATTGCCAAGAATGATGATATTTTTTGTGCAAACAAAGGATCATTTCACCTAGGTTATAAGCAGCCTGTTTAGACTGCACAATTATCGTGAAACAAACATTCCTAAGAATGCTTGTTTTTGATAATCTTGCGGGGTAAATTAACCTTTCCCCTTGGAAAAAGAAAAATATTAAGAGGGGCAGAGAAGTCATATTCGCTTTAATGAAACTAGAAGGCTAATGAAAACCACCACCGCCAGAGGTTCCGCACCCTGACCTTCTGTCTTTTCACCATTATCCCATAGAATGTAAGTCTGCAAGGACAGGGTCCTCTCCCCTCTGTACCAGTCTGTCATTGTAAATTTGTGTACTGTAAATGATATTGTAATAATTATAGGGGATAACTCAGGAGACTCTTTGCGTGGAACAAGACAACTACAGGACACAGTTTTATAAGTGGTAAAGTCTATATTATCACACGGTGATTCAAACAGGTGCAGAGAGAAACTCAAGTCCACAACACTTGGTGCAAATATCAAATGCAGCTCAGCAGTCTATAGGAAACTTCAGAGGAAAATGCAATCACGCAGAAAGTCTATGAAGCACAATTATTCTTGAGGATACTTGACACGAATAAGTCCTTGCTTAGTCCACAACACAGATAGATATGCTTATAAGGCAGTTCAAATAATATCTTAGCTCAACCAGGGAGGTCTGGGTAATAGTCTCAGGTTCTTGCAGAGCAGAAACAGCGTACATGTCCAGCAAATGCAGATGGAAGCAAACACGAGCAGCAGATGAAGGAGGATTACTGGAACTGGTGTATGCAGCAGGAACTCAGAGCAGAGTAGCAGGATAACCCCACAGGTTCACTGGAGCAGGTATATAGCCAGGGAGTCACCAGAGGTCAGGAGCTGGATACAAGGCAGAATACTCTAGCACAGACTGAAGGCTGGGGTGGAGTTTTATAGCAGGAAGACACAGTGCACATGAGACCAAAAACGCCATCTTGGAAAAGGGCAGTAATGCACAAAAAGGTAATAAAAAATGTTCAGAGTCCTGACATTACTCCCTCCTTAGAAGCGGCCTCAGGACGGTCCTGGACCTGGTTTCTCAGGGAATCTCTGATGAAAACGAGAAATCTTCTGTTGGTCATTGATGTTTTCCACAGGTTCCCAAGAGTCTTCCTCAGGGGGATATCCCTGCCATCTTATCAGATATTGGAGCCGATTCCTGCGAATCCTGGAATCAACAATTTCCTCCACCACAAATTGTTCTTGCCCATCAATCACCACAGGCTGCGGAGGTGGCACAACACGTCCCTTGAAGGTATTAGGAGATACAGGATTTAGTAAAGATACATGAAAAACTGGGTGTACCTTCATAGTCCTAGGCAGCTTCAGCCGGCAGGCCACAGAGCTCACAATACCGTTGATCTTGAAAGGGCCAATGAATTTCTGTCCAAGTTTTTGTGAAGGAACGTTTAACTTCAGATTCTTAGTTGCTAACCACACGGAATCTCCTACCTTGAACATGGGTGCAGGTTTACAGAATCTATCAGCCGATCTCTTATAACGTTCTTGAGCTGTGGTCAGGGATTCCTTCAGAACCTCCAGATTTTGCCTCATCGCAGTCAGCCTTTCCTCCACTGCCGGAACCGGAGAATTAATTGGAGACCTAGGTAAGACAACACCAAAATTATATCCACCAAAAAAAGACCATGAAGGAATATAATTGTACCACCAAAAAACTGCCTTCACACAAAAGGTCAATAAAACCAAGGTAACTTTATTAAACAATCAGAAAAAATAAAATATACATATAAAACACAGTGGGCATACACCAAAGCACAGGAACAGGCGGGCAACCCAGATATGAGCCCCATAAAGTAGTAACATCATATAAATCTCAATCCAATCATATTTTGACATACCAAAAGATAATAGATGTGCAAGTGACCATGTACAAAATATGCAAATTGATAAAGTGATAACAGTAACACCTAATACATAACAATAACGATATAGTTACCAATGGGGTACTCCTGGGGGACCCACCAACACCCGACGCGCGTTTCGTACCGAAATGCTTCGTCTGGGGGTGAAGCATTTCGGTACGAAACGCGCGTCGGGTGTTGGTGGGTCTCCCAGGAGTACCCCATTGGTAACTATATCGTTATTGTTATGTATTAGGTGTTACTGTTATCACTTTATCAATTTGCATATTTTGTACATGGTCACTTGCACATCTATTATCTTTTGGTATGTCAAAATATGATTGGATTGAGATTTATATGATGTTACTACTTTATGGGGCTCATATCTGGGTTGCCCGCCTGTTCCTGTGCTTTGGTGTATTCCCACTGTGTTTTATATGTATATTTTATTTTTTCTGGTTGACCTAGGTAAGATACACGGATGATAACCTAGATTGGCAAAGAAAGGTGTAAATTTAGTGGAGGCGCTCTGAGAATTGTTATATGAAAATTCGGCTAACGGCAGCAACTCCAACCAATCATCCTGGAGATGACTGACATAGCATCTTAGATATTGCTTCAGCGTCTGGTTGGTACGCTCAGTCTGACCATTTGTCTGGGGATGGTAAGCGGAAAAGAGACAGACATTAATATTGAGTGCAGAGCAAAACCCCTTCCAGAATCTTGAAGTGAACTGTACTCCACGGTCAGAGATGATCTCATCCGGAACCCCATGCAACCAAAAGACATTCTGTATAACCAAGTTCACTGTATCTTTAGCTGAGGGGAGGCCGGTGCACGGAACAAAATGAGCAGCTTTAGTCAGGCGATCAACTACCACCATGATTGTATTCATGCCCCCCGATGTAGGCAGCTCCACAATAAAGGGCCGGACGGAACAGGTAATGGTTGTAGAAGACCCGTAGGTGCCACATGAGTCTTGTAACGAGCACATACCTCGCAAGAGAGAACATAGTCCTTGGTATCCTTCAGGCAAGTTGGCCACCAGAAGAATCGGCTCAGGAACTCTTGTGTCTTCTGTACCCCCCTGTGACCAGCCAACTTGGAGTCATGTACCAACTTGAGGATCTGCAGACGGACGACCTCAGGGACGTAGATACGTCGATCTCTGAACCACATGCCACCCTTAAAGACAAGATTAATATCCACAGGTGGGTTGGCCAGAAATACATCACCGTCATAGGCCTCCCTGCACTCCTTCCACAAGTCCTGATCGTGGATAACTCCGATGAAATTGGCATCAGATAGAATGGTCTTGGACGGGGCTCCAGGTACGGAATCCGCAGCATGGATTCGGGATAAAGCATCAGCCTTCCCATTACGAGAACCTGGACGGTAAGAGATAACAAAGTTAAATTGATTTAAAAATAAGTTCCAACGAGCCTGATGAGGAGAAAGACATCTAGCGGATCTAAGGAACTCTAAATTGCGATGGTCAGTTAGCACTATGATCTGTTGTGTAGCTCCTTGCAGATGATGCCTCCATTCTTTGAAAGCCGCAATAATAGCCAGCAATTCCTTGTCTCCCACGTCGTAATTCTTTTCTGCTGAGGTTAGTCTACGGGAAAAGAAAGCACAAGGATGTAGCAGACCCTTCTCTCCAGTTCTTTGGGAGAGAATAGCCCCCAAAGCATTATCAGAAGCGTCCACCTCCACAATGAATGAAAGTGTTGGATCTGGGTGTATCAACAGCGGTGCTGATGTGAGACAGATCTTAAGCCGATCAAAAGCTTCTTGAGCCTGTGATGACCACTTAAAGGGCTTTTCCTTCTTTGTCAAGGAAGTAATGGGACGGACAATATCAGAAAAATTTCGAATATAGCGGCTGTAGAAATTTGCAAAACCAATAAAACGTTGGACCTCCTTAACGTTCTTGGGTACCGGCCAGTCAAGGATAGCCTGAATCTTACCAGATTCCATGTTCAGCCCCTGGGGAGAGATGATATAACCTAAGAACTGTATCTCAGAACGATGGAACTCGCATTTCTCCGGCTTAATATACAGATGGTTCTCTTTCAGACGTCTTAAAACAGTTTTGACATGTTCTTCATGTTCCTGTAGAGAGTCAGAAAAGATTAGTATATCGTCCAAATAGATCACTACAAACTGGTCCAATAAATCTCTGAAAATGTCATTAGCAAGGTGTTGAAACGTTGCAGGGGTGTTACAAAGCCCGAAGGGCATCACAAGATTCAAAGTGTCCATACCGGCATGTGAATGCTGTCTTCCACTCATCCCCTGGACGAATACACACCAAATTATAAGCCCCACGAAGATCCAGTTTAGAGAACACCTTAGCATGGTGGACTCTTTCCAGTAATTCGGGAATCAGAGGCAAAGGGTAACGGTTTCGTACGGTTACCTTATTGAGTTCCCGATAGTCAACACAGGGTCTCAGGGTCCCATCCTTCTTCTTTACAAAAAAGATAGGTGCCCCTGCTGGTGAGGAAGAAGGACGTATGAAGCCTTTGGCCAGATCTTCATCAATATACTCCTTTAAGGCTTGAAGCTCAGGTGCCGCCAAAGGGTATACGTTACCAAAAGAAATAGCTGCCCCAGGAAGCAACTCAATGGGACAGTCATAATGCCTGTGTGGAGGAAGCTGATCTGCATTCTTCTTGTCACAGATGTCAGAGAACTCTTTATATGCTGGAGGTAAAGAAAATACCTGTACATGTGGTTCGGTAGCAGTGGACTCAGGGACAGCTTCAGTTAACGCTGAGTTGCTCCTTGTTGGAAAGATAATCTCCTTGGTCTCCCAGCTGATAATTGGGTTCTGAGAACGCAACCAAGGAATGCCTAAAATCACAGGAAAATGACGAGAAGAAATTAGCAAGAAAGAAAGTTGCTCATGATGATGAGGCTCCAACAAAATTTCAAGGGGTAAAGTCTCCTGATCCACAGGCCGAGATTAAAGGTGACCCATCCACTGTTTCCATGGTAATTGGAGAGGCTCTTTGCTGAATTTCAATACCATGTTCCTTGGCAAATGCGATATCCATGAAATTGCCACCTGCACCAGAGTCAATCATAGCTGCACTGAAAATCCACTGTCCTGAACACAGGATCTTAATAGGGAGAGAACAGTGAGAGTTCTTTTCCTTAAGCTCCTTGGGGGGTGAAGTCATAGAAAGTGAATGGAATACAGCGTTTAAAGGCAGGCTACATTCAGAGATGTCAGATTCATCATCACAGTTGTCATACTCCCCTACTGCTGCTAGCGCCTTGTTAGGCCGTCTAGGACACTTAGGACAATTGATCAAGAAGTGGTCAGACTAGCCGCAGTAGAAACATAGACTTTCACGAAGGCGATGCTCCCGGTGCTCATTGATCTCGCGCCTCTCAACGGAATCAATTTGCATGGGCACCTCCTCCACCTCCCAAGATGTTTTACCTGCAGGCTCTTTGGAAGGAAGGGAAAAATTAGAAATACGGTTATATGCAGCAAACTTCTCCTGCCTATGCTCAGTAAGGCGAATGTCAATGCGAACACAATGCTGTATAAATGTCTCTAGCTCTTGTGGTGACTCAGAGCGAGCTAGTTCATCTTTTACAATACTAGACAGACCCCTTTTAAAAATAGGCAATTGTGCATAACTGTCCCAATTGGTATCTACTAGGGTTGAGCATTCCGATACCGCAAGTATCGGGTATCGGCCGATACTTGCGATATCGGAATTCCGATACCGAGATCCGATACTTTTGTGGTATCGGGAATCGGAATCGGAAGTTTCCAGTGTATGGTTCCCAGGGTCTGAAGGAGAGGAAACTCTCCTTCAGGCCCTGGGATCCATATGAATGTGTAAAATAAAGAATTAAAATAAAAAATATTGATATACTTACCTGTCCGGAGGCCCCTGGACATCACCGCTGGTAACCGGCAGCCTTCTTTGTTTAAAATGAGCGCATTCAGCACCTTCCATGACGTCACGGCTTCTGATTGGTCGCGTGCCGCTCATGTGACCGCCACGCGACCAATCACAAGCCGCAACGTCATCCCTCAGGTCCTAAATTCCCTTCTAGGAATTTAGGACCTGAGGGATGACGTCACGGCTTCTGATTGGTCGCGTGGCGGTCACATGAGTGGCACGCGACCAATCAGAAGCCATGACATCATGGAAGGTGCTGAACGCGCTCATTTTAAGCAAAGAAGGCTGCCGGTTCACAGCGGTAAGGTCCAGGCTGCGTCGGAGAGGTGAGTATATCAATATTTTTTATTTTAATTCTTTATTTTACACATTAATATGGATCCCAGGGCCTGAAGGAGAGTTTCCTCTCCTTCAGACCCTGGGAACCATCAGGCATACCTTCCGATACTTGAGTCCCATTGACTTGTATTGGTATCGGGTATCGGCATCGGATCAGATCCGATACTTTGCCGGTATCGGCCGATACTTTCCGATACCGATACTTTCAAGTATCGGACGGTATCGCTCAACACTAGTATCTACCGCTAATCTCCTGAATTCAGTAGCATACTCAATAACAGAACGTTTTGCCTGGCGTAAAGACAATAAAGCAGATTCAGTGGTTGCACGGCAATTAGGATCATCAAGCATTAATGCCATAGCGGCCAAAAAATCATCCAAGTTATTTAACCGTGGGTCACGAGACTCAATCATCGGATTCGCCCAGGCGAGCGCTCGTGCGGTCAGCAGCATTATTACACACAATACTTTGGATCTATCATTAGGAAAATGGTCAGCATGCACATCAAAATATAGCATACATTGATTCACAAAGCCATGAAATTTGTCGCGATCACCATTAAATCTGAATGGGGGAAACTTAGGTGGGCTAGCTGGTGGTGGTTGCCCAGAGGGAAAAGTCGCTTGTGCAGCTATTTGCGTGCTTATGTCCTGAAAAGCCCGTCCATACTGGGACTCTATGCCAGCAAGTTTGTTTTCCTGGGCAGACATGCGGGTGCTTAAGTCCTGCAAAGTCTGTCCAAAACACTTGTTGATTGAGTTCAAAGCTTCCTAACTTCTTTTGCAGACCTTCCACATCTTTCTGCAGTCATCTAATTATAGAAAACACCTGCTCTAGTCTGCTTTCTGCAGTCATTGTTCCAGCAGTCTCCTTTTTTTTTTTTAGGCTAGAGTATCCTGTAATAATTATAGGGGATAACTCAGGAGACTCTTTGCGTGGAACAAGACAACTACAGGACACAGTTTTATAAGTGGTAAAGTCTATATTATCACACGGTGATTCAAACAGGTGCAGAGAGAAACTCAAGTCTACAACACTTGGTGCAAATATCAAATGCAGCTCAGCAGTCTATAGGAAACTTCAGAGGAAAATGCAATCATGCAGAAAGTCTATGAAGCACAATTATTCTTGAGGATACTTGACACGAATAAGTCCTTGCTTAGTCCACAACACAGATAGATATGCTTATAAGGCAGTTCAAATAATATCTTAGCTCAACCAGGGAGGTCTGGGTAATAGTCTCAGGTTCTTGCAGAGCAGAAACAGCTTACATGTCCAGCAAATGCAGATGGAAGCAAACACGAGCAGCAGATGAAGGAGGATTACTGGAACTGGTGTATGCAGCAGGAACTCAGAGCAGAGTAGCAGGATAACCCCACAGGTTCACTGGAGCAGGTATATAGCCAGGGAGTCACCAGAGGTCAGGAGCTGGAGACAAGGCAGAATACTCTAGCACAGACTGAAGGCTGGGGTGGAGTTTTATAGCAGGAAGACACAGTGCACATGAGACCAAAGATGCCATCTTGGAAAAGGGCAGTAATGCACAAAAAGGTAATAAAAAATGTTCAGAGTCCTGACAGATATCTATAACCATGTATGTAACCCCTTTCTCATGTACAGCACCATGGAATTAATGGTGCAATATAAATAAATAATAATAATATTAATAATGAAGGACTTGGGCTGAAAAGACTGGTTGTACCTTAATGATCAGGACAAATATTACAATTCTGACTACTGCCATTTTATGAAGTAATAACTCTGGAACACTTCAACGGATCCCACTTATTCTGAGATAGTTTTTTATGACATAATGTACTTTATGATAATGGTAACATTTCTTTGATATAACTTGCATTTACTTGTGAAAAAAAATGGAAATTTGGGGGAAATTTTGAAAGTTTTGCAATTTTCAAACTTTGAATTTTTATGCCCTTAAATCATAGAGTTACAGTATGTCACACAAAATAGTTAATACATAGCATTTCCCACATGTTGACTTTACATCAGCACAATTTTTTAAACATTTATTTTTGTTAGGAAGTTATAAGAGTTTAAAGTTGCCCAGTGAATTCTCATTTTTCTAACAATATTTACAAAACCATTTTTCTAGGGACCACATCACACTTGAAGTGACTTTGAGGTTTCTGTATGACAGAAAATACCCAAATCAAACACCATTCAAAATCTGAACCCCTCAAGGTGCTCAAAACCACATTCACAAAGTTTATTAATCCATTAGGGGCTTCAAAGGAATTTTTGGAATGTGGAACGAAAAAAATGAACATTTACATTTTTGTCACAAAAAAATTAATTTAGACCCAATTTTTTTTATTTTCACAAGGGTAACAAAAAAAATTGGACATCAAAATTTGTTTCAAAATTTCTCCTGAGCATGCTGATACCCCATATGTGGGGGAAAACCACTGTTTGGGCACACAGTCGAGCTCAGAAGGAAAGGAGCGCCATTTGACTTTTTGAATGTAAAATTTGCTGGAATAATTAGCAGACACCATGTTGTGTTTGTATTATTATTATTTATTTGTATAGCACCATTAATTCCATGGTGCTGTACATGAAAAAGGGGTTACATACAGGATACAAATGTAACTTACAGCAAACTAACAATGACAGACTGGTACAGAGGGGAGAGAACCCTGTCCTTGAGGACTTACATTCTATGGGAGTTTGTAGAGCCCCTGATGTGACTAAACAGTCGAAAACCCCCACAAGTGACACCATTTTGGAAACTAGACCCCTCAAGGAACTTATCTAGATGTGTGGTGAGCACCTTGATTCCCCAGGTGCTTCACAGAAGTTTATAACATTGAGCCATGAAAATAAAAAAAAACACTTTTTCCCCACAAAAATGATTTTAGCCTCAAATTTTGCATTTTCACAAGGGTAAGGCTGGTTTCACACTTGCGTTTTTGTCTACAGCGTTTTTTGCACAAAAAACGCATGCGTTTTTTTCCCCTATATTTAACATTGAAAACGCATGCGTTTTTTTGCACATGCGTTTGGTCGCGTTTCAAACGCATGCGTTTTTTGTCTGCATGCGTTCATTTTCAAAAATGCTACCTGCAGTATTTTCTTGCGCGTTTTTTTGCCGCGAAAAAACGCATGCGTTTTTTCGCGGCAAAAAAATGCATTGCTGTCTATGTAAACGCATGCGTTTTTAAGCACATGCGTTTGTTTGCGCTAAAAACGCATGCGTTTTTATAGAAAAAAACCAGAAAACACACTGAAAAGCCACCCACCACCATCAAGGTGATAAAGGGATCCAAACCCTAACCCTAATCTACCCCTAACCTCACCCCTAACCGTTTAATGAACATTTTCTGACAGTCATATTGCCACGTATTTAAGTGCCACGTATCACGTATTTCAGTGCCACGTATGCCACGTGCCACGTATTTAAGTGCCACGTGCCACATATTTAAGTGCCACGTGCCACGTATTAAAGTGCCACGTGCCACGTATTTAAGTGCCACGTGCCACGTATTTAAGTGCCACGTGCCACGTATTTAAGTGCCACGTGCCACATATTTAAGTGCCACGTGCCACGTATTTAAGTGCCACGTGCCACGTATTTAAGTGCCACGTGCCACGTATTTAAGTGCCACGTATTTAAGTACCACGTATTTCAGTTGCACGTATTTCAGTGCCACGTATTTCAGTCATGTTTAGGGTTAGGGTTAGGGGTAGGGTTAGGGTTAGGGTTTTCTTGTTTTTTCTTGTGTTTTCTTGTGTTTTCTTGTGTTTTTCTATAAAAACGCATGCGTCTAAAAAACGCATGCGTTTTACCGCGTTTACATGCGTTTTTCACACATGCGTTTTTTTTAAAAACGCATGCAGATAAAAACGCAAGTGTGAAACCAGCCTAAGAGAAGAAATTGCACCATACAATTTTTTGTGCAATTTCTCCTGAGTATGCCAATAGCCCATATGTGGTGGAAAACTACTGTTTTGCGCCCTTAAATTAGGTGGGCTCTAATCACTACACAAATGCCAAACTGCGATTTAGGCACACTGGGGCTCAGAAGGGAGGGGGACATTTGGATTTGGGAGCACAGAATCTTTCTATTAACATACGACGGACCTGAATGGGGACTTGCTTTTTTTGTGGATTATGTTGAAGCTTTTACTGTATTGGGAACATTTTACATAACATTTTGGATCACATTTATCTGGTGGACTACTCTGGGCACTTACATCAGGGTTTCCCTTTAAATCTCTGAGTGATGTAATTCAAATGAAACCCCGAGGGATCTATTCACTATAATGAGGCAGCAGAGTTACTCTGAAATCCATCTGGCCTCTATTCAGCGTTGTCCTTTTTTTCGGAGGTGCACAAAACTATGACCGATGGCACTTTTATGCACTCAAAAAAAGATGGACAATGCCGGATAACAGGTCAGATGGTGTCCACAGTGCCTCCATCTGCCTCATTATAGGAAATCTTCTGTAGGGGGTTCCATCTGAATCACATATTTCCGAGATTTACATGGAAACCCCAGAGTAAGCACTCAGCGCATAGTGCAGGATAAGTGTGAGCCAAGCCATACTGAATGGCAGAATGAACAAATTAACAGCTGGTGAAGGATTGGTTTCATTTAATTTTTACATCTTTCCTGGTCTAGTATAAGTGATTAGGTGACTATATTCTTCGGGTCAGTACAATTACAGTGATACCAAATTTAAATGTTTTTTTTATATAATTGGCTGCTGACACCCACTAAAAGATGCTTTTTTGGCAAAAACTATTTTTTGCTTTGCCTTATTTCGAGAGCTATGATTTTTCCAGATTTCTGCTCACAGAGTCATATGAGGGCTTATTTTCTGTGGGACGAGTTGACTTTTTATTGGTACCATTTTCGGGCACATGACTTTTTTTCATAGCTTTCTATTCCAATTTTTGGGAGGCAGAATGAATATAAACAGCAATTCAGGAATTGTTTTTTTGGGGAAGTATTTTTTTATGCCATTCTGCGTGTGGTAAAATTGATAAGGCAGCTTTATTCTTCTGGTCAGTACGATTACAGAGATAGCACATTTATATTTTTTTATGTTTTGGCACTTTTACACAATAAAAAATATTTTACAGATTAAATAATTATCTTTTTATTGCTTTATTCTGAGAGGTATAACTTTTTTTTCCATTAATGGAGCTGTATGGCAGCTTGTTTTCTGAGAGACAAGATGACTTTGCAGCATTACCATTTTTATTTACATTCGTCTTTTTGACCGGGTTTTATTCCACTTTTTGTTCGGCTGTACAGTATGATGAAAAAGCATCGTCTTTTGCCTCTTTTTTTACAGTGTTCACTGACGGGTTTAGCTGGTGATAGATAACAGTTTAATAGGGGTTATTCCAGACGCGATGATACCAAATATGCATTTGTTTGTTTTTTACATAAAATACTTATTGATGGCTACAATATATTATTATTTTCTGATTTTTTTTAAATATTTTTATTATTTTTTTTTTTACTTTTTTGTTTAGTCCCTTTATAGGACTTTCACTTTTTGTAGTCTGATTTCTTTATAAAGCATTGCAATGCATGAGCATTACAATGTTTTATAAACTGTCAGTGCTGCACTATCACAAGCTTGTTAAATTATGCACGGCGCACAGCTTCGTCCAAGCCTGGAAGCACTTCCTGACCTGGACCTATGGATACATAAGGTCATGAAGGGGTTAAAGCACCACTGCAGTGTTTTTTTTTCTTGCAGCGCTGGAGTAGTGTTACTAACGTAAGGTACCTGCACCCAGCATTGTACTTACCACCTGCCGTCGTCTTCCCAGTGCAGCACCAGTCCAGCGCCGCCATGTTGGAACCGCAACTTTTCATTGACTAGAAGTCAATGATAATGGTCACCAGCTCTCAATGTACATCTATGAGAGCCTCGTTCTGGCTCTTGTAGACTTACAAAAGTGACCTCCGCATCACCCAGAAAACACTGAAGCGATTTTGCAGACCACAAACTGCTGGAGTCAATAACTGAAGATAATGATAATAACAGATGATAACTCAGATGCGTGGTACCAGTGCTGATATATATATATAAAAAAAAAACCTGAAGTCGTGCTTTAATTGACTCTGAAAAGTAAAAGGATGTTATAGAGGGACGCAACACTCTTGAAATTGCTAAGATAGTGGGGAGTGATCACAGAACCATGAAAAGTTTTATTGCAAATAGTTAACAGTGCTGCAAAAAACTCTTAAAAAAAAAAATAACATAAAGGCTGGCATCACACTAGAGAGAAATACGGACGAGGGAGAGGTGCAAAAACAACACATTGCACATGGACCAATGTTTCTCTATGGGGCAGCTTCCATTAGCCGTAAAGTTCTCGGATGTATTTTACGGGCTGAGAAAATCGCAGCATTCTGCGATTGTCAGCGTATTCATCTAAAAATAAGCCAATGGGGTGAGAAAAATACGGATTACACACGGACCATGCGTGTGACTTGTGAGAAATACGCAAGACTTTTCCAGGTGACAGGAAATGGGCCAAGCCATTATCAGGAAGCTTAGACATGCTAATTAGCTCAAAAAACACTCCTGGCATCCCGGAAGAAGGCCTCTACGGAGTCCTGCAGCATTTCTTCATTTATCAATGTGGAGCTGCTTCTTGTTCTGGTCCAAGAAAGGCCAGAGCTATGGGACCAAAGGGATGCACACTACTCCGACCGGGCCAGAAAAGAGGCGGCATGGAGGAGGATATGTGGGCTACTTTTTTGTGGATTTTTCAGACCATCCACGTGAGGGACAGCAACAAATAAGTCAGTTCTCTTATGTTTTGAAAATAATATTAACTGCAATGAATAACAGATTTTCACACTATCCCCTTAAATCCTAGTATGTTTTTTATCCTATTATTATTAACTAGATGGTGGCCCGATTCTAACGCATCGGGTATTCTAGAATATGTATGTCCACGTAGTATATTGCACAGCCCGCGTAGTATATTGCCCAGCCACGTAGTATATTGCCCAGCCACGTAGTATATTGCCCAGTTACGTAGTATATTGCCCAGTGACGTAGTATATTGCCCAGCCACGTAGTATATTGCCCAGTTACGTAGTATATTGCCCAGTGACGTAGTATATTGAGCAGTTACGTAGTATATTGCCCAGTGACATAGAATACAGCACAGAGCCATGTAGTATATTGCACAGCGATGTAGTATACAGCATAGAGCTACGTAATATATTGCCCAGCCACGTAGTATATTGGCCAGTCACTTAGTATATTGCCCAGCTACGTAGTATATTGCCCAGCCACGTATGTCACAGGTTAAAAAATAAAAAATAAACATATACTCACCTTCCGAGGGCAATTGTAGTCATTTCGGCTGTGTGCGGTGCAGGCGGCAGCTTCCGGTCCCAGGGTGTGATGACGTCGCGGTCACATGACCGTGACGTCATGGCGGGTCCTTCTCGCGCAGGCCCTGTGATGACGTCGCGGTCACATGACCGTGACGTCATGGCAGGTCCTTCTCGCATACCATCCTTGCCACCGGAACCTGCCGCTTGCATGGAGCGGTCACCAGAGCATCGCGAGGAGCAGGAAAGGCGGCGGAAGGTGAGTATATAATGATTTTTTATTTTTTTAATTATTTTTAACATTAGATGTTTTTACTATTGACGCTGCATAGGCAGCATCCATAGTAAAAACTTGGTCACACAGGGTTAATAGCGGCGGTAACGGAGTGAGTTACCTGCGGCATAACGCGGTCCGTTACCACTGGCATTAACCCTGTGTGAGTGGTGACTGCGGGGAGTATGGAGTGGGCGCCGGGCACTGACTGTAGGGGAGTAGGGAGGGACTAATCGGACTGTGGCCGTCGCTGATTGGTCGCGGCAGCCATGACAGGCAGCTGGCGAGACCAATCAGCGACTTGGATTCCATGACAGACAGAGGCAAAGACCAATGAATATCCGTGATAGACAGACAGAAGGACAGACAGACAGAAGTGACCCTTAGACAATTATACAATAGATAAAGATTAGGTTTCAAAAATCCAGCTTACTGTGCCACATGACTATGTCAAATCTCACTAAACTTGTTGATCCATTGTGCACAATGTCCTTATACATTATTTTATTGTCTGTCATTGCAGTGGAAGATGTTATGAGACGCTGATGCAGCATCCGTGACCAGTATAGGCGCGAAAGAGCAGCAGGCCAGGAGTGGTGCTTCCACACCTACAAAGGGGAAGTACATTTATTATGATCGGCTTTCTTTTCTGGATCCCAGTATGGATCTCAGACCGTAAGTTCATACATCACACCACATTACACATATGTATTTTCTGATCATATGTTTTATATTTGTTTTTTATTTTAACCCCTTCCTGACATCGGACGGGATAGTACGTCTGACGTCAGGTCCCCTGCTTTGATGCAGGGCTCCGCGGTGAGCCCGCATCAAAGCTGGGACATGTCAGCTGTTTTGAACAGCTGACATGTGCCCGCAATAGCGGCATGTGAAATCGCGATTCACCCGCCGCTATTAACTAGTTAAATGCCGCTGTCAAACGCAGACAGCGGCATTTAACTACCGCATCCGGCCGGGCGGCCGGAAATGACGTCATCGCCGACCCCCGTCACATGATCGGAGGTCGGCGATGCTTCAGTATTGTAACCATAGAGGTCCTTGAGACCTCTATGGTTACTGATCGCCGGTAGCTGTGAGCGCCACCCTGTGGTCGGCGCTCACAGCACACCTGATTTTCTGCTGCATAGCAGCGATCTGATGATCGCTGTTATGTAGCACAGGCGATCGAGTTGTGCCTGCTTCTAGCCTCCCATGGAGGCTATTGAAGCATGGCAAAAGTTAAAAAAAAAAGTTAAAAAAAATGTGAAAAAAATAAAAAAAACATAAAAAGTTTAAATCACCCCCCTTTCGCCCCAATCAAAATAAATCAATAAAAAAAAAAATCAAACCTACACATATTTGGTATCGCCGCTTTCAGAATCGCCCAATCTATCAATAAAAAAAAAGCAGAAAAAAATCCGAAACGCCAGAATTACGTTTTTTTGGTCGCCGTGACATTGCATTAAAATGCAATAACGGGCGATCAAAAGAACGTATCTGCACCAAAATGGTATCATTAAAAACGCCAGCTTGGCACACAAAAAATAAGCCCTCAACCAACCCCAGATCATGAAAAATGGAGACGCTACGAGTATCGGAAAATGGCACAATTTTTTTTTTCTTTTTTAGCAAAGTTTGGAATTTTTTTTCACCACTTACATAAAAAATAACCTAGTCATGTTAGGGGTCTATGAACTCGTAATGACCTGGAGAATCATAATGGCAGGTCAGTTTTAGCATTTAGTGAACCTAGCAAAAAAGCCAAGCAAAAAATAAGTGTGGGATTGCACTTTTTTTGCAATTTCACCACACTTGGAATTTTTTTCCCGTTTTCTAGTACACGACATAGTAAAACCAATGATGTCGTTCAAAAGTACAACTCGTCCTGCAAAAAATAAGCCCTCACATGGCCAAATTGACGGAAAAATAAAAAAGTTATGGCTCTGGGAAGGAGGGGAGTGAAAAACGAATACGGAAAAACGGAAAATCCCACGGTCATGAAGGGGTTAAACTTTCATAACAGAACTCAGTCCAACCTCACTGAGAGAGAGACAAGGTCTGATTCTGAGGTCATTATCAATCCAGTCAGGGAAAGTGAAGAGGTGGCTGGCCCATCTTCTCAGTCTTCCATATGCATCCCTCAAGGTCCTCCTTCACTATGGTAGCACCAGAAACTCATCCTACACCAGCCCAGAAGCTGCACCAGCACCCACAGCTGCACCAGCACCCACAGCTGCACCTGCACCCATTAGCCTGGAAGATCCGGGAAACCACAGCAGCCCTACTGTTCCTCTGGAGGCCTGCCCACAGCCTGCTGTGATATCCCGCCATGGGCTACGAAGGAGAGAGGACCCTGCCTCAGATACTAGGAGGCATGTTGATACGGGGGTTCTGAATTATCTGTCCAGGGCTGCCCAGGATGAGAGTGAGGAAGCATACTCACGCAGTCTGGTCCGGTACCTTCATCCCTTAGCCCGTGAGGTGAGGATACATGTGAGAGGGTGCATTCAGATCCTTATTGATGCATGCACACCCCCCAAAACCCTATGAGGTCTTTGAATTCTTTGAGAGTTGGCAGCTGTCACTCCGTAACCTCATGAGACTTCCAACAAACCCACAAGGGCATGGTCAACAGGGATCTGATGCACCTCCTCCACGTGTGCCTTCACCGCAACCCATTACCCCCCAAAACCAAACATGGCCACAACAGGCACAAATGGCATCCTATAGCCAACCTGCCCAATATGGCCACTTGTACAGACCCAGTGTTGGAGGCTGGTCTCATGGACGACATGGCCATATTGGGGGGTATGAGTCACGTGGGTTTCATAATCCCCATGAGTCTCATATCCAATATCCATATGGTCACTTGCTAGTCTCCAATCTGACCATGGCCAAAATATCCAGCATGGCCATGATTCATATGTACCCACACAGGTTAAAGGACAATTTGGCCAACAAAGCCAGCAAGAGAGAGAGACTGGACTACTGCCATCACCTCCACCAACTTTTCAAAATCTTTAAATTTGGTTTTCTAATGGCTTTTGCTGTTGCAAAATAAGTTTTGTTTATGCTTGTAAAATGTTTAAGTATGTGTTAAAAATGTGTATGGCCAAATTCCTATGGCCACAAAAGCCATATGACTAATATGGTTTGGCGTTTTTCTTGGCGTTATAAAAAAGTTTTAAAATCCAATTTATGTCTCTTCTTACAATAATTAATACAACATACCAAATTAAATAAAAAAACATCTCTTAAAGAAATAAAATCAACACACACAGTAACTTAAATTAAAAAATTATATTTATATAGACAAAAATTTTAAAATTATAACATAGAGACAGCATGCTCTTGCCAGGGAGTAGCACCCTGAGGTGTAACAAAATAATTAGTAAAGATATCACGGACTGTCAGTCCTGAAAGTGGATTACGCTGATGGATGACATGTGATGTAGGCCTACCCACATTGCCCAACACACCTTCAGCACCATCAGATGAGGAGCATTCATGAAGTCTGGTGAAATTATGTAGGACCACACAAGCTTTGATGACCTCTTTACGTTGCCTTCACTCAGCTGAATGGCTGACTGGAGGACCCGCCATTTGGCACAAAGAATGCCAAAGGCGCACTCCACCAGTCGCCGTGTGAGTGATAGATGCAAGTTAAATATCTTACGCCGGTGGTCCAGGTTTCAACGGGGATATGGCCTCATTACATGCCTAGTTAACTGGAAGGTCTCATCTGCCACAAGGACATAAGGCAGATTCTTGATTGGAGCCTGGAAGTTGACGTGGTGGTGTTAGGCAGGGCCGTATTTAGAGTTTCTGCTGCACTAGGCACTATTTTAGTGCTGCCTCTCCCTTTGGTAAGTATGACACTATCGGCAGTGACTTTGCCATAAATCGCTGATGTGAAAGTAGCCTTTTGCAGCAGATCCGTCAGTTTTTCTGCATCTGCCGCGTAATGGATCACTTACGGCAACACTGCGTTCTGCCTCATTCATTCCCTATGGGACTTGCGGCACTTGCCGTGATCTGGCAAATGCGGTACCATACCTCCCAACTTTTGAAGGGAAAGAGGTACAAAGTTTGCGGCGCGCGTGCTGCTGCAAATTTTAGGCCACACCTCTGACCACACCCATTTAACAACTAGTCACACCCATATCCACGTCCCAACCACACCCATTTAGCACTGCTGATCACGCTGTTTCATATACAATAATTATAAACAAAAAAATATATGGCCACACAGTGCTCCATACTGTATAATGGCCACACATGATGCTCAATACTGTATAATGGCCACACATGATGATCCATACTGTATAACGGCCACACGCAGTTCTCTATACTGTATAATGATCCCACATGATGCTCAATACTGTATAATGGCCACACATCATGCTCCATACTGTATAATGGCCACAAATAATGCTCCATAGTGTATAATGGCCACACATGATGCTCAATACTGTATAATGGCCACACATGATGCTCCATACTGTATAATGGCCACACATGATGCTCAATACTGTATAAAGGCCACACATGATGCTCAATACTGTATAATGGCCATTGGCCACACATGATGCTCCATACTGTATAATGGCCACACATGATGCTCCATACTGTATAATGACCCCACATGATGTTCAATACTGTATAATGGCCACACATGATGCTCCATACTGTATAATGGCCACACATGATGCTCCATACTGTATAATGGCCACACATGATGCTCCATACTATATAATGACCCCACATGATGCTCCATACTGTATAATGGCCACACATGATGCTCCATACTGTATAATGGCCACACAAGATGCTCCATACTGTATAATGGCCACACATGATGCTCCATACTGTATAATGGCCACACATGATGCTCCATACTATATAATGACCCCACATGATGCTCCATACTGTATAATGGCCACACATGATGCTCCATACTGTATAATGGCCACACAAGATGCTCCATACTGTATAATGGCCACACAAGATGCTCCATACTGTATAATGGCCACACTCATATGATGCTCCATAATGTATAATTACCCCACATGATGCTCAATACTGTATAATGCCCCCTCCCATCTTGTATGCATGGCTTATCTCCCCCCATCCTGTATGCATGGCTCATATTCCCCCCCTCCTGTATGCATGGCTCATCTCCCTCCCATATGCATGGCTCATATTCCCCCCCTCCTGTATGCATGGCTCATATCCCCCCTCCTGTATGCATGGCTCATCTCCCTCCCATCCCATATGCATGGCTCATATTCCCCCCCACCTGTATGCATGGCTCATATTCCCCCCTTCCTGTATGCATGGCTCATATTCCCACCCTCCTGTATGCATGGCTCATATTCCCCCCTCTCCTGTATGCATGGCTCATATTTCCCCCTCCTCCTGTATGCATGGCTCATATTCCCCCCTCCTGCATGCATGGCCCATATTCCCCCCTCCTGTATGCATGGCTCATATTCCCCCCTTGTATGCATGGCTCATCTGTCAACCCCCCAGCTCACGCTCCTGCTCCCATCTTGCATGGCTCGGCTTACCGTCCTCCTTCATCCCCCGTCACCTGTCCCCCCTGTCCCTCATACTCACCTTTCCCACACCGCGTGGCCGCACTGAACATCCCTCTGGCTCTATCCCGACTCCCGGCGCAGCACCTTCTTCCTGAGTGAGTGGTCACATGGTACCGCTCATTAAGGTCATGAATATGGGCATATTCATGACCTTAATGAGCAGTACCACGTGACCGCTCACTCAGGACGAGCTGCAGACCCTGAGACCAGGCATCGCTGGTGGGTGGGTGGGAGTTAGGCAGGCGGGCGGCCGGTCGGAAGGTGACCCAGGACTTAAATAAATAAAAAAAAAAAAAAACCTTGCTCAGGTGCCGCCCCCCACATCGTCCCACGCCTCAAGTGCCTAGTGGCAAATACGGCCCTGGTGTTAGGTCCAACTGGTTATTGCGCAGCCGCCGACCCATAATGGAAGAATTGAAGACTCTAGAGTCTACAGTTCTCCCATAGGCCCCAATATCTTCAATTATAAACCTGTAGTGACTGTCAACCACAGCCAACAACACTACCAAAAAATATTGTTTATAATTCTAGAATTGGGACCCTGAGTTCAGCGACTTATGCACACGGATGTGTTTGCCATCAAGTTCTCCAATACAATTTGGAAATTGACAATGCTCCTGAAACCCACAGGCAATCCGCATCCAGTCTTCCATCTTGGGCACAGGCATGACCAGTTGAAGTCTGGACCAGATTTCCGCACAGGTAGACTGGACTATGCCGGAGATAGTAGACCTCCCAATCAAAAATTCAAGATGTAGGGCAGAATACGAAAGGCCAGTTGTCAGGAAGCTGAAAGCAGACAAAAATAAACATTGATTTATAACATTCCTATAGACCACAAGTACTGTGTGGAACAAGCCAGGCTAGCAGTACCTTCAAAAATTAACAATGGCTATGTGAATTTAACATTAACAACATATTGTTACTACTAATTTAGTAGAGTTTTCACATATATTAATAATAAATTTACATCAGCTGCTAACTAAATAACACATTTATTAGAGACACATCGTCAACATACAGTATGTGAGGAGGAGGAATACATACCGTAAAGTAAGGAGAAGATGCTCCTCTGCAGATATACATTTCCGCATCCTGGTGTCCTGAAAGGTTATCCCAAGGCGCACTGTCTCCAACGAAATATCAAAGGTGCCAAGGCTCATGCGACAATATTGGAAAAACTTGTTGGGATGTGTCCACAGAGATGCATATAGACGGTGGAAATGGCATTTAGTGAGGTGTTGCCTCAAAAGCGGATGGACCCACATTCGTTTCCCCCTCCTTGGATCCACTATCACTGGGTATGGCTGGCCAAAGCGGCGTGACAAAACCCAGCTGTATAAGACAAGCTCAGTTGGGGTGAAATGAAGTAGGTCTGACATATTGCCAACAAACCACCAATACACCAACACAAGCACAGCATCAAATTGCCAGATTGGAAGCTGCCACCAGTTGTAGAGGCAATAAATAGGGTTGCTGATGATGATTTAAATTAATTTCAGGCCTCAAAACCGTTAAGTGTCCATTTTGGAAGGTTGCAAGAAAAAAACGCTATACGGATGCAATACGAATGACATACAGAGGAATACATGCACAAAATACGCAGCCACACCTTGCCAATGGATGACATACGGATCACTGTTCAGGGAACATTTCTGCATATTAGGCCCGTAAAAAACGGACCGTATTTTTATACGTTAGGTCTGTCCCCGGCTTAACTGTCAAAGATTTGAAGAGACCAGGAACCCATTATCGTCAAGTGCTGTCATATTCCAGAACTGCAGCCTCTCTAGACTGTCCAGAAGTACAAAATGTTGATGCTCAGAAGAAAGCTGGGTAGAGGTGGGGTACTGCTGTGTTGGTATAACTAAAAAAGAACTAGTTCGAACTTTTCAGGTTGAATATAGTCTCAAAATCAACTCCCAAACCTTCTGCCAGTCTTTAAAGGGAATCTGTCACCTCATTGTGCCGCTATAAACTGCGCCCACCGCCATAAGAGGCTTATCTACAGCATTCTGTAATGCTGTAGATAAGCCTCCGATGTAACCTGAAACTGCGGTGGCCGCAGTTTATAGAAGCAAAATGAGGTGACAGATTCCCTTTAAAAGACACTTTCTTAAAGCAGTGTGTGACAAAGTCACTGGTAAAGTTCTGGAGGGGAGATATGATTCCCTGCGCTTAATGGCATCAGTGATGTGAAGCCCAGAGATTTTCCTCAACCACAATACGTGGTGCAAGGGGTTAACAGCTAATTTACATAACTGGCTGGGGTTTTGTGGTCAATTATGGAGTGGATGGGAGGCTGGCCACCTTATCTCCACTCCAGGGAGAGGTTTGGGGCTTAAATGGACTCCAGAGACAGTCTGGGTTCAGTGGGGCTAGAGAGAGGATCTTCAGTGGTTTGTGTTTTGAAAGACTGAACCTGTGTTGCTCTAGAGTTGGCAGCTCTCCTCAAACGTATGGATTGTGTTACAGCATTTTGTTTTCCTGTTTTGCCTGAAGGGCTGTGTTTACTTTCCCCTTCAAGTGGGTTTATGCCATCAATATAATAAACCAACAGAAGATTTAAAGAGACAGTGTTCCTGTTTTCTGGCTCCGTGTACCGCGGAGTGAGTTGAACTACCCACAAGTGGTGTTTCAAATACGGGCAATGTTCCGGGAACACCAGTAGCAGCTGTGGTCAAACCACATGTCCTGGGTAAAGGTGGCCAAAAGCCAGGAGATGACCCACAGGATGGAGGACCTGATTAAGCATCTGGTGAATGCATAGCAACAGCAACAGTTGGCACATCAGGAGATGAGTAAGCTGCTTATCCAGCAGATGCAACAGGAGCAGAATCAGCAGCAGTTAAAGCAACAGCAGCCATACCTACAAAATCAGTTCAGACAACAGCAGCAGCAGATTGAGTTTCTTGCCGAGGCGGTTCGTGGAAGACAGGAAGCCCATACCACAAGTCCAGGTGACGATATGTACATCCGGAATGCAGTAAGATGAGCAATGCAGAAGATGATGAAGGGTGATGATGTAGAGGCATTTTGACTGTGTTTGAGTGAGTTGCAGAGCGGGAGAAGCTGCCTCCAGAGAACTGGGCTGAGATGCTGGCCCACTATCTGACTGGAGAACCCCAGAAGGCTTATTCTGACTTGGCCTTACAAGATGCCCGGGAATATGCCAAGTTAAAAACTGGGATATTGGCATGCTCAGAGGTCACAATGTCTGTCAGAGCCCAAAGGGTTCATCACTGGGCATATTATGGTGACAAACCTCCCTGCTCTCAGATGTTTGACTTTTTGCATTTGGTGCATGAATGGTTACAGCCAGAATCCTCCACTCCAGGCTAGATGGTTGAGCGTGTGATAATGAACAGATTTATTCACTCCCTCCCCAGGCCAGTGCAGACCTGGGTTGCCCAGGAAGACCCCCAGAATGCAAGTGACCTGTTGGGCCTCGTAGAAAGATACCAGGTGGTCAAGAGGGTCTTAAGGAAGCTGGGTGGTGCATCTCCATACTGGGGTACCCAGAGGGAGCCCAAGTCCCAAAAAAGGGGTAGCAGAGCCACCACTGGGAGGAGTCTGAGGTCCCAAGTCACTGAGGAGCAGCCCCTTCCCTACCTGCACCCACAGCCACCTGATTGGCTCCATTAGAGGGTCGTGAACTGTTACCAGGCTCCTGGGCTGGTGGGGTCCGATGTGACAGCCGAATTAGACCAGTGTCCCGTATAAAGTTCTGAGTGGCCGTATACCACTCAACCAGACCAACCACCTGGTCCAGAGTGCCCGGGTCCCCTTGCCCCATCCAACGCTGTATGGCTGCTGGCAGAGCCTTCACCAGCTAGTTGACCACCACCCTTCTACCATCTGGAAGGGGGTTAAGGTCCCAGGCTGGAGCCATTTTTTATCAGCTGTAGCAAATCATGTGCCTGAGACCTGGCGGGACGAGACTGCGCAAAGGACCACTGGAACAAATGTTTGGCCCGCACATACAGTGGGGGAAAAAAGTATTTAGTCAGCCACCAATTGTGCAAGTTCTCCCACTTAAAAAGATGAGAAAGGCCTGTAATCGACATCATAGGTAGACCACAACTATGAGAGTCAAAAGGAGAAAACAAATCCAGAAAATCACCTTGTCTGATTTGGCAAGATTTATTTTGCAAATTATGGTGGAAAATAAGTATTTGGTCACCTAAAAACATTCAAGATTTCTGGCTCTCACAGACCTGTAACATCTTTCTTTAAGAGGCTCCTCTGTTCTCCACTCACTACCTGTAGTAATGGCATCTGTTTGAACTTGTTATCAGAATAAAAGACACCTGTCCACGACCTCAAATAGTCACACTCCAATCTCCACTATGGTGAATAACAGGAGCATTTCAGAATATATAACTGCACAGAGCATAAAACACAAATAGTCTGCAATACACAGTAACATGAGGTAATACACAGGCAACAGGAGGTAATACAAACTGATGATTACCTACTTAGTACAGCAAATACAACACATAGATAGTGCTTACCAACTAGGCTAAGAGCAGGCTGTTTAATGAGCATGAAGAAAACGAATGGTGTGGTTTCTCCTAAGACGCGTGGAGGAACAATGGCTGATGTTCCCTTCATAGTGTCATAATAAGACCACAATGCAATAGAAACAATCCCACAATGCCCTAGGAACTTCCCATAACACATTGCAAATTAAACTAGAATCTATGCATTAAACGGCCAGCAGATGGTGGTTACCTTACAATATGAATTATAGGAAGGATTAATACACACAAAAGTACAATGTCTGTAATAACGGAGACATAAAAAATATGACTAAACTTTCTAGACAGCAATTATATGGCTGGAAAAAACACTCCCCGCTTGACGTCAGCCGAAGTCACTATTGTGTTTATTGGACGAGAACAGCAGAACGAGTTCCCCTACTGGCCTGAGGAACAATTTGGTCTCGCCTTGTTTCCCTATTTTTACTTCCACCTTACGTACGATTCCGTCATTACTTGGGAATGTCTGGGTAATGAGACCTAATGGCCATTCATTTCTCCGAGACTGACAGTCTTTCATTAGTACTATATCGCCAGGCTGGTGGTTAGGCTTACTGGTTTGCCACTTTCTCCTCTGTTGCAGGTACTGTTTTTTCCACTTGTCCCAAAAGGCATTGGAGAGACTCTGTACTTGTCTCCATCGACTCCTGTAATGGTCTTTAACATTAAATTCTCCAGGTGGAGAGCAATTAGGGTCGGTCTTCTGCGTAAGCAGCAGGGCTGGGGTGAGAACAGTTGGGTCATAAGGATCACTGGAAATTGGAGTCAACGGTCTGGCATTTATGATGGCTGACACTTCGGCCATGAATGTTGTCAAGCTTTCGTGTGTCAGTCTTGCAGGTCCTTCCTGTAAGAAGATTGAATAGAGGATTCTCCTTGCAACACCAATCATTATCTTTCATACACCTCCCATGTGTGAAGGATGTGGTGGGTTAAAAGTGCAAGTACGCCCATGTACACTTAGGTATTTTTCTACATCCTTCATAGCCAAGTTGGAAGAGAGTTGCAATTCTCTTGCTGCTCCGACAAAGTTCGTGTCTTGGTCTGAACGAATGTTTGACGGGTCATGGCAATGAAACGCCGGAGAGCATTTATGAAGCATGAAGTGTCCATAAATTTGATTACCTGTATGTGGATAGCTCTAATGGATAGAGAAGTGAACATAATCGCCCATCGTTTCCCATTTATGTTGCCTCCTCTGGTTTGTCGGACAACCACAGACGAAGGACCAAACACATGTAGACTGATGTTGGTGAAAGGTGGATCTGTGCTAAATGGGTCATATGGAAGATCCGCCATCTTCAGAATCTGTGACATACCACGAAGTTTCTTCTAAGTAACACAGTTAAAGATGAATCTGCACACACATCTCTTAGCTCCAACTATCCACAGACCAGATGTTCTTAAGGCTCCATCTGTGAACATACGACCCTGGTGTTTTGTCTGCTCGTGAAAATGTTGAACAAGCAGAGTAGCTATGTGATGTTGTCCAAAAACTATCACAGGTTGTTTCTCTGCAGAATCTATTTTTGTCTCTTTAAGGCGTCCTCGTATTCTTAAGAGACTATCTCCATCCATGACTGTGTCGAGTTTCCTCAGAACACTATATTTTGGTATTGGTCTTTGGCTGGTTACACAGTCGATTTCTTTGGCCTAGTTTTCCCGTTGTACAGCTCGGATAATTATATTGTTTGACTGCTCTAGAGCAGTATGGACGTGTTTTCCATGGTGCCAGTGGTCCTCAAAGTCTTGAAGTGTAGGTGCTAACTCTGCATGACCGTTCTTACATATCTTCTCCATGAAGGTTAAGAAATGGTCTTTCATCTTTGATCTACTACAGAAGCTGTGTATGAGGGAGACAAAGTGTTTGTAAACTTGTTCTCTGTTGTTAGGCAAGAGTTGTCTTTGAGGCTTGAAAGGTAGAGGTGCAATCCAGCTCTTAGTTTTGTCCTGCACCGTTCCTTGCTCCATCATCTCTAGGAACTGTCTATCTTCAAATGACATTGCTGTACGATTATCTTATGTCTTGCGGAAGACCATACACCCAAGGTGATCTTAGTCGCAATTCTGGATGCAATCATAGTAGGCATGACTTGCCGAGATACTTGGTGCTGAAGTGCTGTATGGCAGTTCCTTTATGAAGTAGTGATTTTCACATGGTTGAAGAGATGGATGTCCATTCTTGAGTGTACTGATAAGCATGTTTTTAACCATTGTCGGTTTGTGTGCTTCTCCTAAACAGTCCTCTCCTACAATGACCCACCCAAGGTCGAGTCTCTGGGCATATGGAGCGTTGTGAGTCATTGATATGCTGCCTAACCTTGTGGACTCATAGAAAACCTTGACCCAGAGGCTCAAATAGTCTTGCTCCTTGGGAGAGGTAAAGAATCAGGTGTTCTATACGCTTCAGATGAGGATGATGGGATGCCACTTCAGGCGTAGGTATCTCTGACCTGTTGTCAGGAATCTGGTTACATTCCAATTTGGTTGGTAAGGGCAGACACATTTGGCCATCTATAGACTCAACTACGTAGCCTGTTGCTCTACCAGCTGTCTCTACTATACCAGCACAAGTTTTCAAAGAGTAGGGTGCACTGGGTCCTCTGACGTTATAGCTATCAAAGAAGGCAGACTTGGCTAATGACCTGTTACTCTGATCATCTAAAATCACGTATACTTTGATGGCTTTGTCCTTTTTGTCTACTGGGTAGACTCTCACTAGGGAAATTTTAGAGCAGGACTTGCCTATGAGATTTCCACAAACGTCAGTACACTTAGAAGTAATTGCTGGAGTGTCAGTATTTGAGTCATTCAGCTCCCAGTTATGCTCTTGGACTTGGGGCAAAATATCCGATGGTGGTCCAGGTTGTAGAGCTGAGTTATGTTCGATGCTGTCACATTTGCACACTTTCCACGAAGCTCACAGTCCCTGGTGAAGTTGGATATTGAAGAGCAGCATTTGTAGCTGACGTGGTTCTCCTTAAGGAAGGCCTTCCTTTCCTGCAATGACTTTTCTCTGAAAACTCTGCACTTAAGTAAGGAATGTGGCTTCTTGTGTAAGGGACACTCTCTGCTTGGGTCATCCGATTCGGCTTCTCCATAATGGGAGCTGAACTCTTTGTGAACTGAACCTGTGGAGTTTTGTGGACCTCTACAGTTGTTCTACGAGACGAAGTTTACTAATAGAGTTATTGGCACATGACAGTGTGAAATCAGCGCTAGGATCATTTCTAATTTTTGCTTCTGAGACAAAATCTACAAACACATTGAATGGAGGAAATAGTACATTGTAAGTCTGTTTATACCTAGAACCATATATAACCCACTTGTCTTGCAGGTTATATGGGATCGGTAGGAGTGTTATTGTTTATTTGGATGATATTTTGATCTACTCACCTGATCTGGAGTCGCATTGGCAGAGTGCGCGAAGTTCTACAGATTTTGAGCGAAAACTGACTCTTTGCTAAATTGGAGAAGTGAGAGTTTGCGGTACAGAAAATGAGTTTTTTTGGGTACCTTGTCTCCAGTGATGGGTTTGAGATGGACCCGGTGAAGGTTGAGGCAGTGCTGGAGTGGCCTAGGCCTGAATGTTTGAAGTCGGTTCAGAGATTTTTAGGGTTTGCTAATTACTACAGAAAAATCATAAATAATTTTTCTGTGATCGCTAAACCTATAACTGATCTCACCAAGAAGGGTTCTATTACTGTCCAATGGTCCTCTGAGGCTGTTAAGGCTTTTTAGCATCTCATGGAGAGGTTTAGCTCTGCTCCTGTTTTGATCCAGACAGATGAGACCAAGCCATTTCTGGTAGAGGTTGATGCCTCTTCAGTAGGGGTAGGGGCAGTTCTGTCCCAGGAGGGAGAGGATGGGATGCATCCCTGTGCTTTCTTTTCTAAAAATTTTTCGTAGACTGAGCTCAACTATGATATTGGGAACAGAGAGTTGCTGGCTATTAAACTCGCGTTTGAGCATTGGCGACACTTTTTGGAGGGGGCTAGACATCCAATACAGGTTTTTACTGATCATAAGAATCTGATATATCTGGATGCTGCTAAACGTTTGAATGCCTGTCAAGCTAGGTGGGCACTGTTTTTTGCCCAGTTTCATTTCTCCGTCACATATATCCCAGGGACAAAGAATGTTAAAGCGGATGCTTTGTCTCGTAGTTTCTCTCCAGCAGTTAATACTGAGAAGGAGGAATGTATTTTGCAGAGTGGGGTGGTGGTGGCAGCATTGGGTTCTGAGTTGGAGAGTAGAGGCCCAGAGGGCCTAGAGGCCCAGAATGCTGCACCAACTAACATTCCGTATGGTAAATTATTTGTGCCTAGAGCCAAGCGGAGAGCTTTGTTCGCTGAATGTCATGAGTCTCGGTTGGTGGGTTATCCAGGGATTTCAGAAACTAGAAAGTCGATCGGTCAAAGTTTCTGGTGGCCAGGTGTTGTGAATTCCGTTCTCGAACTCCCTCCTGTGGTCATGAATGGTACTTCGGTGAGTTCGGTCCGTGGACTCCCTCTGGTGGCTGTGAGTGGAACTGCTGGTTCTGAGGTTCCTTCCTCAGCTGCCCTCGTTTGCGGCTAGGCTGGCTTCTTTATTTAACTCCACTCAGATCGTTACTCCTTGCCAGCTGTCAATGTATCTGTACTGGTTCAGATCTCTCTTGGATCTTTCTGATGACCTGTCTACTCCAGCAGAAGCTAAGTCCCTGCTAGTTCATTTGTTGTTCATTGTGTACTGAATATATTTCTTAGTACTTGCTAAGTTCTAGTCCAGCTTGCTAACATGATATTGCCTTGCTAGCTGGAAGCTCTGGGTGGCAGAGTGGCACCTCCGCACCGTGAGTCGGTGCGGGGGTCTTTTTGCACACTCTGCGTGGCTTTTTGTAGATTTTTGTGCTGACCGCATAGATCCCTTTCCTATCCTCAGTCTATTTAGTAACTCTGGCCTCCTTTGCTGAAACCTGTTTCATCCCTGTGTTTGTGATTTTTCTCTTAACTCACAGTTAATATATGTGGGGGGCTGCCTTTATCTTTGGGGAATTTCTCTGAGGCAAGGAAAGGCTTATTTTCCTATCTTTAGGGGTAGTTAGCTCTTAGGCTGTGAAGAGGCGTCTAGGGAGAGTTAGGTACGCTCCACAGCTATTTCTAGTGTGTGTGTTATAGGATTAGGATTGCGGTCAGCAGAGTTCCCACTTCCCAGAGCTTGTCCTGTCTTTTAGTTTAACCATCAGGTCATTCCAGGTGCACCTAACCACCAGGTCCATAACAGCCAGGGTGGCAAAGAGAAACCATCAAGTGGGTGCGTCAGTGTACTGTGTGCGCTAGGTCGAAGGCCTCACATGCCTCGGCTGCAGGGTTGCTGTGCCCTTTGGAGGTTCCTAGTTCGCCATGGTCACATCTTGCTATGGATTTTATCACCAATCTGCCGGTCTCTGAGGGTTTTTCTGTCATCTGGATTGTTGTGGACCGATTTAGTAAGATGTGTCATCTGGTCCCATTCAATAAATTACCCTGCGCCAAGACTCTATCTAAGGCATTTGTGAAATGGTCAGGCTCCATGGGGTTCCCACGGACATAGTTTCCGGCTTGCTTTTGGGGTGCTTTTTGTGACAGATTAAAGGTTCATTTGTCATTTTCGTCAGGTTATCATCTGGAGTCCAATGGTCAGAGCGAAAGGAAGAACCAGGACGTTGAGCAGTTTTTGAGATGTTTTGTAGCAGACAATCAGGAGATGTGGTCGGAATATCTACCACTAGCTGAGTTTTCTCTTAATCATCATGTCTTCCTTGGCTGGGTGTTATCCTTTTTTTTGCTTTACGGGGAGGCATCCATCTTTCGGTCCATTTTCAAAGATTGGGGCAGTGGTACCTGAGGAGAGTTTTTCTGGAAATTTGGACAGGGTTTCGACCAATGTACGCCATAATTTGAAAGAGGCAAATAGGAGATCAAAGAAATATTTTGACAAGAAAAGAAGGGTGGCGTTGTTTGCAGTTGGGGACATGGTCTCGTTGTCCTCTAGGAATCTGCGTTTGAAGATCCCTTCTAAAAAACTGGGGCCTTCAAAGTGGTTCAGGTTGTCAACTCGGCCGCGGTGAGATTAGACATCCCCTCGTCTTGGAGAATTAATTCAGTTTTTCATGTATCTTTACTGAAGAAAGTTGACACACGAGATTAGGAGGAGATGCCGTCTGTTCCCCCAGTTGATGAGGATGGCGAGTTTGAGATTTCACGCATTTTAGATTCAAGGTGGCCAAGAGGAAGTTTACAGTATCTCGTGTCCTGGAAGGGTTTCGGTCCCGAGGAGAATTCCTGGGTGAAAGCTGAGGACGTCTCGGCCTCAAGGCTGATTGAGGCTTTTCACAGGAGATTTCCGAATAAGGCTCGGCCAAGAGGACTCGGAGGATCCTCGTAAAAGGGGAGGTACTGTTAGAATCTGTTTTGACCATCCGCCATCTTGTTGTGGTTTTCTGGCTGCTGGTCTTTTTCCCCTGGTGCTGGGTTGTCTTAGGTCAGGTTTTTGTATCACCCTTTATTACCCAGCACCTGCCTCCAATTCCTTGCTGGTTAACAGTGTTAATCTGCTAGAGTTCTGGCTAGGTGCTTTGATAGCTTTCTGTGTTGGATTTTATGCAGTTCTGGGACCTCTGGTTCTGCTATCTTTAGTTTCTGTTTTCAGTTGGTTTCTGCAGCCTTCTCTGTGTTTCCTATTAGGAGGTGACCTGTTTTTATACCCAGTCCTTAGATCTTTTAGGGATCTCCTTCCCCTTATCTATAGGTCTTCAATGAGTTTAACCTAGGATCATCGGTGGGTCTATTCGCAAGGAATGGGTCGCCCACTCCATCGTAGGGTATCAGCCTAGTCTCAGTGCAGGGTCAGTTTTCCCCCCTTCTATCCTAGTTCTGTGCTGCAGTTCCTTAACAGTGGGTCTGGATCGTCATTTGATTTGGAATGTTGATGGACATACTCTGCAGTACGCTGCAATGGATAGTGAGTAACTTGCTGTAGGCCTAGGACACTGCTGTGTCTGCTGTGTTCGTCATCAGAATATATGGCAGCTTCTAAGGCTTCTGCTTCCGCTATGGCAGCTGCTGTTTCTTTTTCAATAGCAAGCTTCTGCAATGCTGTTTCAAAGCGCGCTTTCTCTCCATCCAGGCATGCTTGTTGGCGCGCTTTTTCCGCATCCAGGGATGCCTGTTGGCGTGCTTTTTCTGCATCCAGGGATGCTTGTTGTAGTTTCAATTCAATCTCTTGCTCAGCAAAGGTGCTTCTTGCTTTTGTTGCTTCAGCTTTTGCGTGGGCAATGGCGGCGGCATTGCTGACGGATGATGTCTTAGAGGAACCAACTCGTGATCTCGTCTTGACAGAGGATGCTCGTCCTTGAGACATGATTCAATAGTTAGGGGACCGCTATGATATCCCTGTGTCGGCTCTGCATGGATAATGGCAGGCTCTGCATGGTCCGATTATTCGGTCCAACTGATAGGAGGTTGCTGCAATATCTGTATGCAATAACCGTATGCTTTGATAATGGCGGGCTCCGTATAGTCAGATCTTCTGAGCTTGTTCTCAGCAGTTGTTTCACTATACTGTCCTTATACATGTTAGCAGGGTGTGCAATGAGACATGTAGCTAAACCTCCTGCCTTCTTTAAGAAAAAGAGGCAGTAAAATTGATACCTTTTATTGATTGCAGGAAAGGGAGAAACTATAGGATGCAATTACAGGAGCATTTCAGAATATACACTGTGTTCCAAATTATTATGCAAATAATATTTTCTCATATTTTCTCTAAATTACCTATCTGAATTGCAGTCATTGTTATTTTCCAGTCATCTACTATTCTAGTATAATTGCAATGTTTTGGAACAAACTGCCTATGAAAACAGTATCTTTTTAAAAAAAATAAACACTCAAAATGCATGTTCCAAATTATTATGCACAGCAGAGTTTTCAACCTTTTTTATTTTATTTTGAACAAAAAAATGGTCAATTGTGAAGTTATAAGCATTATCAGCTTATTACAAAATGAAATCAAACAGTTTTCAAGTGAAAACTTTATTTTAGGTGATGTTACATTTGCACATAGGACCCCTTGTTCGAAAGAAGCTTCTGAACTCTCTCGTCCATTGAATTTGTCAGTTTTTGGATGGTTTCTGCTTCAATTGTTTTGCATGTGGACAGAATACCCTCCCAGAGCTGTTGCTTAGATGTGAACTGCCTCCCGCCATCATAGACACTCCTTTTGATGATGCTCCAGAGGTTCTCAATGAGGTTGAGGCCAGGGGAAGATGGTGGCCACACCATAAGTTTGTCCTCTTTTATGCCCATAGCAGCCAGAGATGCAGATGTGTTTTTATGCAGCATGAGACGGTGCATTATCATGCATGAAAATGATCTTGCTGCGGAAAGCACGGTTCTTCCTCTTGAACCATGGCAGGAAGTGTTTTTAGAAACTCCACATAGATTATGGAGTTCATCTTTACCCCTTCAGGGATCATAAAGGGGCCGACAATCTCTCTCCCCATGATTCCAGCCCAAAACATTACTCCACCTCCTCCTTGTTGGCGCCTTAGCCGTGTTTTCATGGGGTGTCCATCAACCAGCCATCCTCCACGCCATCCATCTGGACCATCAAGCGTTGCACGGCACTCATCGGTGAACAAAACAGTTTGGAAGTCAGTCTTCATGTATCGTTTGGCCCACTGGAGCTGTTTCTGCTTGTGTGCAGTGGATAGAGGTGGTCGACAGGATGGCTTACGCACCTCTGAAGGACCCTGCATCTTGTTGTTCTGGGGACGTTGGAGGCACCAGCAGCTTCAAAAACTTGTCTGCTGCTATGACAAGGCATTTTTGCAGCTGCTCTTTTAACCTTACGCAATTGCCTGTTGGAAAGAGTCCTCAATTTTTCCTTATCAGCACGCACACGTGTGTGCTGGGAATTAGCTACATACTTCTTGATTGTGCGATGATCATGATGAAGTGTCTTGGCAATGTTGATTGTAGTCATGCCTTGACCTAAATACTCCACAATTTGTTGCTTCTCAGCAGCCGACACATCCTTTTTCTTCCCCATTTTGGCCAAAAATGTAGGCTGCTTAATAATGTGGAACAGCCTTCTTTTGTAGTCTTGCCTTTATTTGGACACACCTGCCAAACTAATTTGCACAGGTATCTGCAATTGCTTTCAGTGATATAAAGAGCCCTGACACACATCACCATCAATGAGTTTAAATGACAAACAAAAAAATTCTAACCTTATCACTCCTAAACTCTTTGTGCATAATAATTTGGAACACAGTGTATACTGCACAGAGCATAAAACACAAATAGTCTGCAATACACAGTAACATGAGGTAATACAAACTGATGATTACCTTAGTACAGCAAACGTATTGATAAAACACAGGATTGTAATACATAGTGCTTACCGACTATGCTTAGAGCAGGCTGTTTAAGGAACATAAAGAAAACGAATGGTGTGGTTCTCCTAAGACCCATGGAGGAATAATGGCTGCTGTTCCCTTCACAGTGTCATAATAAGACCACAATGCAACAGGAGCAATCCCACAATGCCCTAGGAACTTCCCATAACACATTGCAAATTAAACTAGAATCTATGCATTAAACGGCCAGCAGATGGTGCTGTTACCTTACAATATGAAATATAGGAAGGATTAATTCACACAAAAATACAATGTCTGTAATAACAGAGACATAAATAATATGACTAAACTTTCTAGACAGCAGTTATATGGCTAGGAAGAACAGGCAGCTTCCCCCCCCCCCCCCGAAGGTGTTGTCTATGCTTTAACCCCTTCCTGACATCGGACGTACTATCCCGTCGAGGTGGGGTGGGCCCGTATGACCACCGACGGGATAGTACGTCATCACCGATCAGCGGCGCTCACAGGGGGAGCGCGGCCGATCGCGGCCGGGTGTCAGCTGCATATCGCAGCTGACATCCGGCACTATGTGCCAGGAGCGGTCACGGACCGCCCCCGGCACATTAACCCCCGGCACACCGCGATCAAACATGATCGCAGTGTACCGGCGGTATAGGGAAGCATCGCGCAGGGAGGGGGCTCCCTGCGTGCTTCCCTGAGACCCCCGGAGCAACGCGATGTGATCGCGTTGCTGCGAGGGTCTCCTACCTCCTTCCTGGCTGCAGGTCCCGGATCCAAGATGGCCGCGGCATCCGGGTCCTGCAGGGAAGGAGGTGGCTTACCGAGTGTCTGCTCAGAGCAGACACTTGGTAAGCCTGCAGCCCTGCACAGCAGATCGCAGATCTGGCAGAGTGCTGTGCACACTGCCAGATCAATGATCTGTGATGTCCCCCCCTGGGACAAAGTAAAAAAGTAAAAAAAAATTTTTTCCACATGTGTAAAAAAAATGAAAAAAAATTCCTAAATAAATAATAATAAAAAATATATATTATTCCCATAAATACATTTCTTTATCTAAATAAAAAAAAAAACAATAAAAGTACACATATTTAGTATCGCCGCGTCCGTAACGACCCAACCTATAAAACTGTCCCACTAGTTAACCCCTTCAGTAAACACCGTAAGAAAAAAAAAAAAAAAACGAGGCAAAAAACAACGCTTTATTACCATACCACTGAACAAAAAGTGGAATAACACGCGATCAAAAAGACTGATATAAATATACATGGTACCGCTGAAAACGTCATCTTGTCCCACAAAAAACAAGCCGCCACACAGCATCATCAGCAAAAAAATAAAAAAGTTATAGTCCTGAGAATAAAGCGATACCAAAATAATTATTTTTTCTATAAAATAGTTTTTATCGTATAAAAGCGCCAAAACATAAAAAAATGATATAAATGAGATATCGCTGTAATCGTACTGACCCGTCGAATAAAACTGCTTTATCAATTTTACCAAACCTGGAACGGTATAAACGCCACTCCCAAAAGAAATTCATGAATAGCAGGTTTTTGGTCATTCTGCCTCACAAAAATCGGAATAAAAAGTGATCAAAAACGGTCACGTGTCCGAAAATGTTACCAATAAAAACGTCAACTCGTCCCGCAAAAAACAAGACCTCACATGACTCTGTAGACCAAAATGTGGAAAAATTCTAGGTCTCAAAATGTGGAGACGCAAAAACTTTTTTGCTATAAAAAGCGTCGCTGGTTTCACACTTGCGTTTTTGTCTGCAGCGTTTTTTGCACACAAAAACGCATGCATTTTTTCCCTATATTTAACATTGAAAACGCATGCGTTTTTTTGTACGGGTTTGGTCGCGTTTTCAAACGCATGCGTTTTTTTTCTGCATGCGTTCATTTTCAGAAATACAACCTGCAGTATTTTCTTGCGTTTTTAAGCACATGCGTTTGCGTTAAAAACACATGCGTTTTTATCGAAAAAAAACAGAAAACACACTGAAAAGCCACCCACCACCATCAAGGTGATAAAGAGATCCAAACCCTAACCCTAACCTCACCCCTAACCGTTTAATGAACATTTTCTGACAGTCATAGTGCCACGTATTTCAGTGCCACGTATTTCAGTGCCACGTACTTCAGTGCCACGTATTTCAGTGCCACGTATTTCAGTGCCACGTATCACGTATTTCAGTGCCACGTGTTTCAGTGCCACGTATTTAAGTGCCACGTATCACGTATTTCAGTGCCACATATTTTAGTGCCACGTATTTAAGTACCACGTATTTCAGTTGCACGTATTTCAGTTGCACGTATTTCAGTGCCACGTATTTCAGTGCCACGTATCACGTATTTCAGTGCCACGTATTTCAGTGCCACGTATTTAAGTGCCATGTATCACGTATTTCAGTGCCACGTGTTTCAGTGCCAAGTATTTAAGTGCCACGTATCACGTATTTCAGTGCCACATATTTAAGTGCCACATATTTCAGTTGCACGTATTTCAGTTGCACGTATTTCAGTTGCACGTATTTCAGTGCCACGTATCACGTATTTCAGTGCCACGTATTTCAGTGCCACGTATTTAAGTCACGTTTAGGGGTAGGGTTAGGGCTAGGGTTGGAGGTAAAGTTAGGGTTAGGGTTGGGGCTAAAGTTAGGGTTTGGATTACATTTACGGTTTGGATTAGGGTTGGGATTAGAATTATGGGTGTGTCAGGCCAAGGGGTGTGGTTAGGGTTACCGTTGGGATTAGGGTTAGGGGTGTGTTTGGGTTAGGGTTTCAGGTAGAATTGGGGAGTTTCCACTGTCCAGGCACATCAGGGGCTCTCCAAGCGCGACATGGCGTCCAATCTCAATTCCAGCCAATTCTGCGTTGAAAAAGTAAAACAGTGCTCCTTCCCTTCCGAGCTCTCCCGTGCGCCCAAAAAGGGGTTTACCCCAACATATGTGTTATCAGCGTACTCGGGACAAATTGAACAACAACTTCTGGGGTCCAAGTTCTCTTGTTATCCTTAGGAAAATAAAAATTTGGGGGGCTAAAAATCATTTTTGTGGGAAAAAAAATATGTTTTATTTTCACGGCTCTGCGTTATAAACTGTAGTGAAACACTTGGGGGTTCAAAGTTCTCACAACACATCTAGATAAGTTCCTTGGGAGGTCTAGTTTCCAATATGGGGTCACTTGTGGGGGGTTTGTACTGTTTGGGTACATCAGGGGCTCTGCAAATGCAACGTGACGGCTGCTGACCAATCCATTTAAGTCTGCATTCCAAATGGCGCTCCTTCCCTTCCGAGCTCTGTCATGCGCCCAAACAGTGGTTCCCCCCCACATATGGGGTATCAGCGTACTCAGGACAAATTGGAAAACAAATTTTGGGGTCCAATTTATTCTGTTACCGTTGTAAAAATACAAAGCTGGGGGCTAAAAAATCATTTTTGAGAAAAAAAAAAAATTATTTTCACGGCTCTGCGTTATAATCTGTAGTGAAACACTTGGGGGTTCAAAGCTCTCAAAACACATCTAGATAAGTTCCTTAGGGGGTCTACTTTCCAAAATGGTGACACTTGTGGGGGGTTTCAATGTTTAGGCACATCAGGGGCTCTCCAAACGCAACATGGCGTCCCATCTCAATTCCAGTCAATTTTGCATTGAAAAGTCAAATGGCGCTCCTTCCCTTCCAAGCTCTGCCATGCGCCCAAACAATGGTTTACACCCACATATGGGGTATCAGCGTACTCAGGACAAATTGCACAACATTTTTTGGGGTCCAATTTCTTCTCTTACCCTTGGGAAAATAAAAAATTGGGGGTGAAAAGATCATTTTTGTGAAAAAATATGATTTTTTATTTTTACGGCTCTGCATTATAAACTTCTGTGAAGCACTTGGTGGGTCAAAGTGCTCACCACACATCTAGATAAGTTCCTTAGGGGGTCTACTTTCCAAAATGGTGTCACTTGTAGGGGGTTTCAATGTTTAGGCACATCAGGGGCTCTCCAAACGCAACATGGCGTCCCATCTCAATTCCAGTCAATTTTGCATTGAAAAGTCAAATGGCGCTCCTTCCCTTCCAAGCTCTGCCATGCGCCCAAACAATGGTTTACACCCACATATGGGGTATCAGCGTACTCAGGACAAATTGCACAACATTTTTTGGGGTCCAATTTCTTCTCTTACCCTTGGGAAAATAAAAAATTGGGGGCGAAAAGATCATTTTTGTGAAAAAATATGATTTTTTTTTTTACGGCTCTGCATTATAAACTTCTGTGAAGCACTTGGTGGGTCAAAGTGCTCACCACACATCAAGATAAGTTCCTTAGGGGGTCTACTTTCCAAAATGGTGTCACTTGTAGGGGGTTTCAGTGTTTAGGCACATCAGGGGCTCTCCAAACGCAACATGGCATCCCATCTCAATTCCAGTCAATTTTGCATTGAAAAGTCAAATGGCGCTCCTTTCCTTCCGAGCTCTGCCATGCGCCCAAACAGTGGTTTACCCCCACATATAGGGTATCAGCGTACTCAGGACAAATTGTACAACAACTTTGGGGGTCCATTTTCTCCTGTTACCCTTGGTAAAATAAAACAAATTGGAGCTGAAATAAATTTTGTGTGAAAAAAAGTTAAATGTTCATTTTTATTTAAACATTCCAAAAATTCCTGTGAAACACCTGAAGGGTTAATAAACTTCTTGAATGTGGTTTTGAGCACCTTGAGGGGTGCAGTTTTCAGAATAGTGTCACACTTGGGTATTTTCTATCATATAGACTGTTGTGATTTTGCTTTTTGCTCCCTCTAGTGGTCATTAGTGATTTGACTCTGGAGCGTCTGTCTTTTCCTATATCCTCACCTGGGCCGTTAGTTCAGGGGCGTTGCTATATAAGCTCCCTGGACCTTCAGTTCAATGCCTGGCATCGTTGAAATCAGAGCTAATCTGTTGTGCTCTTGTCCTCTGATCCTGGTTCCTGTTTTTCAAGCTAAGTCTGCTTCTTTGCTTTTGTTTTGTTTGGTATTTTTGTCCAGCTTGTTCCTATCTGTATCCTGACCTTTGCTGGAAGCTCTAGGGGGCTGGTGTTCTCCCCCCGGACCGTTAGACGGTTCGGGGGTTCTTGAATCTCCAGCGTGGATTTTTATAGGGTTTTTGTTGACCAGATAAGTTATCTTACTATATTCTGCTATTAGTAAGCTGGCCTCTCTTTGCTGAACCTGGTTCATTTCTGTGTTTGTCATTTCCTCTTACCTCACCGTTATTATTTGTAGGGGGCTTGTATCTTGCTTTGGGGTCCCTTTCTCTGGAGGCAAGAGAGGTCTTTGTTTTCTTCTCCTAGGGGTAGTTAGATTCTCCGGCTGGCGCGAGTCATCTAGCGATCACCGTAGGCATGATCCCCGGCTACTTCTAGTGTTGGCGTTAGGAGTAGCTATTTGGTCAACCCAGTTACCACAGCCCTATGAGCTGGATTTTTGTATCTTGCAGACTTACACGTTCCTCTGAGACCCTGTCCACTGGGGTCATAACAGTATGCCAGGCCAGTATTAAATGTTTAATGCATTGCAGAAGTGGGATTATAAGAAAGAAAATTTTGAGTTTTTTTTTTTTTTTTCTTTCCCTCTCTCATTTTTTTTTTCTTTTCCCCTTTACCTCAGAGTGGCTTAAGCTTGCTGCAGACATGAATGTCCAGACCTTGATTACAAGTGTGGACCAGCTTGCCGCTCGTGTGCAGGGTATACAAGATTATGTTACCAGAAATCCTAGGTCTGAACCCAAGATTCCGATTCCTGAACTGTTTTCAGGAGACCGATTTAAGTTTAGGAATTTCAGGAATAATTGTAAATTATTTTTGTCCCTGAAACCTTGTTCGTCTGGAGACTCTGCTCAACAAGTAAAAATTGTTATTTCATTCTTACGGGGTGACCCTCAGGATTGGGCTTTTTCGTTGGCGCCAGGAGATCCGGCATTGGCTGATATTGATGCGTTTTTTCTGGCGCTCGGTTTACTTTATGAGGAACCCAATCTTGAGATTCAGGCAGAGAAAGCCTTGCTGGCTATGTCTCAGGGCCAGGACGAGGCTGAGGTGTATTGCCAAAAATTTCGGAAATGGTCCGTGCTGACACATTGGAACGAGTGTGCACTGGCCGCTAATTTTAGAAATGGCCTTTCTGAGGCCATTAAGAATGTTATGGTGGGTTTTCCCATTCCCACAGGTCTGAATGATACCATGTCCCTGGCTATTCAAATTGACCGGCGGTTGCGGGAGCGCAAAACCGCAAATTCCCTCATGTTGTTGTCTGAACAGACACCTGATGTGATGCAATGTGATAGAAAAACCGCAAATTCCCTCATGGTGTTGTCTGAACGGACAGCTGATTTGATGCAATGTGATAGAATCCTGACTAGAAATGAGAGGAAAATTCATAGACGCCGGAATGGCTTGTGCTACTACTGTGGTGATTCTACACATGTTATCTCAGCATGCTCTAAACGTATATCTAAGGTTGTTAGTCCTGTCACCGTTGGTAATTTGCATCCTAAGTTTATTCTGTCTGTAACTTTGATTTGCTCACTGTCATCTTATCCTGTCATGGCGTTTGTAGATTCGGGTGCTGCCCTGAGTCTTATGGATCTCTCATTTGCTAAGCGCTGTGGTTTTATTCTTGAACCATTAGAAAATCCTATCCCTCTTAGGGGTATTGATGCTACGCCATTGGCAGAAAATAAGCCGCAGTATTGGACACAGGTTACCATGTGCATGACTCCTGAACACAGCGAGGTGATACGTTTTCTCGTTCTACATAAAATGCATGATTTGGTTGTTTTGGGGCTGCCATGGTTACAGACCCATAATCCAGTCCTTGACTGGAAGGCTATGTCAGTGTCTAGTTGGGGCTGTCGTGGTATTCATGAGGATTCCCTGCCTGTGTCTATTGCTTCTTCTACGCCTTCGGAAGTTCCGGAGTACTTGTCTGATTATCAGGATGTCTTTAGCGAGTCCAGGTCCAGTGCATTGCCTCCTCATAGGGAATGTGACTGTGCAATAGATTTGATTCCAGGCAGTAAATTTCCTAAGGGAAGACTGTTTAATCTGTCGATACCTGAACATACCGCTATGCGTTCATATATCAAGGAGTCTCTGGAGAAAGGACACATCCGTCCGTCTTCTTCCCCTCTTGGTGCGGGATTCTTTTTTGTGGCTAAAAAGGACGGATCTTTGAGGCCTTGTATTGACTATCGGCTTTTAAATAAGATCACTGTCAAATTTCAGTATCCTTTGCCGCTGTTGTCTGACTTGTTTGCCCGGATTAAAGGTGCCAAGTGGTTTACCAAGATAGACCTTCGTGGTGCGTACAACCTTGTGCGCATTAAGCAAGGGGATGAATGGAAAACCGCATTCAATACGCCCGAAGGTCATTTTGAGTACTTGGTGATGCCTTTTGGGCTCTCTAATGCCCCTTCAGTTTTTCAGTCCTTTATGCATGACATTTTCCGGAACTATCTGGATAAATTTCTGATCGTTTATCTGGATGATATTCTGTTTTTTTCTGATAATTGGGACTCGCATGTGGAGCAGATCAGGATGGTCTTTAAAATTTTGCGTGAAAATTCTTTGTTTGTCAAGGGCTCAAAGTGTCTTTTTGGTGTACAGAAGGTTCCCTTTTTGGGGTTCATTTTTTCCCCTTCTGCTGTGGAGATGGACCCAGTCAAGGTCCGAGCTATTCTTGATTGGACTCAGCCCTCGTCAGTTAAGAGTCTTCAGAAGTTCTTGGGTTTCGCTAACTTCTACCGTCGTTTTATCGCTAACTTTTCTAGCATTGTGAAACCTTTGACGGATATGACCAAGAAGGGCTCCGATGTGGTTAATTGGGCTCCTGCTGCCGTGGAGGCTTTCCAGGAGTTGAAACGTCGGTTTACTTCGGCGCCTGTTTTGTGCCAGCCTGATGTCTCGCTTCCCTTTCAAGTTGAGGTGGATGCTTCAGAGATTGGAGCAGGGGCCGTTTTGTCGCAGAGAGGCCCTGGTTGCTCTGTTATGAGACCTTGCGCCTTTTTCTCTAGGAAGTTTTCGCCTGCGGAGCGAAATTATGATGTGGGCAATCGGGAGTTGTTGGCCATGAAATGGGCATTTGAGGAGTGGCGTCATTGGCTCGAGGGTGCTAAGCATCGTGTGGTGGTCTTGACTGATCACAAAAATCTGATGTATCTCGAGTCTGCTAAACGCCTGAATCCTAGACAGGCCCGCTGGTCATTGTTTTTCTCCCGATTTGACTTTGTTGTCTCGTATTTACCAGGTTCAAAGAATGTGAAGGCCGATGCTCTTTCCAGGAGCTTTGTGCCTGATGCTCCTGGAGTCGCTGAACCTGTTGGTATTCTTAAGGATGGTATTATCTTGTCAGCTATTTCTCCTGATCTGCGACGTGTGTTGCAGAGATTTCAGGCTGATAGGCCTGAGTCTTGTCCACCTGACAGACTGTTTGTGCCTGATAAGTGGACCAGCAGAGTCATTTCCGAGGTTCATTCCTCGGTGTTGGCAGGTCACCCAGGAATTTTTGGCACCAGAGATCTGGTGGCCAGATCCTTTTGGTGGCCTTCCTTGTCTAGGGATGTGCGGTCATTTGTACAGTCCTGTGGGACTTGTGCTCGAGCTAAGCCTTGCTGTTCTCGTGCCAGCGGGTTGCTCTTGCCCTTGCCTGTCCCTAAGAGACCTTGGACACATATCTCCATGGATTTCATTTCTGATCTTCCGGTGTCTCAGGGCATGTCTGTTATCTGGGTGATATGTGATCGCTTTTCCAAGATGGTCCATTTGGTTCCTTTGCCTAAACTGCCTTCCTCTTCCGATCTGGTTCCTGTGTTTTTCCAGAACGTGGTTCGTTTGCACGGCATCCCTGAGAATATTGTGTCAGACAGAGGATCCCAGTTCGTTTCCAGATTCTGGCGATCCTTTTGTAGTAGGATGGGCATTGACTTGTCGTTTTCGTCTGCTTTCCATCCTCAGACTAATGGACAGACGGAGCGAACTAATCAGACTTTGGAGGCTTATTTGAGGTGTTTTGTCTCTGCTGATCAGGACGATTGGGTGACCTTCTTGCCGTTAGCTGAGTTTGCCCTTAATAATCGGGCTAGTTCCGCCACCTTGGTTTCGCCGTTTTTCTGCAACTCTGGTTTCCACCCTCGTTTTTCTTCGGGTCATGTGGAACCTTCTGACTGCCCTGGGGTGGATTCTGTGGTGGATAGGTTGCAGCGGATCTGGAATCTTGTGGTGGACAACTTGAAGTTGTCACAGGAGAGGGCTCAGCGCTTTGCCAACCGCCGCCGCGGTGTGGGTCCCCGACTACGTGTTGGGGATTTGGTGTGGCTTTCTTCCCGCTTTGTTCCTATAAAGGTTTCCTCTCCCAAATTTAAACCTCGTTTTATTGGTCCTTACAAGATATAGGAAATTCTTAATCCTGTATCCTTTCGCCTGGATCTACCTGTGTCGTTTGCTATCCACAACGTGTTTCATAGGTCCTTGTTGCGGCGGTACGTTGTGCCTGTGGTTCCTTCTGCTGAGCCTCCTGCTCCGGTGTTGGTTGAGGGCGAGCTGGAGTACGTGGTGGAGAAGATCTTGGATTCTCGTCTCTCCAGGCGGAGGCTTCAGTACCTGGTCAAGTGGAAGGGCTATGGTCAGGAAGATAATTCCTGGGTGGTCGCCTCTGATGTTCATGCGGCCGATTTAGTTCGTGCCTTTCACGCCGCTCATCCTGATCGCCCTGGTGGTCGTGGTGAGGGTTCGGTGACCCCTCACTAAGGGGGGGGTACTGTTGTGATTTTGCTTTTTGCTCCCTCTAGTGGTCATTAGTGATTTGACTCTGGAGCGTCTGTCTTTTCCTATATCCTCACCTGGGCCGTTAGTTCAGGGGCGTTGCTATATAAGCTCCCTGGACCTTCAGTTCAATGCCTGGCATCGTTGAAATCAGAGTAATCTGTTGTGCTCTTGTCCTCTGATCCTGGTTCCTGTTTTTCAAGCTAAGTCTGCTTCTTTGCTTTTTGCTTTTGTTTTGTTTGGTATTTTTGTCCAGCTTGTTCCTATCTGTATCCTGACCTTTGCTGGAAGCTCTAGGGGGCTGGTGTTCTCCCCCCGGACCGTTAGACGGTTCGGGGGTTCTTGAATCTCCAGCATGGATTTTTATAGGGTTTTTGTTGACCAGATAAGTTATCTTACTATATTCTGCTATTAGTAAGCTGGCCTCTCTTTGCTGAACCTGGTTCATTTCTGTGTTTGTCATTTCCTCTTACCTCACCGTTATTATTTGTAGGGGGCTTGTATCTTGCTTTGGGGTCCCTTTCTCTGGAGGCAAGAGAGGTCTTTGTTTTCTTCTCCTAGGGGTAGTTAGATTCTCCGGCTGGCGCGAGTCATCTAGCGATCACCGTAGGCATGATCCCCGGCTACTTCTAGTGTTGGCGTTAGGAGTAGCTATTTGGTCAACCCAGTTACCACAGCCCTATGAGCTGGATTTTTGTATCTTGCAGACTTACACGTTCCTCTGAGACCCTGTCCACTGGGGTCATAACAATAGACCCCTCAAAATGACTTCAAATGAGATGTGGTCCCTAAAAAAAAATGGTGTTGTAGAAATGAGAAATTGCTGGTCAACTTTTAACCCTTATAACTCCGTCACAAAAAAAATTTTGGTTCCAAAATTGTACTGATGTAAAGTAGACATGTGGGAAATGTTACTTATTAAGTATTTTGTGTGACATATGTCTGTGATTTAAGGGCATAAAAATTCAAAGTTGGAAAATTGCGAAATGTTCAAAATTTTCGCCAAATTTACATTTTTTTCACAAATAAATGCAAGTTATATCGAATAAATTTTACCACTAACATGAAGTACAATATGTCACGAGAAAACAGTGTCAGAATCGCCAAGATCCGTCAAAGCGTTCCAGAGTTATAGCCTCATAAAGGGACAGTGGTCAGAATTGTAAAAATTGGCCCGGTCATTAACGTGCAAACCACCCTTGGGGGTGAAGGGGTTAATGGCTTTGAATTCAATAGGGTTCAGATACGTTCGACAAACATCAGTCTGTTTGCCTAATCTTAATTGAACCAAACCTTGAAAGGTTCGCTCATTTCTAGTTCTTAGGCCTCCAGGACTTTAGTTTCCACGTAAACTCGGAAAGTTGCATGGTAACGCCAATGTCCTCTCCAGAATTCCGTCTGGTGTCTGAAGGTGCCAAAACCCATTTATGCTGGGGTGTGGGGGTGGTATGTGACAGTCACCTGCAATGTATGTGAGGGGAGATATGTATTATGTAGATTGCCATCGCCTGTGATGTGAAAACGTAGAAGTTTCTACGAGGCTGAAGTTGGTTTCTTATTCATCAGTTTCTTATTCGGCAATTTTTTATTTTCTGTTATTTATAGGTTTAATAACAAAAAAATAGGTATTAAGCTTACCGTTAATGATGTTTCCAGGAGTCCATCCTGACAGCACTCTGGAGGACGTCCTCCTCCCCTTGCTGGGACAGGAAACACACGAGAGTTTAAAAGGTCCGGTCCCACCCCCAATCCTCAGTGTTGTAACAAGAACCGTCTCAAGGGAGATGCAAAGAAATATATTTTAATGGTCAAAGAACATATAACACCATGTACCAGAAACATATTACATCATATGCTAGGAACATATTATATACATGTCAGGCTTATATTACAAAAGCATAACAATATTATCAGGGAGGGAACTACCCGTGCTGTCAGGATGGACTCCTGGAAACATCATTAACGGTAAGCTTAATACCTATTTTCCAGGACGTCATCCTGACAGCACTCTGGAGAGTACCAAAGCACCTCCTCAGGGTGGGATTACCGCTTGGAGAACTTTTCTCCCGAATGCAGTATGCTGACCGGACAAAACATCAAGTTTATAATGTTTGCAAAAGGTATTCGCACTAGCCCATGTTGCGGCTTTACAAATCTGCTCTAGAGAGGCGCCTGCCCTCTCAGCCCAAGAAGTAGCCATCCCTCTAGTAGAGTGTGCATGGAGACCCTTTGGAGGTGGAATCCCCTCCGACTGGTAGGCCTCCGAGATCACAGATGTGATCCATCGAGCAATGGAGGCCTTAGAGGCCTTTTTACCTTTATTCCTACCGCCAAACAAAATAAATAGATTTGGGTCAATGCGCCATGAGTTGGTGGCTGACAGGTAGTCAATGACCGCCCGTCTGACATCAAGGGAATGCAGGGCTTTTTCTTTTGAATTAGAAGGGTTACTGCAAAAGGATGGTAACACAATTTCCTGATTCCTATTTTTGATCGTTCCCACTTTTGGAATAAACGAGGGATCTAGTTTAAGGATTACGCTATCCTCTCTAATCTGAGGGTATGGGTCCCTTGTACACAGGGCTTGAATTTCCCCCACCCTCTTAGCCGTGGTAATCGCGACCAGGAATGCCGTTTTACGTGTCAGGGCCGAAATGGACATGTTATCCGCCGAGGCGTAATCATTTTTGCAGAGGAATTTGAGGACCAGGTTAAGGTCCCAAGGAGGAGATAATTGTCTAATGGTGGGGCGCAACCTTTGGGTGGCTCTGATAAATCTAACTATCCACGGGTGTGTCGCTAGGGGATAGTCTAAAAAGGAACTAAGTGCCGAGATCTGCACTTTCAAGGTGCTCGGCCTAAGCCCCTTATCAAAACCAGCCTGCAGAAAATCCAGAATTCTGGGTAAGTCGGGAGTGCCTGCCGCAACCTCAGACCTGCCACCCTCCAGACAGAAACGCCTCCAGATCTTCAAGTAGATTGTCGATGTGACCGGCTTCCTGCTAGCCTTGATAGTGGCTATGACTTGGTCAGACAGGCCTCTTGCTTTCAGGATGTTCCTTTCAGGATCCAGGCTGAGAGATGTAGCTTCTGTGGGTCCGGATGGTACACTGGGCCCTGGTGGATTACATCTGGTCTGTGAGGGAGCTCCACTGGACTCTCGATTGCCAGGTCTACTAGAAGAGAGAACCAACTCCTTCTTGGCCAGTATGGAACTACCAAAATCACACGAGCCTGTTCTTCCTTGATCTTTCTGAGAACAGCCGGGATTAGTGCTAGAGGAGGGAATGCATATGAGAGGGGCTCCGTCCAGTTTTGACTTAGACCGTCTATCCCTTCCGGCAGATCCCGGGGGTTCAGCGAGAAGAATCTTGAAACCTTCGAGTTTCTCCTGTTTGCGAAGAGGTCTATACTGGGAGTGCCCCAACGCAGGCACAGCTCCTGGAAGATGTCTTGGTTGAGTTCCCACTCTGTTGCCAACACTCTTCTTCTGCTCAGGTAATCCGCTACGACATTCTGGGAGCCCTCTAGGTGGATTGCCGAGATGGAAAGGATCGACTTCTCTGCCCAGCGAAAAATTCTCCCCGCCAGCTCCTGGAGAGGATGGTGTCTTGGGCCTCCTTGGTGTTTTAGGAAGGAAACCGTTGTCACATTGTCGGACAATATCCTGACGTGACGATTGTCCAGAGTGCGACGGTTCCTTCTCAGGGCCTCCCAGACGGCATACAGCTCTTTGAAGTTGGATGAGTTGTGAGCGACGTTTGGAGGCCATTGTCCCTGGAGGATCCTTCCTTTTAAGTGAGCTCCCCAGCCCCAGGCGCTGGCGTCTGTTTTAACTACTACATAGGGATCGGTGGTCCATAGTTCTCCGATTCTTAGTTTCTCTGAGTCTGTCCACCAAAGGAGAGATCTTCGTACTGGGTCTGGTAGACGTAAAGTACTGTCCAGAGAAGACTGACTCCGGTCCCACTTGGAGAGGATTAAGCTCTGTAGTGGTCTTGAATGGAACTGTGCCCATCTTATGCATGGTATGCACGCCGTCATTAGGCCTAGCACTCTCATGGCCATCCTTATTGAGACTCTGCGTTCCAGTAGGAGTCTGATCTGAACCTGCATCGCCTTCAGCTTGGCTTTGGGTAGTAGGGATATCCTGTTTGTAGAATCCAGACATACCCCCAGGAAGACTTTTTTGTGCTCTGGAATCAGGTCTGATTTCTGCCAGTTTATGATCCATCCCAAATGTTCCATTATCGAGATGGTTCGGTTCCTGTGATCCGTTAGGATCTCTGGTGTTCTTGCTATCAAGAGAAAATCGTCGAGATATGGGACTATTATAATCCCTTGGTTCCTTAGGAAAGCCACGATCTCTGACGCCAGCTTCGTAAATACGCGAGGTGCTGAGGCAAGTCCAAACGGAAGGCACTGAAACTGGTAGTGACAGGTCCAGGACGGCAGAACTACCGCGAACCTCAGAAGCCTCTGAGATAGACGGTGCACAGAGACCTGATAATAGGCACTCTTCAAGTCGAGAGTGCACATCACAGCGTCCTGATCTATGAGGAGGATTGCAGAACGAATGGACTCCATACGAAACCTCTTGTACCTGACCCAGGCATTCAGAGGCTTCAGATTTACGATTGTGCGTGAGTCGCCTGATGGTTTCGTTATGGAGAACAGGCACGAGTAATGTCCCTGGCCTACTTCTAGTGGTGGCACTGGTACTATGACTTCTGAGGAAAGCATATCCATTAAGTCTATTAACATAGGAGAGTCTTGCATAACCACCGTAGGTATGATGTACCTGTCTGGTGGAGGGGAGTAGAACTCGATACTGTAGCCCTCCGACACAGTCCGAAGGACCCATTGATTTTGAGTGACTCTGCCCCAGTTTGTCGCGAAATGGCAAAGCCTTCCTCCTATAAGAGTAGCGTCATTGCGATTTAGATTTAGAGGAGGGGCTGAAGAAGAAACTCCTGTTCTTATTACCGTGGCCACGGGAACCCCCATTAAAACCTCTATTGGACCTTCCCCCTCTGAAGTCGGACTGTCTTCTGAAGGGAAACCCTCTCCGAAAGGACTGAGACCTCTTAGGCTTGTCCTCTGGAAACCCTTTTTTCTTGTCAGAAGCCGACTCTAATATAGTGTCGAGGGAAGGACCGAACACCCTTGCTCCTGAAAAGGGAATTGAACACAATTTTGTTTTGGAAGCATTATCGCCAGACCAAGACCTTAGCCAGACCGCTCTTCTAGCCGCATTGGACAATGATCCATTTCTAGCTGAACATCTGACTTACTCAGCCGTCATGTCAGATAGAAAAGCTGTGGCAGATTTCATTATAGGGAGAGAGTTTAGGATCTCTGACCTTGGGGTCTTATTAGAGAGATGCTCCTCTAATTGACCCATCCAAAGGTGCATAGACCGGGCTACCGAGGTAGCTGCAATGTTGGTCTTAATTAGAGCCGCGGAAGATTCCCAGGCTCTCTTTAGTAGCATGTCCGCTTTTCGATCCATCGGATCGCGCAAGTTTGATGAGTCCTCGAATGGTATAGCTGTCTTTTTGGCGACCTTCGCCACCGGGACATCCACCTTGGGTATTTCGTCCCATAGCTTTACATCCTCCGGCTCGAAGGGTAGGCGTGCCTTAAAGTCCTTAGACAATATCAACCGACGTTCTGCCTCCTTCCACTCTTCAAGTACCATGGCTTTGATATGCTCACTAACCGGGAAGACTGTCTGCCGACGTGACATAAGTCCCCCAAACATCAGGTCCTGCCTGGATTGTGGCTTAGATGTCTCTTCTATTTGCATAGTGCATCGCACCGCCTGCACCAGATCATTTGTATCCTCTGTCTGGAAGAGGTATTTCCTCTGATGATCCTGGCTTCCAGAAGGAAGCTCGCCCTCTTCCTCAGAGACAAGGTCTTCAGAGTCAGACCTGTCATCAGAAGTATATTCCAGCTCCCGTCTGGCCCTTTTTGCGGCTGGGCATAGGGCTGGACTTTCCCACCATGGTAGCCAGAGAAGCTTGGACCTCTTCTCGTATTAAGGACCTCATCTCGGATAATAAAGTGGGCTGCTCGTCTCTCATAACCTTGGATGTGCAATCTGCGCATAAGGTTTTGCCATGAGTGTCCGGGAGCTTCCCATTACATATAGGGCATCTACTGGATTTCCCAGAGGCCTTGCCGGACTTCTTAACTTGACCAGGGGGGACAGCGGGGGTTCCTTATCCTTAAACGATATAAGATAGGGAAAGTAACAGGGTGGCTGCTTATTTCCAGGGTGCTAGGGGAGTTTGCGCTACGCGCACTTACCCCCTCCTCAGGTGGCATGCTTTCCATGGCTCCGGAGTAGCAGGTCCCCGCAGCTGACAGCATCTTGACTGAAGCGCTACAATCCCTGTGAGATCCACGCTGGTGCGCCCGCCTCCCCCGTACATACAGCGTTACCGGAAGTGACGGTAACGGATGCCGCGAACCGGAAGTGACGCGGTCCCCGGAACTTCCGCCGGAAGAGTCAGAGCCCGGCGCCATGCTGCTGGATGCTGCTGCCGACCTCGGGAACCGCGTCCGCAACCGAGAGCCTCCCACCGGGAGGAGCGGCTGATGGTCTTTGGAGCAGAGGGACCCCCCTCTGGAGGGTTTCTGCCCTGAGCCTCTTGACAGGGGGAAGGATATTGGCAAGCCGCACGATCCCCCTGAGCTCCGGTAAGCTGCGCAGCTTCTCTCGTGCGTCCCTTGCAGGGACAGGAAAAACACTGAGGATTGGGGGTGGGACCGGACCTTTTAAACTCTCGTGTGTTTCCTGTCCCAGCAAGGGGAGGAGGACGTCCTCCAGAGTGCTGTCAGGATGACGTCCTGGAAATAAGAATTACAATAATAACATACAATGTAGCGAGGTGCCCTGATGTGAATAAACTAAAAACAGCTACAAAAATTATTAAACTAGCACAAAAATGGGCACCGAAGGGCGTTCATGAAAGGGTTAAATGACTTTGGGCCACTGATCTCACACTGCCGACATATAGAACAGGGCGCCCCACATCAAAACCAGGTCACTCCAGCCTGGCCCAAATTCTTTCTGGACATCAGAACAGGCACCAAAGTGGGCAGTCGATTTTGGCAATTTGAATAAGTAATTGATGTATTTTTTAGTGCTCAGGAGTTTTAGTTTTCCTCACCTCAGCTGAATGATTTACATCTCTTAACCAGCTTGATTACATGTGGGAATTCCCTAGCAACCAGGCCACCCCCACATGTACTTATGCTGGCTAACAGATGTAAATAATTCAGCTGAGATGAAAACGATATCTCCGAGCACTAAAAAAAATTACCACCAGAGTGTGCTCGGGAAATCTCGAGTAAAGAGTATATTCGCTCATCACTAATAAGTAACTGATGTTTTTAAGGGGTTAAATGACTTTGGGCCACTGAAATCACACTGCAGACATATAGAACAGGGCGCCACGCATCAAAACCAGGTCCTTATAGCCTGGCCCAAATGCGTTCTGAGCATCAGAGCTGGCATCAAAGTGGGCAGTCGATTTTGACCATCTGAATAAGTAACTGGTGTTTTTAAGGGGTTAAATGACCTTGGGCCACTGCTCTCACACTAAGAATACACAGAGTGATGGCCCACATCAAACCCAGGTTCCTCCAGCCTGACCGAAATGGGTTCTGGGCATCAGAACTGGCATCAAGGTGGGCAAACAACTGATACCAGCTCTGATGCCCAGAACCCATATGGGTCAGGCTGGAGGAACCTGGGTTTGATGTGGGCCATCACTATTGGTGTATTCTTAGTGTGAGATCAGTGGCTTAAAGTCATTTAACCCCTTAAAAACATCAGTTACTTATTCAAATCCGTGAAAATTGTCTGTTTACCCACTTTGATGCCAATTCTGGTGCCCAGAAGCCAGTTGGGCCAGGCTGGAGAGACCTGGCTTTGATGTGGGGCGCCCTGTTCTATATGTCTGCACTGTGATATCAGTGGCCCAAAGTCATTTAAAGGGAGACTTGTCACCCCCAAAACGGCCTATAAACTAAAGGTACCGTCACACTCAGCGACGCTGCAGCGATATAGCCAACGAGCCGATCGCTGCAGCGTCGCTGTTTAGGTCGCTGGGGAGCTGTCACACAGGCAGCTCTCTCCAGCGACCAACGATCAGGGGAACGACTTCGGCGTTGAAACTGTCTTCAACGATGCCGAAGTCCCCCTGCAGCACCCGGGTAACCAGGGTAAACATCGGGTTACTAAGCGCAGGGCCGCGCTTAGTAACCCGATATTTACCCTGGTTACCATTGTAAAAGTTAAAAAAAAAACAGTACATACTCACATTCTGATGTCTGTCACGTCCCCCGCCGGCGTCCACAGGGTTAAACTGCTTTCGGCAGGAGCGTTGCTAATGCTGCGCCGCTGCCGAGAGCTTCCCTGCACTGAATGTGTCAGCGCCGGCACCCGGCAGTAACAGCGGTGACGTCACCGCTGTGCTCTGCTTTACGGTCGGCACTGACAGTCAGTGCAGGGAAGCTCTCGGCAGCGGCGCAGCATTAGCAACGCTCCTGCCGAAAGCAGTTTTAACCCTGTGGACGCCGGCGGGGGACGTGACAGACATCAGAATGTGAGTATGTACTGTTTTTTTTTTAACTTTTACAATGGTAACCAGGATAAATATCGGGTTACTAAGCGCGGCCCTGTGCTTAGTAACTCAATATTTACCCTGGTTACCATTGTAAAACATTGCAGGCATCGTTGCTTTTGCTGTCAAACACAACGATACACACCGATCTGACGACCAAATAAAGTTCTGGACTTCTAGCTCAGACCAGCAATATCACAGCAGGATCCAGATCGCTGCTGCGTGTCAAACACAACGAGATCGCTATCCAGGACGCTGCAACGTCACGGATCGCTGTCGTTCTCGTTGTAAAGTCGCTCAGTGTGAAGGTACCTTAAGGCTACTGGCATCAGGGGCTTATCTACAGCATTCTGTAGATAAGCCCCTGATGTATCCTGAAAGATAAGAAAAACAGGTTAGATTATATTCACCCAGGGGCGGTCCCGATTCTGTTCGGGTCCGATGGGAGTCGCGGTCCGGGTTCGGCGCCTCCCATCTTCATACGATGACGTCCTCTTCTTGCCGCGGCTCCTGTGCAGGCGTACTTTGTCTGCCCTGTTGAGGGCAAAGTACTGCAGTGCGCAGGCGACGGGAAAGGTCAGCTATGGGGCGTCATCTGTATGGAAACACCTTTGAATTTCCACCCCAAAGACGGCTTCCTTAACCCCTTTCTGACCTCGGACGGGATAGTACGTCCGAGGTCAGATCCCCCGCTTTGATGCAGGGCTCCGGCGTTGAGCCCGCATCAAAGCCGGGACATGTCAGCTGTTCAAAACAGCTGACATGTGCCCGCAATAGCGGCGGGTGAAATCGCGATTCACCCGCCGCTATTAACTAGTTAAATGCCGCTGTCAAACGCTGACAGCAGCATTTAACCGGCGCTTCCGGACGGAAATGAGCGCATCGCTGACCCCGTCACATGATCAGGGGTCAGCAATGCATCAGAATGGTAACCATAGAGGTCCTTGAGACCTCTATGGTTACTGATCCCGGCTAGCTGTGAGCGGCACCCTGTGGTCGGCGCTCATAGCAAGCCTGTTATTAAAATGGAACCTGTCACCCCAAAAGTCGATGATGAGGTAAGCCCACCGTCATCAGGGGCTTATCTACAGCATTCTGTAATGCTGTAGATAAGCCCCCGATGTTACCTGAAAGAGGAGAAAAAGAGGTTATATTATACTCACCCAGGGGCGGTCCTGCTGTGGTCCGGTCCGATGGGCGTCTCAGGTCCGCTCGGCGCCTCCTATCTTCACTCCATGACGTCCTCTTCTGGTCTTCACGCCGCGACTCCGACACAGGCGTACTTTATCTGCCCTATTGAGGGCAGAGCAAAGTACTGCAGTGCTCAGGCGCCAGAAAGGTCAGAGAGGCCCGGCGACTGTGCACTACAGTACTTTGCTCTGCCCTCAATAGGGCAGATAAAGTACGCCTGCGCCGGAGCCGCGGCGTAAAGACCAGAAGAGGACGTCATGGAATGAAGATGGGAGGCGCTGTACCGGACCTGATACGCCCATCGGACCCCGACCGCAGCGGGGCCGCCCCTGGGCGAGTATAATCTGTATTTTTCTCCTCTTTCAGGTAACATCGGCAGCTTATCTACAGCATTACAGAATGCTGTAGATAAGCTGTAGATAAGCCCCTGATGACGGTGAGCTTACCTCACCATCGATTTTGGGGGTGACAGGTTCCCTTTAAGCTACATAGTAGCGATCTGATGATCGCTGCTATGTAGCAAAGCCAATCGAGTTGTGCCAGCTTCTAGCCTCCCATGGAGGCTATTGAAGCATGGCAAAAGTAAAAAAAGTTTTAAAAAAATGTGAAATAAAAAAAAAATTTAAATTTTTAAATCACACCCCCCTTTCGCCCCATTCAAAATAAATCAATAAAAAAAATTAAAAAAAAATCAAACCTACACATATTTGGTATCGCCGCGTTCATAATCGCCCGATCTATCAATAAAAATAAAGGATTAACCTGATCACTAAACGGCGTAGCGAGAAAAAAAATTAGAAGCTCCAGAATTACGTTTTTTTGGTTGCTGCGACATTGCATTAAAATGCAATAAGGGCCGATCAAAAGAACGTAACTGCACCAAAATGGTATCATTAAAAACGCCAGCTCGGCACGCAAAAAATAAGCCCAGAAACTGACCCCAGATCATGAAAAATGGATACGCTATGGGTATCGGAAAATGGCGCAATTTTTTTTTTTTTTTAGCAAAGTTTGGAATTTTTTTTCACCACTTAGATAAAAGAGAACCTAGACATGTTTGGTGTCTATGAACTCGTAATAACCTGGAGAATCATAATGGCAGGTCAGTTTTAGCATTTAGTGAACCTAGTAAAAAAGCCAAACAAAAAACAAGCGTGCACTTTCTTTGCAATTTCACCGCACTTGGAATTTTTTTCCCATTTTCTAGTACACGACATGCTAAAACCAATGATGTCGTTCAAAAGTACAACTCGCAAAAAATAAGCCCTCATTGGCCATATTGACGGAAAAATAAAAAAAAGTTATGGCTCTGGGAAGGAGGGGAGCGAAAAGCGAACACGGAAAAACCCAAGGTCATGAAGGGGTTAAACCTCTGGGCCAGCAATGCCATTTGTTTGTGTTGTAGATGAAGCCTTCCAACTATCTGAGCACCTGCTGAAACCATACTCCAGTAGTGGATTGACGGCAACTTAACGAATTTTTAATTACCGCCTAACACGCGCAAGAAGAATGGTGGAGTGCGCTTTTGGGATTTTAACTGCAAAATGGAGAGTTCTCTTGACTGCCATCAACCTCAAGGCTGACACTGTTGACGAGGTGGTAAAAGCTTGTGTGGTCCTGCACAATTTTATTTGCAAGGAACAGATTTCCATTGAAGACCAGTCTGAAGAAACCACCTTGCATAACTATCAGAACATTATTTTTAGAAGTTCTGCGGCAGTTTCAAGAATGACAGACAAATATGCTGAATACTTCGTGTCACCTCAAGGAAGAGTAGACTGGCAGGATGAGAGAGTTTGGTAAGTGTGTTGTACATTGTTATCAAAATTATTTCACCTTGTGTTACCCAAAGTATTTTACCAGGTTAGGAGATTCCCAAAGTATTATACCCGTTTTACCCAATGTATTGTACCCGATTGGGATTTTCATAATGTTTATTACCTTTCTTTAACCAATGTACTGTACATCATTGGGTTTTCCCAAACGTTCATAATTTTCATTACCTTTTTAAAACCCAAAAAACCCAAAGTATTGTACCTGGTTTACCCATACTAAACCTTATCATGTAATAACTGACAAATTTTTTTTTTTAAACCAAAAAAAGTGCTGTATTTTATAAAAATTTTAACAAAACTTTCATAAATTTAAAAACTGTGGGGGTGGAGATAATACTGGAGGGGCTATCAGATTGGGACACTTTGACAATGGGAGTGTGGAGAGAGGATGGTGGTGGAGAAGGATCAGGAGGAAAAACAGGAGGTGTGGAGAAAGTAAGGCCGGCGTCACACTAGGGAGTTTTATGGACTTATGAGAGGTGCAGAAAATACGGATTGCATACGGTACAATGATTCTCTATGTCCCAGCTCCTATCTGCCGTATTTTACTGATCCATATTATACGGTCTTGTACGGCCGTAGAAAATCGCAGCATGCTGCGTTTGTCACCGTATTGCGCAAAAAAATTGCCAATGAAAGTCTATGGGGGCGAGAAAAATACGAATTACACACGGACCATGCGTGTGACTTGCGAGAAATACACAGCGGTGTTCTATAGAAAAGCCGGTAATTCAATTGCCGGCTTTTTCTTTCTCCTTCACAAACCCGACATGATATGAGACATAGTTTACATACAGTAAAACCATCTCATATCCTTTTTTTTTTTGCATATTCCACACTACTGTTAGTAGTGTGTATGTGCAAAATTTGGGCGCTGTAGCTTGTAAAATAAAGGGTTAAATCGCGGAAAAAATTGGCGTGGGCTCCCGCGCAATTTTCTCTGCCAGAGTGGTAAAGCCAGTGACTGAGGGCAGATATTAATAGCCTAGAGAGGGTCAATGGTTATTGGACCACCCTGGCTAAAAACATCTGCCCCAGCCACCCAAGAAAAGGCACATCTGGAAGATGCGCCTATTCTGGCACTTGGCCACTCTCTTCCTATTCCCGTGTAGCGGTGGGATATGGGGTAATGAAGGGTTAATGTCACCTTGCTATTGTAAGGTGACATTAAGCCAGATTAATAATGGAGAGGCGTCAATTATGACACCTATCTATTATTAATCAAATAGTACGAAATGGTTAATAAAACACACACACACACATTATTTAAAAGTATTTTAATGAAATAAAGACACAGGGTGTTTTAATATTTTATTATACTGGTAATCCACCTGAAGACCCTCGTCCTGTAAAAAAGGTAAAATAAAAAATCAACAATATCCCATACCTTCCGTCGTTCTGTCAGTCCCACGATGTAAATCCATCTGAAGAGGGTAAATCATTTTACAGCCAGGAGCTGTGCTAATGCAGTCGCTCCTGTCTGTAAAATGTTGTAAATGAATGTAATGCAGGGGAATGTCCTGTAGTTACCTTGAGTCGCGGTGATGCGCCCTCTGCTGGATGTCCTCATATGAACTCGAGCGTGGGAATTTTTCTCATACCATGTCGGGTTTGTGAAGGAGAAAGAAAAAGCCGGCAATTGAATTACCGGCTTTTCACATATCTCGCGCTGAATTAAATATAAACACAGTATATATATATATATCTAAGTATATAAGTATATAACACAAGGAAAAAAAAGGGAACAGCACAGAAATACTTATCTTCGGGTGCAGGGCCCCTAGATAACCAGTCTATCGATCATCCAAGTTTCATAAACGTTCAAAAAAGAGGCAGCACTCCATTATTCCAATATGAAAACGTACAGGGCTTAATTTACCCACATGTTCAGGTGAAGTTTCAGCTCACAATGAGCCTTTCTCAAGCCTTGAGAAAGGCTCATTGTGAGCTGAAATGTCACCTGAACATGTGGGTAAATTAAACCCTGTACGTTTTCACATTGGAATAATGGAGTGCTGCCTCTTTTTTGAACATATATATATATATGTGTCTCAATGACATATATATATATATATATATATATATATATATATATAACTGTATATATGTTTTAACGAACATTTGAGCACATAAATCCATTAGATGTCGGTTTTGCAAGCCTGCGAGAAAATATCGCAGTACGGATGCCATACGGATTACATACGGAGGATGTTTGACGCCGGCCTAAGAGAACGGGTGGACAAACCGGGAGTGGTGTTTGGAATTGGGAAGGTTTGATGGGTGGAGTGGAGGGATAGGGAGACAGAAGAAGTGGAGGGTGCAGAAGAGGTATGTGTTTGAGGCATGATGGGTGGTGTAGGAGACTGGTGGTATAGGCCACGGAGTGCAGGGAGTGAAGGCACAGATGTGGTAGAGAACTAGTATGGAACAGGATGCTGGTACAGGGCAGGATGGTACTGGCCAGTTTGCTGGTATTGGAAAGGGGGTGGCAGAGGGACAGTGGCTCGAGGGGGGGCAGGTGCAGGAGGAACTACCAGGGTGGGTGGAGGGTCTTGGGAGCTAACATGCGCTAGAGCAAACTGACAGGCTTGCATTACATGCATCTGCTGGTCAGGAGATAGCTTGTCTATTTCCGCCTGGAAAAACGAGTGGTTAGGCGATCGACTTACATCTGAATATATCCTATCCAGTCGTGTGTGCAACTCCAGAATACTGTTGCTGAGCAAATTAAAACCTGCAGTCATTTGCTCAGACAACAGTTTCAGACAGTTCTGGAAGGATGCATTCAGATGCAAGAACTCAGGCGCATAGCTCTGTACCTGACCCCTCTGGCACTGCCGCCCAGAACCCACAGGTGTTCTAGAGGTGGCAGCATCAGAGGGGTGGGGTAAAGGAAAAGCTATATCCTTACCAGCAGCTTCATGTAATGCAGTCGGCCACTATGCTCCTGCACTGGTGGATGGGACCGAGGGATCGCATGTGAGGGAAGGCTGGGAAGGTGCAGAGGGGTCGGGTCTGTCGGAGTGTCCCTCGGTGGCGGACTCCTGAGGGATCGCTTCTGAAGGATTCAACTCGGTAAGCTGCAGACAGTGCTGTGGAAAAAAGAAAAAAAAATTGAAATTAATATATTGTTATTGCTTGGCCCTGGCTAAAACTGAAAATAAGGTTAGACATGTAAACATGTTAAAATGGGGGGGTGGGGGGTGGTAATATTTACCTTCTGCTCACCATCGTTGTCCTGAGGAACGACAGTGCTCTCGCATATTTACAGTATTTCTGCTCCTGCGTCCTCCAGATCCACTCAGGTCCCGCATCTCTTTGTTGAATTCCTTCTTGAAGCGATCCCTGATTGACCGCCACGGCTTGACAATTCTTTCGCCTGTAAAGTGAAAACACAAATTGGTTAGTATACATTACATCCAGCAACATAACCGAACTGTGAATACTTACGTGCTTGATTCTGGGCCCGAACATCGAGGTCCTCCCAGTGGTCCACAAGCTGTTCAGACTACCTCCCAGAGCCATCGGGTAACACCAATATCAGTGTGGCAGCGGTCCCCCATGTTCCACAGCGGCTCCCGCTCTCGAACTAGATCAATGAGGAGGTCAATGTTGAGACTGGCCTCCACACCATCCAAGTCAGGAGAATGCTGTGAAGCCTGTTAAAAAAAAAGGAAAAAAACAAAGACATTAGACTCAAAAAAAAAAAAGGGGGCAAAAAAAGGAGAAAAAAAAAAATACTCGGAGGTGACTGCCACAACGCCCATGCCGACGACCCTGGGAGGCGCTTTGAGGATCTCTGGATGGAGCCCCAGAATCGGAAGACTAAAAGAAAAAAGAGAAACAAAAAAAAAATGATGTGCTTGGATGTAGGCTTGTGTGTTCAGTGATGCCTGTAATGATCTGTTATGTGTTGTGTGTACTGTGATGTCTGTGATTATGTGTTTCTGCGCAGGGCTGTGGAGTCGGTAAGCCACAGCTGCGACTCCGACTTCTGGATTTTATCAGGTTCCGACTCCGACTCCTTCGTAAATGGCCAATTCGTAACAATAAATTTACTGTTGTAAAATATTAACATCGTGCTTATTCAGTTTCTCACCATGATATAAGTAATCAGACCACTTAGAGCAAAAACTATATTTATTAGAATACAATTAGAATATAGCAAATAACGTTTAGAAACTTTTCTAAACTCTTGTAAGTAAATATGCAATAAACACTGTTATGCAGTTAATAAGAAGAAATCTATAAATTTGTCCTCAGAAAAAGTATTGCCTCTGTCAGATCCTCCTTCATGGATGCCCTCAAATCTGATCTAATTATTTTGAGAGCAGAGAACAACCTCTCTACACTTACTTGGGTTGGTGGCAAAGCAGTAACCACTCGGGCAACATGTCTGACAATGTCAGGATACAGAGGAATCGCTTGTTGCACTGTTATTTTTGATGAACGGTCAAATTTCTCAATTTCTTTTAGTGCACATGAAAAATTCTGCAGAAATATACTGGCTGTGTTCTTTGATGGGGATGACTCTTCTATGCGGGAACGCTTTGCACGGTCCTTGTGATCCAAATATTTTTCGAAATTAAATTCTTCATCAGTTGGTGAGGGTGAAGATGTGGCAGGACGACAAAAATCTTCTTGTTCCTCCTGACTGTTGTGCAACCCTTTCATCCTTACTGCTATTTCAAACAGAGCTTCTTTTCCTTTAGTTAGCTGTTGATCATCTAGAAGAATCCGATGCATTGGGTCTACATAAACAGCTGCCAAAATATGTTATTTTGTAATAGTAGCTCCTCTCTCCGTTTCATTGATGTAGCAATGCCACTTGCAATTAACCCTCCTCTTTGGGACAGGCGAAACATCAGGTTCTTCCACTCCTTTAAGAAAATACCTGGAGTTAAGTCCTCTGCTTGTAATTTTTTAGTCACTGTAAATGGGTGCTCTAGCAATTTTTCCAGCTCAGTCACCTCATTCCACTGACTTTCATTTAGCGTCAGTTGAGGGTTAGCCATGTCTACAAGAAAGGTTTTCAGTTCAACCAAGCGCTGAATCATTAAGTAAGTACTGCCCCATAGTGTGGCTTGATCAATAATTGCCCCTTTTCCAGCACGTCTCTTCAAAATTGAGTCAACTTTAGGGGTTCTGGCAACAGTAGCCAATTTTCTCACCTTGCCAATCAGTGCAGCAGCATGTCCTTCTTGCAGACTCTCTTATAGCCAGCTGTAGCGTATGCACAACAAAGCGCATGTGATGAATGAAAGAATGTATTGACACAGTTTCAACAAGATCATCTAAACTATCATGTTGCTGTTCATCTGAAGCAACTTCAATTTGCTCCTCAGTTACAATACTGTGTTCCTCTATTTCAAACATTTCTGTGGAACCAGAATGTTCTTCTAGCTGCTGGTCACCATCATTACTCTCATTCATTAGCTTAATAGTACTTATCATATTTGAAGCATTGTCAGTTACGACACAAAGAACTTGCTCTTTTTTAAGTTCATAGTCTTGCAGAACCTTTTCCACCAAGACCTGGAGAAACTCTCTGGTGTGATGAGCTTTGGTGTCTTTTACTGCCAATGTCTTTGTGACAAAAATGAAATAGTTACCAACAAATCGGACATTGATGGCAAAATAGTTCACTCTGTGACGTATGCAGGCATCCATTTTAAGAAACAGAAAGCGTCCCTTGAGAGTTTTTTTAAGTTCTTCCTTTTGTTTAAAAGCTTCTTCGATTACTAATTTTCTAATACTCTCTCTCTCCAGAGAAACACCAAGCTTGCGGGCCATTTCCCCATTCAGACACCTAAAAGCTGGTCGTGAAAATAATGGAATAGGCACACTATCCTTTACAACAAGCTCTATGATCTGTTTTTTAAATGTATCTACTGTCATTGTCACAGTAACTTTGTCACTGACAAAATATCTTGCAACTGATGGCTGCAAAGTTATCTGCTCCTTTGTTTGGCTGGAAGAGCTGGGCACTGGTTCATTGGTTTGGATGCAGTCTCTCTCATCCACTGCTTTCAGTACTTCTGGATGAAAGCGCTGTAAATGTCTCTTTAGACTAGAAGCTCTGGTAGGAGCATTTTTATCTTTGCCTGAATATGCACTAATCTTGGCTTCACAGCATTTGTTTTCGTCTGGATCATTTGTCATACACTGACAGACATAATGTTTTCTATCTTGAGTGATGGTGAAATGTTCAAATACAGCTGATTTAAAGGGAACCTGTCACCCCGTTTTTTCAGTATGAGATAAAAATACTATTAAATAGGGCCTGAGCTGTGCTGGACAATAGTGTATTTTGTGTACCCCGATTCCCCACCTATGCTGCTGAAATACCTTACCAAAGTGGCCGTTTTCGCCTGTCAATCAAGGTGGTCAGTTCAAATGGGCGTGGTGAAATCTCTTCTTCTCCCCCAGATCTTGCTCATCTTTCCGTTGGTGGCGTAGTGGTTTGCGCATGCCCAACAGGGGAATGCACTGCGCAGCTGAAGAAAAAGAGCGCGATCTGCGCTATTCTCAGCTTTTTCGCTGGCGGCGGCCATACTCGGCTTCAGGAAAATGGCCGCCGCAATCCCCATCTGCGCACGCGCGGCATCCCGCGGCCATTTTCCTGAAGCCCCGGGCAGCAGAGCGCTCCATCTGCGCACACGCGGCCTCAGGAAGATGGCCGCCGCCAGCGAAAAAGCGGAGAATAGCGCAGATCGCGCTCTTTTTCTTCAGCTGCGCAGTGCATTCCCCTGTTGGGCATGCGCAAACCACTATGCCACCAACGGAAAGATGAGCAAGATCTGGGGGAGAAGAAGCGATTTCACCACGCCCATTTGACCTGACCACCTTGACAGGCGAAAACGGCGACTTTGGTAAGGTATTTCGGCAGCATAGGTGGGGAATCAGGGTACACAAAATACACTATTGTCCAGCACAGCTCCGGCCCTATTTAATGGTATTTTTATCTCATACTGAAAAAACGGGGTGACAGGTTCCCTTTAATGTGACGCTTCTTCGACATTCTCAGGTTTTTAATTCTGCATTCACAATCCAAATGACAATTGTTTTTCCTAAAGACACTTGTACAAAATTATTGCCAGGTCGTACAACTGATATAGTAGTCAGTAATACTGTTATTCCTGATGTACTCACAGTTAACTGATGCAAAGTTTGTTGAAAGGATAATACTTCTTACAGTCTTCCTCTTCTGAGTAGCAGCTGTGAGATGCTTGGAAGACGCACACCTAGTAAACATCTAGTCTAGAAGAGGAGCTTTACTACTAAGAATTTGCAACACATTTTCACTTTCAGTTTCATACATTGTAAGCAAGGGGGTTGGGGCAGCATGAGGTTAACCAAGTATAAGATTAGATAAGGGCAGTGGAGAACAGTGACACACAAGAAGTAAAGGCCCCCTCACACTTCGCGACGCTAAAGCGATCCCGACAACGATACGACCTGTCAGGGATCGTTGCTGCGTCGCTATGAGGTCGCTGGTAAGATGTCAAACAGTGAGATCTTCCCAACGACGCAGCAGCGATGCGGCGACCTGTAGAACGATGTTGTTGTGACCCTGTCACATGGCAGCTATTATGACGATTCAGACCTCGATGAGGGACATCCTGTGTGACGTTGTACTCAACGAGGTGGTTGGTAAGGTGTCAAACACAGCGATGTGTGCTACCCAGCGGGACCTCAACGATCAAAAAAAGGTCCAGACCATTCCGACACGACCAGCGATCTCACAGCAGGGACCTGGTCGCTGCTACGTGTCAAACATAGCGAGATCGCTACTGAGGTCGCTGTTGCGTCACAAAACTTGTGACTCAGCAGCGATCTCGCTAGCGACCTCGCTTAGTGTGACGGGGGCTTGAGAAATGTCTATCTCCAGCAGAACTGCTTATCACTGTTGTTCATAGTTTGATAGAACATATATATTTGAGTAACATTTATAAAATTCATATGAAAGTTCAATTATGAAATATTATTACATTTTTTTTAAAGCTGGAGTCGGTACATTTCTACCGACTCCAACCAAAACTAACTCCGACTCCACAGCCCTGCTTCTGCGATGCATTTAGATACTTACTACACACTCACCCGCTCCGGGTATCTCTCCACCCCTTCCGTCTCCTTCTAGAAGCACCTCTGACGCTGCAGGTTCCTGTTAAGAATTAAAGCATATTGCTAGGTGAACATCACCAAAAAGAAAAAACAAAAAGAAATATATATACCTCACAGCGCTGACGATGCGAGGGAGGGCTCCCAGAAGAAGACATGGCTTGCTGCTGCCGGCTGGCTGTGGCTGGCCTGGGGCAGGTTCAGCTCTGGCTGGCTGGAGGCTCCGGCTGGCGGCAGATTCAGCTCTGGGTGGCGGCAGGTTCAGCTCTGGGTGGCTTGAGGCTCCGGCTGGTGGCAGGTTCAGCTCTGGGTGGTGGCAGGTTCAACTCTGGCTGGAGGATCTGGCTGGCGGCAGGTTCAGCTCTGGCTGGCTGGAGGCTCCGGCTGGCGGCAGGTTCAGCTCTGGGTGGCTGGAGGCTCCGGCTGGCGGCAGGTTCAGCTCTGGGTGGTGGCAGGTTCAACTCTGGCTGGAGGATCTGGCTGGCGTCAGGTTCAGCACTGGCTGGCTGGAGTCTCCGGCTGGCGGCAGGTTCAGCTCTGGGTGGCGACAGGTTCAGCTCTGGCTGGCTGGAGGCTCCGGCTGGCGGCAGGTTCAGCTCTGGGTGGTGGCAGGTTCAACTCTGGCTGGAGGATCTGGCTGGCGTCAGGTTCAGCTCTGGCTGGCTGGAGTCTCCTGCTGGCGGCAGGTTCAGCTCTGGGTGGCTGGAGGCTCCGGCTGGCGGCAGGTTCAGCTCTGGGTGGTGGCACGTTCAACTCTGGCTGGAGGATCTGGCTGGCGTCAGGTTCAGCACTGGCTGGCAGCTCCGGCTGATGGCAGGTTCAGCTCAGAGTGGCGGCACGTTCTCTGTGTCTCTTTCTTGCTGGTAAATGGTTGAGTGAAGCCCTACCTGGCTGGCTTTATGTTTCCTAATTGGGGACTGGCCGATTGTTTCTGAGCATGCTCAGTTGAAAAAAAAACGGAATCCGGAGCCGGATCCATCATTTGCCGGATCCGGTGCCAAAAGGCTTCAATTCTATCAAAAAGCAGGAATTTTCCGGATCCGACGCTTCCAGCTTTTTCGCCGGAGACAAAAAAAGTTACTGTGTACGTTTTTTTCCAGACGCCGTAAACGACATTTTTGCTAGATCCGGCGAAAACCGGAAGAAACATAAGGTCATCCAGCGCTAATACAAGTCTATGGGGAAAATCCGGATCCAGATTTTCCAAAATTTGACGGATTATGCCTGACTGAAAAAACCTGATATGTGAAAGTAGCCTAAGAAACCAACTCCAGCCTTGCACTTTGAGGCTATGTGCACACGTCAGGATTTCTTGCAGAAAATTCCTGAAGAAAACCGGACATTTCTGCCAGAAAACTGCATGCGTTTTTTTCCGGAGCTTCCCAATGCATTAAATAGCGGGAAAAACGCAAAAAATCAGCAAAATTAATGAACATGCTGCGTTTTTTTTTTTACCGCGATGCATTTTTTTTGGTGGAAAAAAAACCGCATCATGTGCACAAAAATTGCCGAACGCATTCTAATTGATGGGATGCTGATGTATGCAGGTTTTTCGCCCGTATCACATCAGGGCCAGGCTGCAGTGACCTGAATTAGATGTGGGCATATAACGGCAGTGTGACGTCAGCGGCCCACTTTCATTTAACCCTTTCAGTAACGCCCTTCAGTGCCACCTTGGATGCCCATTTTTTTTTTTGCCAGTTTGATAACTTTTGTAGCTGCTTTACGCGTATTCACACAAGGGCGCCTCGCTGTTTTGCGTTTTTTTTTTAATTTCTGTCATTAAATCTGTAAAAAAACAGAAAAAAAACTGCCAACTTCGGCCCCGACCCTGATGATGGCTGCGCTTCCTGCCAGTCTGCTCCCATGGAGTGACCAGCGCCTTGTGCACACTGCATGCAGCCGGACCGTTACCAGCCAGTGCCCAGTACAGCCAGGAGGCAGCCATTCCCGGGCCTGAGGGAGCGCTCCTTCTCCCTGCACACGAGGACACCCCTGCTAGGCGACTTGGTGCAGTCCACAGGCCGGCCGCACACAGGGTGACCCGTCAGCATTGACTAGGGCTGCGCGCTACACCCGCCGGGTGAGCTCATTAGCGTGGAGCGAGCGGGGGCTCCCCGTGCTGCTGTAGCCAGGCTGGCCTACCCTCTCCTGTGAGGCTAAGGGGCCATATGAGGACACCCCGCCGGATTACTCCGTTCCCTATCGCTAGGCGTGTACCTTGCACGCCCCCTCCCCCCGCCCAGCACACGGTGGTTTGGCCCGGCCCTCGGCTCATTGTTGCTTGGCGCCGGGTCCAAGATGGCGCTGTGAGGCTAGTGAGTGTGAGGAGAAGTGAGCCGCGGACCGGCGGGGAGAGAGCGCCTAGTGCCCGTGCTGGTGGTGACCGTGCTGGTGGTGACCGTGCTGGCTGCCCCCTGCTGTCCAGAGCCGGCGGATTGGGATTAGTATGCTCTCAGGACATGGGCGAGAAGCTGGAACTCAGGCTCAAGTCGCCGGTGGGAGCCGAGCCTGCCATCTACCCCTGGCCGCTGCCTGTTTACGTGAGTTCGGGGCTTGGCACTGTGGGAGGGCCGCAATGTCGGTGGCCGGCGGTGTGCGCGGCTTTGTCCCCCGGCTGGCTGTCCACGTGTGTGTTTGTGCGGCGCTGAGCCCTTCCCGTGTGTGGAGTGGCCACCCCTGTGCTCAGCCCGAGTGGTATGTGCTCAGTGCTGTGGTGTGCCTGACCTTTGCCCTGTGTGCCCAGTGTCAGGCTCCTGCAGACCACATGTCACACCTATACCCTGTCACCGTGGCCACACGCTGTGTGCGGAGCGTGGCTTTGGGCCAGGTGACTGGTAAATATGCTGACAAGTGCAGTCCCAGTCCACACCTCATCCCTCCGGCTCCTGTCACCGGTGACTGGGGCTTCCAAGAAGCCAACTGTATTTTTATCCATTACCGCCTCCGGCTGGCGAAGGGTTAATAAGGCCATGGCTCTCTATTGGCTGGGGAGAAACCTAGCGTTTACCCGCTCGATAGCAACAGTTGCTCCCCCTTCTTCTCCACCACCTTCCCACTGGCCCAGCGCGCGCTAATGTTTTAAAGGGCCAGTGAAGAAACAGGAATTTCTCACTTTGACATGTGGCTTATTAATGCGTTGTCATAGTGTCAGCTAAAATGTCGCGGTTCTGTAATGTCAGCACCTTACTGTGCAGATTCTCCACCCGAGGGTGTTCTATGTTCACGTCTGCCCTGGAGACTCCGAAAAGCCTCTGTCGGAGATCCTGGCATGTTTCTCTGGAGGAATAATGCTGCATGCAATGCTGGGTTCTGTCAAAATGATTGGCACGCTGACAGACTGCTGATGGACCCCTTTATAAGTGATCATGTGACAGATCGGGTCTGATGCCGGTGTGACCAGAGCCTGACACTATGGCCGAGGTGGCTCAAATGTTCAGGTTTCTGAGACAGTCTTGTACATACCTTGTTGCAGTTTTTTTTTATTACATTTCTTGCTTTTTAACAGCCACACATTCTTGACATTGTACAGATTAAAGGGACACTGTCACCCCCTCCAGCCGTTATAAACTAAAAGAGCCACCTTGTGCAGCAGTAATGCTGCAGTCTAACAAGGTGACTCTTTTAGTTTTTGTTGCGGATATTCCCACAATAAAGGTATTTATAATTTTGCTCAAATACCTATCTTTGTACCTGGAGGCGGGTCTGAAGCCTCCTCTTTGAAGCGCCCAACTGCCGTCAGTCATCTCTTCTGGGGCGATTGTCGCCGCCCCCTCAGCGCTGTTTTTGTCCGAAATCCGGCGCCTGCGCTCTGCTCTTCTGCCTGGAGCAGGCGCATAGAGCATTGGCTGTCCTAGCTCTGATGCCGGGTTCCGGTCTGCGCCTGTGCGGGCAGTGCGGCCACCCTGTTACTGAATCCCTGCCCCGCACTGTGCATAATGCATAACACAGTGCGGGGCAGGGATTCAGTAACAGGGTGGCAGACCGGAACCCGGCATCAGAGCTAGGACGGCCAATGCTCTATGCGCCTGCTCCAGGCAGAAGAGCAGAGCGCAGGCGCCGGATTTCGGACGAAAACAGCGCTGAGGGGGCAGCGACAATCGCCCCAGAAGAGATGACTGACGGCAGTTGGGCGCTTCAAAGAGGAGGCTTAAGACCTGCCTCCAGGTACAAAGATAGGTATTTGAGCAAAATTATAAATACCTTTATTGTGGGAATATCAGCAACAAAAACTAAAAGAGGCACCTTGTTAGACTGCAGCATTACTGCTGCACAAGGTGGCTCTTTCAGTTTATAACGGCTGGAGGGGGTGACAGTGTCCCTTTAAGGTTTATAGCATGGCGGGCTCTCCTGCTTGTGTGACATCTCTGAATAGCAGAGCTATAGTATAGGCACAACTTGTGCTGAGCTTTATAACACCTTCAACCATCAGTGGTTTGTTCGGGAGCTTTCACTGGAATCACTATACTTGCATATAGAGAGAACACGGCATGGGCAGTGAGAGCTATGATGTTGGATGAGGGGTGATATTGTGGTTACACAGCACTGACGAGAGCAGCTTTTCAGGAGCTGAGAGAAAGTATAGAGGTAGGAGAGCAGCTAACTGCTATATATATAAATCAATGGGCTGGAGTGAGGTGGCTGGAATCTCAGGAGATAATTTTTCTCCTGGAATGTAGCTACTGTGCACTGTTAGCCAAGGTCTTGTGTTCCATTTCTTTAGAAACAAGCTGTACACTATGTCAGATAAAAGCTCCCTGCTGGAAAATGACAACAAATAGAAAAAGCAAACAAATTGCAAACATGCTTATTTAAATGCTAAAACAATTTTAATAACTTGAGAACACTCTGCTAATTTTCATTTGTTAAGAGACCACTTTCTTTGCAGAATAGTAGTGCTGCTGCAGGTCCCTGACAGCTGGGCATCTACTGGCGCATTCAATGCAGTATATGCATTAGAGTAAGCAGCAATGTCTGATTATTGATCCCTGAGACTGTCATTGCAGGGACACCTTCACTCTTTCAATACTGCAGAGGCAAAAACTCTCAGCACACTACCGATAGTCTGGTATAACCTTCGGCAGCTGGATATAAGCACAGAGCGGCAATGCGATGCCCCAATCCGTTTGTAGCAGCCACTGCTTGATACTGCAGAACAGTTCTTATAGCTCCATTTGATGTGTATGCATCCGTTTACTGATAGGGCTTATGACAGCTCATTAATTGGGGTGCAGGGTATAAGGAGTTAGCCAAGTTGCTCCCTCCGGCCACTCTGATCACTCCCTACTGCTGTGTCTGCGCTTGCAGCAGCGAGTGGGCATAGTGAGAAGCAAGGTATTGAGAAGACAGGACGCTTATATGCTAATGGTAAGTGGCAAGTTTCCTCAGGATGAGAAAAGGCAAATTGAGGATAGGAAGAGGTTAAATCATTGTTCTAAAGTTCTGTCTTCATAAGCACATTGTTCTTGGCCCTCAGTCAGCCATGATGTGCTCGTGAAGATTGACCGTTCGGATCAGCGGCATGGTCGCACCTCTGGTTCGAATTTATGTGCTTTCTCACACTTCTAGCACAGGCACTTTACCTCTACAGTCTGCGAGAAGCGCAGGAGAGCTAGTTTGATCCGACTAAGGCTGCCGTCACACTAGCAGTATTTGGTCAGTATTTTACATCAGTATTTATAGGCCAAAACCAGGAGTGGAACAAATAGAGGAAAAGTATAATAGAAACATATGCTCCACTTCTGCATTTATCACCCACTCCTGGTTTTGGCTTACAAATACTGATGTAAAATACTGACCAAATACTGCTAGTGTGATGGCAGCCTAAGCTGTAAAGAATAGAGCCTGCAAGGTATGCTGGCTTCTTACTTGGGGAAACGTCCACTCTGAGACTATAAGGTGGCTGGTAACTTAGCAACCAGCTTTACACTATAAAGTAAAAATCCCTCTGTTCTTGAGGAGGGGTAAATGGCAAAGTGCTTGTTTTTACAAGCACTTTGTAATTGTACCTATTTAAGAGCTTAAAAAGATCCCATTTGTGATCCTCGCTCACATTACACTAAAGTTAATTATAACGAAGGACTCCAATCCTAACATGTTCATTGATACCAAATGATATACACTCACCGGCCACTTTATTAGGTACACCTGTCCAACTTCTTGTTAACACTTAATTTCTAATCAGCCAATCACATGGCGGCAACTCAGTGCATTTAGGCATGTAGACATGGTCAAGACAATCTCCTGCAGTTCAAACCGAGCATCAGTATGGGGAAGAAAGGTGATTTGAGTGCCTTTGAACGTGGCATGGTTGTTGGTGCCAGAAGGGCTGGTCTGAGTATTTCAGAAACTGCTGATCTACTGGGATTTTCACGCACAACCATCTCTAGGGTTTACAGAGAATGGTCCGAAAAAGAAAAAAAATCCAGTGAGCGGCAGTTCTGTGGGCGGAAATGCCTTGTTGATGCCAGAGGTCAGAGGAGAATGGGCAGACTGGTTCGAGCTGATAGAAAGGCAACAGTGACTCAAATCGCCACCCGTTACAACCAAGGTAGGCCTAAGAGCATCTCTGAACGCACAGTGCGTCGAACTTTGAGGCAGATGGGCTACAGCAGCAGAAGACCACACCGGGTACCACTCCTTTCAGCTAAGAACAGGAAACTGAGGCTACAATTTGTACAAGCTCATCGAAATTGGACAGTAGAAGATTGGAAAAACGTTGCTTGGTCTGATGAGTCTCGATTTCTGCTGCGACATTCGGATGGTAGGGTCAGAATTTGGCGTAAACAACATGAAAGCATGGATCCATCCTGCCTTGTATGGAGCATCTTTGGGATGTGCAGCCGACAAATCTGCGGCAACTGTGTGATGCCATCATGTCAATATGGACCAAAATCTCTGAGGAATGCTTCCAGCACCTTGTTGAATCTATGCCACGAAGAATTGAGGCAGTTCTGAAGGCAAAAGGGGGTCCAACCCGTTACTAGCATGGTGTACCTAATAAAGTGGCCGGTGAGTGTATGTAGTCAGATGACTTTGGGCCATCGTCTGGAACAGTTATCCATGATGACGGTTTCAGCTGACATACAAAAGTTCTTTCACACAATTCACTCTTTAATAGTACATTCCCAGAAAGCTATATCCTTGTTCATCACGTGTTACTGAATAAACTCCTTTAGTTTGAGGGGCTGCTACTGACAATATGGCCAGAAAAATGGTATCACTGAAATGAATGATAGTTGAAGCCAAGCAGAGGTGCACCTTCCCACGTAATTGTTTGCCATTGATCTCTGCCCTTTTTTGGCTCTGTCAGGCCATAGCTGACAATATAGAGAGGTGCAGGGATGGTGGGAAAGTGCACTGAACTGTTTGGCCATACCCAGGGTGCACTGAGCACCTTGACTTACCGTAGTTGGAACACAGTGAGCTGACAGTTCTTTTAATCATCAGCGTTCCTAATGTACATGGCCACTTCTAGGATGATCCACCCAGTTCTATAGTTTGTAAAAGCCCTCCTCTTATCACAGGCAGGATTATAATAATGCTAGAAAGATAACACATAGCCACCTCCTTCTGGGCAGAACATGGAGCCTGCCTAGAAAATCCTCCCATAGATGTTGAGTATTCTCTAGACTTTTGCTTTCTGTGCTTCATGTAGCTGCTGTAGAATATATGTATATGCTGTTGAGTTCAGCCCTGCGAGATGGCTGCCTCCATAATCATGTACAGAACATGAGTAATTAGTTGATGAAATATGGAATATATATCACTTTTAGGTCTGGTTTCAGGGTCAATGACCTCAGGTGTCCTGACACAAACTTGACAGTCTTGTATAAGCCCATGAGGCTGGTCAGGTCAGGCACTCCACAACCAGTCTCTACTCAGACCATGAATTTTGGATGTGTGCAACTGGCTTAACTGGTAATCATCACTGAAAATGAATCTAGGTGATAAGTCAAGCATTTTTTTTTTATGGTGTCCCCTCTAAAGCAGAAAAACTCAGCTTGTAAATGTAATCAGGCTAGGGCTACACATCAATTCTCAAACAAATACCAGAATTTTGAAATTTACCAGCAATGGCATCTAAACTTTATATAGCTTCCGACTTGACCTTCATTGAAGTATATGAGGGCAAAGTCACAACCGAATGTTAAACAGCGTTGTGATTCTTAGGGTAAGTCTCCACGGTACGGATGGGCGGCGGTATCGCCGCAGCGGCGAAGCCGCTCGGCGCTAAGCCCCGCCCCCTTAATGGGACGCGATCATGCCGGATGTGTTAACTCTTCACATCCGGGATGATCGCTCTCTCCCATAGGGCCCTGTGATATGCCTTGCGGGGACGCTGCGTCCCCGCAAGGTGTACGGGCATGCTGCGATCTGAAAAGACGCGCAGCATGTCCGTAGTCGCAGGGCCGCCGCGTGCGGGTTTCCACGCATAGTGGAGACAGGATTTCATCAAATCCCCTCCACTATGCAGGAACATCTGGACGCTGCTTGTTTGACGCTGCAGCGCTGCGCAGCGTCAAACAAGCAGCGTTTCCTGAACGTGGAAACATACCCTTATGTCAGTTGTGTAGGTGGCAGCACAACGCAATTGGTTTTTAGCCAGGGGTGCAAGAGACAGGACTTGGGGCAATGAGACAACCTATTTAAAAGGAATCTGCCTGCAGGATCAACCCTCCTAAGCAGTCTAATATGGCCATGTAGATCATATGAAGCTGATTAACATGATACCTAGATATCTGTGATCTGATTCTCGAGAAATTCACATTTTTCTTGTACATAAATGAGCTGTTCTGGGCCGGACACTTATCTCCACGAGAACCTGCTGCCAGGGATTATTATATATGAAGGGAGAGTTATCAGTGTGAGACATGTAATAACCAACTGTCTATAACTAACAGAACCTTAGAGCGGAGTTTTGTGTCAGATCACAAACACATCTGTAATTGTAACTCTCCTCTCATAGTGCTGTCAAGTTCTTCTTCAGTACTGTGCCTGATTGTAACTTTTTTAGCTTCCATCTCACAGCCAGCCTGTGTGAGGAAAGGGAATACAGCAAAACGTTGTGGATTCGTGTGCGGAGTTTTCTGAACCTTTTTTGAAAAATCCGCATTTCCAGTGTTTTTTTTGTACGGATTTCACCTGCTGTTTTACACCTGCGGATTCCTATTGAGGAGCAGGTGTAAAACGCTGCGGAATCCGTACAATGAATTGATATGCTGTGGCAAATACAAAGCAGTGTTTCCGCGCGGTATTTTCCGCACCATGGGCACTGCGGATTTGGTTTTCCATAGGTTTACATGGTACTGTAAACCTGATGGAAAACTGCTGCGAAACTGTAGCGGCCAATCCGCTGCGGATCCGCAGGCAAATCCGCACCGGAAAACGCTGCGGGTTGGGCGCTGCGTACATCCGCAGCATCTAGATGTTACAGCATAGTGGATGGGATTTCAAGAAATCCCATTTCCACTATGCGCGCCGAGACTCCCGTGGATCACCTGTGGAGACGGACATGCGGCGCGTCTTTCCAGACCGCAGCATGTCAATTTGTCTTGTGGTGACTCGAGTCTCCTCAAGAAAAATGTCACCCATTCAGTGTATTGGACACGGTGAATCCGCACGGTACAATGAACACGCGTGGAATTACCTGCTTTCAAAAACCGGCAGCGCTTTGTATGCAGCGGACATGTGCTGCGTCCAAAGTGCTGACGATTACTGACTGTGTGCATATACCCTTAGGAGTATCTCCTGTGCATTGGTAGCAGATGTTTATTTTCACTCTCGCCACATTATGGCTTTATACAGGTAATAGGTTATACTGTTTAAGGAGTAGAGATGAGCGAGCACTAAAATGCTGTCAGCACAGGATGACTGTTCAAAAGACGTCTCACTACTCTGTGCTTCCCGGCAGGGTAAATTATTTAAACCTGTCACCAGAAATGCTGTTAACCTGCAGATATCCAGTTAATCTGCAAGTTAACAGCGTTGTTATGCTGTTCTGTGCCTGTACGTAGCCAAATGCAATGCCAGCATTCAGTTTCAGTCATAGGGACGGGGGGTAGCACTGGTTCAGTCACTGATCTGAGTATAGAGAGTATAGAGAGTGGTTGCTGTATCTGTGCCCCCGGCGGTTACAGTGGTCGCTTTGTACTCTGAGCAGTGACTGAATCCGGATAAAGATAATTTTCTCCCCATTGCATTCGGTTGCGTGCAGATGCCAGGCAGCATAACGCTATTAACCTGCAGGTTTACTCCATATCTGCAGGTTAATAGCATTATTTCTGGTGACAGGTTCCCTTTAAGTGCACCTTTCCACCTGCTTGTTTTCCCTCTGTCTCCACTCCCCCACTACTTTGATGGAGCCAGACAAGGGATAGATGGAAGCCAAGTCTGTAGAAAGGTGTATTTAAATGATTGGTCCTGCCATGAAGCATCGGTGAATTGAACACCGTGAATAGAGCAATGTTGTCCCATCTCACTACGCGGTTAGGTGGCCATTCTTGGGTACTGCAGCTCAGCTTGTGTTTGTACGTCCACTATGCAGCGTACAGAGCTGTGACTTTTCCCCTATGTACATTGGTCACATTGGGTCCGCACTGAAGCAGAAAAAAAGTTTATCAGTGGGGTGCTGAGTGTTGGAACCCCAGTAATCGGATATTGGTGACCTATCCTAAGGGTAGGTCATTAATACCGTAAAGCTGGGAAATCCCTTTGAATTTTGACTTCAAAAAGTGTTCTTATAAGAGTGATTCTGTCTTTGACTCAGAATCACGCTTCAGGGAGAAGAGCTAACATGAGTAATTGTGGCATGTGGGTGCCTACAACCAAAAGCTACTGCTAAGATAAAGCTCTTCATGATAAAGGCACAACTCCTACTACTTGAATTGTTGAGCTGGAGGGGGTGGGGGCATGCCACCTTGCACACCCACATAAAACCACACCCTACTATGGTATCTTAGAAAGCTTTCACAAACTAAGCTTTAAGAAGGAGCTGTCATAAATGTCACAAACCTCATACTTCCTGAATCACAAAAGCATTTTACTGAACGTAATCCTAAAACATTCCTTTCATGGGAAACTCTTAACCAGCAGTTTTCATTGTATAAAAAGGTAGAGATGCATTGTAATGTTCATTGGTTTTCAATTCCCAACTATATTCAAGATGTTTCGGAGGAATACACAAGTATTAGCGTTGTCATGTGTATTAAAGTCTGACCTGCACCCCTCCCGTCACCTGAAAATGCATATTGAGCTAGCTGTACAGTCCCTATATAAAAAAACAAAACAAAAAACAGTGTATATTTTAGTGTTACAGAGAAAATGACTTGTGTTCAATCTTAATGAGGTGCACCCAATGAGTGTTTTTGGGCTCCACCCCTCTCCCCTTTCTGGTCCAGACCAAGTGCTGCCTGCGTCCACCGGCATGTGTACATGCTGACACGGTACATAGGGCTTGGCCCACTCGGTATAAGGGGTGGGGAACATGCAAAATATGGGGCAGAACGGTGCACTGAAGCCCCTCCATTAGCATTGGAAATAATGTTCTCAGACCCTGAGCCACTAAAATCTACAGTACTAGTATAATTAGGGCTGAGCTATACCATACAGTTAGTTAATATGGGTTTTGGGGGTGAAAATCCTTTTAAAAGGGCTGTTCCTGACTCGAGGTTAATTCCACAATGTAATAGAATACTGAGAGAAGCTGATGAGAGTTGTCGGCACCAGGGTTGTGGAGTCGGTAAGCCACAGTTGCGACTCCGACTCCTGGATTTTATCAGGTTCCGACTCCGACTCCTTCATAAATGGCCAATTCGTAACAATAAATTTACTGTTGTAAAATATTAACATCGTGCTTATTCAGTTTCTCACCATCATATAAGTAATCAGACCACTTAGAGCAAAAACTATATTTATTAGAATACAATTAGAATATAGCAAATAACTTTTATAAACTTTTCTAAACTCTTGTAAGTAAATATGCAATAAACACTGTTATGCAGTTAATAAGAAGAAATCTATGAATTTGTCCTCAGAAAAAGTATTGCCTCTGTCAGATCCTCCTTCATGGATGCCCTCAAATCTGATCTAATTATTTTGAGAGCAGAGAACAACGTCTCTACACTAACTTGGGTTGGTGGCAAAGCAGTAACCACTCGGGCAACATCTCTGACAATGTCAGGATACAGAGGAATCGCTTGTTGCACCGTTATTTTTGATGAACGGTCAAATTTCTCAATTTCTTTTAGTGCACATGAAAAATTCTGCTGAAATGTACTGGCTGTGTTCTTTGATGGGGATGACTCTTCTTCTATGCGGGAATGCTTTGCACGGTCCTTGTGATCCAAATATTTTTCGAAATTAAATTCTTCATCAGTTGATTAGGGTGAAGATGTGGCAGGACGACCAAATTCTTCTTGTTCCTCCTGACTGTTCTGCAACCCTTTCATCCTTACTGCTATTTCAAACAGAGCTTAAACAGAGAGTAAAGTGAAAGCACAGCACAGCTGTGACGTCACCGCTGTGCTCTGCTTTCACTTTCTGGCCGGCAGTCAGTCAGTGCGGGAAGCAGACTGCAAGGGACCTGACGGACACCGGAATGTGAGTATGTACTGTTTTTTTTTTTTTTACATTTACGATGGTAACCAGGGTAAACATCGGGTTACTAAGCGCGGCCCTGCGCTTAGTAACCCGATATTTACCCTGGTTACAAGTGAAAGCATCGCTGGATCGGTGTCACACACACCGATCCAGCGATGACAGCGGGAGATCCAGCGACGAAATAAAGTTTCAAACGATCTGCTACGACGTACGATTCTCAGCAGGGTCCCTGATCGCCGCTGCGTGTCAGACACAGCGATATCGTATGGATATCGCTGGAACGTCATGGATCGTGCCGTCGTAGCGATCAAAGTGCCAATGTGAGACGGTACCCTAAGAAATGTTTCTATCTCCAGCAGAACTGCTTATCACTGTTGTTCATAGTTTGATAGAACATATATATGTGAGTAACATTTATCAAATTCATATGAAAGTTCAATTATGAAATATTAATACATTTTTTTAAATCTGGAGTCGGTACATTTCTACCGACTCCGACTCCAACCAAAACTAACTCCGACTCCACAGCCCTGGTCGGCACATGACCACCCATATGCCAGTCGCATGCTGCCCGTCATTGGCAGTCAGTGAAAATGCCCTGATGGGTCAGCAAATCTACAGTCAGCGACTGCACAAATTTACGTCAAGCCCAGAAAACCGCCTTTAATGTCAGTGATCATTATTAGCTATATTTTTATATAGATGTAGGCTTGAAGAAAATAAAAAGATAATGTGGCATCATGTTGCCCTTTGGGGCTGCCGATCGGTCTCCTAGCATTCTATGCATGTTCAACATGGGGCAAAAACGTAATAAGTATGGGCCATCTTCTGGGAAACGCGTACACGTGGATTTCTCCTAATGATCACGTCCAATGAAAGCCTGTGGTGCCCTACTGCCCAAATTTATACTGCGCAGTAAGTATTTACCAGACCTCATTGTATGGAGGAGTGCAGGATATTGTGCTGTCCTATACAGTCCTATATATCCCCCTGCGGAGTCATCTGGCATAGAGCATACCATAACTGTGGACTGCCGGTGTTTTGTGATGCATATGTTGCTACAATGTATTAGTATCAGGTCTTGTCTGTTACTGATTTAGCTCCCAGTGGATTTTACCGATTTCTCTCTGTGGGGGGAAATGTGATGAATGCCTGAGTCCATGTCATACAAACATGGCTTTAGTCAGCCATTATTCTTACTCTTGATGTCCCTCCTCAATGCTTGAGTGCCTTACAGTGGTTGTCTTTATGGGACAACCTTATTAACGGGAACATACCCGTTAATAATAATAATAATAATAATAATAATAATAATAATAATCTTTATTTTTATATAGCGCTAACATATTCCGCAGCGCTTTACAGTTTGCACACATTATCATCGCTGTCCCCGATGGGGCTCACAATCTAAATTCCATATCAGTATGTCTTTGGAATGTGGGAGATTCATTATGTTTGAACCATGTGCAGCATAAATCGGAGCCTGACTACGTGATTGCAGCCAGGTATGTGCTACTCGGAAATCCCGCCTTTTAGAGAAAGCAGATTGAGTAGTCCGCTGGGCACGATAGGGACAGACACGACTAGTCTGGTCGGACCCAGGACAACTTCTCAAGACCGTGCTCTAGGTGATTGACAGGTCTCGCCCATCGTCTACATACAATGAGATCTGTCAGTTACCTGGGGTGGGGAGAGGCCGGCCAGGGGCTTTTCAAACCCTGAAAACATGCATAATTACAATTAACGTTGCCCGTGACAGCCTGTATCTACTGCCAGGTTCCCTTTTAGTAGGTATCTCCTCACCATTATTGTATCACAATCATTGGGTAGGTCGTAAAGTATTCCATTTGTTTGCGGTTAAGATAATCTACTGAACAGTTCTGCTCTTTCCTTATCCATCATGGCCGCACCTCGTTTTGATAGTGTATACCAATGTGCCAGTTCACATAATAAGCCCTAGGCTGCTGGCCACACTTCTTCAGTTCTCTTCATAGCTGCTACAGAACAGATTATATAACTCAAAACCACAAAAGGAAGCAGAAAAGTGTGAAAAATATATAAAAATTTGGAAAATTTTATTAATACAATTATACTCAGAAAATACAGTTAAAAACAGAGAGAAGTAACACTAAGTGATCTAAGTGAGCACAGCACCAGGGATAAGAAATAATTCCAATTGTAGAGATAATGAATAATGCATAGAGTAATATGCTGCTAAAGCAATGGAACACCTACAGATAAAGGTGCTACCCTACCCTAGGATGGTATGGAGAGTATGGGGCTAGAGTCTGACTTGATAGTAAACATAATTCAAATAGATATTAATTAGCCCAGTGGCGATATACCTCAGTAGGTATAGACATAGCAGACACAATTAGGAGAGGAGTTCCAAGGAGAAAGCAGAGTGTAAGCATCAATAAGAAATATTACCTGGTGCTGGGCAGTGACCAAACCCCAATGCGTGTTTCGCGTCGGCTTTGGGGGGAGTGCACAGATTAATAGCACCAACAAAGGGGACACGTGGAAGCAAACAGTTTTTTTAAAAATTTTTTTATGTAAGTACCACTATATATTCAAAACTGCTATTACAAGCCTTTTAGGACTTCGTATGGACATGTCTCATGAGATAACCACTTCATTGCAGTTTATAGAAATGGCTAAAATAAAGTCAAGCTGGAAGGTGTTCAAGTGTTTTTTTTAGTATTTTCCTATGTTTAGGATGCAGTCCTACTGTAGTATTGTGATAGCCCCCTAAGCTGGGTTATCATGTAAATACAGCAGTTTTAGAAAACAATGGCATAAACTGCACCAAAGCTGTAACGTGTTCATGCTTCCTTCAGATTTAAAAGGGTTTGTCCAGCCACAAGAAATTGGTGCCCTAACTCTAGGATGGGTCATCATTCTCAGATTGATGGGGGTCTGATATTCTCTATGGGACTGCTAGAAATTGGGTTGCACACTTCCCTGCAGATTTGCTGAGGATCATTTGTCATTGGGGCTCAGCATTTTACCTTACAAAATGCTGCACTGCCTTCTGTGATACTTTAGGCCAGATTAGTGACTGTGACTTTGGAGTCCAAACGCAGATATGAACTTAGACTTAGATTATGGCATCCTAAATGGAATGGCTAAAATAATGTAGTCCTCTGCATCCAGCTGAACCAATGTAAGAGCAAATTAAAGTTGTACTTCACATACATCAGTGATGAACCACCCAATAATATGCGCTCCTAGCTAGATCCCTGCTGGGTAATCTTGGCAAATGTCTGGCTTCAGTTTCTTGTTGTGGTGACCAGAGATTACTGTGAAACGGCTATAGATGTGACAAGTAATGGGTGCTAACATGGTCCTTGCCTCACTTGTACCAGGTCTACAGTGAGAAACATGATGGAATTTTGGTGGAGGCAGCCTACCCGTTGTAGTGGCCCCTGGTGCCTCTTTGTGCCCATGCGTTATGGCTAGTTTTTTTTTTTTTTTTTTTAATGCGGTAAATTTTCGATTAGAGTTGAGCATCTCAGGATTCACTAATATAACACTCTTTCCAGTAAAATACAGTTATGTTGTGTTGGTGTAAATTACATATTATCAGTGAGTAATTAACACTTTTGTGTGTTTAAAGTAACCGGTCTCTGCCTCTTCTTGTAATTGCCTCCGTGTTTCACATCTTGTGAAATGACAGGAATCTAACATTTTAGAGATGTGGATACTAATGAAACCTTGTTCTGCTTCACGCGGTGTTGCTGGTATATGAACATGGGGGTATTGTACCACAATAGGATCTGAGCATGGACAGCCATAAAGGGGATTTCTGGAACTCTTACATTGATGGCCTATCCTCGATGATAGATGAATGGTTAAGGTCGTTGTTGGTCTGACTCCTAGCTTCTCCGCCGATCAGCTGATTGAAGGGGTTGTAGTGAGCGCGGTCTCCTTCATTACTTACCAGGCACGTCTCTGTACATTTTGTAACCGGTACAGCCTCTACAACATTGGTATAACCATGCCCAGTGGTGCGATTTAGTGGAGAGCTGGAGTCTGATAGACCCCCAGTAATCTGATATTGGAAGCCTAGAAAACCACTTGGGCCATGTTCACACGTTCAGTGCTTGGTCAGTATTTTCCATCAGTATCTGTAAGGAAAAGCCAGGAGTGGATGATAAATCCAGAAGTGGTGATGTGTTTCTATTATACTTCTCCTCTGGCTGTTCCACTCCTGGTTTTGGCCTCACAGTAAGTAATTTGTCACCAGATTTGGACAAATGAATGTTAAATGCATTATGTGTGTACTCTTGTGTTTTCCGGTGATCGTGAGTGGGTTAATGTGCCTGCTATTGCGCCAGCATTCTTGGTAAACTTGTTTAGGCACTGCTGCTTTAGTGTTGGCATAGGTTGGGCACACCCAGTACAGCTATTTACACACATGGCACCCTGCACACCCTCACAACCCTTGTGTGGGGTGCCCTGTTATTAGAGGGGAAGTGAAGGAACTGAGAAGGTACATTGATGGTGTCTGCGGAGCTGACAGATCACCTGCTGATGGCCTCCCTTAAAATGTTTTTCTTTTATTACTGCAAATGTATTGGAATATTAATTACAATAGGAAAATCTCCTATTTTTATAGGACTTGAAATGTAAATGACATTCTGTTTCTGGCATCTCAGTGGGATTGTACCTTGTAGCTTATTAGATTTTACTGTAAAGTAACTTGTAATAAGCCTCAGACATTATGTCTGTAATGCGTGTACCCACTTGAATAACGCAAATGATTAAGGATAACTTGATGACACAGTAGGTTAGTCAGCCACATCAGAAACGCCTAGTGAGTCATCCCTGTGATACAGAGCTGCCATCGTCACCTGCAGCAGCCCATGGCTGAGAGATCGAGCATGGCTGCTGCGTCACCCATTTCCTCTTTTCCACTCCTGTTTGTAGGAGCTCAGGGAGTACTGCTATTGGAACAGGAAACCTGGAAATGAAGGTTTATATTAGAGGTTGCCCAGGCTCGGGACATGAGTCTGCTTTTGCTCTGTGACTGCTGAATTTTGACACTGCAGTATGCACGCTGTCAAGATTACCCAGTATTGCCAGCGCAAGTGGGCAGTAACTGGACAGCATATATGCGATTTTCATACTTGCGGTCAAGTGTCAACTAGATTGATCTGTCTTCTCAAGTCTCTTCGGTTGAGTCATGTGACCATCCGTTCTCCGCACCAATAACAAGGACTTGTCCCCAGGCTGAACCATTCCTTTTATGGGAACCAGTCAGTAAGATCTGTCCACCCTGTATATCCCCCCCCCCCTTACATGATTTTTTTTCTTTTGTTGAGTTTTTGAGCAGAAACTCTAATAGGAAAAAAGAAAAACGGGTTTCTCTAGCAAATAATTCTGTATTAAAACCCGTTAAAGGGAACCTGTCACCCCCCCCCCCCCCCCCCCCGAGGGCCTATTACAGTAAAAGAGCCACCTTCAGTAGCACTAAGGCTGCATTCTGTGAAGGTGGCTCTTATGTTTATTATCCCTAGGAATGCTGAAATAATGAGTTTTATACATTTCCCGCCATACCTATATTGAGTCAGGGAGGTATGTCTTCTCCCCCTGACTCAACCGCCTTGCAGCCGTCCATCATCCCACCGGGCGCCGCCTCCTCTGTAATGACGTCACTGGCGCCTTCGTGTAGCGGAGGCCCCAGATCCTGCCCCGCAGTGTGTTATGAAATATTCACACTGCCGGACTGGGAATCTGGCGCCTGCGCAGTGGAGTGGGTCACCGTGCTCCATTGAAGATAGTGCCGAAGTCTCGTGAGTCTTCACAAATCTCGTGAGTCTTCACAAATCTCGTGAGTCTTCACAAATCTCGTGAGTCTTCACAAATCTCGTGAGTCTTCACAAATCTCGTGAGTCTTCACAAATCTCGTGAGCCTTCACAAATCTCGCGAGACTTCGGCACTATCTTCAATAGAGTACGGTGACCCACTCCACTGCGCAGGCGCCAGATTTCCAGTCCGGCAGTGTGAATACCTCATAACACTCAGCGGGGCGGGATCTGGTGCCTCCGCTACACAAAGGCGCCAGTGACATCACGACAGCGGATGCGGCTCCCGGAGGACAGAGCGGGATGATGGACAGCTTCGTGGCGGTTGAGTCGGGGAGAAAACATACCTCCCTGACTCAGAGGTATGGCGGGAAATTTATAAAAGTCATTATTTCAGCGTTCCTAGGGGTAATAAACATAAGAGCCACTTTCACAGAATTCAGCCTTAGTGCTTCTGAAGGTGGCTCTTTTACTTTAATAGGCCCGGGGGGTGGGGGGGTGGTGACCGGTTCCCTTTAAGTGTATTCATAGCTCACTATCTGCCATGTGCCAGGCAAGGAAATCGGACATTAACCCATAATGACCGCCAATACATATTTTTGCTAGCATCCCCATACAGGTGACAATAGAGCAGATGTAGGCTGTACACTATAGCTGACAACTTGCTGCATCAGCCACCATCAGTGTTTGCACCTTCCATATCTGTTAAACCCTTTAGTTGCTGCTGTCAATAGTGACTACATCATATAAATGGTTGAGTATGGGGGCTTCCACTTTAATCTCATCGACACTGTGAGATTATGATTGTGTGGTCCTGATGTTTGCCATGGCAGTTCACGGCCAAATAGCGGCCTTAGAATCTGCGGACTACAGTGCCTTGTTCAGAAGTTACTGACTTTTACATGGTAAAAATACAGTTTTTCATTTCTGTCGTGTCACTTTTAATTAATAACTTAATCACCTGAAGGGTTAATAAACTACCTGACTTCATTTTTCAATATGTCCGGGGGTCCTGTTTTTAAAATGGTATTACTTTTGGGGGGTTTCAAATCTATAACGCCTCCAAAGTCACTTCAAACCTGCATAGGTCCCTAAAAAAAATAAATTTTGTTAATTTCTTAGAAAAAAAATGAAAAATTACGCTACATTTTTAAACCTTCTAAAATGCTAACCTAATAAAATAACATTTTACAAATGGTGCTGATGTAAAGCCGACATGTGGGAAATGTTTTTCTGTAGTATGAATTATCTGGATTAAATGAATAATAATTCAAAGCTTGAAAAGTGCAAATTTTTTACATTTTTTTTGTCAAATTTCGGATATTTTTTTATAAATAAACACAAAATATATCGACCTAAATTTATCATTATCATAAATTATAATATCTCACAAAAAAAATATCTCAAGATCACTGGGATTTGTTGACGCATTCCAGAGTTATTACCACATAAAGTGACAATGGTCAGATTTCACAAATTTGGCCCGGTCACTATGGGGATGTTATCAAAGGGATTAACAGGTACAGATGAGCGTATATTCTCTTATGCAAGAAAATCTCGTCAATTATGCTGATCGCAGTGTAATCCGATTCTTTCGGATGATTAGAGTATGGAGAAAAAAAATTACACACATCCCATACTTGGTCACATGGCCGCCCTTCCCAGAGAATCCTCAGAGCACACAATGTGAGGAGTCACACAGACTGACTGCAGGCTTGTAGTTTTAGCCCGTACAACCCCTTTAACACCTTTACGTCCAATGGCGGACATAACATGTAATGAGAGGGTGGCCGTTCACGCACAAGGACGCGTTATGTCTGTCATGACTTTGAACTGTCACTGTGTGTAAACGTCACTGTCAGCTGTGAGGCAGGGGAAGAGGTGAGGGCACCCCTGCTGTCGGGACCCCCACCCAGATCGCTGTGATCGGTCACTCAATCTGAAATATCAGCAGCTCAACCCAGCCAGTGGCCTAGCTTCTGCACAAACAACTGTAGCTGTGTCAGCGCCGCCCCTGACTGTGAACCCCCTAAATGCTGTGATTGAGCGCGATCACAACATTCAGGAGGCAAGCAGAGGGTCTGGAGTTCCATCTGCCTTCATGACGACCCCCTGGTCACCAAGATACAGAAAACTTCTGAGACCATGTCTCAGAAGCTTTCAGTATAGGTATAATGCATTGCACCTCCTGACGAAACTGCGAGCGGCCGTTAAACGTATGTTGAGGTGCGGGCATAGGTAACTAATTACTTTAATTAGGGTGGCAGTTGCTGGGGAGCTTGCTATTCAATGTTTAGCAGAGGATTGTATATGTATTTATCATTCTTTGTATTACTAGTTATAATTTATTGCAGCCTCCGAGGCATTTCCTTTATTAGGACCATACCATTTATTGATGCAATATGTTAAATATCTGTTCAGGAGTGTATATGCGTTGACCAGTTTTGGTATTACAAGTTGTAATTAATTGCAGCGTCTGTGGCATCTCCTTTAATGGGACCACACCAATCACTGATATAACATGTTAGATATCTATGGTCCCCTTTGCACTATAGCCACTTTATAACCGTCTGTCAGTGTTCATCTAAAGGGATATACCATAGACATTTGGACTGTTACTCTAATGAATTAATACTATTATAAAATTGGTATATGCTATGGTATGTCTGCTGTAGTTGGTCATAGTTGGTTGTCTCTATGTACACCTGTATAGTCCTATGTTTTACTTGTGGTTATATTATGTATTATTGTTTTTATATTTTTATTATTCAGTTGACTGATCCTTCAGTTGTTCTCAATTGGTATAAGTTGTGTATTTGAAGGGTTCATTATACCGTATATACTCGAGTAAAAACCGCCTCCCCCCCCCCCTAATTTTGCCACAAAAAACTGGGAAAACTTAATGACTCGAGTATAAGCCTAGGGTGGAAAATGCAGCAGCTACTGGTAAATTTCAAAAATAAAAATAGATGCCAATAAAAGTAAAATTGAGACATCAGTAGGTTGTGTTTTTGAATAGAATCAGGAGCCCCATATAATGCTCCATACAGTTCATGATGGCCCCATAATATGCTCCATACAAAATACGCCCCATATAATGCTGCACAAATGTAGATTATGACCCCATAAGATGCTCCATAGACACATTTGCCCCGTATAATGCTCCACAAATGTGGATTATGGCCCCATAAGATGCTCCATACAGATATTTGCCCCAAATAATGCTGCACATGGCCCCATAAGATGCTCCATACAGATAATTGCCCTATATAATGCTGCACATGGCCCCATAAGGCTACATTCACACTAGCGTCGTGCACTGCACGTCGCTATGCGTCATTTTGTAGAAGAAACGCATCCTGCAAAAGTGTTTGCAGGATGCGTTTTTCTCCATTGACTTGCATTAGCGATGCAGTGCGACGCAGTGCCACACGTCGCAACCGTCGTGCGACTGTTGCGTCGGACCGTCGCCACAAAAAACGTTGCATGTAACTGTTTTTTGGTGCGTCGTGTCCAGCATTTCCGACCGCACATGCGCTGCTGGAACTCCGCCCCCTCCTCCCCGCACCTCGCAATGGGGCAGCGGATGCGTTGAAAAACAGCATCCGCTGCCCCCGTTGTGCGGCGCTTCCACAGTATGCGTCGGTGCAGTGCACGACGCTAATGTGAAAGTAACTTAAGATGCTCCATACAGACATTTGCGCCATATGCTGTTTCTGCGATTAAAAAAATAAAAAATCACATACTCGCCTCTCAGGCCCCTGGCACTTGCTATATTCACCTGCTCCCCTTTCCACCGCCGAACGTCGTTGTGTCTTCCCGTCCTCTGCACTGACGTTCAGGCAGAGGGCGGCTCGCACTAATCGCGTCATCGCGCCCTCTGACCTGAGCGTCACTGCAGAGGACGCGGAAGACGGAGCAGCGCTGACGGTGGAACGGGGGACAGGTGACTATAGCGCACTGGGTTACTCGCCTGCTCCTGGTGCGGTCCCTGCACGTCTGTTCCTCGGCGCCAGCAGCTTCTTCCTGTAGTGAGCGGTCACATGGTACCGCTCATTCCAGTAATGAATATGCGGCTCCACCCCTATGGGAGTGGAGTCGGGTCCATTTTCATTGCTGTAATGAGCGGTACCATGTGACCGCTCACTACAGGAAGAAGCTGCTGGCGCCGAGGAACAGATGTGCAGGGACCGCACCAGGAGCAGGTGAGTATTATTACGCAGCTCCGCTCCCCCTCCCCTGCCGACCCCTGGGTATGTCTCGAGTATAAGCAGAGAGGGGCAATTTCAGTCTAAAAAAAAGTGGGCTGAAAATCTCGGCTTATACTCGAGTATATACACTGTGCAGAATTATTAGGGAAGTTGTATTTTAGAGGATTATTTTTATTATTGATCAATAACTATGTTCTCAATCAACCCAAAAGACTCATAAATATCAAAGCTTAATATTTTTGGAAGTTGGAGTGTTTTTTTTTTTTTTTTTTTTTTTTTAGATTTGGCTATCTTAGGAGGATATCTGTTTGTGCGGGTAACTATTACTGTGCAGAATTATTAAACAACTTAATGAAAACCAAATATATTCCCATCTCACTTGTTTATTTTCACCAGGTAAACAAATATCACTGCACAAAATTTAGAAATAAACATTTCTGACATGCAAAAACAAAACCCCCAAAAATGAGTGACCGATATAGCCACCTTTCTTTATGATGACACTCAGCAGCCTTCCATCCATAGATTGTCAGATTCTTGATCTGTTTATGATCAATATTGTGTGCAGCAGCCACCACAGCCTCCCAGACACTGTTCCGAGAGGTGTACTGTTTTCCCTCCCTGTAGATCTCACATTTTATGAGGGACCACAGGTTCTCTATGGGGGTCAGATCAGGTGAACAAGGAACAAGGGGGCCATGTCATTATTTTTTCTTCTTTGAGACCTTTACTTGCCAGCCACGCTGTGGAGTAGATGGAGGCATGTGATGGAGCATTGCCCTGAATGAAAATCATGTTTTTCTTGAACAATACCGACTTCTTCCTGTACCACTGCTTGAAGAAGTTGTCTTCCAGAAACTGGCAGTAGGTCTGGGAGTTGAGCTTCACTCCATCCTCAACCCGAAAAGGTCCCACAAGTTCATCTTTGATGATACCAGTCCGTACCAGTACCCCACCTCCACCTTGCTGGCGTCTGAGTCAGAGTGGAGCTCCCTCTGCCCTTTACTGATCCAGCCTCTGGCCCATCCATCTGGCCCATCAAGAGTCACTGTCATTTCACCAGTCCATAAAACCTTTGAAAAGTCAGTCTTAAGATATTTCTTGGCCCAGTCTTGATGTTTTATCTTATATTTCTTGTTCAAAGGTGGTCGTTTTTCAGCCTTCCTTACCTTGGCCATGTCCCTGAGTATCGCACACCTTGTGCTTTTTGTTACTCCAGTAATGTAGCAGCTCTGAAATATGGCAAAACTGGTAGAAAATGGCATCTTGGCAGCTTCACGCTTGATTTTCCTCAATTCATGGGCAGTTATTTTGCACCTTTTTTGCCCAACACGCTTCTTGCGACCCTGTTGGCTATTTGCCACGAAAAGCTTGATTGTTTGGTGATCACGCTTCAAAAGTTTGGCAATTTCAAGACTGCTGCATCCCTCTGCAAGACATCTCACAATTTTGGACTTTTCAGAGCCCGTCAAATCTCTTCTGACCCATTTTGCCAAAGGAAGCTGCCTAATAATTACGCACACCTTTATGTAGGGTTTTGATGTCATTAGACAGCACCCTTCCTCATTACAGAGATGCACATCACCTGATTTACTTAATTGGTAGTTGGCCTGAACAGCTTGGAGTAGGACAACATGTATAAGGGTATGTGCACACGTTGCGGATTTCCTGCGGATCCGCAGCCTTTTTTTTGCCGTGCAGACACGCTGCAGATCCGCAAGTGATTTACAGTACAATGTAAATCAATAAAAAAAAAAAAAAAAAAAAAGCTAATGGTGCGGAAAATTCCCTGCGGAAACGCAGCGGATTAAAAGTAGCATGTCACTTTTTTGCGGATCTACAACGTTTTTGTACCCATTCCATTGTAGAAATCCGCAGGGGTAAAAAACGTAGTAAATCCGTGTCAAAGCCGCACCTGCGTTTTCTGCCAAGAGATGCAGAATCCACACCAAAAATTCCTAAGCCTAATCCGCAACGTGTGCACATAGACTAAAAAGTATCGTGTAATCAAAATACAACTTGCCTAATAATTCTGCACACAGTGTATAGTAAGGAAGTTCTTTTTGCTTCATTGCAGTGCATTATACCTGAAATCAAAGTAAAAAAAAGTAAAAGTCCTATAGGACTAAGTAAAAAAGCAAAATTAAAAATGTAACAATATATTTAAAAAAAAAAATTACCAAATAATAAAAATATAAACAAAAAAGTACACATTTGGTATTTCTTTGTCTGGAAAAACCCGATGTATGTCACACTAGTTAACCCCTTCAGTGAACGCCGTGAAAACAACAACAACAACAAAAAAAACACAAAAGTAGCAAACTGTGCTTTATCATCATACCACTGAAAAAAAGTAGACTAAAATGCGATCAAAAAGTCAAATATAAATAATAATGGTATAGCTGAAAACGTCATCTTGTCCTGCAAAAAGCAGAGTTGTATGGCAGCTTATCAACAGAAAATTAAGATATAGCTCTCAGAATAAAGCGATGCAAAAATGATTTTTTTTTCTAGAACAGTTTGTGTAAAAGCAGCGAAACACAAAAAAACTATATAAATATGATATCGCTGTAATCGTACTAACCCGAAGAATAAAGCAGTCTAATCAATTTTACCACACGTGAAACAGCATTAAAAAAAAAACTAAAAAATTCCTGAATAGCTTGTTTTTGTTAATTCTGCCTCTTCAAAAATCGGTATAGAAAGCTATCAAAAAAGTAAACTGACTGAAAATAGTACCAATAAAAATGTCAACTCATCGCGCAAAAAAATAAGCTGTCACATGTTTCTTGTCAGCCGACATGGAAAAATTATCTCAAAATATGGGGATGTGTTTTTGGTATAAAAAGCATCTTTTAGTGTGTGATAGCAGCCAAAGATAAAAACCCAATATAAATCTGGTATCCCTATAATCTCCCTGACCCGGAGAATAGTCGTTTAACCACTTATATGCATATTTATCCTGCGCTCTACGTTGAACACTTACATTGGGGATTCTATGTAATTCTCTGAAATACGTGATTCAGTCGGAACCCCTAGTGGAAGATTCCCTATAATGAGGTAGGTGTAGGCACCGTGGACGTTGTCTGGGCTATGATCCGGTGGTGTCGATCTTTTTTGGCATGCATAAAAGCGCAGTCCACCACAGTTTTGTGTACTTTTGAAAATAAGGACTCTGCTGTACAGAGGCCAGAGGGAGTCCAGAGTAACTGCTACCTCACTATAATGAATAGATTCATCAGGGAGTTTCATCTGAATCACGTCACTTGGCGACTTGGATGTAACCCCAATGTAAGTGATCATAAATGTGGTCCCAAATGTTATGTAAAATGTTCCCAATAAAAGCTTCAACTCAGTCCACAAAAAAAGTCCCCATTCAGGTCCATCATCTGTCAATGGAAATAAAGGGGGCTTCCAAGCTACTGGTAACACAAAGGTTCTTGCAAAGCTAAATGGCTCCTTGCACCCCAAAACTAATTCAGGGAATTCTGCGCTTTCAAAATTCCCACTCCATAGAGAGCCCCAAAATGCATAAGCCACCTTTAGTTTCCACATCTTTGGCAGGGGTATAATTTCCAAAATGGGGTCACTTGAGGGGGAATTCTGCTCTCCTAGCACTTAGGGGCTACATTTAAGCAGAAATTGTAGGACAAATTTTGGTGTTATTTTTACCCATTTACCCGTGTAAAAATGTTCAGTCTTGGGCTAAAACAAAATTTTTGTGTTTAAATTTGTTTTCTTCACTGCCTATTGGTATAAAATTCTGTGACACACCTGTGGTGTCAATATGATCACTGCGCCCCTAGGTGAATTCATTGATAAGTGTAGCCTGTAAAATGGGGTCTCATATGGGAGATTCTGCTGTTTCAGGGGCTCTCTCAATGGGTCATGGCACCCTCAACCATAACCGTAAAATCTGCACAATAATATGGCGTCTCCTTCCCTTCTGAGCTTTGCACTTTGCCTCAAAAGTAGTTCCCGATTCACATGCAGGGTATTGCCACATTCAGGAGAACTTGCCAACAAACTGAAAGGTCCACCATTTTTTCCTATTAATCCTGCTAAAATAATAAATTGGGGGCTTTAACAAATTTTAGTGGAATAAATGTATTTTTTCTTCACAGCCCAATGGTATAAATTTTTGTGAGGCACAGAAGGTGTCAATATGATCCTTGCACCCCTGGGTGTATTTATTGAGAGGTGAAGGTCCTAAAATAACATCACTTATGGGGGATTTCTGTTTTGGCACCTCAGGGGGGGGTTCTGCCAATGTGACATGGCACCCTCAAACAGTTCCAGCAAAATCTGAACTCCAATATGGCACTTCTTCCCTTCTTTGCTTTGTACTGTTCCTCAAAAGTAGTTTTCCCCCCACACATGGGGTATTGACACACTCAGGAGTCCATATCTCCTGTTATCCTTAAGAAGATAAAAAAAAATGGGGCTAAAAGAACATTTTTGTAGAAACAATTTAATTTTCACTGATCTGTTATAAACTTCTGTTACACATCTTGGTGTTCAAGATACTCACCACACATCTCGATATATTACTTGAGGGGTCTAGTTTCCAAAATGAGGTCACTTGTGGGGTTTTTTCATTGTTTAGGCACATCAGGGGCTCTCCAAACACGTTATGGCTTAGTTTCCAGCCAATTTTGTGTTAAGTCAAATTGTGCACCTTCCCTTCTGCGCACTGCCGTGCGTCCAAACAGTGGTTTTCCCCCACATATGGGGTATCTGTGCACTCAGGAGAAATTGCACAACAAATATTAGGATCCATTTTTTCCTAGTACCCTTGTGAAAATACCTTTGAGTAAAATTTTTGTTAAAAAAAACAAATGTTTTTTTTTTCCCTTCCACATGGCTTCAGTTCCTGTGAAGCACCTAAACGGTTAATACACTTCTTGAATGTGGTTTTGAGCACTTTTAGGGGTGCAGTTTTTAGAATGGTGTCATTTTGGGTATTTTCTGTCATCTAGACCCCTCAGTCATTTCAAATGTAAAAAATGGTTTTGTAAATTTTGTTGAAATTATCAGTGCAGGAGGAGAAAGAAACAGATTTCTCTGATAAGATATATTACAAAGTTCTTTATTTTCATGTGTAATGTTGGTTTGTGAAATAAAAACTTAAAATGATGGTTACTTTTTAACTCTCTTCACGGCTGATGATAAACGTTATCGGTCGTTTCCCTGCCGTTCTACACAGTCTTCTGCACATTTAGAAACTGTGTCAAAAGTCCATCTGTCCCCAGATATCCAATGTTTATATGTTATACTATCTGCCATGGCCTCTAAGAAATGTTGTCATATTTTTTCTTGGAGAGCCGTTACTAGAGGACATGTTTTGCAGATATTTAGGTTAACAGTGTGAACTCTTTTCTGGACACATTATGTGAGACGCATACGGTGTAATCACTAAGGTTGGACGCACTAATCTGAGGATCTTTCGGCTTCCCTCCTTCAATCATAAGCTTGGTGTTCTGGTATGTGGTACATATATATATACACTATATACTGAGTGTGCACCACTACCACCAGCCAGGACACAATTCTTAGCTCACAGGGCAGCACATTTTGAAAATCCTATTTTGGCATAAGTTGGATAAAAAAAAAAAAAAAATCGCAGGTCTCTTTCAAATTGGCAAGAACCGCTCTCTTATGGACATGAGTTTTCTTACCGTTCACTTTCATAGACAGTCTTTCCTGCCAGGTAAAATTAGGTTCACGTCATCATTATTCTAAAAACCTTACGCTGTATCCACTATAGATTTATCTATTGATTTGCCTGGTTTAGGATTAGGACAAGTTTTTAAACTTTTTTTGTCTTTTATCTGGAAAATATAGACCCTACACTGTCAGATGACAGGCTGGAACAGATCTGAATTCGAGATTTTCGAGTTGGCACTGTTCATATGGTGATATTTTTTTTTTTTTTTTTTTTACTTAAGATCCTTTTGAGATCCTAACTTGAATTTTGGTACAGATATGGCTAGGAGCATAGGAGGCACATGTGAGGTTTTTAAAAAAAATTTAATTATATGTTTTTTTGGAAATGCTTTTCAAAACTTTCTTTTGATTCCCCATGTGTAAACTATTAACAAAGATATTCTTGTGACATATAGGGTGAAATCCTCTACAGTTCTGAAATAAATGGTGTAATTTCCCGTTTATCTTTGTCTGGCCTGAGTTATGAGGAGAAATGTAAAGGCATGCAACACAGAAGTTTTTTTTCAAAACTATAATAACATTTTGAAAGCAATAATATATGTATTTTTTTTTTTTTACTTCACATTTCATATTCTCTAGCACACTATTGCCAGAGAAGAAAATCAGAAAAAAAAATTAAAATAGGGGAATAATTCATTGGTTTGTTTTTACTGTTATGGTTTGAGGGTGCCATGACCCACTGGAAGAGCCCCTTACGTGTCAGAACAGCAGAACCCCATTTTACACTTTACACCTCTCAATGAACTCATCTAGGGATGCAGTGATCAAATTCATCTAGGGGTGCAGTGACCATATTGACACCACAGGTGTCACATAATTTTATACCAATGGGCAGTTAAGAAAAAAAAAAAAGTACATTTCTACCACAAAAAAAACTTAGCCCCAGATTTTACATTTTCATATGGGGAAATGGGCAAAAATGGCACCAACATTTGTCACACAATTTCTGCTGAACATGTCAATACCCCATATGTGGCTGTACAGTACTGCTTAGCCATGCGGCAAAACTCAGGAGGGACAGAGCGCTATTTGCCTTCTGGAGCACAGATTTTCCTAGAATAATTTGCAGGTTCCAAATACAGAGCCCCTAAGTGCTGAAAGAGCAGAATCCCTCTCAAATGACCCCAAATGAAATTATACACCGTTTGAGAATTTATCTACAGGTGTAGTGGATGATTTGACTCAATGTGTGTTTTCCAGAATAACCAGTACACATAGTATTCACAGCACTCTTACAGTAAAGGAATGTGGTGCCCAAGTAGGGTATTCAGCCCGTAGCAAATGCAGTTGAAGAAACTTGACACGAAGAAAATATAGTAAGAAGAAAAAATTCTATTTATTGTGCATCCAACAAAACATATAGTTAAACGTTTTCGGTCCAGACATGGACCTTCATCAGAACTGGTAAATTTGCAGAAATTCTATTTCCCAGTGTAGTTGTCCTGTCGTCTAGTCAGAAGCGTAGCTAGGGTTTTGGTTCAGGGGGGCGAAGCTTCTGAGTGGGCCCCTAACCAGGTGACCCTGATTACAACTGGGTGATGCACCCTAATAGTGGAGGAGAACCTTAGCAGATGACCGCGATGTACCTGAAAATAATCTCTATATAAAGACCAATATTGATATTACCGCCATATGGTCAGTGGTAGATACCAGTCCTACAGAACATATAAGAGATTACAGCACAGTTACAGATGGTGACTTACTGCTGACGTTCTTTCTGATGGACAACACGGCTGCAAAGAAGACCACAAAGACACGTTTCACGCCTCATATTTTCAGCCATCCCCGTCTATTCCCAACCTGCACAAACTCATCCTACTGGTACCCCAATGCTGCTGTATGTGTCCCTATTACTGCACCCGCTGTGTGGTTCTCTGTGCCCTCTAAATTCTAAAGCACACCTCTAATAATATAGTAATGCCGGGTGCCCACATTTTGTCCCCTAGGAAGTAGTAATGCCCTGTGTGCCCCTTTTGATAGTCACAGTAACCGGAGTTCCCCTATAACATTAAGTGCCCACTTAACATTGAAAAATGTCCTGAGTCTCCCCCACCCCTTACAGCTCCCCTATACACAGTATGATGCTTTTTTATACACAGTATAATGCCCCCTCACTGTATAGTACTACCCACACAGTATACAGGCCCTTTAGTAGCCCCCCAAATTGTATGATGGCTCCAACACTAAGATGACCCCTCACTGTAATCTCCACACTGTATGATGGCCCTTTAGATGGCCTCCATATAGTATAATGCACCAGATTGTCCTTGATATAGTATAATGTACCCCCATTGGACTCCATATAGTATAATGCACTCCCCATAGGCCTACTCTATATTGTATAATGTACCCCCATAGGCAGACTCTATATTGTATAATGCACCCCCATAGGCAGAATCTATAGCATGAGGCAGCCCCCCACAGGCAGACTCTGTAATATAAGGCAGCACCCCAAAGGCAAACTCCAGTATAATGCAGCACCCCCATAGGCAGACTATAGCATAAGGCAGCCCCCATAGGCAGACCCTGTAGTATAAGGCAGCCCCCATAGGCAGACCCTGTAGTATAAGGCAGCACCCCATAGGCAGACCCTGTAGTATAAGGCATCACCTCCCCACAGGCAGACACTAGTATAAGGCAGCACCCTCCAAAGGCAGACACTGTAGTATAAGGCAGCATGCCCCCACAGGCAGACCCTGTAGTATAAGTTAGCACGCCCCCACAGGCAGACCCTGTAGTATAAGGCAGACCCTGTAGCATAAGGCAGCACCCCCCACAGGCAGACTCTGTAGCATAAGGCACCACCCTACCTCACAGGCAGACTCTGTAGTATAAGGCAGCACCCCCCACAGGCTGACCCTGTAGTATAAGGCAGCACCCCCCCCACAGGCAGACTCTAGTATAAGGCAGCACCCGCCATGGGCAGACCCTGTAATATAAGGCAGCCCCCATAAAGTAAAACAATAAATACCTCTATACCTGGTTCCTGCGCTGCTCCCGCTCACCTCCGGACCGTGGGCGTCGGGCAGCGACGTCATCGTGCCACCTGTTAGTGTCTGTGACGTCAGACGCTGACAGGGGGCTGATGGGAGGATTGTAGCGCTCCCTCCCTCATCAATGCGGTCAGCTGCATCGGCTAGATGCCGATACAGCTGACCCTGCGATGACAGGCGGGGGGCCCACTGCACTGCAGGCACCGCCCCCCCACCTGCACAGGGGCACATAGCAGCCGGGCGGCAGAGCAGGGAGATCGATTCTCCCTACTCTGCGCAGAATGTAAGGCTATGTGCACACGTTGCGGATTTACTGCGGATCCGCAGCTTTTTTTTCCGCGCAGAAACGCTGCAGATCCGCAAAGTGATTTACAGTACAACGTAAATCAATAGGAAAAGAAAATGCTGTGCTAATTAATGGTGCGGAAAATTCCGCATGGAAAAGGCAGCGGATTGAAAGAAGGAGCCTGACACTACTTTTGTGCGGATCTGCAGCGTTTCTGCACACTTCCATTATAGAAATCCGCAGGGGTAAAAAAAAACCGCATGAAATCCGCAGCAAATCCGCATAAAAAAAGCATCAAATCTGCACCTGCGTTTTCTGCCAGGAGATGCAGATTTTGTGCAGAAAATTCTGCACCCCAATCTGCAACGTGTGCACACAGCCTAACTGTATCGGCGTGCTGTGCATGCCAATACAGTTACAGTAGCGTAGCTCCGGGTGGGCCCCCTCTGAGCACCGGGTCCTGGGCGATGGCCCCCTCATAAACCCCCCCCCCCCCCCCCCCCCGGTAGATACTACTGCGTCTAGTTGTTTTTAAACAAGGACTCGGGCTGCCTGGATGCCATGTGGGAGAGGAGGAACGGTAGCCGGTGATCTACGTTGCTGGGGATGGCGCCAGGCCCCTCCCTCTCCTAGCCTAATAAATGCAGTGATCACTATTGATTGATAACAGCATTTATGGTGCTAAATGATCCGGGGCAGTGTGGCACTGCTCCTGGCTGTGACAGCTGGAGCTCGGCTATCACTTAGTCTGACCTCCTGGTTACGATAATGTGGGCCCTGCTCCGCCCCGGCTATTAATTGCTGATTGGAGGATTTAACACGTGCTTGCTGGAAATGCTTAATTTATCGGGCACCATCGGCAACCCTGTCACTTGATTGTGGGGTGCCAATGGCTTGTCATGTGCTGGGGGTCTGCTGATGACCCCTGTGCCAGTCATTACGATCTTCCTGTGAATGTCTTCCCATGACCGGCATTCATAGGAGATTGTTATTTTCGCTATACATAGCAGTGCTCATGCACATGCTATGTACAACATAGGCAATCGGATGATCGCAGCTTCAAGTCTTCTAAGAGGACTATTCAATACAATGTAGAGTTAAAAAAAACACTTTTAAAAATATAAAAATAAAACTATTAAAAAAAATAATTTAGTGTTGTTGCTTTCATAAGAGTCCAAACTTTCAAAATATAAAATAAATGAATCCTATCGGTAAATGGCATAACAAGAAAAAAACAATTACTTTAAATTTGTAATTAGAGGCGATTAAAACATTGTATCTACCCCATGATGGTTTTGATAGAAACGTTAGCTCAGGGTTAAAAAAAAAAAAAAAAAAAAAAAAAAAAGCCTAAATACAATTGCAGATGCCGAAAAATGAGAACGTTATCGGTCTTTGAAAATGGTGACAAATGCTAAAACTTTTTTTCACCACTTGAAGAATATACTATGTACCATAGTTTTCGGACTGTAAGACACACCGGACCATAAGGAGCTATTTTTGGGAGGAAACTGGTGGAAAAAATATATTTTGTAAGATGGGGGTTCGTCTCACCTTCTTAACCCCTTCACCACCAAGGGTGGTTTGCACGTTAATGACCGGGCCAATTTTTTACAATTCTGACCACTGTCCCTTTATGAGGTTATAACTCTGGAACGCTTCAACGGATCTTGGCGATTCTGACATTGTTTTCTCGTGACATATTGTACTTCATGATAGTGGTAAAATTTCTTCGATATATCTTGCGTTTATTTGTGAAAAAAACGAATATTTGGCAAAAATTTTGAAAATTTCGCAATTTTCCAACTTTTAATTTTTATGCCCTTAAATCACAGACATATGTCACGCAAAATACTTAATAAGTAACATTTCCCACATGTCTACTTTACATCAGCACAATTTTGGAACCAAAATTTTTTTTTGTGACGGAGTTATAAGGGTTAAAAGTTGACCAGCAATTTCTCATTTTTACAACACCATTTTTTTTTAGGGACCACATCTCATTTGAAGTCATTTTGAGGGGTCTATATGATAGAAAATACCCAAGTGTGACACCATTCTAAAAACTGCACCCCTCAAGGTACTCAAAACCACTTTCAAGAAGTTTATTAACCCTTCAGGTGTTTCACAGGAATTTTTGGAATGTTTAAATAAAAATGAACATTTAACTTTTTTTCACACAAAATTTATTTAAGATCCAATTTGTTTTATTTTACCAAGGGTAACAGGAGAAAATAGACCCCAAAATTTGTTGTACAATTTGTCCTGAGTATGCTGATACCCCATATGTGGGGGTAATCCACTGTTTGGGCGCATGGCAGAGCTCGGAAGGAAAGGAGCGCCATTTGACTTTTCAATGCAAAATTGACTGGAATTGAGATGGGACGCCATGTTGCATTTGGAGAGCCCCTGATGTGCCTAAACATTGAAACCCCCCACAAGTGACACCATTTTGGAAAGTAGACCCCCTAAGGAACTTATCTAGATGTGTGGTGAGCACTTTGACCCAACAAGTGCTTCACAGAAGTTTATAATGCAGAGCGGTAAAAATAAAAAATCATATTTTTTCACAAAAATGATCTTTTCGCCCCCAATTTTTTATTTTCCCAAGGGTAAGAGAAGAAATTGGACCCCAAAAATTGTTGTGCAATTTGTCCTGAGTACGCTGATACCCCATATGTGGGTGTAAACCATTGTTTGGGCGCAGGGCAGAGCTCGGAAGGGAAGGAGCGCCATTTGACTTTTCAATGCAAAATTTACTGGAATTGAGATGGGACGCCATGTTGCATTTGGAGAGCCCCTGATGTGCCTAAACATTGAAACCCCCCACAAGTGACACCATTTTGGAAAGTAGACCCCCTAAGGAACTTATCGAGATGTGTGGTGAGCACTTTGACCCAACAAGTGCTTCACAGAAGTTTATAATGCAGAGCCGTAAAAATAAAAAATCATATTTTTTCACAAAAATGATTTTTTAGCCCCCAGTTTTGTATTTTCACAAGGGTATCAGGATATATTGGACCCCAAAATTTGTTGTCCAATTTGTCCTGAGTATGCTGATACCCCATATGTGGGGGGGAACCACTGTTTGGGCGCATGACAGAGCTCGGAAGGGAAGGAGCGCCATTTGGAATGCAGACTTAAATGGATTGGTCTGCAGGCGTCACGTTGCATTTACAGAGCCCCTGATGTACCCAAACAGTACAAACCCCCCACAAGTGACCCCATATTGGAAACTAGACCCCCCAAGGAACTTATCTAGATGTGTTGTGAGAACTTTGAACCCCCAAGTGTTTCACTACAGTTTATAACGCAGAGCCGTGAAAATAAAAATTCTTTTTTTTTCACAAAAATGATTTTTTAGCCCCCAGTTTTGTATTTTCACAAGGGTATCAGGATAAATTGGACCCAAAAAGTTGTTGTCCAATTTGTCCTGAGTATGCTGATACCCCATATGTGGGGGGGAACCACTGTTTGGGCGCATGACAGAGCTCGGTAGGGAAGGAGCGCCATTTGGAATGCAGACTTAAATGGATTGGTCTGCAGGCGTCACGTTGCATTTGCAGAGCCCCTGATGTACCCAAACAGTACAAACCCCCCACAAGTGACCCCATATCGGAAACTAGACCCCCCAAGGAACTTATCTAGATGTGTTGTGAGAACTTTGAACCCCCAAGTGTTTCACTACAGTTTACAACGCAGAGCCGTGAAAATAAAAAATCTTTTTTTTTCCCACAAAACTTATTTTTTGGCCCCCAGTTTTGTATTTTCCCAAGGGTAGCAGGAGAAATTGGACCCCAAAAGATGATGTCCAATTTGTCCTGAGTACGCTGATACCCCATATGTTGGGGTAAACCCCTGTTTGGGCACACGGGAGAGCTCGGAAGGGAAGGAGCACGGTTTTCCTTTTTCAACGCAGAATTGGCTGGAATTCAGATCGGATGCCATATCCCGTTTGGAAAGCCCCTGATGTGCCTAAACAGTGGAAACCCCCCAATTATAACTGAAACCCTAATCCAAACACACCCCTTACCCTAATCCCAACAGTAACCCTAACCACTCCTCTAACCCAGATACACCCAACCCTATTCCCAACCGTAAATGTAATCCAAACCCTAACCCTATCTTTAGCCCCAACCCTAACTGTAGCCCCAACCCTAGCCCCAACTCTAGCAATAACACTAGCCCTATCACTAGCCGTAACACTAGCCCTAGCCCTTGCCCTAACCCTTGCCCTAACCCTAGCCCTAACTCTAGTCCTAACTCTAGCCCTAACCCTAACCGGAAAATGGAAATAAATACATTTTTTAATTTTTTTATTTTTCCCTAACTAAGGGGGTGATGAAGGGGGGTTTGATTTACTTTTATAGCGGGTTTTTTAGCGGATTTTTATGATTGGCAGCCGTCACACACTGAAAGACGCTTTTCATTGCAAAAAATATTTTTTGCGTTACCACATTTTGAGAGCTGTAATTTTTCCATATTTGAGTCCACAGAGTCATGTGAGATCTTGTTTTTTGCGGAACGCGTTGACGTTTTTATTGGTAACCTTTTCGGACACGTGACATTTTTTGATCTCTTTTTATTCCGATTTTTGTGAGGCAGAGTGATCAAAAGCCAGCTATTCATGAATTTCTTTTGGGGGAGGCGTTTATACCGTTCCGCGTTTGGTAAAACTGATAAAGCAGTTTTATTCGTCGGGTCAGTACGATTACAGCGATATCTCATTTATATCATTTTTTTTATGTTTTGGCGCTTTTATACGATAACTATTTTATAGAAAAAATAATTATTTTGGTATCGCTTTATTCTCAGGACTATAACTTTTTTATTTTTTTGCTGATGATGCTGTATGGCGGCTCGTTTTTTGCGGGACAAGATAACGTTTTCAGCGGTACTATGGTTATTTATAGCAGTCTTTTTGATCGCGTGTTATTCCACTTTTTGTTCGGCAGTATGATAATAAAGCGTTGTTTTTTGCCTCTTTTTTTTTTTTTTTCTTACGGTGTTTACTGAAGGGGTTAACTAGTGGGCCAGTTTTATAGGTCGGGTCGTTACGGACGCGGCGATACTAAATATGTGTACTTTTATTGGTTTTTTTATTATTATTTAGATAAAGAAATGTATTTATGGGAATAATATTTTTTTTTTTTTTCATTATTTTGGAATTTTTTTTTTTTTTTTTTTTTTTTTTTACACATTTGGAAATTTTTTTTTTAACTTTGCCCCAGGGGGGGCAATACAGATCGGTGATCTGCCAGTTTGCATAGCACTCTGACAGATCACCGATCTGCGAGAAGTGCAGGCTGCTTCACAGTGCCTGCTCTGAGCAGGCTTCTGTGAAGCCACCTCCCTCCCTGCAGGACCCGGATCCGCGGCCATCTTGGATCCGGGTCTGGAGCAGGCAGGGAGGGAGGTAAGACCCTCGCAGCAACGCGATCACATCGCGTTGCTGCGGGGGGCTCAGGGAAGCCCGCAGGGAGCCCCCTCCCTGCGCGATGCTTCCCTGCACCGCCGGCACATCGCGATCATGTTTGATCGCGGTGTGCCGGGGGTTAATGTGCCGGGGGCGGGTGTCAGCGATATGCAGCTGACACCCGGCCGCGATCGGCCGCGCTCCCCCCGTGAGCGCGGCCGATCGCGTATGACGTACTATCCCGTCGGCGGTCATACGGGCCCACCCCACCTCGACGGGATAGTACGTCAAATGTCGGGAATGGGTTAATTTCAAAGTGAACATGTCAGCAGGACTTTGCTAAGTAACCTACAGACACTGTCAGTTTGGTGCTGTTAAACTGTTTGAAATGATACCTGGGGTGAACAAATCAGTCTTGTGGTTCTTGTGTAATCAGTGTTAGAAGTTTCCAGTTAGAGATGCCTGTTCTCCAGGATGGGACTGTAGATGGAGTCTGATCTTCCTGCTCTAAGCCAGAGAAACCAAGGAGAGACCTGCCCACAGGCCACCCCAAAGTAAAAATGTTTCTCATCATAGAGACAGAGAGAGAGATACAAAGTGTGTGCGCTTCGGGGCGGCCTTTGGGCAGGTCTTTCCTTGATATTCTCCAGCCTAGACTGGGAAGATAACATTCTGCTTACAGTCCTGCCTCGGAGCACAGGCATGTCATTAAAGTGAACCTGTCACCAGGTTTGGCTGATAAGAGATACGGCCATCACCTTTAAGGGCTTATATACAGCATTCTATAATGCTGTGTATCTGTCCCCAACCCGACTTGGTAAAGAAGAAAAATAACTTTGATTATACTCACCTGCGGTGCGGTCTGATGGGTGTCGCTGGTCTTGGTCCGGCGCCTCCCATCTTCTTACGATCCATGTCCTCCTGCTTGCTTCGTCTGGATGACGCGTCCCTTTGTCATCCACACAGTCTCCTCTGCTTCTGCGCAGGCGTACGTCTCTGCCGTGTCGAGGGCAGAGCAAAGTACAGCAGTGCACAGTTGCCGGGAAAGGTCAGAGAGGCCCGGCGCCTGCGCACTGCAGACTTTACTCTGCACTCGACAGGACAGATAAGTACGCCTGCGCAGAAGCGCGGTGCTGAGGAGACGCGTCATCCACACGAAGCAACAGGACAGCGACAACAGCGACATGATGTCTGTAGGTTACTTAGCAAAATCCTGCTGACATGTTCGCTTTAAGGTATCTTACCTGTGGAGCTGAGTTACAGGAGGCATGGTCCCTTCCTCAGGAAGAAGGGAGTGCGAAACTGTGTCGGCGGTGAGGCAGAGTGGAGGGCATTACTTTTCCTGTGGCTCTTTTCTTGATGCCCATGGCTTCCAAATTTGAGCAGAAAAGTGTCTTACAGTTTGAAAAATTACAGTATGTTCGGTGTCTGCGTACTTGTTCTGACCTGGAAATTCTATCACCAGGTCAATTTTACCATATAGTCAATACGGTAAATAATAATAAGAAAATATAAAAAAATATATATATATATATATATATATATATATATATATATATATATATATATATATTTATTACATACACACAAATACTAGTGTAGAGCGAATATACTCATTACTCGAGATTTCTCGAGCACGCTCGGGTGTCCTCCCAGTATTTTTAAAGTGCTCAGAGATTTAGTTTTTCTTGCCGCAGCTGAATGATTTACATCTGTTAGCCAGCATAAGTACATGTGGGGATTCTCTAGCAACCAGGCAACCCTCACATGTACTTATGCTGGCTAACAGATGTAAATCATTCAGCTGCGGCAATGAAAATGAAATCTCCGAGCACTAAAAAATACTCTGAGGTCACCCGAGCGTGCTCGGGAAATCTCGAGTAACGAGTATATGCGCTCATCACTAGTGTTGAGCATTTCGATACCGCAAGTATCGGAATTCCGATACCGAGATCCGATACTTTTGTGATATCGGGAATCGGTATCGGGATCGATATTAATGTGTAAAATAAAGAATAAAAAAAAAATATTGATATACTCACCTCTCCGACGCAGCCTGGACCTTACCGATGTAACCGGCAGCTTCCGTTCCGTGACCGCCACGCGACCAATCACAAGCCGCGACGTCATCTAAGGTCTTTCAAGCGCTCATTCTTAGGAACGGAAGCTGCCGGTTACATCGGTAAGGTCCAGGCTGCGTCGGAGAGGTGAGTATATCAATATATTTTTTTTTTATTCTTTATTTTACACATTAATATCGATCCCAGGGCCTGAAGGAGAGTTTCCTCTCCTTCAGACCCTGGGAACCATACAGGATACCGTATATACTCGAATATAAGCCGACCCGAGTATAAGCCGACCCCCCTAATTTTGCCACAAAAAACTGGGAAAACTTATTGACTCGAGTATAAGCCTAGGGTGGAAAATGCAGCAGCTACCGGTGAATTTCAAAAATAAAAATAGATGCTCCGTATCGTTCATTATGGCCCCATAGCTGTGCCATATAGTGCTCTGCACCATTCATTATTGCCCCATAGCTGTACCATAGAAGGCTGTGCCATATAGTGCTCTGCACCGTTCATTATTGCCCCATAGCTATGCCATATAGTGCTCTGCACCGTTTATTATTGCCCCATAGCTATGCCATATAGTGCTCTGCACTGTTCATTATTGCCCTATAGCTGTGCCATATAGTATGCTGCACCGTTCATTATTGCCCCATAGCCGTGCCATATAGTGCTCTGCACCGTTCATAATTGCCCCATAGCTGTGCCATATAGTGCTCTGCACCGTTCATAATTGCCCCATAGCTGTGCCATATAGTATTCTGCACCGTTCATTATTGCCCCATAGCTGTGCCATATAGTGCTCTGCACCGTTCATTATTGCTCCATAGCTGTGCCATATAGTGCTCTGCACCGTTCATTATTGCCCCATAGCTGTGCCATATAGTGCTCTGCACCGTTCATTATTGCTCCATAGCTGTGCCATATAGTGCTCTGCACCGTTCATAATTGCCCCATAGCTGTGCCATATAGTGCTCTGCACCGTTCATTATTGCCCCATAGCTGTGCCATATAGTGCTCTGCACCGTTCATTATTGCTCCATAGCTGTGCCATATAGTGCTCTGCACCGTTCATAATTGCCCCATAGCTGTGCCATATAGTGCTCTGCACCGTTCATTATTGCCCTATAGCTGTGCCATATAGTGCTCTGCACCGTTCATTATTGCTCCATAGCTGTGCCATATAGTGCTCTGCACCGTTCATTATTGCCCCATAGCTGTGCCATATAGTGCTCTGCACCGTTCATTATTGCTCCATAGCTGTGCCATATAGTGCTCTGCACCGTTCATTATTGCCCCATAGCTGTGCCATATAGTGCTCTGCACCGTTCATTATTGCCCCATAGCTGTGCCATATAGTGCTCTGCGCCGTTCAGAATTGCCCCATAGATGTGCCATAGAAAGCTGTGCTGCTGCTGCTAAAATAATAAATGACATACTCACCTTTCTTGCTTGCAGCTCCTCAGCGTCCCTTCCCGGCGTCTCTCCGCACTCTGATCAGGCAGAGGGCGGCGCGCACACTATATGCGTCATCGCGCCCTCTGACCTGCACAGTCAGTGTGGAGAGACGCCGGGAAGATGGATCGGCGCCCGGCGTGTGGAACGCGGACAGGTGAATATGACATACTTACCTGCTCCCGGCGTCCCGCTCCTTCCCCCGGACAGCTGGTCTTCGGTGCCGCAGCTCTTCCTCTGTCAGCGGTCACCGGCACCGCTGATTAGAGAAATGAATAGGCGGCTCCGCCCCTATGGGAGTGGAGTCCATATTCATTTCTCTAATGAGCGGTCCCACGTGACCGCTGACAGAGGAAGAGCTGCGGCACCCGGAGACCGTGGGACGGGCAGGGGGAGCGCCAGGAGCCCCGGAAGCAGGTAAGTATGCCTCAGCGCCCTCTCCCCCTCACCCGCCGACCGGGACTCGAGTATAAGCCGAGAGGGGCACTTTCAGCCCAAAAATTTGGGCTGAAAATCTCGGCTTATACTGGAGTATATACGGTACTTTCCGATACTTGGTGTCCCATTGACTTGTATTGGTATCGGGTATCGGTATCGGCGATATCCGATACTTTTCGGGTATCGGCCGATGCTACCCGATACCGATACTTTCAAGTATCGGACGGTATCGCTCAACACTACTCATCACTAATATATACACAATTGTGGAATTACATTTTTTTTTTTTTTTTGCTATTTCACCTCACTTGAAATTTTTTCCCCGTTTTCCAATTCCATTACACTATATGGTAAAATCAATGGTGTCATTCAAAAGTACAATTCGTCCAAAACTAGCCCTCTTTTGTATGTGGACAGGAAATAAGTTATGGCTCACAGCATGAGAGGAGAAAAAAAATGAAACCTCTCCAGCCATCACATTAGGGGCGAGTTACCGTAATTAATTCACCAAGTATAACAGGATCATTTTCATGTTGAAGATCTAGTAGAGCCCACGAAAGATGTTCTAAATATTCAAATGACCTTTGGCAGAATAAAGGTTCCCCACCCCTGATGTAAATTATTAATAGCTGCTATAAAAAAGCAGATTGTATACAGCTGAGAAAATGTTATGGAAAACAAACTGCAGCCAGAAAGAGTCACTTCTCACACTTCAATAGTATAAATCTGAATCTTTGCAAAGTTTGTGTTCTTCACTGTGTGGGCAAGACGTGTGACAATCCCTCCAAGAGCATGTTGGTGGTTGTGGAATGTAGTTCTCCTAGGTTGGGAAGTCATCATGTCCTTCAGTCTAAGGAAAACCGCTGGTGTTCTTACACGCTGTACCATCTGACTCATTGTGGCTGGGTTTGAGGAGAATAAACTTTACAAGTAGGCGGAGAGACACTTCACCGTGAGTAAGAGCGTTCTATGAATAGAAATGTAATTACAGGCTGTTGATTGAATCCATCTGCCTTACATGTGTGATAGTGGGCACTATAAAGAACAGTCACTCCTGAAGCGGGACGTTTTCCTTTATGCTGATAACTACAAAATAAGAAATAACATTTCCCACATGTCTACTTTACATCTGCGTCATTTTTCAAATGTCATTTTATTTTGTTAGGGTTAAAAGTTTTTCACAAATTTACAAGATCTGTTTCTTTAGGGTTCTATTCAGATTTCAATGGATTTTGAGGAGCCTATATATTGGAAACTCCCCAAAAGTGATACCATTTTAAAATCCGCACCACTCAAATACTTTTTAACCTGTCACGTACTACACAGGAATAAATGCTAATTGGAATGAAAAAATAATAATTTGAATTTTACTTCTAAAATGTTTTTAGCCCCAATCTTTATATTTTTGAGAGAGGTAACACCAAAAAGTGTTCCCATAGTTTGTAGTTCACTTTCCTACGATCACAGCAATACCCCTACATGTTGTCACAAGGTTCTGTTTGTCCAAATGAAGGGGAAATATTTGAATTATAAAACACAAATTTGGCTGTGAGATTCTGGTCACCATGTAGCATTTGCAGGGCCCTTAAGGTGCCTAAACAGCAGAAACCCCCCTCCCCCCCCCCCCCCCCCCCAAAAGTGACCCCATTTTTAAAACTACACCCCTTTAGGATTTTGTACAGGGGTATAGTGAGCATTTTGAACCTACAGGTGCTGCACAATTTGATAACATTAGGTCATCACTAGTGATGAGCGAATATACTCGTTGCTCGAGATTTCCCTAGCACGCCCGGGTGTCCTCCGAGTGTTTGTAAGTGCTTGGAGATCTAGTTTTTGTTGACACAGCTGCATGATTTACATCTGCTAGCCAGCCTGAGTACATGTGGGGGTTGCCTGGTTGCTAGGGAATCCCCACATGTACTTATGCTGGCTGACAAATGTAAATCATTCAGCTGAGGTGAGGAAAACTAAATCTCCGAGCACTAAATGATACTCAGAGGACACCCGAGCGTGCTAGGGAAATCTCGAGTAACGAGTATATTCACTCATCACTAGTCGTCACATTGAATGTCATCATATGGTCATTTTTTTTTGATCTTTTGAAAAAACCTTAAGACTAACCCTAAGTGCAAAGAATGCAGGAAATAAAAGTAAAAAAAAATAAAATAAAAAAATCTAAAGGGATCACACGAGGTGGGGGTGATCAAGGGGGTGCGCCGTGAGTGCTGTCCTGTTTATTGGGCTATCGCAGTGATCAAAAGTCAGCAACCAATAGGAAAAACTTCCACTTTTGCCAGCCGGCAAATATCTGCAAGCGCACTACGCGTGTGCCCGCCATAGTACTTCAGGAGGAGGAGGATCGGGGAATGGCGGATCCGTGCTAAGGTACCAAGTGGTGCCTGGGGACACAATTTATATCAGGTCAGAGGAGAGAGAAATTCACACCGGATCTCACTTATTTTTTACATGGTCTCCATTATTTAATGGTGATCGGGGATTGGAATAACTGGCCCTGATTGTGTTCTCCAGGCAGGGTCTCAGCTACCCCCGGTAGCTGAAACCCAGGAAATTTTCCAACTCTGGGGTTTGGCTACCTTTGTGAGGGAATAAAGCCACCATTTTTTATTAGTAAAAGCAGTAATTAAGGGGTTAATTAGCGCCTTCTATATTTTTGTGGGAGGGTGTTTGCCAGATATTTACGCCTGATTAATCTGTTACAGCTTTTGAAATGATCACCATTTTTTGTGCAATTTCCATGTGTTTTTTTTTGTGCTGTTTTGAAGAATTTGGCTTAAAAACCTCAACTAATACCACAAGAGAAAAAGTGACTGAAAACCCCCGCTTCAGGTGATAACTCTGGCCCAGAGAGCTTACTGGCAGCCTTCATCCCTAGGCTCCGGGCACAGTCCTGTAGTAAGCACAGAGATATGACGCACTCTCTGGCTGTGAGGAGGACTTCTGCTGCCTGCCCTGATCTGAACTTGTCCTCTGTCCAGAGACGAGCCTCACTGCTGTGCTATTCCAGCAATGTGTGACGCTCTCCGAGCTGTTTATACATTCTTGACTCAAGAGAGCCATGGTTCAAGAACACGGCACACGTAATATGTCATTGGCTGCCAGCCGCTTACTATTTCCTCTTGTGGAGTATTGTGGTTTTAAAAATAACCCTATGTTTCATGCCTTATAAGGGGCTTAAGGCAATATTTGCGCTAGAAACATGTTCTCTATTTTTTTTTTTTTATCTAGGAAAAAATTACTGGCTATGCAGAACTATGAATAACTAAGAGCAGCTTTCCAAACCGGGAGAAGTGCTCTCAATACTACCGACCCACCCAAGTCATCATTTGTGGCTTCCTTGAAGTCTCTTGTCTTGTGTCATTCATTGATGGTTTTAGTGCAAAATTCTGTACACTGTCTTGCATGTTTATTTATTTCCTCTTTTACCTTTTTGCACTGTTTTGACCTTAACCGACCTTAACCACAGTTTTTCAAAACCGACATGTCACTTTATGTTGTAATAATATAATAAATACCTTAATTTCAATCAATAATATAACTTTTGTTTTTGTTCTTGACACCTTTTACTTTGTTAGGCCTGGTGCAAACAATCCAGAAGTAGCAGCAAACATGCTCTGCATCCAAAGCGCGGTTTAACCACATTCAATATATTCTATTGGTGAAATTTCTCTTGCTGAGACTTGTGTTTCTGCAAGATAAATTGCCATGCTGCAGTCTGGAGAGACACCACATGTCCATCTCTGCGGGTGAGCCGTGGAGAGTCTCTGGACGCATTACGGGCATGGAATTTCTTGAAATCCCATCCATTATGCTGTAACATCTGGCCTCTGCGGGTTTGACGCTCCACAAGTATGCAGTGTCCAACCGCATCTATTACTGATTGTGTGCACGTACCCTTTGTGGTAAATTTAAGTCAATATTATTCTTGTGTTTATGAAAAAAATATTTATTTTGCCGAAAATTAGCAAAAAAATTTTTTACTTTGAATTTTATTGTCCTGTTTAAACCAGATGGTCATAACAAACAAATATTCAATGTCCTTTAACCCCTTAACGACCGCCGATATGCCTTTTAACAACGGCAGTTAAGGGTACTTATTCCTCACCGCCACTTTTTAACGGCGTTGAGAAATAAGGTTGCAGCGCCCCCCGGGTCGGAAATTCTCCAGGTTCTTGGCCACCGGGGGTAGCTGAGACCCGAAAGAACATGTTTCGAGGTCGGTTTTTACCGCCCCAGTATTGCAATCACCATTAATGGAATAACGGCAACTGCAAAAAAAAAGTCATTTCCAATTTAATTTCTCTCTCCTCTGATATGATCTAGCACATCATGCTAGATGAGCATGCTCCTGAGCCCCCCCACCGTACCTCCTGTGTCCTGTGACATCCTACATCCCTCGGTCCTGTCACCCAGCCATCGGCGTCCTCTTCCGGGAAGAAAATGGTGGGCGCATGCGCAGTGCACCCACCAAGATCTGCTGGTCGGCACCGATTTATTAACTATTTTGTGTGACAGGACTCTCAGATTTAAGGGTATAAAAATTAAAAGTTTGAAAATTGCTAAATTTTTTTTTTTTTTGCCAAAGTTCCGTTTTTTCATAAACACAAGTCATATTGAAGAAATTTTACCACTAACATGAAGTACAATATATCACAACAAAACAATCACAGAATGAGCAGGATCCGTTGAAGCGTTCCAGAGTTATAACCACATAAAGTGACAGTGGTCAGAATTGTAAAAATTGGCTGGGTCATTAAGGACAAAGTTGGCTCTGTCACTAAGGGGATAATTTTTGGGGGGACGTTAGAAAACTTAATGTTTAGCAGCAACTTTTAGTTTCAAGGTAAATTCCAATACCCATTTTTTCTTTTTCCCCCATAAGTACCTTTCTTAGGGCCTGCAGTGCGAGTCAAAAGTCTGGACACACCTGTTCAAGCAATGGTTTTCCTTGTTCTTATTGGAATGTGCATTTGTAGATTTAGACTTAAAGCAAAACCATGAAGAAAAAAAACCTGTAAAACAAAAAACGTGTGTTAAACTTTTATTCTGAAGACGGCTTTACATCCCTTTAACATTCTCTCAAGTGGCTTCATCAGGTAGTCGCCTGGAGTGGCGTGCAACTTTCCTAAAGGAGTTGCTAGAGGTCCTCAACACATCCTGACTGCTTCACTCTTCCCAGACTATCTCAGTTGGGTTACGGTCAGGTGATTGTGGAGGCAATGTCGTCTGCCAATTTAGTGATAGAAATGGTATATTCTCACGGTCTTATAAAGTGCAACCCTAAAGGCTTTCTTTAAGAGGTGTAGTGTTAATTTTACTTCGCACACAAATGGACTCAGAACAGAAGGGCCACTGTTTGGTTTCTGCTGTATTAATTTTGGGCGCCATGTTGCTTTTGCCTTAGCGGTAATGTAGAAACCCCGGAGAAGTGAACCCGTTTTGCAAACTACACATAATCTGTCTGGGTATTCATCCAGTGATATAACAAGTGATGGTAGCTTGTGTTACATCTCCTTACTAGAAATTGAATTATGTCAGGGGCTGTTGATATTTTCATCATCTCTGTATTTTGCATCTTTTTAGCGAGTACTTCCGAAATGACTAATTATCTGACGTGGTACAAGCATGTTTGTATGAGGTGTAGAGTATTGTATTATGCTGCGCTTCTCTTCTGTGCTGCTACACTTAATTTAGACACTTTCACTATTTTATAGAAGTCAAATGTAAGGATAATCCAATCTATTACAGTCCAGCCTCCGGCTTTCAGTCATAGAGGTGCTGCTTCAGTCATCGCTCAGTGCATAATAACCGTACCCCTGGCACTGACAGCTGGCTCAGCACTAATGCACCCCATTTGTGCAGGTTAATAGCTTTCTGATCCTGCCCGGCGCCTGCTGTGAATGCTCTGCTGCTTATAGGAAGTTATCTTTATTGCTCCAGCAGCCTCTGGCTTTCAGTCATAGAGGTGCTGACTGCGCAGTTTGTCACCCCTCAGTACATAGCAGTGGCAGCTGTAATCACACCCTAGCACTGACTGACAGCCAGCTCAGCAGTGTATCACTAGAGCACACTGTTAATAGCAGTTTTTCACTTGACTGGTTCACTTTAACTCTGATATACAATCTGATACACAAACTATTAGGCTATGTGCACACGCTACGGATTTTGCTGCGGATCCGCAGCTGCGGATCCGCAGCTGCGGATCCGCAGCAGTTTGCCATGAGTTTACAGTACAATGTAAACCTATGGGAAACGAAATCCGCAGTGCACATGCTGTGGAAAAAAACGCGCGGAAGCGCAGCAGTTTATTTTCCGCAGCATGTCAATTCTTTCTGCGGATTGCGCTGCGGGTTTACACCTGCTCCAATAGAAATCTGCAGGTGAAAATCCGCAGAGGAAACCGCGATAAATCCGCAGTAAAAACCGCAGCGGTTTTTCACTGCGGATTTCTCAAATCCGCTGCGGAAAATTCCGCAATGGAATCCGCAGCGTGTGCACATAGCCTTAGGGTATGTACACACGTTGCGGATTCCATTGCAGATTTTTCCACGCGGATTCTGCAGAAACCGCAGGTAAAATGACCTGCATTTTACCTGCGGATTTCACCTGCGGATTTCGCCTGCGGATTCCTATAATGAAATAGGTGTAAAACGCTGCGGATTCCTCACAAAGAATTGACATGCTGCGAAAAATAAACCGCTGCAAATCTGCTCAGAATTTTCCACAGCATGTGCACTGCGGATTTCCATAGGTTTACATGGTTCTGTACAACGCATGGAAAACTGCTGCGGATCCGCAGGGCCAAATCCACTGCGGATCCGCAGCCAAATCTGCAACGTGTGCACATAGCCTTAGGCTACTTTCACACTAGCGTCGTACTCTGCCCGTCGCAGAGCGTCGGGCCGACGTACCGACGCTAGCAGTGACTGCGCCGCACAACGGGGGCAGCGGATGCTGTTTTTCCACGCATCCGCTGCCCCATTGTGAGGTGCGGGGAGGTGGGGGCGGAGTTCCGGCCGCGCATGCGCTGTCGGAAATGGCTGTCCGTCGGCAGCAAAAAAACGTTACATGTAACGTTTTTTGCAGGCGACGGTCCGCCACAACACGGCGCAACCGTCGCACAGCGTTGCAGTGCGACGCTAATGCAAAACAATGGTGAAAAAACGCATCCTGCAAGCACTTTTGCAGGATGCGTTTTTTCAACCAAACGACGCATAGCGACGTGCAGTGCACGACGCTAGTGTGAAGGCCTTAGACCTTGGTGATAGCAAGGGCGGGTGAAGTTTGGATACAGAGGGAGTCCTCTCTCACTGTGAACTATTTAGATGCCGCTGTCAGTATAGTCAGAGGCATCAGTGGTTAAATGACCTTGAACAGGGTTTGCACAGATTTATCTTGACAACCCCTTTACATACCGTAATAAGAAGCAGTCACTATTTGTGCCTTTGTGTTTCTGGGCATGTGAGATTGTGAATTATGAGACATGTACCTATTTAGGAGTTTCTTATAGGCCCACCGTGCCAATCATCACTGCACATTTCTATTTAGTGAAGATCTGTAAACTCTCCTGAAATGTCTGCCTTAGTAACGCCCTCCATCCTTGGGTTTTTTCTGAATTCCCTGTATAGATTCATGTAATCTGTATGTGCAGCAGTGTATTTTTGCAGGAAAAATGCGGTGGAAATTGCACAAGATTTTGCTTGTGTTTTTGATGCCCTTTTTCTTTCTTTTTTTTTTTTTTTTGTCCCATTCATAAGAAAGTGTGAAAGATGCTACAAAAACACTGAAGGAACTGACACATTGCAGTTTTGAAACTGCTTTAAGGGTGTGTTTCCACAGTCAGGAAACGCTGCGCATTTGACGCTGCGTAGAGCCGCAGCATCAAACACGCAGCGTCCAGATGTTACAGCAAAGTGGAGGGGATTTCATGAAATCCCGTCTCCTCTGTGTTAAGACGCTTGCGGCAGACCTGCGTAAATGGACATGCGGCGCGTCTTTTCAGAACGCAGAATGTCTGTTCCGTCGCCGCTCCGTAAATTTACCATGCCCTAGCATTGGATGTGGTAAAACTGCATCTAATAAGTCACATGCATAGTAACTGCGTAAACGCAGCTTACTAAGCATGTCTGCTAATTTACATGTGGGCTTACCTGTCCCACCGCTGGAAGTCCGCGTCCGCTGCAGTTCTCGCGATAACTTAGCTTACCGCGAGAACTGCCGTGCACGTGACTGGGGCTTATCTCCGGTCACTAGGCTGGTTCTCACGGTCAGCTGATTGTGAGAATACTGCAGTGTAGGTGATTGCTGGAGAGTTACCTCCGGCAGTCATCTTCAAGCTCTGCTGTATCTGGATGTCAGGCATCTAGATTATTATTATTATTATTATTTATTGTTATAGTGCCATTTATTCCATGGCGCTTTACATGTGAGGAGGGGTATACATAATAAAAACAAGTACAATAATCTTAAACAATACAAGTCATAACTGGTACAGGAGGAGAGAGGACCCTGCCCGCGAAGGCTCACAATCTAGATGTAGCAGAGCTGGACTCTTTGTGGGACACTAGTTATTAAATGGACTACGTCGGAACAGGGAGTATACTGTTGGTTTATAATTTATTTTTTTTCCAGGAGAACGAGGGCGTCGCAGGAATGAGCGTACAATAAAGATATCAAAACTGTGTGGTGTTTTATTTCATTAAAATACTTTATTCTGCATGTGTGTTTTATTAACCCTTTCACAACTATAGGATTAGTAATGGTAGGTATCTTATTGATGCCTCTCCATTACTAAGCCGGCTTAATGTCACCTTACAAAGGTGACATTAACCCCTTATTACCCCATATGCCACCGCTACAGGGCAGTGGCAAGAGAGAGACTAAGCGCCAGAATTGGCGCATCTTACAGATGCGCCATTACTGGGGTGGCTGGGAGCTGGTTTTTGTAGCCTGGGGGTCCAATATCCATGGCTCCTCTCTAGGCTATGAATATCAGCCCGCAGCTGTCTGTGTAGCCTTTCTGGCTATAAAATATAGGGGGACTCCACGTCTTTTTTTTGGGGGGTCCCCCTATTTTTATAACCAGTAAAGGCTAAAGGTACCTTCACACTGAACAACTTAACGATATCGCTAGCGATCCGTGACGTTGCAGCGTCCTGGATAGCGATATCGTTGTGTTTGACACGCAGCAGCGATCTGGATCCTGCTGTGATATCGCTGGTCGGAGCTAGGAGGCCAGCACCTTATTTCGTCGCTGGATCTCCCGCAGACATCGCCGAGTCGGCGTGTGTGACACCGATCCAGCGATGTCTTCACTGGTAACCAGGGTAAACATCGGGTTACTAAGCGCAGGGCCGCGCTTAGTAACCCGATATTTACCTTGGTTACCAGCGTAAAAGTAAAAAAAAAAAAACACTACATACTCCCCCGCTCTGCTTTCCGGCCGCTGTGCTTACACAGTGCAGAGAAGCAGAACGCCGGGGGACAGACAGCGGAAGGTAAGTATGTAGTGTTTTTTTTTTTTTTTACTTTTACGCTGGTAACCAGGGTAAACATCGGGTTACTAAGCGCGGCCCTGCGCTTAGTAACCCGATGTTTACCCTGGTTACCCGGGGACCTCGGCATCGTTGGTCGCTGGAGAGCTGTCTGTGTGACAGCTCTCCAGCGACCAAACAGAGACGCTGCAGCGATCGGGATCGTTGTCTGGATCGCTGCAGCGTCGCTAAATGTGACGGTACCTTAAGTATACAGATTCAAGCTGAGATTCATAGCCCGGGAAGCTCCATGGGTATTAACCCCTTCCCAGGCTACAAACATCCGTCCCCCAGTCGCTGGCTTTCCATCTCTGGTGCAGAAAATTGCATGTGAGCCCATGCCATTTTTTTTTTTCAAAATTGTATTTAAATTAAACATATTGCGTTTAAGGCCGGGGTCACACTTGCGAGAAACTCACACAAATCTCGCACCTCAATACTCGGCACTACCGCCGCCACTCAGGACCGGAGCGTTCAGCTACATAGAAATACATGCAGCCGCACACTCCACTCCCGAGTGCCGGCGGCAGTGCCTGGTATTAAGATGCGAGACTTGTCCGAGTTTCTCTCGTGTGATCCCGGCCTAACTCTTTATTAACATTTTATGTTTATTACTAAACATCGGGCTTGGTATTATCTATCGTATCTATCTGTAGCTATCTATAGATGCATGTATCTATCTATCTCTGTGTGTGTCTAAACATTATTCTTAAATGGAGTATGTAAATGAAGAGGTTGGACAAGAAATGGCATCACAATTCTTTTTTTTTTTTTTGTATATCTTTATTTAGCTTACAAAAACACACACAAAACCGCATGAAAAAAAACCATGAAAAACTCATAAAAAATGCAGGTGACCTCAGGTGCAAATTTGGTGCAGATTTTACCTGTGTCAAATCTTGATGCAATCCTGACTGTGGAAACATATCCTAAGTCTGCAAAGAAAAATAAGTGTGTGAATGAGACTTGAGATATATCATTCACTTTGTTGGTACAGGAAAAGGCTGCATTTTTCATGACAAAAATTTAACGTGTTAACAAGCCCTAATAACTCAAACTGAATGCAAATGTGAAAAGGCCAGTTGTCTTTATTCTCAGATGCAGTAGCTTAGGAGACGATGGAGTGTGCTATTCACTATTTTGTCATACAAAAAAATGGATGCTGATGGCAAGTGGGCCAGAAGGAGTCCAAAGTTTAATATTTTAGACTATTTGCCTCCTTGACGTCAGCGGCTCTGTCGCAGAATCACAGCATTTTTAGGTATTTGGCCCTTTAAAGGATTATTGAATGGGGCAACACATTCTTGGAAGCTCTGTGAACTTATGCAAAATTGAGTTTTTTTTGTTTTGTTAGTTTATTTTGGCCATTCAGCAGACAGATGGCAAGTGTCTTCTTTGGAGCAGGCATGTGTTTTTGTAATTGACTGTGTTCTCCCATGGTGATGCATCCTGCACCAATGAGGCCCATATGCCACAAGCTGATGGGATTGATTAGGCAGTGCCCGGAGTAACACCCATTTGTCCTTGTATTCATTTGATTCCAGGAGATAGCAGTGGAATTGGGTAATGTAGAATTGTTACCTGCTCCAGCAGTATTTAATGTGGTGTACCTGTATTTCATAGAAAACATGTCTTGAGAGCTAGCTTTTTAAGGGACAGGACAGGAATTCTCTCATGTTAGAATCCAATGTGGAACGAAGCAACAGATCTGATTTTTTTTCATGTGCTAGGATCTTTTTATCCGAAACACCCCAGCTCCTTAAACTCCTTGCGTGCTTTCACCTGGTTTTGAGTAACCCTGTACACCTCAGCATAAAGTTACAGCACCGCTTCCAGCTGTTGCAACAGATGTCTGGGACAGGTCATCTTTAGTGATGAGCGAATATACTCGTTGCTCGAGATTTCTCGAGCATGCTCGGGGGTCCTCCGAGTATTTTTTAGTGCTCGGAGATTACGTTTTTCTTGCCGCAGCTGAATGATTTACATCTGATAGCCAGCATAAGTACATATGGGGATACCCTAGCAACCAGGCAACCCCCACATGTACTTATGATGGCTAACAGATGTAAATCATTCAGCTGCGGCAAGAAAAACTACATCTCTGAGCACTAAAAAATACTCTGAGGACCCCCGAGCGTGCTCGGGAAATCTCGAGTAACGAGTATATTCGCTCATCACTATTCATCTTTCTTGTTTGTCACACTGAGATTTTCTGGCGGCATGTGAAGGGCAAATTGCAGTGCCCCTCTGCTATTCGATTTGGTGAGTCTGTAATCTAATATATAATTGCCTAGAATACTACTTCCTGCAATTTGTGCCAACTTCCGTGGCTTTGTCCGGAGCTAATGTCCGGAGCTAATGTCCGGAGCTAATGTCCGGAGCTAATGTCCGGAGCTAATGTCCGGAGCTAATGTCCGGAGCTAAATGACGTCACCAGTGTCCTACACCCAGGCAGAGCACAGGGGCCCCAGGCAGCATATGGGGCCCCAGGCAGAGCACAGGGGCCCCAGGCAGAACATGGGGCCCCAGGCAGAGCACAGGGGCCCCAGGCAGAGCACAGGGGCCCCAGGCAGAGCACAGGGGCCCCAGGCAGAGCACAGGGGCCCCAGGCAGAGCACAGGGGGCCCCAGGCAGAGCACAGGGGGCCCCAGGCAGAGCACAGGGGGCCCCAGGCAGAGCACAGGGGGCCCCAGGCAGAGCACAGGGGCCCCAGGCAGCATATGGGGCCCCAGGCAGAGCACAGTGGTCCCAGGCAGAGCACAGGGGCCCCAGGCAGCCTATGGGGCCCCAGGCAGAGCACAGGGGCCCCAGGCAGAGCACAGGGGCCCCAGGCAGAACATGGGGCCCCAGGCAGAGCACAGGGGCCCCAGGCAGAGCACAGGGGCCCCAGGCAGAGCACAGGGGCCCCAGGCAGAGCACAGGGGCCCCAGGCAGAGCACAGGGGCCCAAGGCAGAGCACAGGGGCCCCAGGCAGAGCACAGGGGCCCCAGGCAGAGCACAGGGGGCCCCAGGCAGAGCACAGGGGGCCCCAGGCAGAGCACAGGGGGCCCCAGGCAGAGCACAGGGGCCCCAGGCAGCATATGGGGCCCCAGGCAGAGCACAGTGGTCCCAGGCAGAGCACAGGGGCCCCAGGCAGCCTATGGGGCCCCAGGCAGAGCACAGGGGCCCCAGGCAGAGCACAGGGGCCCCAGGCAGAACATGGGGCCCCAGGCAGAGCACAGGGGCCCCAGGCAGAGCACAGGGGCCCCAGGCAGCATATGGGGCCCCAGGCAGAGCACAGTGGTCCCAGGTAGAGCACAGGGGCCCCAGGCAGCCTATGGGGCCCCAGGCAGAGCACAGGGGCCCCAGGCAGCCTATGGGGCCCCAGGCAGAGCACAGGGGCCCCAGGCAGCCTATGGGGCCCCAGGCAGAGCACAGTGGCCCCAGGCAGAGCACAGTGGCCCCAGGCAGAGCACAGTGGCCCCAGGCAGAGCACAGTGGCCCCAGGCAGAGCACAGTGGCCCCAGGCAGAGCACAGTGGCCCCAGGCAGAGCACAGGGGCCCCAGGCAGCATATGGGGCCCCAGGCAGAGCACAGGGGCCCCAGGCAGCATATGGGGCCCCAGGCAGAGCACAGGGGCCCCAGGCAGCATATGGGGCCCCAGGCAGAGCACAGGGGCCCCAGGCAGCATATGGGGCCCCAGGCAGAGCACAGCGATATTTTGGACCACTGTGCGGTGTTTCAGACCCCCTGTGTGATGTCTGGGGCCCTGTTCTTAAGTATATTAAAGATTAAAGTAACGTATATTAAAGTATATTATAGATCAAATTTGACACGTTTATGAGCACCATTGAGTGATATACTCAAGAATGACACAATTTTTCAACATTTTATGGTTTCAAACTGTAAACACTCAGAGTTTTTTTTACTTCAACCAGAAAACCTTAACGGTTCATAAAAAACTTGACTGTTCAGGATATGATAAAAGTCATAGTATTCTGAATCTTTAACTTATAAAGATACCTTTACATGGGGTGATTATTGGTTCCAGAGAGGCTTTCGGCCGATAATCGTACACATGGCTGGTGACAGGACAATACAATATAAACGTTCAAAGGTAAACACTGATAACATTAAAATCTAATATATAATTGCCTAGAATACTACTTCCGGCAATTTGTGCCAACTTCCGTGGCTTTGTCCGGAGATAATGTCCGGAGATAAGTGACCTCACCAGCGTCCTACACCCGCTCAGGGTGGACAAAGATATATGCCTTCGTGGTGCGCGGCACTTTTCTGATTGGTTGCCGCCTGCCGCGAGCGACCAATCAGAAATGTGCCGTACTGTCAAGAATTGTCAAGAGCTGGTGAGTGCAGCCATTTTTTGTTCTTTCTTACTATTATTTATTAATTGTATTATTCTTACATTTGAATAAATAAAGTATATATGGATTCTAGACTCCGATTCTTTAGAATCGGGCTGCCATCTAGTGACTTCATAATCATGTAGATTTTAATATAGATCCAAGTACAACCCCTTCTTGATCCAAACATTTGGCCTCCATAAAATAATAAAGCCTATACTCTCCTCCCGTGCCGGCACCGTTCCCGTGGTGTCGGCACTTGCGGTCTCGGGGCTTTGGTGCTGCTGTTGTGACATGTGGCGCCGGCGTCACTCTATCCGCCTTCGGACACATCGAACATGAAGAAGTCCAGGCTGCAGCTGATCTCAGACTTCCTGTTCCTGCTCACTTTGACAGGAGGCAGGGACAGTGAGTGACGCCGGCGCTGATTAGGTACTGATGTCACAAAAGCAGCACAGGGGCCTCATGAGACGGAGTGCTGACACCGCAGAAATGGCGCCAGCATGGTCGGGGAGTATAAGCTTTATTTCTCTTGACGCCCATGACGGCACCACGGAGAGAGGGGGATCTGCCCACCAAGGACAGGAAACCTACAGATAAAAAGGCGGTACCTCTCTCCCGCATAAGTTGGTTTCCTGTCCTTGATGGGAGACCTACAGACTTACCGACAGAAGAATAGATGAGGGAGTCCCTCTTAAATCCATACTAGAATTCCGACAAAATGGGTTGGATATCGGTCTGGCCACAAGTACCCTGAAAGTCCATGTGGCAGCAATTGGAGCTCTATTTAACTATGATTTGGCAGGGAATCGGTGGGTTTCCAGGTTCATCAGGGCAGCAGGTATATCGAGACCTCTTCCTGTAAGGGTTACCCCTCAATGGGATTTAAGTTTGATCCTTAAGGCCCTGACTAATCCTCCCTTTGAACCCTTGGCGGATATCCCATTGAAAATCCTATCCCTCAAAACATCCCTGCTAGTCGCCATCACCTCTGCACGTAGAGTTAGCGACATACAGGCTCTATCTGCTAACCTTCCTTACACCCAGTTTTTGGAGGATAGGGTTGTTCTCAAAACAGTCCCAGCATATCTCCCAAAAGTAGCATCCCGATTCCATAGAACTCAAGAGATATCTCTCCCCTCCTTTTGTCCCAACCCTAAAAACAAGGAAGAAGAATCCTTACATACATTAGATGTCAGAAGATGCCTCATGCATTACGTAGAAGCCACCAGAAAGGGTAGAGAGGACGCCTCTCTTTTTGTGTGTTTTCAGGGTCCCAGGAAGGGGGGAAAAAAAGCCTCCAAAGCCACTTTGGCAAGATGGATCACGGATTCCATCATCCTATCATACTCATCAAGTGGGATGCCCTTCCCGGGAGATGTCAAGGCTCACTCAATGAGAGCAGTAGCAACCTCTTAGGTGGAGAAGGCCGGAGCTTCAATTGACCAGATATGTAGAGCTGCTACCTGGCCCTAACCATCTACATTCTATAGGCACTATAGATTGGACCTTATCGCCTCTACAGACCTTACCTTTGGTAAAAGGGTTCTGGAAGCGGTGGTCCCTCCCTGAACATACAATCTCTGCAAATCTCCGTGGTGCCGTCATGGGCGTCAGAGAAAAATATGGTAAATACCGATAACGGTATTTCTCTGAGCCCTTGACGGCACCCGTACATTCCCTCCCTTCACTTATGGGTGTGCACATTAATATAGTGCCATATGCTAATTATCTGAATAGCCACGCGGTATCTCAATTAAGTTTAAGTAATGTTAAAAGTAAGACTCAGTTTCTAAGTCTCCCATCATTCTCTAGTAAACAGCTGATGCAGGAGAGAGGTACCGCCTTTTTATCTGTAGGTTTCCTGTCCTTGGTGGGCGGATCCTCTCTCTCCGTGGTGCCGTCATGGGCACAGAGAAATACCGTTATAAGTAAGAACTATATTTTTTTATGGGGGTAGGAGAAGATGATATTCAAGTAGTGGACAACTTCTTTAAGCATCTAAGATGCTGCAGTCCTTCTAGGCCACATCATCTTAGGGAGTTAAACTGCGTTCTAAAAAGACCATCATTGACAAAGACAGGCAGGTTGTGTAGCCAAGCGGTCATTCTCTGGGTAATATTTTGTAAATTATTTTTCCACAGAAAAAAAAAACACTTAAGACCTTGCTCACAGGCAGATTTTTAGAAATGTGATGGTAACAGACGCAAATATTTGTTAATTAGCAGAGAAGAAACAACCTCTTCTTGGTGGGTGTTATGGAAGTGACACCCACCGTGTTGTACAGTGGGCACGGAAAATATTCAGACCCCTTTACATTTTTCACTCTGTTTCATTGCACCCGTTTGGTGAATTCAAAACCGTTTTTTTTTTTTTCCACATTAATGTACAATCTGCACCCCATCTTGACTGAAACCCCCCCAGAAATGTAGTAGTTTCTGCAAATTTATTAAAAAAGAAAAGCTGAAACACCCAGAATAAAGTCCTTTATTTGAAATAATGACACAGGCTCCTTTACTGAATCTTAATTAAACCATACTCGCCGAACGCCTAATCCATTGACGCCAACGTCTCCTGCAACAAAAATAAAAAAATAAACCACAATATTCCTCACCTGTACTCAGAGTAGATAATCCATATAACGACAATCCTGATGACTTTGAGAGCAGTCACTGATGCCACCATCACTTGCCTGTGGCAGGTATGACACATGCGATGGGTTGTTAAGCAATTAATGCCTGTACTGAACTTGCTAGGTGTCTTATTGGATCATTTGTGGTGTTATGGTCGCACATAAGTGTTTTCTTTAGTGTCATGAAACTCTATCCACAATGAGTATTGACACTTGGGAATATTGCTACTTGTTCCTATTCAATGTCATGTGTATGATTTCACAGTCCCAAGGCACTACTAATCTGCCGATGGAGATGCACTTCTGACCTCCATTTTATGTATACAATGTAGCCTGTCAATGTGAGCATCACCAAAAATTTCAGAGTTGATGGTTCTTTTTTTTTTTTTTTTTTTTATCTGCAGGATAAGCATCATGATGCAGCACATGAAATTATTGAGACCATCCGGTAAGTTATTTCATTACTTTATATTCATAAGCCTGTTTTTTATGAAGCTTGTCAGATTAACCCTGTCAATTTTAGTAAGACCGTTTACTTTCAGATACCTTTTATAGGCTAGGTCTACATGGCAACGGTGACTTTGGCTATGACACATTGTAGCACTATACAAGTGATTGGGGTCACATTGTGATATCTAAACGAGTATGACAAGCAAAAAATAATCACTCAAATGGATGTTGTCACAGTAGTGTAGATATCACAATGCGACTCCCATTCGTGCAGCAGCGGTACCAAGGGAATGTTGTGGCCACAGTCGCTGTGTAGCCCAAGCCTTAAACTGGTCTTATATATAATACAACATTTTTACAATGATAACATGGTTATAGCATATCATGATGTGAGTGGGTGAAATAGCTGGACACATTTACTTAAAATGTCATGTATGTCAAAAGAGTGGTCCTATATCTCCTGGTGCTTGGTACAATCTATCAGGATACGGCTTTCCTCTGTGTCTATAGGCTTTTAAACCACCAAGAAGACTCTTCCCTCTGTCCATGTTGTAGACTTTTTTGTGTACTAGCTCTTACGATACCCTATTAATATCTCTTCATTTGTCCCATTTTTGAACTTGCTAAATAAAGAACTTAACACTTCAGCAGCAAAATGGCTGAAAACTTTTAATGAAAACCATTTAGAGAACTGCTATACTTTGCATTTACCCTATGTCTAAAAAAATGGAAAAACTATAAAAGGCTGCGCTGATGGAGAAAAGCACTTTCTGCAGTGGTGGACGATGAAGGTTCTTTTATTAGGATGTGTTTTCTCCTTCTTTTGGATTTTTTTTTTTAAACTTTGGGCCTATTCCCAGCCACAAGGCAGCAGAAGGTGGAATTTTAATTAACAGGCACCATACCATTCCATAGGTGAGCAATACCATTTTTTCTTCTCCTTAAATAGGGTTACCCTATTTTGTGCTCTTTCCCCATACTTTATATTTTGAATCTACAAAGCAAATTAACCATCAATTATTCTTTGTCACGTGTGCATAGACTCTCAAGTGAGAAATTCATGTTATGTTGAGTATATTGAATTGATGCTTCCAAATCCAGGTCTGCAGCAGCTAATATATGCATAGTATATGCTCCTCTGTTGCCAACAAAAATTGTCCCTTGAGCATTGAGGCGCGATGCCATACTAATGTCAGCCATGGTCCCATCCATAGAATACTGTAACCTCCTCTTTTTCCAAATTAATGGAAGGTTGCAGAAATTCTATTTTCCAGTTCACCACCTGACAGTACCATTGGAGGATGTCCTTCTTACCCTCAGTGGGACAGGAGCAACAAGCGGTTAAAAAAAACTCTCCCCACTCCACCCATCAGTGTTTTTTCTGTCCCACTGTGGATAGGAACGGCAAGCTTATCCTCCGACGGTGCTGTGCAGATGGTGGGGATCGGGGGGCCCAGCCTTTCCAAGATATCTGCGGCTGATACCTGCGATGGGGGTCCCTCAGCCTCCCCAGTGTAGCGCTGCTCCTGGGGTCGGATCCGTTTCTCCATACTGGGGGCTCTCGGTCCGGGCGCCTGTTTGCTGGGGGGTGTATGCGGGGGCCATCTCCAACACGGCGGCCGATCCCAGTATGCGGCCGCGTCCATTCCCGGTGAGCGCCCTCAGCGCGCCAGCCGCTGCTAGCTCCTGGACCTGCGGCCGCGTCCCTTCCGGCCGACGGCCGCGTCACTTCCGGTTGCGACGAGCGTTGGACAGAGGGATGCCAGCGATGGTGCCGGCCTCAGGAGAGGCTTTCCAGCACGGTCAGACCGCGTGGATGCGGTAAGGAGGGCAGGATCAACCAGGTAAAGAACAATATAAAAATGGGGTATGTGGATTTATGTGCCCGCCGGCCATCCTGATAAGGAGCACCCGGCTATTATACCTTTATAATGGAGGAATCCGCCAGACCTGAGGGGTCACAGCTGTCACAGGGGCAAGTGAGTAGGCTATTCAAAGCCATGATACAATGCTTCCTGCCTATTCCCTACCACCCCCTATTCGGTGATCTCTGTATATTTTAGGGAGAGCCTCCCAACCCCGCACCTGAAAAGAAAAAGGCTGGGAAGAATAAATGTCCCATTTGCGCAGCTAGATTTCCTGAGAACTGGCGGAAACCGCTCTGCAAATCATGCACATCTAAGATCGTCAGCGAAGAACAGACTTCATTATTAACTAATATGAGAGCAGAACCGCAAAACATCGCGGAAAAGACCGAGGGAAATATCTCTTCTCGGCAGCGGATACGGATGAACTCCTACATGCAGTACGTAGCACCATGCAGTTACAGGACACTCAGGAGGAAACCTCAATCCAAGATGAGATGTTTGGCGGACTGCAAGCTCAACTCACGAAAGTTTTCCCGGTTAATAATCCTATCCGTTCCATGATATTAGAGGAATGGCGGAGAAAAGGCTTGTGGTACCTAGAGACTTTAGACTCAGTTTACCTTATAATCTAGACGATATAAAGGTTTGGGATAAAGTTCCTAAGATAGATGTGCCATTAGCAAAAGTGGCAAAGAAGACGGCGATTCCGTTTGAAGTCTCCTCCGCGTTGAAGGATCCAATGGATCGCAAAGCAGATGGACTGTTGAGGAGAACTTAGGAATCCTCGGCTGCAATAATACGTGCTAATATAGCAGCAACCTCGGTAGCCCGGTCCATGCATTTATGGATGGACGATCTGGAAGAACATCTCAGGGCTAAAACTTCTAGAGATGTTATCCTCAAATCCCTTCCATTACTAAAGCTGGCAACAGGTTTCATGGCGGACGCTTTGGCGGAAACTGTACGATTCGCCGCCAGAAGCAAATCTTTATCCAGTGCAGCCAGAAGAGTAATCTGGCTAAAGACTTGGTCAGGCGTTATTCAGTCAAAGAATACACTTTGTGGGATTCCGTTTTCAGGGAGTAAAGTGTTTGGGCCTATTCTAGACGACATATTAGAAAAAGCCTCAGACAAAAAGAAAGGGTTCCCTGAGGAAAATACTAAAAAAAAGCAGCCCTTTTGTAGATCCCGGCCTAGTCAGAAGACAGACTACAGGGGGAAAGGGAATACTGGGAGATGGTTCTATCCCAAGGGTGGAAAAGGTAGAGACTCCATCTTCCAGGGTTCAGGTTCAGGGCAACCGAATAAATGACATCAGAGTGGGAGGTCGATTACAATGGTTTCTGGGGGGTTGGCAGAAAATATCCAAAAATCCTTGGATTCTGCAGGTGATTGCTCACGGTTAAAAATTTGAATTCACCAGTCCTCCTCCAGAAAGGTTCGTAGTAACTAGATCTTCTCCCCTCTTAAACTCTCCTATGTGGCCAGACATCCAGGAGTTGTTAGAAATAGAAGCAATCGTCCCAGTACCCATGTCAGAGAGAGGCAAGGGCCATTATTGACACCTATTTTCAATAAAAAAAAACATCGGGAGACTCCTGGACGATTATAAATCTGAAACCCCTGAACAAATGTATAAGGTACATGAGATTCAGGATGGAGTCTATAAAGTCCACAATACCTCTCATAGACAAGGACATGGTGATGTGCACCTTGAATCTAAAGAGTGCATACTACCATGTCCCAATACTCGCTTGTTACCAGAAATTCCTGAGATTTGTCGGCCCCAAGGATATTTACCAAACTAATGTCAGAAGTAGTCGCCTATCTAAGGAATCAAGGTATTGCCATAGTACCATACCTAGACGACTTTTTGATAATGGCGGGTCAGAGAAACTTCTCAAAATCAACCGCGACTTCACACTCTCCATTCTACAAGATCTGGGGTGGATTGTGAATTGGGAAAAGTCATGCCTAGTTCCAAATTCCAGAATAACATTTTTTGGGGTCATATTAGATTCCAACGCCAGAACATCTTTTCTACCAGAGGAAAGACAGAAGTCATTAATCGAGAACATATACAGGTTCAGGAAATGCACTTCCTCTATAAGGGAAGCAATGAGAGTCCTAGGCTTAATGACGGCCTGTATTCCCTGTGTGAAATGGAGCCAATTTCACTCACGGGGGTTACAGAAGCAAATCCTGAAATCTTGGAACAGAAGGCAAAATTATCTGGAGAAGAAGATGGTTCTTTCTCTTTCGGTAAAGAAGTCCCTAACCTGGTGAACCGTCCCGGAAAACCTGAAGGTGGGAGTTCCATGGATCCTCTATCCCTGTGTTACCGTTACCACAGACGCCAGTCAGTACGGATGGGGCGGGCACATAGGAAGGACATACTACCAAGGGAAGTGGAGTCCAGAAGTGTCGACCAAGTCATCAAACTTCAAAGAACTGTATGCAATTTGGAAAGTGCTCTACCAAGCCCAGTCTCAGGACAGAGACAGACACGTGAGGATTCTCTCCGACAACGTGACAGCAGTGGCATTTCTAAGGCACTATGGAGGCCCAAGACATCCATCTCTACAGCACTTGGCAGACCAGATTTTCAGATGGGCAGAAAAATCCGTCAGGTCCATCTCGGCAGTTCACCTGGAGGGTGCCAAAAAACCAGGTAGCAGATTATCTAAGCAGAACGACAGTAGATCCCAGAGAATGGGAATTGAATCCAGAAGTGTTCTGCAATCTGTGCCAGAGGTGGGGGACACCTCTAGTGGATCTCTTTGCCACCAGATCAAATGCAAAGGCCAGAGCATTTTTCTCTCTCACTCCTCTAGAGGGAGCAGCGGGAGCCGATGCACTGTCTCAACATTGGGGAGAAAGTCTACTGTACGCTTTTCCACCCCTGCCACTGATCCCGAGAAAACTCAGGAAGATACTGGTCGAAAGAGCAACTGTAATCCTGGTGGTTCCATTTTGGCCCAAGAGGAGCTGGTTTTCTCTTCTATCCAGAATGACGACAGAAACACCTATCCTCCTGCCGAAGAGGCCGGACCTTCTGTGCCAAGGCCCAGTGTTAAACAGCAATCCGGATTCACTACAACTCTCTGCCTGGATCCTGAACGCCTGACTCTAAGATCCAGAGGCCTGTCAGAAGAGGTTATCACCACACTCCAGGCAAGCAGAAAACCAGTGACTTCAGCGAGCTATAACAAGATCTGGAAGCGGTATTGTTCCTTCCTAGGAGAGATTCCTATAGATGCCTCAAAACCAGACATTCCTAAAATCCTTGACACTTTTTTTTCATCTTGGATTTAAAAAAGGCCTCCGGCCTAGTACTTTAAAAGTACAGATTGCGGCTCTTAGTGTGTTTTTTGACTCATCATTAGCCTCCCATCCTTGGATAGCAAGATTTGTTAGGGCCATACAAAGAATGAGACCTGTTGTGAGGAAATAGTCTCCTCCTTGGGACCTGAATTTGGTCCTTAATGCACTGTGCAGATCCCCATATTTACTATCAGAGGACATGGGCATAGCCAATCTCTCTTTTAAAACAGCTTTTTTAGTGGCCATCACTTCAGCTAAGAGATTGAGGGAAATGCAGGCTCTATCCATACGGGATCCGTACCTCCGGATCTTTGACGACAGAATAGTCTTAAGACTTAATCCAGCCTTTCTCCCCAAGGTAGTCTCATCTACAAACATAAACCAAGAAGTAATTCTTCCCTCATTCTGCCAACACCCTAGAAACACGAAGGAAGGGGTCTATCATAACGACGTTAGAGACAGTTCTGAAATACCTAGGGGCGACTGAAGGTTGGAGACGAGACACAAACCTGTTCATACAGTATGGGGGACCAAATAAAGGTTGTAAGGCAGTGAAGTTAACCATTGCTAGGTGGATTAAGACTAATGTAAACCTAGCGTATACAGCCCAGGGGAAGCATACCCCAGATATCCTTAGAGACCACTCGACCCGAGCTATTGCTACATCATGGGCAGAGAAGGGGGGAGCTTCAGCAGAGCAGATCTGTAGGGCTGCGACTTGGACTAGTCTTTCTACTTTTGCCAGACACTATAAACTAGATGTCTCATCAGAGCAATTAGCTTTTGGTAGAAAAGTATTACATGCAGTAGTCCCACCCTAGGTTTCCATTCTTTGGTATTGCTCCAATGGTGCTGTCAGGTGGTGAACTGGAAAACGGTAATTAGACCTAACGGTAATTGTATTTCCAGGAATCCATCCTGACAGCACTACTAGTTCCTTCCCACTGCAAATTTGTATTAATAAACTAATGTGATATAACATTGGTGTAAATTTGTTGAATAAACTCTCTTTTTTGCATCCATCCAGATGTGGTACTTGGAAAATTACTGATGGGTGGAGTGGGGAGGGTCCTTTTAACCGCTTGTTGTTCCTGTCCCACTGAGGGTAAGAAGGACGTCCTCCAATGGTGCTGTCAGGATGGATTCCTGGAAATACAATTACCGGTAGGTCTAATTACCGTTTTTCCATAGTCATGGTCGTATATTTCCATAGGTCCTGCTTGCAAATTAAAATGTTACTATAATTGAGCTTTTTCTTTTTGTATTCCTCTGCTAGGTGGGTATGTGAGGAGATCCCCGATCTGAAGTTAGCAATGGAGAACTATGTTCTTATAGACTATGACACGAAAAGGTCAGCTTTACTACTATACTTACATATATGTGTAAGATACAGTGGGGAAAATATATATTTGATACACTGCCGATTTTGCAAGTTTTCAACCTGCAATTAATGTAGAGGTCTGTAAGCTTTATCTTAGATACACTTCAACTGTTAATTTGCATTTTATTGCATGAAATAAGTATTTGATACAATGGAAAACAGAACTTAATATTTGGTACAGAAACCATTGTTTGCAATTACAGAGGTCAGACGTTTCCTTTAGTTCTTTACCAAGTTTGCACTCACTGCAGCAGGAGTTTTGGCCCACTCCTCCATACAGATCTTTTCCAGATCTTTCAGGTTTCGGAGCTGTAGATTGACAATATTGAGTTTCTGCTCCCTCCAAAGATTTTCTATTGGAATCAGGGCTAGAGTTTGGCTAGGCCACTCCAGGACCTTGAAATACTTCTTACAGAGCCATTCCTTAGTTGTCCTAGCTGCATGTTTCAGGTCATTCTCATTCTGGAAGACCCAGCCATGACCCAACTTCAATTCTCTTACTGAGGGAAGGAAGTTGGCCAAAATCTCATGAAACATGACCCCATCCCAAAGTATGATGTTTCCCCATCATGCTACATGGTTGGGATGGTGATCTTGGAGTTGTACTCATTCTTCTTCCTCCTCCAAAAATGGCGAGCGGAGTTTATATAAAAAAAATTCTATTTTGGTCTCATCTGTCCTCATGTTATCCCATACCTCCTCTGGATCATCCAGACGGTCATTGGCAAACTTCAGACTGCTGGCATGACAATGTGTGCCCTGCAGAATTTTAATCAATGACTGTGTAGTGTGTTACTAATGGTAATGTTTGAGACTCTCTTCAGGTCATTGACCAGGTCCTCCCATGTAGGTCTGGGCTGATGCCTGACCTTTCTCCAAATCATCCTTGCCCCACGAGGCGGGACTTTGCATGGAGCCACAGACCAAGGAAGATTGACAGTCATCTTGTGTTTCTTCCATTTCCTAATAATTGGGCCAACAGTTGTTGCCTTCTCGCCAAGCTGCTTGTTTATTATCCTGTAGCCCATCCCAGCCTTGTGCAGATCTTTGGTCTTGGCCATGGTGTAGTGAAATGAGTGTGTGGACAGGTGTCTTTTATCCAGGTAACAAGTTCAAACAGATGCAATTAATACAGATGCTGAGTGCAGAGTTTCAGGGATTCTTAAATAAAAACTAACAGGTCTGTGAGAGCCAGAATTCTTGCTGGTTGGTAGGTGATAAAATACTTATTTCATGCAATAAAATTGTTTTAAAATCATACAATGTGATTTTCTGTATTTTTTTTTAAGATTGTGTCTCACAGTTGAAGTGTATTTATGATAACAATTACAGACCTCTCCATTCTTTGTAAGTGAGAAAACTTGCAATTTCGGCAGTATATCAAATACTTATTTTCCCCACTGTATATGTTCTGGGATTTAAAGCGTGTCGTTTTAATTTTTGTCTAATAATGATCAAGCGATTTTAACCCCTTTCTGCCATCGGACGTACTATTTCATCCATGTGACTTGGGACTGAATCCCCATGGATGGAATAGTACTTCCAACGCAGTCAGCCGCGCTCCAGGGGGGAGCGTGGCTGATCGCGGCTGGATGTCAGCTGATTGACACAGCTGACACCCGGCACTGATTGCCAGGAGCGGTCACGGACCGCTCCCGATGCATTAACCCCCCTGAACATGATCGCAGTGTTCCGAAGCCCCTCTATCTTTGGATCGGAGTCCCGATCGTTCCCATGGTAATACGATGTAGTCATGATGACATCCAGGTTACCAGAGCTGAGAGACTTCCTGTCATGCGCAGTGCGTTTCAGGAAGTCTCTAAGATTAGTGTATAGAAGCTGCAGCGCTGACAGCTTCTATCATATAGACCCCTCAAAGTAACTTCAAATGTGATGCAGTCCCTAAAAAAATAAAAAAATAAATGGTGTTGTAAAAATGAGAAATCGCTGGTCAACTTTTAACCCTTATAACTCCCTAACAAAAAAAAATTTAGGTTCCAATATTGTGTTGATGTAAAGTAGACATGTGGGAAATGTTACTTATTAAGTATTTTGTGTGACACATCTGTGTGATTTATGGGCATGAAAATTCAAAGTTTGAAAATTGCGAAATTTTCAAAATGTTAGCAAAATTTGCGTATTTTTTTTTTTCAAAAGACATTTTATCACTGTCATGAAGTACAATATGTCACGAGAAAACAGTGTCAGAATCACCGGAATCCATTGAAGCGTTCCAGAGTTATAACCTCATAAAGGGACAGTGGTCAGAATTGTAAAAATTGGCCCGGTCATTAACGTGCAACCACTCTTGGGGGTGAAGGGGTTAATCAATTTTCAAATATACCTTATAAATGAAATTTGAAAAAAAAACCTTCTGGATGTCGTTCACTTCTGCGGTTTCTGAACCAGAGAATTTATTCGTTGTCATGGAAAATCCGTATTCAGTTCAACAGATAATGAATATGGCTTATTATTGATCTAATGCCACTAAGGGCTCTTTCTCACGTCCTGATGTTTCCGGTACTGGAAAAACCAGTCCCGGAGATATGTGTCAGTGTGTACTTGTGTTTTAATATATGTGGCATACGTATGGCAACAATGTGCCCACATCCATATTACAAGTACCGGCGCCTGGAAATCAGTGGTGTACTGTTAGGCTATGTGCACACATTAAGGATTTTCCGCATAATAAACGCTAAAATAACGCTTACATTAAGCATCCTATTATTAGAATGCAATCCGCAATTGTTGTGCACATGTTGCGTTTTTTTCCTAAAAAAAAAACGCATCGTGGAAAAAAGCTCAGCATGTTCATTAATTTTGTGGAAAATCTCCGGATTTGCCACTATATAATATAGTTGTGGAAAGCTCCGGAAAAATCTGCATAAAAATCGTGAGCGTATTTCTTGCAGAAAAAGTCCGGTTTTGTTCACAAAATGTCTGCAAAGAATCCTGAACGTGTGCACATAGCCTTAGCGCTGTTCCCCGGTGCTGGGTGCTGAAGACGGCGCTCATCATTCTCCTCTGCTTGAGCTGCGATCAGTGCTAGCAGGGGAGAATGTTGAGTTGTATTCAACTGATAACAGAGAGAGCAGGCGGTGGCTAATGGGAGTATTCATCGCCTGCGCTGGAAATACATATGAAAAAAATATCACGCTGGGTTCACTTTTCTTTCTGATAACCAGCCAGGAAAAACGGACAGCTGCAGGCTGCAACCCTCAGCGGTCAATGTCAGCAAGGTTGGTTATTAAGAATAAAGTTAAAATATAACAAAGTTCTAAAATTGAGGACAGCACAATACAGATAAACAACCAAAAGGGGAAACAAATAACCCCTACCAAATACCCTACTCTTGTCCACTACCTATTTACGGGGGTAGGCACCCTAAGTTACTGCGGTTGGCGCCCCCATTCCACGAAGACTGGCCCTATTAGCCCTACAGATAACCTACAATCTCTATAAGGTAGTGTCACAGATGCAATTTGACCCAAAACCAAAATAATCATAAAAAATTAGCAAAATAGTTCATATGAAGAATAAGAAAAAAATAGAATAAACAAACTAAGCAAAAAAACAAAGATAGTAGTATAGCCAAAAGCTGAGGACCCTTAATAGGGTATTAATATACAATAAATGGTTACACAGAGAAAAATATCATTGTCTCATACATATAGAACCATTGATGTACCATGTACAGTTTTCAAAGGTTGATCATCATAATCCCATCCATACAGATCCATAAGGGCAAAATCCCAATAATACCATAATAAACATATTATAAAAAATTAGCAAAATGGTACAAACAAATACGAAAAAAATAAGAAAATTAACCAAACAGAAAAACAAAAATTATTATGTATTATGTAGCCAACACGCTACAAGCCCTTTGTAGGATATTGATAGATGTTATATATTATATAAGATATAGAAAAGGAAGATATTATTCTCTCATTTACACAGAGCAGATCTCTCAAATAGAGCTACTCAAAACACAATGCAGACCACCTCTGTTAGTTTGGTGGCCTATTAGCTCTATTACCCAGAAAAAATAACATATTATAAAAAATTAGCAAAAAACTGTATGAAAAACATAAATGAAAAAAATGAAAAAAACAAAACTAAACAAAAAAAAAAAAAACGAAACAAAAAAACTGAAAAATAGTCTTGTAAGCCTCAGCCTTTGTGTCCTAAGTCAGGAACTCAAAAGATATTATTTGGGGCAAATAAAGAGAAAAAGAAAATTAATGTCCCATTTATGCATAAATATCAATTGTGGGGAGCCACTCCAATGACCGCAGTGTTAATATATAGATCTCACACACTGGTGATGTCAGCCAAAGTTAGATACCATAGACTGGCTAATTTATGTCCGGAATAGAGTCATTATATAGAGTTTTTTTATGATTATTTTGGTTTTGGGTCAAATTGCATCTGTGACACTACCTTATAGAGATTGTAGGTTATCTGTAGGGCTAATAGGGCCAGTCTTCGTGGAACGGGGGCGCCAACTGCAGTAACTTAGGGTGCCTACCCCCGTAAATAGGTAGTGGACAAGAGTAGGGTATTTGGTAGGGGTTATTTGTTTCCCCATTTGGTTGTTTATCTGTATTGTGCTGTCCTCAATTTTAGAACTTTGTTATATTTTAACTTTATACATTAAAAGTTATATTTTAGGAATCCTTGTGTTGTGGTTTGGTTTTGTAGTCTAGGATTCCATTTATATTTGCTTTTGGTTTTTCAGTGGTTATTAAGAATAGAGGGGTTCCCACGCTGAATTTTTTAATTATTTAAATTAAAAAAAAAAAAAACTGCTTGGGGTCCCCCCTGTTTTTGACAACCAGCCGGTAGGGGGCTGGTGTTCTCGGGCTTCTAAAGGGCTTTGGATATTTGCCAACCAACCCCCCCCCCCCCCCCCCCGCCCTGTAGCTGTAGCAAGTGGTTTTCATATTTTTGGGGTTGATGTCACCTTTGTATTGTCAGGTGACATCAAGCTCATGGCTTAGTTTTGGAGAAGCGTCTGTAAGACACGTATCCATTACTAATCCTATAGTTGTAGGGTAAATAAAGACACGCCAGAATAAAGTCCTTTATTTGAAATAAAAAAACAAACACACTTATCCTTTTTTATTTAAAAAAACAAAACAGTTAGGTGAGTATAACGCCCATTCACGTGATCGGGGGAGTCGTCATGACAACCAGGGGTCTCCTTGAAACCTCTATGGGTGTTGATGCCGAATTGCTATGAGGGCCACCCTGTGGTTGGTGCTCATAGTAGTGCTGTATTTCTACTACATTGAGGCGATCTGAGCATCGCTTCTATGTAGCAGAGGCAATCAAGTTGTGCCAGCTTCTAGCCTCCCATGGCTATTAAAGCATGGCAAAAGTAAAAAAAAGAAGAAATTTAAAAATATGAAAAAAAAAAAAAGTTTGAGGCACCCCCTTTACGCCCCATTCAAAAAAAAAAATAAAAAAAGTCAAACCTACACATATTTGGTATTGCCGCATTCAGAATCGCCCGATCTGTCAACAAAAAAAATTAACCTGATCGCGTTTTTTTGGTCGCTGCGACATTGCATTAAAATGCAATAACGTGTGATCAAAAGTACGTTTGTGCCGCAAAATGGTATCCATTAAAAACGTCAGCTCGGCACGCAAAAAAATAAGCCATCACCTGACCCCAGATCACGAAAAATGGAGATGCTACGGGTATTTGAAAGTTGCTTAATTTTTATTTATTTATTTATTTATTTATTTTTAGCAAAGTTTGGAATTTTTTTTCACCATTTAGATAAAAAATAACCTAGACATGTTTGGTGTCTTCGAACTCGCAATGACCTGGAGAATCAAAATGGTAGGCCAGTTTTAGTATTTAGTGAACCTAGCAAAAAGCCAAACAAAAAACATGCATGGGATTGCACAAATGACAAAACATGACAAATAACACGTTTGCACAGATCATTGTGTGTTCAGTTCAACATGAAAAATGTAGTGAAAGGCCTTCTTTAAAGGGCTATGCAAACTATCCCCTCTGAAATGCCTTGCATGTGCACCACCATTCCATGGTATTTTAACAATAGCACCTGTTTTGCCTCGTATTCTGTTATTTCTCACCACACTCGGGTATACATAATACTTTTATTAAGTCACCTCTGGCAGTGGCAATGATGAATCTCAAAGAATGAAACAAGCAGAGCACCCCTGTTTGTACTCCATTGTTCAGCCTTTTAGCAGACCCCAGCCAGTAGTGTGGTTTTTTTTTTTTTTCCTCTTAAGTACAGAGTGTCCTTTATTTCTCTTTGCTCTTTTGTGACACCCATGCAATAAAAGGTGATATCAGGAGCTAACGGCTTCTGTCACATTGTAACTTGCGTTTTCAGCAGGGTCTGTTTCATTTTGCTACTTTATATTTCCTTACTGCTAGACTATAATTATTGTTTTCTTGCTTCAGTTTTGAGAGCATGCAGCGGCTGTGTGAGAAGTATAACCGAGCCATAGACAGCATCTATCAGCTGGTAAGAGTGCACACGGTGTCCATATTGCATTCATTGTCTGTCCCCATGGGCTTCCTGTGCCACCGCCTGGGTTTGGTGTCTAGTGAAGAGTTACGAGCATCTGCTTATATTTGTCTTGCCAGATCATTGCGTGTGTAAGCTTTGCCTTGTGCTATTATATGTGCAGTGTAATAATATGTCAAGTTATGGTATGTACTGGTTGTCAGGCACTGGGGAACATATGTGGAAAGTGTCTGCTTTGAAGTGCAGCCAGGCAGCAGATCCATGATGACCTTTTTGAAAATGACATACGCCTTTTAGAGTTCCTATCATCAGCTAGTGGGGAGCAGAGGAAATAAAATACAACCACTGGCCACCTTTTTATCTGGTGACCGGACCTTTTTATCTGGTGACCGGACCTTTTTATCTGGTGACCGGACCTTTTTAAAGTCCAGAGCTGCATGGTGATTTGAACTGCATGACATTAATATTGTGCCTTTCGATTGTGTGAATACCACTCTATCACATAGTGATAAAACGAGGCATAGCTTAATGTTCACAAGCGGAGTATAACACCTTGCAGTTCCTAAGGGAATACATGAAGCAACAGTGAAGCAAGCACACTGCTGCTCCATTCATGTGCCCCATTATGGTGATTGTTACGTTGTAGGAACAGGCTGCCAGAATACCCCATTCATTTTTGAAGAGTCTATGTGGATGCCAGGTTTGCTGCAGATCTCTGCTGAATTGTCATTCTGCCAGGTATCAGAAGGAGCTAGGTGTTGGTGACAGCACATCCATCTACTTGGTGAGCGTGACAGAACTTGTGGGTATAATTTATGTTCTGAGGGGAGCTTCGGGGCATGCAAGTACTTTTGTACAGCCAAATTGAAAAACTTTGTGTGTATATATACATATATAATTTTGTCAGATATTGCTGTGGACTAGTGATCCATTTTTTATAACTTGAGGGTCTTGTCTAGACAACCTAGCGCCTGTCTCCATCGTGTTTTCTGTAGGGTACTGTTGCAGGGTTTTATTTCTCTAAAGCGGATAGCTAATGGTAATGTACTAATTATTCATATTTGTCTGACAGTGGAAAGGTACCACTCAGCCTATGAAGTTGAACACTCGCCCATCCACAGGTCTGCTTCGCCATCTCTTACAGCAAGTCTACAACCACTCAGTAACTGATCCAGAGAAGCTGAATAACTATGAGCCTTTCTCCCCGGAAGTGTATGGTGAAACATCGTTTGACCTGGTGGCCCAAATGATAGATGAAATAAAAATGACTGAGGATGATCTGTTTGTGGACCTCGGCAGTGGTGAGTGACTAATTGATATGATGACCTTTAAGACTACCTGGATAATGCTGAGCTTGTTTCCACCAATCTGACTGCCCTCACCACCCATCCTTTGTTGGTGTGGTAGGGACACACAGGAGGGAAACTGATGCAGAAACTAATGACATTGCCCATGCGTTGTTGCACTGGACACAACTTAAAGCCTCTTGGCCACACCAAGGGTGCACCTAACATATTTGGAAAAACTTCCCCTTCAAGCTATGTGCTTAGTTTTTATACTAACCAAAAAAGAGAGAAAAACAGTATAAAGTGCCAATATATCGAAGGTTTTATTAAATAATTATTAAAAAACTTTTTTTAAGCAAAAAAATATATACAAGGCAACTGCTAAGAAAGCAGGGACAGCCACTACCAATATATATGCTGGTTTCCTACCACAGCAATGTCTGCATACAAATAGTCAATCACAATCAAACTTAGAATCACAAGCACATCAACTACATAGTATAGGGGTATAACACCCTGTCAGAATCAATGAAGGCAATGTGATAAAAAAAAAATAATGAGCCGCACTTACATGGAGAATGTCTTTGTGTGGCGTCCCTGCCGCCCCAACGCGTGTTTTGCTTCTTCGTCAGGAGGCGTGTGTTGGGGAGGGGTGAAGCTGAATATAAAGTATGACTGGCCAATCCGCTATAAGCATTGTGAAGGTGTGTCTGAATGCAGCAGGTGATGCGAGGCGGGCAGTGAGTTTAGTTCCGGGATTCTATTGCGCAGGCGTGGCCGACGGCGCACGTCACTGAGACGCATAGACCCACGGCCGTGGAGCGCAAGCGAACATGGGCCGTCATAGAGACGGCGCATGCGCAAGTCTCCTATTGGCCACTCGTATAAGCGTTAGAGAGCGGGGCAGCCGCGCATGCGCTGAATCCGACAACAAAACCGATTTTTGTTGTTGTCGGATTCAGTGCATGCGCGGCTGCCCCGCTATTTTTTTATATTTTTTTCTCTTTTTCTTCACCAAATTTGGGGGTGCGTCTTATAATCAGGTGCGTCTTATAAAGCGAAAAATTCGGTACTTTGTCTCTAGAGATTTGTTTGGCTGGAGGGTTAGGCACACATAATCTCTGATGACACTAACCAAAAAGGGTCTGGTCTGTAACTTCAGAGACGTTATTCATGAAACCTTATCTTGTCGTCATCTGTCATTCTTCTATGTATAAAAATGAATGTGCACATGGCGGTAGTGTTACCATAATATGCGAGTATTCAGACTAATTGCAGCATACTAGCACTGTTGTAACCTGGGCTTTGTATGTCTTCACCTTTCAGGTGTCGGGCAGGTTGTTTTACAAGTGGCTGCAGCTACAGGCTGTAAACACCATTATGGAGTGGAGAAGGCCGACATCCCCGCCAAGTATGCCGAGGTAAGTGTTCTATGAATTGGAGCAAAGTGCTACCTGACCGTGATCTCCGCCAGTACACCCAATTATGGCTTATTTGGGAAGCACACCTGCAAGGGACCACTAGTGAAGTGCTGCTGTTTACTTAAATGACTTGCATGTAAAGCTACATTTACATGTGTAATCAGTCTCCAATACGCTGAGTAAATGCCCTATTTGTAAAATTATCTATAATATTTTTAGAGCACTGTTGGTTCCATGGTTGTTTACATGAGAAGGGGTTACATACAAGATACAAATTATGGTGAATAAACTAGCAATGACAGACTGGTACAAAGGGGGAGCCCTGCTGGCCTAGTCTACAGCAGTGTTTCTCAACTCCGGTCCTCAAGACCCACCAGCAGGTCAAGTTTCAGGATATCCTTAGTGTTACACAGGTGATAATATCGCCTGCTCAAGCATTAATTCTGAGGAAATCCAGAAAACATAACCTGTTGGTGGGTCTTGAGGACTGGAGTTGAGAAACACTGGTCTACAGTGTAGGTTGGCAAGGAGTGGGTTGGGGTAATGTATACCAGATAACTTCCCTATTAATGCAGATAAAATCTATTAATACACAGTACAGTCCTCCTATAGTCAGAGCCACAAATGACTCTGTAGAGCCTCTGACACTCCTGCCAAGATGAGAGGGTATGGTAGCATCATGGTGCATGCCCTCAGCCCACAATTAAAGCATTTTGTGCATTATTTTGGATGAGATATATTTATTAAAGTGTTTTATGGAGCTTACAATTTTTCCCATAAAACAGATGGTTCTTGGAGTGGGATTTAGGTACATCTGTGCCGGGGTTAGCAACTGTGGAAAGCTATCAGGAGCTGAGCTCCTCACATGGTAGATACCTGCTATATTACACCTAGCCAGCCTCTGCCACCAAAAGCATCAGACAGAGCAGATTTCTGTTCACTATCTGACAGCAGCATTTAAATGGAACGCTCGCAGGTACAAATGCACATTTGCTTCTGTCAGCCCGTGATGTGATTGCTGGGTTCCGATCGGTTACCATGGCAGGTTAGGCTAGAGATGAGCGAATTTGATCGGGTCAGGGCTTATTGTGCAAGCTATAGCGCTTACCGAATAAGCTACAGAGGGAACCCGGATACCTGGAGTGCTCCGGCTGATTAGCTGTTAGGCTCCTGCATGTGTTGCGGCTGTGTGACAGTCACAGCACATTCATGGAGAGCCTGTGTGTTGGGCTCTCCATACAAGCCCTGACACGTTCAGAGCTGATGCAAACCCTCAAAAAAACCCACTAAAATTCCAGGTTGTGAGTTAGCAAAACTGGGTGAATACTTTTGCAAGCCACTCTGTTGATAGAAAAACTAGTTATGCCTCTTGAAAGAAGGCGAAAAAAAAAAACGATAGAGCAAGAATGAAAAATTGTTTGGGAGTTAAGGGGTTCAAACCGCATTGTATAAAATCAGACAATAATCAGAAATTATTATACTAATTTAGGACTGTGAGGCACAGTGTTTATGCAATTTACAAATTTTATTTGTTTTTGTTATTTTTTTCATTGTAACTCTGTAGACAATGGATAAAGAGTTCCGAAAATGGATGAAATGGTATGGGAAGAAGCATGCAGAGTACACAGTAAGTAGTAAGCTTCGGGACAGCCTTGTGCTACTTGTATTTTAATAATAGTTTGCACTTTAGACATCTTGATTTCACAGTAATAAATCTACAGCTGTAAGGAGAACCACTTGATTATTTATTCTGTGACAAGTCATTGCCCTTGCCCACTTTTAGATCGCTCCGAGCTGAAAACATTTACCCCACATTTTTCATGAGTTTTCATAATTTTAGTCAGTGCGTTAGTTTAAACAGAGCTATTTTATTGATATAGGTTGAATAAATGTAAAACTGCAGATGGGCTACTTGGGGAAATCTATCACAAAATACCCCAATGCCTTTAAAGGAACTTCAACCCCTTTCCAACATTGGGTGTACTAGTACGCCGATGTCGGTCTCCCTCCCTTTGGTGTGGGCTTCGGCAGTGAGCCCTCATCTTTCCGGGGACATGTCAGCTGTTTTGAACAGCTGACATGTGCCCCCAATAGCCGTGGGTGGAATCGCGATCCACCCGTGGCTATTAACCAGTTAAATGCTGCTGCTATCAAACTCTTGACAGCGGCATTTAAACTGTGCTTCTGGCAATCGCGCTGGAATACACATATTTGGTATTGCCGCTTTCAGAATCGCCTGATTTATCAATATAAAAAAATTAACCTGATCGCTAAACGGCGTAGCAAGAAAAAAAAGTCATAACGCCAGAATTACGTTTATTGGTCACCGCAATATTGCATTAAAATGCAATAATGGGCGATCAAAAGAACGTATCTACACGAAAATGGTATTCAAAACGTCAGCTCAGCACACAAAAAATAAGCCCTCACCCAACCCCAGATCACGAAAAATGGAGACGCTACGGGTATCGGGAAAATTGCGCAATTTTTTTTTTTTTTTAACAAAGTTAAGAGGTTTTTTTTTTACCACATAGATAAATAAAATAACCTAGACATGTTTAGTGTCTATGAACTCGTAATGACCTGGAGAATCATAATGGCAGGTCAGTTTTAGCATTTAGTGAACCTAGTAACAAAGCAATTTTTGCAATTTCACCGCACTTAATATTTTTTCCTTTTTTCTAGTACATGACATGATAAAACCAATGGTGTCGTTCAAATGTACTACTCGTCCTGCAAAAAACAAGCCCTCACACGGCCATATTGCCGGAAAACTAAAAATGTTATGGCCCTCAGAAGAAGGGGAGCGAAAAACAAAAGCGCAGAACCGCAGAAAAGCTTCGGGGGTTAACATTTTGCTCGGCCATAGTTAGATCATCAGATCAGTGGTGGTCTGTTTTTTGGCTCCTGCACTGCTCACTTGCTCAAAGAGGCTATGTTATGTCTGTGGGACAATGCTTTGCACTGCCATTGCTAACTTAACAAAATGCAAGACCGCAAAACCTTAACATTGAAAAGGGCCATGGCATGTCCAAACACTCCATCCTCTTCTTGCAGCTGATAGTTGTTGCCAAGGAAAATAACATTGGGTCATGTTCCCACATAGCCCCAGCAGCTTTTTTTATGTGCTGAAAATCTACCAATTTCATCAACTCAAGCAAAGTGGATGTTTTTTTTTATGAAAACTCAAATTCCCTGTGCATTTTAAAGTGAATTTGTCCTCAACTTTATTTTATCTGAGAACAGATGTAGGAGAAGAGACCCTGATGACAGTGATGTCACTTATTAGGGGGTGTGTTTTGCTGTTTGAAGTCAGTGTTTATTAGCAGATTATGACTGGAGGACAACTGCCCTTGTGCCTCCTAGTCCAGCCAATACTGTGTGCACACAAAGCTGTGGAGTGGGCGGGTTACACACAGTTCAATATGTGCTCTGCTAGTGAGAAGTTGCTGGAATCCGTATCTCTGCCCCATCAATGATGCTGTCGGATTACATAGCACAAATCTGAACTATTCCTTTTAGAACTACATTTTTATGCCTTTTTTCCCCATAACTGTTTCGATGCACTGTTATGCGATTGTGTTTTTATGTGCAAAATGAGCATCCTGCACTACAAAAACAAAATAAAAAAAAACCTGTCAAATCTGCTTCAAAAAAGATGGCAATCACAACAGATTGCTATTGTGTGATTTGGTGCAGACACTTGCATACAAAAACCAGCAGAAATAAAGCATCATTTTCATGGCCTTTTAGGCTACACAAACTGATATATCGCGGCATGAAAGGTGTAGTAGTAAACCGTAAAAGTAACGTTGAAAGTTAGCTCTCATTTGTGACTTTGTTTGCATGTTGCGGTGTATTTCCACTGCACACTAGTGTTATGTGCACGGCACACGTGAACCTGTGTCTAGGATCTCAGTAAATAAAAGCTAAAGGTTAGATTCTTTTACATGATGTAATTTGTGTTTTTTTTTTCTTTCTGTTTAGCTGGAACGTGGAGACTTCCTCTCGGAGGAATGGAGGGAAAGAATTGCAAACACAAGGTGTTTTATCTGCTCTGTATTAGGCTGAGGGACTTGCTCCCACCAGTATAAACCAATCTTCAACATTGAAATTGCATCACCAACAAGTAAAAGTTGTGGTATTATGGAAATCACAGGATGGATGGACATGTTAATGATATGCAAATGATGAAAAATGGAAGCAACATTTAAAAAAAAAAAAATTCTTGATTTTTATTCAGTAACAAGAATTGGTACCACGTACAGAAATGCTTGCTCTTAACCACTATAGCTGCTATGTATCAGGTTACTAATAGTCGTCTGAATGTTCTGCCACAACTAATTAAATTGGGCAAATCATCAACATTAGATGATCGCAGTTCCTTTTGAACAGTGACGTCTCCGATGTGCTCAATGGGAGACTTGTACTGAGATTCTGCAGGTCATAGTCGTAAGTTTAGGCTATTATGGCTGCAACATGCGGATTGGTGTTTGTGTTGAAAATTGGTTCCTAAGACACTTTAAAGAAATGGCTGTACCACTGGTTCCACCTCCAAATCAATGTAACGCTGAGTTTTTAGTGTACCTGGAATGAAGATTAGAGGGGTCTGGCTACTATACATTATGCCACCTCACACTATAATCCTGGGTGAAGGACAGGTGTCCCGCGTTCCTTCTGAAGAACTCTTCATTGCCCGTGGGAACTAGATTAGAAAAATGGCACCTAATGTTCTGCTGTTTGGAGTGCCCTTTGCAATTGATGACCAGTGTGGTCCCAGAGGTGCTTGATGAAACACACGTCTGTAGACACTGCAGATTAGTGACATTTAGACCACACAGGCTATTCAAAGTACCACAAGCAACGTGTCAGGTTAAAAACTGCTCATGGGACTCGTGAAGACTTCTCTATGGTGGTAGTCGTATGTTCTCCAGACCAATCTCAGGCTGTTATTGCATCCAATTCAAAAGCAGGACTAAGGGTACTGTCACACTATACGATTTACCAACGATCACGACCAGCGATACGACCTGGCCGTGATTGTTGGTAATTGGTTGTGTGGTCGCTGCGGAGCTGTCACACAGTCAGCTCTCCATCGACCAACGATGCCGAAGGCCCCGGGTAACCAGGGTAAACATCGGGTTACTAAGCGCAGGGCCGCGCTTAGTAACCAGATATTTACAGTGGTTACCAGCGTAAAAGTAAAAAAAACCAAACAGTGCATACTTACATTCCGGTGTCTGTCCCCCGGCGTTCTGCTTCTCTCCACTGTGTCTGCGCCAGCCGGAAAGCTCGCTTTCCGGCCGGCGCTCACAGTGCAGAGAAGCAGAACGCCGGGGGACAGACACCGGAATGTAAGTATGCACTGTTTGGTTTTTTTTACTTTTACGCTGGTAACCACGGTAAACATCGGGTTACTAAGCGCGGCCCTGCTACGACGTACGATTCTCAGCAGGGTCCCTGATCGCTGCTGCGTGTCAGACACTGCGATATCGTATGGATATCGCTGGAACGTCACGGATCGTACCGTCGTAGCGACAAAAGTGCCACTGTGTGACGGTACCCTAACTGTTAAAGAGGACAGATCTCCATTGCTGATTTGCTCTGCAGCAGTCTTTGAGACACCTGTAGCTGAAAGTCTGGCTCGTAGCCCAGTGTCATGCAAATGCCTTCTGAAGATGTGCAGACACTGATTCCTTAGGCTTGGTATGTGACTTCTATTATGTACTGCAGGTAAAGTTAGATCACTGTGCTCCATTCTAAATTCCAGGTACACGAACAGCTCAGTGTTACGTTGATTTGTTACTAGTACTAATGTTTGGGTCATTTGCTACCATAGCCTAACATTTCCAGACTTGTCTCTTATTGAGTACATCTAGGATGTTATTGGTTGACAATTGCACAGGGAACTGTCAGTGATGGATCTTGACTATATTTTTTACCCAAGTGTAGAACATTCCTCGGAAAACCATTAATAGCCCCATTGATGGCAGCCAAGGCATGTAAATGCAGGGATTTCATTGGGTGATGCCCTTATTTGATGCTGAATAAATTGAGATGTTTTGAAAACGGTTTCCATTTTTTCATCAATTGCATATAAGTAACATGTCTATCCATCCTATGATTTCCAGAATCACACAACTTTTCCTCCTTGGTGTTGCAGTCTCAATGTTGAGAGTATAATTTGATTAGTTCTGACGTTTTTTTTCTTTGTCATTGTCTCACCACTGCAGCCTTGTTTAAACATGTGGTGGCTCCCTGATATACCACCTTATGATGTTAATATTTTGAGAATTGATCAGTCTTAAATATTGGTGCTGATAATGGTCCCTGATATTAAGGGAATCTGTCAAGATAATGCTATTAACCTGCAGTTAAAGGGTTATTCTACTGGTTAATGGTTAAGAAGGTGCGCTACCGTGGTACTGGAATTGCAGCTACTACGGCTTTCGGTCATACAGGCGTTCCAGAGCGGACAGTCACCGCTGCGAGCACGCTCCTCTTGGAATGACAGCTGGCTTTGAAGTATTTTGGTGCAAGGCCAGTTGTCACTCAAAGTGCCTGGGTGTGCGTACAGTTGCCACACACAGTGCTTTAAACTGTGACTAACCGCATCTGTATGGCTGAAAGCCAGCGGCTCTCAGAAGAAATAAAGATCATTTTCTCCCAGGAGCCGCACTTTCAATACAGTGGCCTATCACCTCCATAACGCCATTACCCTGCTGATTAACCGTATGTATGTGCAGAATAATAGTGATATCCGACTTCCAGGTTCCCTTTATTAGGGATTTGTTTGGAAACTGATCCCACTGTTCAATTATATCAAACTTTTCCATGATTGTTCAGCTGCATGTCCTGTCAAAATTTGAGTCCATTTTCTTCAAAACAGTTAAATTATTGTTTTTGTTTTGTTTATATGTACATTATACCTGCATATATTGCATACATGAATTTTTGCCATTTTAAGCATAACTAATGGAGCAGTACTTCATTAATTTTTTTTTATATACATTTCTTTTCATTACGACTTTTTTTTTTTCTTTTTAAAAGGACTCGTTTCTTTAACAATTTGAGTTAAATACCTCATAAAAATTCCTGATCTACCCAGATTCTGGTGCTTTTATCATTTCATTTCTTTTCATTCTTTGCTGTATTGTCCATGTGAAATCTCTGTTTGCAGTCCCACTGGGCATGTGCTTTCACCTCTCCCTCACAAGCATTGCTAGTCACCGCTCGCTAGTGTCTGGGACTACTAGATTAGCTGCCGACCTGAGATTGGCAGCATCTTAAACAAAGAGAGTGAAAGCGCACACTTCCAGAGAACACTCAGAAGAAATGCCCAGTTAATCTGCAAGCAGAGATTTCACATGCTGCTCTCCAAAAGTAACAAATCTGGATTTCTCTGCAATGTCGTGGTGCAGAGCAAAACGGTGAAGAGCGGCACAATTGGGGGATCTCAGGAATTTATACAAAGTACTTACACAATTTTTTACACTACTGACAGATTGTCTTATAAAGATCACCCCCTTTAAAAAAAAAAAATACCCTGGACTATTAGCTGATTGCTGTGGGTCCAGCTTCTCAAGATATTCCCTTACGATAAACCCTTTTTCCAGCAAGTGTACCCCAATTTGTGTTCATCTAGCCAAGTGCCACTAGGCCATGCACATTTTCCAAGTGATTGCTGTTTCCATGACGGAGTGCTGCAGGACGCTATATTTTTTTCTCAGTGGTACACTGCTGTAAAATGAATTTGTAGTTTCTTCGTAAGTCAGACTGCTGTTTTCTTTATATGATGAGCATGATAATAACTTTTGTGCTTTTGGCTTGGACGTATCTTGCCGAACAGAGTGACAAAAAAGTTTGTTAAAGTTCTGGGATTAACATTGCTATTATCTTGCAGTGTTATTTTTGTGAATAATTTTGCCTTTGGTCCTGAGGTCGATCACCAGCTTAAGGAGAGATTTGCCAACATGAAGGAAGGTAATGTATTGACCCACCCTTATTTGTCGTTGGGAGTTATGTCTCTGGTTTTAATCAACTGTTACTGTGGGTAGGGGTGCTTTTAACGCCCCCGTACACATTAGGCTTAAGTTGGCTCAACCCATCAATATTTGTGGGGCTGTGCCACAGTTTAATGTGTAGGGGGTAGCCCCATAGGGGATAGACTGATCTGACCTGCTGAATGTCAGTGTCCAATTTTGTTTTCCCTGGGGAAAAAACAATGCCAGATTTGAGAATACGGGAGCGCTCAGCAATGCTGAGCAATTCTGTGTATAGGTTAGTTATTGGAAGATAGCTGTCGGCTAATTTAAAGTGGTACTCCGGGGAGATGAAACATTTTTGTACTGTTTTTGCCCTCATAAATAGAGTAGAGCGAATTCTTCAAAATTCGGTTCCTATTATGATCGGCACAAAATATTGTTTTTGCAATATTCACCAACGTCATTGGAGTCAGTGGGAGTAGAAATGAATGAATATGTTAGGAGCCGATCATCAAACATAAATTCGGTCCAAATAGGGTACCAATATGTCAAATTCAGATTGGGCGAAAGATTCCGAACATATACACTCAACTCTACTCATACACTATAAAGATGAGATGTCCTCTGCAGTTATATGATCTTTATAAGGCCAGAGTCACACTACGGTACAATACGGCTGAGTGCTATGCGATAAAACATCACATAGCAGTCTGCCCAATGTTACTCTATGGGGCAGCTCACATCTGCAATTCTTTTCTCATGTCGAGCCGGCATGCGAGAACAATCGCAGCATACTGCGATAGGCAGCGAGATTCAGCTCACTCGCACCCATATAAGTCTGGGTACGGGGGACACAACGCACAGCACCCGGATATCACCCGAGTGTGGGGCGATATACGCAGACACCAACAGTAGAGGAAAATTTCTCCGCCTCCTCGGAGCACAGTAGCATGACACTCGGATCTCGCTCGCAGCAGAGCAGGAGTCGAGGGTCATTAGCATATCACGTCTGATGCTCGCCTTGGATGCCATATATTAATGTGACTTCAGCCTAACCCTTGTAATTCCGTGTGACCACAGCTGCTCCTCAATGCTCCCCCCTCCTATCTGGGTCCTTAAATTACACACCAGTGTGCTGCTCCCCCCTGAAAGGAACAGCCAGTCTGAGAAGTGGACACTGCTCTGATCTCTTCAGAGCATCAGCTATTATCAGGACTGTCTGAGAACAGCGGGAAGCAGCCCATTGCTGTAATGTCCCAGACAGAGGGGTGAACAGCGAAGAGCAGCCCCCTGATAATGCCTCCTTGTCTGCAGTCTGAGGTGAGGGGATGTGGCCTGCTCTTGGCTTCTAGTAGCAGCTAGCCCCCTTGTGATGTCCTCTTCAGTGCAGGGCTACTTGCAGGGAGCAGGCCTCACCCCCTCACATTGTACTGCAGACAGGGAGACATTATCAGGGGGCTGCAGGCAGAAGTTCAACTTCCCTGCACTGCTCACCCCTCCTGCGAAATGACAGCAGTGTGCTGCGCCCTGCTGTTATCAGCCAGTCTCCTGATAATAGTTATATCTCTTTAGGTGGCAGGGGTGTGACCAGGCCCGCTCTTAGGGTACTGTCACACTCTGCAACTTTCCAACGATCACGACCAGCGATACGACCTGGCCGTGATCGTTGGAAAGTCGTTGTGTGGTCGCTGGAGAGCTGTCACACAGACCGCTCTCCAGCGACCAACGATGCCGAAGGCCCCGGGTAACCAGGGTAAACATTGGGTTATTAAGCGCAGGGCCGCGCTTAGTAACCCGATGTTTACCCTGGTTACCATCGTAAAAGTAAAAAAAAAAAAAACAGTACATACTCACATTCCGGTGTCCGTCAGGTCCCTTGCCGTCTGCTTCCCGCTCTGACTGAGTGCCGCCGTAAAGTGAAAGCACGGACAGCGACGGATACGTCGTTAGCTATAATGGAACCCTATGGCGCCGGATCCGTCAAATGATGGAATCCGGCGACTGATTCCGTTTTTTAAAACGAAGCATGCATTTTCCATTCTGGGGTCTCTCTCTCTCGGTCTCTCTCTCTCTGTCTGTCTATCTGTCTCTCTCTGTCTCTCTTTTCCTCTCTTCTCTGGACCGGATAAGCTAAAAAAAAGTTTTTCACAATTTGCGACTGAACCGTTTTTTTTTCAAAATTCGCTGGATTGAGCCTGTTGACAAAAAACTGATGTGTGAAAGCAGCCTTAGACTGGCTGTTCCTTACAGGGGGGAACAGCACACCTGTGTATGATGTAAAGACGCAGCTGGAGGGTGGAGCAGATCCTGTTGCATGCAATTACAAGGGTTATAAAGATCATAAAACTGCACTGGGCATCTCATCTTTGAGGGCAGGAGTACCCCTTTAATGTGTAATGAGGCCTGTAGGCTGGTTGTACAAAAGGAGCTTACTCGTGTTTTAGGTGATTATTTTTTTTTGTATGCATTAAAATGAGCTGTTGCTAGATGGTGTTATCGCAAAATATTAAAGTTTATTTCCCTGCCTGTTTTATCACATGAGCGAGTACTTCTGCTCAGTCTCCAGTCCCCCGAGTTAATCATGATTCAAGTCAGGGATGTAGGAGCTCTTCTCCTGGTGAGTTCATGTCTCACTGACTTGGTTTATGATGACTTCAGAGGACTGGAGACTGAGCGGAAATACGCATGTAATAAAACAGGCAGGGGAATGTTTCACCTCCCAGAAAGAATCAGCTGTGAACCCGTGCTGTCCTGTCTGTATTCTCTCTTTTGTGTCCTCTCCTGCCCAGGAGATGTGGTATGATCAGCCCATGCCCTGCACGGTCAGACACAGCAATTACACAGCACACAGCAGGGTACATGTATAAGATTATCTCAGCACAGGGGCATTTAATTCGACACATCCAATGGTGGAAATTATTATTCCATGATCTATTGATTAAAATGTACTTTATTGTGAAAACCACTTTTTTCATTTTATACGATTTTCTAGTTGGCTTTCTTTGATCCACAAGATATGAGCAATTTTTGGTGCACAGGATCACTATTGAGGTCATGCTCCCTTTTCATTCGCTTTGTGATATGCCTCGCCACCTCATGAACATGTCACAAATGTGTTAAGTTTCTCCTTAAAGAGAACCTGACAGCTGATACATTGCTACCCATGGAATGGGCACCATGCATCACGCAGTGGTTTTATGGGCGCAACCAAATGCTGCAGCATTTCAGACAAAAGCATACCGTATATACTTGTGTATAAGCTGAGACTTTCAGCACATTTTTTTGTGCTGAAAACGCACCCCTCGGCTTATACACGAGTGGTTGTCCAGAAAGCTGGCAGGGGAGGGAGGATTAGTGGCAGGTGATGGCGGCTGTGACACGCATACCAGGACAAAACGGGGGAGCCACATACCAGGACAGGGATGAGGGGACAATGCATACCCGGCTTATACTCAAGTCAATAAGCTTACCCAGTGGCAAAATTAGGTGCCTCTGCTTATACTCGCTTCGACTTATACTTAAGTATATATGGTACTTTAATAAAAAGCTGCTGGAGACTTGTCGGCAGGCGAGACCATTGCGGTGTGCCACTGCCCATTGACCTGGACTAACAAGTCTCTGCCTACTTGCGCATGTAGAGGGAGATCTGTCACTTCAGGGAAAACATATCTGGCAGTGCCTGATGCATGCTGCCCGTGGATTGGGAAGCATGTATTGGCTGTCATTTTCTCTTTAAGGAAATCGCCAAAATTGCGTAAGGAGGCATCTAATTCATGTAAATAGCTACTTCACGGTGGATGATAACAGAGGCTCTAGTGCCAACTAATAAAGGGTGGTAAACCTGCAAGTCAGTTTTGACCCTTTATCACCTTCTCTGGGGGTCATTACATTTCAAGTGAACCAATACAATTTATAACTTTTTTTTTTTTCCCTTTTTTTATTTACAAAGTTTTGAAAAAATGTGAATTTCTGTGTTGCATGCCCTTACGTTTCTCCTCGTAACTCAAGCCAGAACCAAGATAGAGAACGGAAAAAGAAACACCATTACAGTCTGAACTGTAGAGGCTTCCACCCGATATGTCACAAGAGCATATTTAATACTTTGCACAAAACACAAAATTTTTAACAGGAGTCCCAAAATAATCAATATATATATTATATATAAAATTTTAAAAAATTCACATGCACCGCCTTATGCACTCCTAGCCACATCTGTACCAACATTCAAGGGATCGTATATAAAAAAAATAACCATATGAACAGTGTCAATCTGTCAGATCTGTTCAGCCTGTGGTCTGAAAGTGTAGGGTCTGTTTTCCTAATAAAAGAAAAGTTTAATAACTTGTCCTGATCCTAGCGAAATCATTAGATAAATCTATAGTGGATACAGTGTAAAGTTTTTAGAATAATGATGATGTGAGCCGAATTATACCTGGCAGGAAAGACTGTCCATGAAAGTGAACGGTTAGAAAACTCATGTCCAGAACAGGCTGGTTCTTGCCAATTTGAAAGAGACCTGTGATTTTTTTTTTTTTAATTCATCTTCTGCCAAAATAGGATTTTCAAAATGTGCTGCCCTTAACCCCTTTCTGACATTGGACGTACTATCCCGTCGAGGTGGGGTGGGCCCGTATGACCACCGACGGGATAGTACGTCCAGCGCGATCGGCGGCGCTCACGGGGGTGATTATCACAGCTGACATCCGGCACTATGTGCCAGGAGCGGTCACGGACCGCCCCGGCACATTAACCCCCGGCACACCGCGATCAAACATGATCACGGTGTGCCGGCGGTACAGGGAAGCATCGTGCAGGGAGGGGGCTCCCTGCGTGCTTCCCTGAGACCCCCGGAGCAACGCGATGTGATCGCGTTGTTGCGAGGGTCTCTTACCTCCTCCTCGCTGCAGGTGCCCGGATCCAAGATGGCCGCGGCATCCGGGTCCTGCAGGGAGGGAGGTGGCTTACCGACTGCCTGCTCAGAGCAGGCACTTGGTAAGCCTGCAGTGCTGTAAGTCAGATCGGTGATCTGACAGAGTGCTGTGCAAACTGTCAGACCACCGATCTGTGATGTCCCCCCCCGTCCCCCCCGGGACAAAGTAAAAAAGTAAAAAAAAAAAAAATTCCTAAATAAAGAAAAAAAAAAATATTATTCCCATAAATACATTTCTTTATCAAAATAAAAAAAAAAACAATAAAAGTACACATATTTAGTATCGCCACGTCCGTAACGACCCCACCTATAAAACTATATCACTAGTTAACCCCTTGAGTGAACACCGTAGGGGGAAAAAAAAGAGGCAAAAAACAACGCTTTATTATCATACCGCCGAACAAAAAGTGGAATAACACGCTATCAAAAAGACGGATATAAATAACCATGGTACCGCTGAAAACGTCATCTTGTCCCGCAAAAAACGAGCCACCATACAGCGTCCTCAAAGAAAAAATAAAAAAGTTATAGTCCTCAGAATAAAGCGATGCCAAAATAATTATTTATTCTATAAAATAGTTTTTATCGTATAAAAGCGCCAAAACATAAAAAAATGATATAAATGAGGTATCGCTGTAATCGTACTGACCCAAAGAATAAAACTGCTTTATTAATTTTACCAAACGTGGAACGGTATAAACGCCTCCCCCAAAAGAAATTCATGAATAGCTGGTTTTTGGTCATTCTGCCTCACAAAAATCGGAATAAAAAGCGATCAAAAACGTGTCCGAAAATGTTACCAATAAAAACGTCAACTCGTCCCGCAAAAAACAAGACCTCACATGACTCTGTGGACCAAAATATGGAAAAATTATAGGTCTCAAAATGTGGAGACACAAAGACTTTTTTGCTATAAAAAGCGTCTTTTAGTGTGTGACGGCTGCCAATCATAAAAATCCGCTATAAAAAATGCTATAAAAGTAAATCAAACCCCCCTTCATCACCCCCTTAGTTAGGGAAAAATAATTAAATTAAAAAAATTTATTTATTTCCATTTTCCGGCTAGGGCTAGGGCTAGGGTTAGGGTTAGGGCTAGGGTTAGGGCTAGGGTTGGAGCTAAAGTTAGGGTTGGGGCTAAAGTTAGGGTTAGGGTTTGGATTACATTTACGGTTGGTATTAGAGTTAGGGGTGTGTCAGGGTTAGGGGTGTGGTTAGGGTTACCGTTGGGATTAGGGTTAGGGGTGTGTTTGGATTAGGGTTTCAGTTAGAATTGGGGAGTTTCCACTGTTTAGGCACATCAGGGGCTCTCCAAACGCGACATGGCGTCCGATCTCAATTCCAGCTAATTCTGCATTGAAAAAGTAAAACAGTGCTCCTTCCCTTCCGAGCTTTACCGTGCGTCCAAACAGGGGTTTACCCCAACATATGGGGCATCAGCGTACTCGGGACAAGTTGGACAACAACTTTTGGGGTCCAAGTTCTCTTGTTACTCTTGGGAAAATATAAATTTGGGGGGCTAAAAATCATTTTTGTGGGGAAAAAAAAAAAAGAAAAAGAAAAAAAAAAAAGAATTTTTATTTTCACGGCTCTGCATTGTAAACTGTAGTGAAACACCTGGGGGTTCAAAGTTCTCACAACACATCTAGATAAGTTCCTTGGGAGGTCTAGTTTCCAATATGGGGTCACTTTTGGGGGTTTCTACTGTTTGGGTACATCAGGGGCTCTGCAAATGCAACATGACGCCTGCAGACCAATCCGTCTAAGTCTGCATTCCAAATGGCGCTCCATCCCTTTCGAGCTCTGCCATGCGCCCAAACAGTGGTTCCCCCCCCACATATGGGGTATCAGCATACTCAGGACAAATTGGACAACTTTTGGGGTCCAATTTATCCTGTTACCCTTGTGAAAATACAAAACTGGGGGCTAAAAAATCATTTTTGTGAAAAAAGAAAAAGAAAAAAAAAAAAAAGAATTTTTATTTTCACGGCTCTGCGTTATAACCTGTAGTGAAACACTTGAGGGAGGGATCAAAGCTCTCAAAACACATCTAGATAAGTTCCTTAGGGGGTCTACTTTCCAAAATAGTGTCATTTGTGGGGGGGTTTAATGTTTAGGCACATCAGGGGCTCTCCATACGTGACATGGCGTCCCATCTTAATTCCAGTCAATTTTTCATTGAAAAGTCAAATGGCGCTACTTCCCTTCCGAGCTCTGCCATGCGCCCAAACAGTCGTTTACCCCCACATATGGGGTATCGGCGTACTCAGGACAAATTGCACAACAACTTTTGTGGTCTAATTTCTTCTCTTACCCTTCTGAAAATAAAAAATTGGGGGTGAAAATATCATTTTTGTGAAAAAATATGATTTTTTATTTTTACGGCTCTGCATTATAAACTTCTGTGAATCACTTAATGGGTCAAAGTGCTCACCACACATCTAGATAAGTTCCTTAGTGGGTCTACTTTCCAAAATGGTGTCACTTGTGGGGGAGTTTCAATGTTTAGGCACATCAGGGGCTCTCCAAACGCAACATGGCGTCCCATTTCAATTCCAGTCAATTTTGCATTGAAAAGTCAAATGGCGCTCCTTCGCTTCCGAGCTCTGCCATGCGCCCAAACAGTGGTTTACCCCCACATATGGGGTATCGGCGTACTCAGGACAAATTTTACAACAAGTTTTGGGGTCCATTTTCTCCTGTTACCCTTGGTAAAATAAAGCAAATTGGAGCTGAAGTAAATTTTTTGTGAAAAAAAGTTAAATGTTCATTTTTATTTAAACATTCCAAAAATTCCTGTGAAACACCTGGAGGGTTAATAAACTTCTTGAATGTGGTTTTGAGAACCTTGAGGGGTGCAGTTTTTAGAATGGTGTCACACTTGGGTATTTTCCATCATATAGACCCTTCAAAATGACTTCAAATGAGATGTGGTCCCTAAAAAAAAAATGGTGTTGTAAAAATGAGAAATTGCTGGTCAACTTTTAACCCTTATAACTCCCTAACAAAAATAATTTTGGTTCCAAAATTGTGCTGATGTAAAGTAGACATGTGGGAAATGTTACTTATTAAGTATTTTGTGTGACATATCTCTGTGATTTAATTGCATAAAAATTCAAAGTTGGAAAATTGCAAAATTTTCCCCAAATTTCTGTTTTTCTCACAAATAAACGCAGGTAATATCAAATAAATTTTACCACTATCATGAAGTACAATATGTCACGAGAAAACAGTGTCAGAATCATCAGGATCCGTTGAAGCGTTCCAGAGTTATAACCTCATAAAGGGACAGTGGTCAGAATTGTGAAAATTGGCCTGGTCATTAAGGTGCAAACCACCCTTGGGGGTAAAGGGGTTAAAGATCCTCAGATTAGTGCGTCCAACCTTCGTGATTACACCGTATGCGTCTCACATAATGTGTCCAGAAAAAAGTTCACACTGTTAACCTAAATATCTGCGAAACATGTCGTCTAGTAACTGCTCTCCAAGAAAAAATGACAACATTTCTTAGAGGTCATGGCAGATAGTATCTACTATATAATTGTCTAAGGGTCACTTCAGTCTCTGTCCTTCAGTCTGTCTGTCACGGATATTCATTGGTCGCGGCCTCTGTCTGTCATGGAAATCCAAGTCGCTGATTGGTCGTGGCAAAACCCCCACGACCAATCAGCGACGCGCACAGTCCGGAAGAAAATGGCCGCTCCTTACTCCCCGCACTCAGTGCCCGCATACACCCCTCCTGTCACCGCTCACATAGGGTTAATGCCGACGGTAACGGACCTCGTTATGCCGCAGGTAACGCACCCTGTTACCGCCGGTATTAACCCTGTGTGACCAAGTTTTTACTATTGACGCATCCTATGCAGCATCAATAGTAAAAACATCTAATGTTAAAAATAATAAAAAAAATAAAAAATTATTAGATACTCACCTTCCGCCGCCTTTCCTGCTCCTCGGCATGCTCCGGCCGGTCCATGCAAGCGGCACGTTCCGGTGGCAAGGATGGTCTGCGAGAAGGACCTGCCATGATGTCACGGTCATGTGACCGCGACGTCATCACAAGTCCTGCGCGCCTGCACGAGCAGGACCTACCGTGACGTCACGGTCATGTAACCGCGACACGGTCATGTGACCGCGACGTCATCACAGGTCCTGCGCGAAAAGGACCTGCCATGTCATCACACCCTGGGACCGGAAGCAGCCGCCTGCACCCCACAGAGGCGACAGAACTACAACGCGCCTGCGGAAGGTGAGTATATGTTTATTTTTTATTTTTTTAACCTGTGACATACGTGGCTGGGCAATATACTACGTGGCTGGGCAATATGGTACTTGGCTGGGCAATATACTACATGGCTGGGCAATATACTACGTGGACATACCGTACATATTCTAGAATACCCCATGCGTTAGAATCGGGCCACCATCTAGTAACATATAATCAATGGATATCTGGGGACAGATGGACTTTTGACACAGTTTCTAAATGTGCAGAAGACTGTGTAGAACATTTTGTGACCAGCTGATAGTGTAAACTTGAATCTCTGAACAAATGTAACCAAAAACACAAGCAGCTTGTATACACTGTGTGCAGAATTATTAGGCAAGTTGTATTTTGATCACATGATACTTTTTATACATGTTGTCCTACTCCAAGCTGCTCAGGCTTGAGAGCCAACTACCAATTAAGTAAATCAGGTGATGTGCATCTCTGTAATGAGGAGGGGTGTTGTTTAATGACATCAAAACCCTATATAAGGTGTGCTTAATTATTAGGCAACTCCCTTCCTTTGGCAAAATGGGTCAGAAGAGAGATTTGACGGGCTCTGAAAAGTCCAAAATTGTGAGATGTCTTGCAGAGGGATGCAGCAGTCTTGAAATTGCCAAACTTTTGAAGCGTGATCACCGAACAATCAAGCGTTTCATGGTAAATAGCCAACAGGGTCGCAAGAAGCGTGTTGGGCAAAAAAGGTGCAAAATAACTGCCCATGAATTGAGGAAAGCATGAAGCTGCCAAGATGCCATTTGCCACCAGTTTTGCCATATTTCAGGGCTGCAACGTTACTGGAGTAACAAAAAGCACAAGGTGTGCGATACTCAGGGACATGGCCAAGGTAAGGAAGGCTGAAAAACGACCACCTTTGAACAAGAAACATAAGATAAAACATCAAGACTGGGCCAAGAAATATCTTAAGACTGACTTTTCAAAGGTTTTATGGACTGGTGAAATGAGTGACTCCTGATGGGCCAGATGGATGGGCCAGAGGCTGGATCAGTAAAGGGCAGAGAGAGCTCCACTCTGACTCAGACACCAGCAAGGTGGAGGTGGGGTACTGGTATGGGCTGGTATCATCAAAGATGAACTTGTGGGACCTTTTCGGGTTGAGGATGGAGTGAAGCTCAACTCCCAGACCTACTGGCAGTTTCTGGAAGACAACTTCTTCAAGCAGTGGTACAGGAAGAAGTCAGTATCGTTCAAGAAAAACATGATTTTCATGCAGGACAGTGCTCCATCACATGCCTCCAACTACTCCACAGCGTGGCTGACCAGTAAAGGTCTCAAAGAAGAAAAATAATGACATGGCCCCCTTGTTCAACTGATCTGAACCCCATAGAGAACCTGTGGTTCCTCATAAAATGTGAGATCTACAGGGAGGGAAAACAGTACTCCTCTCGGAACAGTGTCTGGGAGGCTGTGGTGGCTGCTGCACGCAATGTTGGTCGTAAACAGATCAAGCAACTGACAGAATCTATGGATGGAAGGCTGCTGAGTGTCATCATAAAGAAAGGGGGCTATATTGGGCACTCATTTTTTGGGGTTTTGTTTTTGCATGTCAGAAATGTTTATTTCTAAATTGTGTGCAGTTATATTGGTTTACCTGGTGAAAATAAACAAGTGAGATGGGAATATATTTATTAAATTTAAATAAGTTGCCAAATAATTCTGCACAGTAATAGTTACCTGCACTAACTAATATCCTCCTAAGATAGCCAAATCTAAAAAAAAAAAACCCATTCCAACTTCCAAAAATATTAAGCTTTGATATTTGAGTCTTTTGGGTTGATTGAGAACATAGTTGTTGATCAATAATAAAAATAATCCTCTAAAATACAACTTGCCTAATAATTCTGCACACAGTGTACTCAAGTATAAGCAGAGTTTTTCAGCACATTTTTTGTGCTGAAAACACCGCCGCCCTCCTCCTCGTCTGATACTTAAGTGAGGGTCCAGAAGTTGGCGGGGGAGAGGCAGCGGGTCACAGGAGGCAGGAGACGGCTTCTGCAGCTAAAGCCTGTGCTTGCTGCTAAAGAGAAATTTTTGGAAAATGTATAATCTAGTTTTCCTGAAATTGCCCATCAAAATTTAGAATTTGTCTCCTCAAAAGCAAAGTATCAGCAAAGATGGCCTTGTGACATATATAATTCTGAACAAAATGGTGCCTGTGCCATCTCTCTGTTAATTCTATTCCGACATATGATACAAAATGTAAGATCAAACAAGCCCAAAATTCAGGCTTTTCAAAACTTTTGAAAAAAAAAAAATTAACTGAAGAAAACCGCATATGAAGATGAAAATTTCATAACTTATTTCAGAAAACGCCAAAGAAAATAAATATCCTACGATATCGGGTGATAAAAAAAAATATCAGATTTGGATCACTTGATATGGAATGACCCTAAAGAGTTAATACAAGTTGTTAAAATGCATTAGGTTGTATATGTACCCCAAAATGGTGCTTAGGACAAAAACAACTCCCAAGAAAAGGCAACCCCTCATACAGCTATGGGGACCAAAAAATGCTCCGGTTTTCAATAAAAAAACAAAAACCTATATATATATCCTCATTGGGTTAAAGGGTTGATATTGACTTCTAGAATTACTACTGCCAATAGCTGGCTCTAGAATTTTTGCTTTTTTTCTCTGAAAAAAAGGCAATTTGCATAAAGTGTTTAGAAAATGGTGATAAGCGAACGTGATTTGATGGGGTGTTATCCAAGTGTCTTGGGTGTGCTTGGATAATATGTTGTCCCCGCGGCTGCATGTCTCGCAGCTGTTCGACAACTACAACACATGCAGGGAGTTCCTGTTTGCTAGGCAATCCCTGCATGTGTCACGGCAGTCTTAACAGCCAAAAATCTTGCAGGCGAGGGGACGCGAACATATTTGAGCACGGCCAAGACACTCTGATAACACCTGATCATGCTCAGATAACACCTTATCCAAGCACGTTCGCTCATCGCTATTAGGAGTGTGTCAAAAATACACGTAACTTTAGTGAAGAAATGTAAGATACTTAGGAAAAATATATATCTTATATATGCATATACACATGAGTACAAGATACATATAAATGTGTATGTGTGTGTATTTACAGTACAGACCAAAAGTTTGGACACACCTTCTCATTTAAAGATATTTCTGTATTTTCATGACTATGAAAATTGTACATTCACACTGAAGGCATCAAAACTATGAATTAACACATGTGGAATTATATACTTAACTAAAAAGTGTGGAACAACTGAAAATATGTCTTATATTCTAGGTTCTTCAAAGTATCCACCTTTTGCTTTGATGACTGTTTTGCACTCTCTTGGCATTCTCTTGATGAGCTTCAAGAGGTAGTCACCGGGAATGGTCTTCCAACAATCTTGAAGGCGTTCCCAGAGATGCTTAGCACTTGTTGGCCCTTTTGCCTTCACTCTGCGGTCCAGCTCACCCCAAACCATCTCGATTGGGTTCAGGTCTGGTGACTGGAGGCCAGGTCATCTGGCGTAGCACCCTATCACTCTCCTTCTTGGTCAAATAGCCCTTACACAGCCTGGAGGTGTGTTTGTCCTGTTGAAAAATAAATGATGATGCAACTAAATGCAAACCCGATGGAATAGCATGCCGCTGCAAGATGCTGTGGTAGCCATGCTGGTTCAGTATGCCTTCAATTTTGAATAAATCCCCAACAGTGTCACCAGCAAAGCACCCCCACACCAACACACCTCCTCCATGCTTCAAGGTGGGAACCAGGCATGTATAGTCCATCCGTTCACCTTATCTGCATCGCACAAAGACACGGTGGTTGGAATCAAAGATCTCAAATTTGGACTCATCAGACGAAAGCACAGGTTTCCACTGGTCTTATATCCATTCCTTGTGTTCTTTAGCCCAAACAAGTCTCTTCTGCTTGTTGCCTGTCCTTAGCAGTGGTTTCCTAGCAGCTATTTTACCATGAAGGCCTGCTGCACAAAGTCTCCTCTTAACAGTTGTTGTAGAGATGTGTCTGCTGCTAGAACTCTGTGTGGCCTGGTCTCTCATCTGAGCTGCTGTTAACCTGCGATTTCTGAGGCTGGTGACTAGGATACACTTATCCTCAGAAGCAGAGGTGACTCTTGGTCTTCCTTTCCTGGGGCGGTCCTCATGTGAGCCGGCTTCTTTGTAGAGCTTGATGGTTTTTGCCACTGCACTTGGGGACACTTCAAAATTTTGCCCAATTTTTCGGACTGACTGACCTTCATTTCTTAAAGTAAGGATGGCCACTCGTTTTTTCTTTACTTGGCTGCTTTTTTCTTGCCATAATGCAAATTCTAACAGTCTATTCAGTAGGACTATCAGCTGTGTATCCACCAGACTTATGCACAACTCAACTGATGGTCCCAACCCATTTCTAAGGCAAGAAATCCCACTTATTAAACCTGACAGGGCCCACCTGTGAAGTGAAAACCATTCCCGGTGACTACCTCTTGAAGCTCATCAAGAGAATGCCAAGAGTGTGCAAAGCAGTCATCAAAGCAAAAGGTGGCTACTTTGAAGAACCTAGAATATAAGACATATTTTCAGTTGTTTCACACTTTTTAGTTAAGTATATAATTCCACATGTGTTAATTTCTTAGTTTTGATGCCTTCAGTGTGAATTTACAATTTTCATAGTCCTGAAAATACAGAAAAATCTTTAAAGGGACTCTGTCACCTGAATTTGGAGGGAACAATTTTCAGCCATAGGGGCGGAGTTTTTGGGTGTTTGATTCACCCTTTCTTTACCCGCTGGCTGCATACTGGCTGCAATATTGGATTGAAGTTCATTCTCTCTCCTCCGTAGTACATGCCTGCACAAGGCAATCTTGCCTTACGCAGGCGTGTACTATGGAGGACAGAGAATTAACTTCAATCCAATATTGCAGCCAGCAGGTAAGGAAAGGGTGAATCAAACACCCGAAAACCCCGCCCCTATGGCTCAAAATTGTTCCCTCCAAATTCAGGTGACAGAGTCCCTTTAAATGAGAAGGTGTCCAAACTTTTGGTCTGTACTGTATGTGTATATAATGTGTTTGTATATTTGTATATAATGTGTGTGTGTGTGTGTGTGTATATGCATATATATGTGTATATAGTGTGTGTGTATGCATATCCGTGTACATAATGTGTGTGTGTATATATGTATGTGTGTGGTGTGTATATGCAGGTGTATGTAATGTTTGTGCATATAATGTGTAATGTGTGTATAGATGCATGTGTGTGTATGTAATGTGTATGCATATGTGTGTATATAATGTGTGTGTGAGTACAGCCTTGTCGCACTATTTAGTGGCTGCTGCCAGATTTCAGCTCCTGTTACATGGAAGAGGAGCTGATCCCTGAGTACTTGGCAGCATTCTACAGAGTATTCTCCCTGATACACTATTTTTTACATTCGCTCACTCTGAATTTCTTTGGCCCCAAAAAATATATTGTGTAATTATCTCCATCTAATAACCTTACACATTTTCAAGTCTAGAGATTTAGAATGGAGTGACAGAAATGAAGTGTTTGATGAGATTGGCTCCATAGCCCCAGTAAGCCGTGCATGTGGTCATATTTGGAAAAATTAAATGGTTCAAAAGATGTGGTTGTGTGATGCCTGCAAATAAACTTGCTTCTCTTCCTTAGGCATGTCTTCAGCTACAAAAGCAAGAAAAAAGTAACCTCTGGCAGTATTCTTCACAGATACATTCTTGCAGGGCTAAGATAACATAGTGCCGGTCATTTCTACTGTTTTATGCTTTGTTTTTCTCTCTTCTTTCCAATGCCTTGGTTTGAAGTACTTTGGTTTATGATGGCGTTGTGAAAGAAGTCAGAAGGAACTGTGCTTTAGCCATTCACTTAGACGTGCAGCACTGTGAGTCTCTGCTTAAGAGACCACAAATAGAAGCAGTTTCTTATTTTTTTTCTACTTAACCACTTCACAGGTGGCAGAATTGTCTCCTCCAAACCATTTGCACCCCTCAACTTCCGAATTAACAGCAGAAACCTGAGTGGTAAGTTTTTTTCCTAGTTATGTTTGCTGGGCTTTCTCCTTTTTTGTTAAAAATATGTAGTTATAAGCACATGGGATTAAACGGAAGAGTAGAAAACCAATTACAGGAATCCTAATTTCTGTTTTGATGTTGATTATCTTAAAGGGAACCTTGCCTCCTGATTCATACATGAATAGAAGCAGCTCCATCTCTCTGCTTCTGTATCCGCAACCGCTTTTTCTAACTGTGAAACAAGACATCTTCAGGACGCGGAGATAGAAGTAGTGAGCAACACCAGCGCCAACCCACAGCTTCTAGTGCCTCCCTCAAATACATGATTTCAGAGGGCGGTGATAGAAGCAGTAAGGGATGCCAGCGCCGCCCCCTGATAACTATGGACGGTGCTAGAAGCTGTGTCATTGGTGTCACTCAATGCTTCTATCTCCACCTTTTTCCTATTTAGCACCTGGAGTTGCTTTTTTACCACACATAGTGAATGTCCCTCGGTCCATTGTAAGGCTGTGTGCACACGTAGCAGATTTTTCGTGGTTTTTCCTCTATAAAAACACTATAAAACCCCCCCCAAAAAAACGCTCACATTAAGCAATCTATTTAATAGAATGCAATCCGCATTTTTTGTGCACATGCTGCTTTGTTTTCCTGAGCGGAATCGCATTCCAGAAAAAAACGCAGCATGTTCATTAAATTTGCGGAATCGCGGGGATTCCGCACACCTACGAATGCATTGATCTGCTTAATTCCCGCATGCGGGAAGTAAGCAGATCATGTGCGGTTGGTACCCAGGGTGGAGGAGAGGAGACTCCTCCACGGACTGGGCACCATATAATTGTTAAAAAAAAAAAATAAAAAATCGTGATATACTCACCTTCTGATGGCCCCGTAATCTTCCCGCCTCTCAGCGGTGCACGCTACTGCTTCTGTTCCCAGGGATGCTGTGTGTGAAGGACCTGCGATGATGTCGCGGTCACGTAACCGCGATGACGTCGCGGTCACGTGACCGTGACGTCATCGCAGGTCCTTCACACACAGCATCTATAGGAACGGAAGCCGCTGAGGAGATCCGGGGCCATCAGAAGGTGAGTATAACCGTTTTTTTTATTTTTTTTTAAATTATTTTTAACATTCTATCTTTTACTATTAATGCTGCATAGGCAGCAGCAATAGTAAAAAGTTGGTCACACTTGTCAAACGCTATGTTTGACAAGTGACCAACCGTCAATCAGTTTTCCAAGCGATGATACAGATCGCTTGGAAAACGCTAGCATTCTGCAAGCTAATTACGCTTGAAAAAAGCTAGTTTTTAGCGGGAATACGCATGCCAATTCCGCATGCGATATACCCGCGGCAGGAGTTGCAGAATTGGCACGGAAATTTAGCCTAAGGAATAAACTGTGCCAGTCCTATGTACTGACCATACATATACTTGTACATGCAAATGAGCTCTCTTCTGATGCATCTTTTTTCAAACCTTTCCTTATAAGAGATATCTTCCATCATGTGTAATAACCTAGATGACCACCTTTTAAACGGACTCTAGCTTTACAATATTTTTTTTTATTCAAATGTGGAGCTCAAAACTGGATGCCATATTAAACATGTGGCCTTACAAGTGATTTATAGGATTGCGGGGTTTTATCTCTTTTTTTTTTTTTTTTTTTTTTTTTTTTTTTTACACACCCTAAAATCTTGTTTGGTTTTACGGCTGCTGCTTGACATTGAGAACTGCTGCTCAGCTTACTGGTAACCAGAATACCCAAGTCCTTCTCCTGTTCTGTAGTTCCGAGTATATTTCTATTTAATGTATATGTAGCAGTAAGATTACTGCGGCATATATTACATTTCATTTGCTATGTTTCTTCCCATGCAGATATATTATCTAGATCATTATGTGATATATTGTCATTCTCCGTTTTTATTCTTTTAAAAAGTTTTGTCTTCCACAAAGACTGACACATTACTCTCAATCCCATCTACAAGGTCGTTAATAAAGACATGAAAAACAATTGAGCCTAATACTGATCCTTATTGCACCCACTGCAGACCTTAGCCCATTAAGAGAATGTACCACTTAGTTTTTTTTTTACTATTTTGTTTTAGTGTCCTTTCTATTTGTTACTTGTAGACGATACAAACCCAAGTGCTAACATTAAAACTCCTTCTACGATCACCAAACTTTTCCTTTCGCACTACAGTCTAAAATGATGTCTTGAAGTATCCTACGTGGATATATAAAGCTGCTGAACTTTAAAGGGTTTGTCCTCTTTCAGATACCGTATATACTCGAGTATAAGCCGAGATTTTCAGCCCACTTTTTTTGGGCTGAAAGTGACCCTCTCTGCTTATACTCGAGTCACTGACGGCGGGGGGGTCGGCGGGAGAGGGGGAGCCGTGCTGTGATATACTCACCTGCTCCTGGCGCGGTCCCTGCATGTCCGATGGTCTCCGGGCAGCTCTTCCTGTGTTCAGCGGTCACGTGGTACCGCTCATTAAAGTAATGAATATGCACGCATATTCATTACTGTAATGAGCGGTACGTGACCGCTGAACACAGGAAGGTGCCGCCGGCTCTCGGAGACCATCTGACAGTGAGACGCTGCCAGGGACCGCGCCGGGAGCAGGTGAGTATATCGGGGAGGTGAGCATTGCGCGATGGTCACCTTCCTCATTCCATCGCTGCGCGCTGCTCTGTCTTCCGTCCTCTGGCTGTGACTGTTCAGGTCAGAGGGCGCGATGACGCGATTAGTGTGCGCGCCGCCCTCTGCCTGAACAGTCAGTGCAGAGGATGGAAGACAGAGCAGTACGCAGCGATGGAACGTGGAAGGTGACTATCGCAAGTGCCGGGGGCCTGAGCGAAGAGAGGTGAGTGTGATTTTTTTTTTTTTTTTTTTTAATCGCAGCAACAGCAAATGGGGCAAATGTATGGAGCATCTTATGGGGCCACAATGTATGGAGCATCGTATGGGGCCACAATGTATGGAGCATCGTATGGGGCCACAATGTATGGAGCATCGTATGGGGCCACAATGTATGGAGCATCTCATGGGGCCATAATGTGTGGAGCATCTCATGGGGCCATAATGTGTGGAGCATCTCATGGGGCCATAATGTGTGGAGCATCTCATGGGGCCATAATGTGTGGAGCATCTCATGGGGCCATAATGTGTGGAGCATCTCATGGGGCCATAATGTGTGGAGCATCTCATGGGGCCATAATGTGTGGAGCATCTTATGGGGCCATCAACCTTTATGCTGCATTGTATGGGGCAAATGTTTCTATGGAGCATCTTATGGGGCCATTATTAACCTTTGTGCAGCATTATATGGGGCATATTTTAATATGGAGCATTATATGGGACATATTTTGTATGGAGCATCTTATGGGGCCCATCATGAACTGTATGGAGCATTATATGGGGCTCCTGATTCAATATGAATATTCAAAAACACTTAAACTACTGATGTCTCAATTTTACTTTTATTGGTATCTATTTTTATTTTTTTAATTTACCGATAGCTGCTGCATTTTCCACCCTAGGCTTATACTCGAGTCAATAAGTTTTCCCAGTTTTTTGTGGCAAAATTAGGGGGGTCGGCTTATACTCGAGTATATACGGTAATCGGTTTATGGGTGCAGTTTGTTATAAAAACACAAAAAATAAAATTCTGTATACTCATCCCCCTGGGTCGTGTGTTGAGTCTTCAATGCTGCTCCCAGTATCTGATACTGATTGTGTTGCTGATGTCAAGTTGACAGTGCTGCTGCCAACACATGATCTCTGCGGCTGTGAGTGCGGCGTTCCATCAACACTAGCTGAGCACAATGATTGGGTGATTTTGTTTTTATTTTTTTTTTATATAACAAATTGAGCCCAGAGACCAGACTAGATTGAAAGGGGACAAGCCCTTTAACCTCTTCATGACACATGACGTACATTTATGTCCCACAGCTTTTCCCACACAGAACTGCTGATTTAATCAGCCTTCATGTCCCTTTAACAGCCCTAGGTGGAGTGGTGCTCTGCCCTCAGCTGTTAACCTGTTAAAATCCGCTGTCAATCTCTGAAAGCGGCATTTAACACGCACCGACAGAGGCGCTCGTCATTCCACGCTGTCATCGACGATCCTGTGACGTGACCGCAGGGCGCTGATGGGTCTGCTGCGGCTTAAATAAGAAAAATGAAAAGCTATATATGTTTGGTATCTGTGTAAGGGTGCGCCAGGCGAGTAGTTGCGGCTGAGGACTTCTGCTCCATCACACCCTGGCCTCCCCTCACATACACTCCATGACTCCCAGTCAGCATACCTGCTGCTCCTTTAGTAAGTGTACCGGTGTCTCCAGGTCCAACTCCTTCAGAGTCTCCTCTCTTCTTCAGGGGTCTCTCTTCAGTCGATTTCACACAAACAGACACAAATCCATTGCAACTTTCCTGACTTGAGCACACAGCACATCCATTTCTGTTCCCGCATTAATACCATGCTCTCAGCAGTACACGTCTTCCTCTTTCCCTGCACTATTCCTCCTGTCACACAGCACGTACCCTGGTCGCACCGTACCGCACGGTTTCTCAGTCTTCCCTGTTCAGCTCTATCACGCGGCCTGTAATCTGTTTGGCCCCAGACACAAGCCCTTCAGCCCCGAAATCCGCTGCAAACAGGCGAGAGACCTGCCCATCTGTCCTGGCTTTTTCTTCAGCCTCTGTTCAAATGCTGCTGTATCCTATTGCTGTGGATGGCCTGGCTCTTGCCTAAATCATTACGTGGTAACTGCTATTGCTGCTGTCACTGCTGCAATGTTCCCCACTGACCCTGGATAGCTGGGCTTGTTCTTAAACGTTATGGGGCCCTACTTCTCTCTCGGCTGGCCTTTCTGGCCCTGATGCTGCCTGACAGGACCGTGGGCTGCTGCAGAGCTGACTGCCCTGACAGGGCGCCGCTCCCGCCCAACTGATTCATATTTCCTGATGTTTCCCAGATTAACTGCCGTTGGCTCCTCCCACTTAACTATTTACAAGCCGAATAACTCTGCACCCCCATCTAGTGGCCAAACTAGGGTACTACGCTTTCCCTACAACTATAACAGTAATTATACATAGCAACAAGTACCATAAATATGCACAACATGAATTATTTACAATAGCATAATAAGGAAGGCAAACATTCATATTTACGGATACCTCCTTGTGCCCCTTACATCTGCATACTCGTATTGACCTGGGGAGTCATATTATCAGGTCAGGTTAACCATATTGTTAACTGTGGTAAATAACCCTAATTTATTGTGGAATTGCTCTTTTTTTTTGCATTTTCACTGCACTTGGATTTCCTTCCCATTTTCCAGCGCACTACATAGTGAAATGAATGGTGTCATTCAAAATACAACTCGTCCTGCGAAAAACAAGCCCTCGTATGGCTGTATTAATGGAATAATAAAGTTATGGCTTTTGGAAGAAAGGGAGGAAGAAACGTAAAATGGCCCTGGGGGTGGGGTGAAGGGGTTAAGAACAGATGGCTATAAACCATCCGACCCATGAGCTTTATCCATATTCTCCCACATTAATTTTTGAAGCTTTAGTTTAGTCTGCCAGCACAAATGATTAGTTATGATGCCATCATGAACATGTCCCAAGTAGCCTGTGATAGTCTTCTGTTTCCCTCTGTCCCAGCCATGTTCTTTGTAAAGCTGGATTGCGTGACCTCAGTTGCTGTGGATTTTACATCATTTCGCTTTCCAACGCATTTCTGTTCCCGTTCGCCTGACAACTGAGCACGTATGGTTCTTTAGCTCATGGGCTGTATCTAGGCCCAGTTGCTACAAATGCTGCTTTTCTTGTCCTGCAGAATCTACCTGCACTACCTCTGTGTATATGGTGTCTATTTTGGTTCTGATTCGGTTCCGTGCTTTTGTATAGTTTGGACCAAGTACTTGTCCGTTTTGAAACTTTCTCACAGTATACCCCTCCTGTAGTTTTACCATAACCTTTTTATCTTTCAGATATTGGCACAATAATGAGAGTTGTTGAGCTGTCGCCACTTAAAGGCTCCGTTTCTTGGACCGGCAAGCCAGTTTCTTACTATCTGCACACCATTGATCGGACTTTAGTAAGCATTTCTCTGTCTTTACTCTCGCAATATTGAATTACAATTTTTGTTTTCTTAGGACAATTAATGTGTACGACATTTGTATTGGTTTTGATTTTTAGAAGGCTGAACTTTTTTTTTTTTTTTTTTTCTCTTTCCCACAACTGTCTTGCAGCTTGAAAATTATTTTTCCAGCCTGAAAAATCCAAAACTCAGGGTGAGTATTTAAAAGTTTAAGAAAAGTGTTGTACTGTTTATCGGTTAGCGGAGTCACAGGCAACAATAAACTGCCGCCAGGTGCGCTAGATTTTAACAAAGAATCTGTAGTATGAAGCCTTTGTTTTCTAGTAACCCTGATGATAAGCTTTATGCAACGGCTATTGACCAAACTATGATCTATATAATATTTTAGTCCTGCATCGCTCACATCCTGTTAACTTTTAAATTATGGAGGGAACGTTACTCCACTTTGAAACTTTGAGTCTGTTTTCTTTAGTAAAGTCTCTTTCGGTGTTGGGGTACGCCATCATGTTAAGTGCTGTGTTCACCTGTAAGTGGTCTGTCATCCATCAGTGTCAGCAGTGATCAATCTGTCCAAAATTCTGTGGGTTTTTTTGTGTTTTTTTTAAATTGTGAAAAATACTTGCTTATTGGACAGGTGTTATAATAGATTAAGTATTTCACAGTATTTACATATGCTATGTAAAAATGATGTTAATAGCACAACTTTGTCTGTTAGGAGGAGCAAGAAACAACAAGACGGAAGAATCATCGTGAAGGAAAGAGCAATACCACCACCCCTACAAAAATTCAGGAGACCAAGGTAGGACCTTTTATAGCCAGTATATGATGAGACAAAAACCATATTTGGGCTGAAAAGTTTTAAAGATGTAAGGAAAGTACTGAACTCATCACCTGCTTATATCATGTGTTTTTGGTTTTGTTATTTAAGGATTCAGGAGCTGAGGAAGAGAAGCCAGCTTTGGTGAAAAAGACTTCGCCAGCCAAAGCTCGAAGAAGACTCAGTAAAAAGGGTAGGAAAATGGCTGGTCGGAAACGTGGGCGCCCTAAGAAACTGCTTACACCCTCAAGTGAACGAAAACCCTCCAAATCCCCAACTGCACTGGAAAATGTCCATTCACAGAATATCCCTCCCCCACAGTCCCCGACACAAGAAAACCCTCAGGGTAAGCCAAAATACATTTTCTGTGGTGTTCACATTGATGTTAGGTTAGTTTCCTTCGTGAGACCACTTAATGTTCTTGGTCAAACTGGTGAAAGGTCCTCTTTAACATGTTAAACTGGCCACGTCATGGAATAGTGGCTAATATCTCTGCAACAGAGAGGAGAAATTACTAAATAAAATCTATGCTTTACTCCTCTCTGCAGCCACTATTCCGTCATGTGGCCAAAACTGATGACCTTTCCTCTTTAACATCATACCTCCTATTGGACCATCACAAGGTTATACAGTATAATCTAATGTAAATTGAAACTTATAAAGCTAGTCACCATGGTAACACATAATAAAACGACCATCCGTACCAAGAAGTGACAAATGACCTTTAGGGCCTATCATCAAATACATATACCAAAAGAGAAAACGATGAAATAACGGTCCAACTCAAAATAGACACAAATAGAAATTTTTATTAATGCTTAATATGACCAAAGTGCAAGGAGGGAAAAACCCCTGACGAAGGTGTTCCCACCGAAACGCGCGTTGGGGCGGAGGCGCGGCCCCAGGCACCATTGTCTCATTTGTGCGGTGAGTTATTACAGCGATCCCAGTATTTGGCATGTTGAAAGCAATGACTGTTTGATTTAGCACTGTCTATGAGCTTAGGTTGTGTCATTTTCTCATCACCCTCAGTGATTTCTTTATTATTTTGTAATGACCATACTAATCCTAGCCGTTTCTGTGTATCGCTGTGGTAATAATGGCCTATTCATTGTTGTAGATTATTGGCCTCATTGCCGCAATATATATGCACCAATAAGTACTTGGTTTTTGCGTTATTTTTTCATAATTTTTTATCACTTATTTTGTACCTTCTGCTTGGTTTTTTGTAGCAAAGACCTATGTTTTAGGTAAATTCTTACTTTGTAGACATGGTCCTGGGTACGCGCCTCCTGCTGTTTCCAGTGTTTTTCTGTTAGTGTCAATTTTTTTCCCTCCTTGCACTTTGGTCATATTAAGCATTAATAAAAATTAGTATAATCTAATGTGTCTAGCTATATGATCATGTAATATGTCCCCCAATTTATCTATTCAGATTGGCAATACTTTACATATCTGATATCACCACCCCGGAGTGTAGATGTGAACTTGTATAAGAGACGGAAACAGCAGGTGTCATCAGAATGTAATAACAATGCTGACTCTCCTGTAGATTTAGCACCAAGCACATATGGCCTGTCTGGAGGCTCAGGAAATTCCAGTCAGCCAATTAGAAAAATTGGTTGTAGGATTAGAAAGTCTGATTTTTCCCTGGTATAATTACACACTTGTGGTGAATGAATGTTGGCCCAAAGTTTAATGTAGCTGAGCGCCACATTTGTAGGCATTCACTCCTGTGTCTTCCTGAAGTTGGTGCTGGCCATATGAAAATCTAGCGGTGTTGGACTGCGAAGTCCACCTGCCCTGTATCACACTCGCTGTTCATGAGCAACATAGTTGTGAGCCAAGCAGGAGCTTATGTAGAAATATGCCACTGATGGGGACCACGTATATGGGGCCAAATTTCTCTAAATTAGCTTGTGGAAAAAGTCATCCATCTCTGTAACAGTGAAAGCCTTTTTGATGATGTGTTTGAAGCCCAGAAATGTTCGGCTCATACTCAGTAGTATATATTTGATTTTAGATGAACCCTTTCATGCCATGGACATTATAAATGTAACTCTCACCTTGACGGTAACGTAAGAACAGTGCGTGTAGGTCTCTAGCATTTTAGTATCTTCTCAACTAAGCAATACCAGGATCTAATCGCTAGGGGGATTCTGGGAAAACGCTTGTTCGAGGTCTGAACAGGATAAATTAGTGGTGTCTGTGTAAAGGTGATTTTACAGTGACCAATGATTGGGAACAAGCTTTTTTAGTAATCCTCGGTAACCAATAATCGGCCAGTGTAAACGAGCTGCCAGTTGTCCAAATTAACGGGCAAAACTCATTCATCCGGTAACATAATTTTTAAGCGTTCTTAAAAATCGTCGTTCTTGGTCACTCACCGTCCTGTGTAAACCTGTGCTGCCGAGAACAAGGCTATTTTATGCACACTTAACTATCGCGCTAATGACAGTGTGGTCAGCCTCTCTAAATAGATAGTCATGACCCTTGATCGTCTTGCCTGTAGCAAATCGATCGTCATTGAACAGCTGTATGTTGCCGGGTCTAAATGTACCCTAGGGGGAGTACGAGCTGCAGACGACAGCTGGAGGAAAGGGTATGATACCACCATCTCAGCCCAACATGAACTGGTGACTGCATCTGCTCTATGACCATCACATACTGGGCTTAAAGGAGTGGGAAGATGAGAAATTGCTTATCACTTTGTCACAAGCTACAACTTAGTCTTTATGGGGACACTTACGGTAAATTCTTTAGGGCAACGAGGCAAAGTGGGATCTTGGCGATGGGAATGCCCCTGTAACAGTCCTCTGTAAGAAAGTCCTCAGCTCCCAGGGACATGGGTTAGAATGTGCGCAAGCCCTTTTGGTTGGGTCCCCAATTTGTCACGTCAGGAGATAATCCTTTGATTATATACAGTCCAGCAATATTCCTCTCTTTCCTGGGTCCTTCATTACACCTGCACCACCCCGCTCACTACCCAATTCAGTCATCCAATGTGAGATATTGCCCAGATGGTATCATCCTTACATGGAGATGAAGCAGCCATGTAAAGTCTGGTGTGTGAGATGTTCCTACAAGCAGAATGAGGGAGATGGTTACACATTACACATTTATGCTGCAGTATACAATGGGGAGTCAGTGGAAAATGAGGATTTAGGATAGAATGACTGGTATTTCTATACACATGGCTTACAGCAGTTTGTCTCTACTACAAGCATTTTATATGTTTTTTGTGTTTTATTTTTGTCTGACTTGTGTGCAAATCCTCCTGAATACCCATACACATAAATGCCAAAGTTAGTGAAATTGTGAATCGTGTAGACCACCTTTGTCCCTAGATTCTATCATGGCATTACGCTCTTATAATAATCAGCAAAATGACATAATTAAACCATCCCCTATTCAATTCAACAGCATGACATGCAAGAAAAACCATTAGAGGGGTTGTCCACTCCATAGGTTGGCTGTTGATTGACTGCAGCGCCACTCACAACATCGTTTTAGAACATAAGACCCAGAGCTGAGGCATGGTGTCTGTTTGGGAGCTGTTTTTTTTTTAAATGGGAAATTGGGACATTTTCTTGGGGTTATCCAGTAGTTAACGACTCCTTTACAAATAAGATGGTCCATAAGGGCATAGCAAACCCTGCATGTAGAGACTCCTCAAATCAGGGATGTCCTCACGTTGAGTATGGTGATAGATTCATGTTTCCTTGTTGGCATTGATTTTGTATTCCATAAAAGCACTGAAGGTATTGCTGCGACATGTTTTGTCTAAAATAGGCCCTTTCTGCATCTTGTCTGACAAGGGGGCTGTGGCTGTGCCTAAAAAGCTTGCCACTTTGTGGACAAGGCGGCATAGCCATTATGTGCAACACTGTGCACCAAAATTCGTCTCTGATTTCTGGCACAAAGAAAGCCAACTAATAGGCTTGTCTAGTTCACGCTGATACATTTGGTGCTATTTACACGATGCTAAATCTGGAGCATTCGAAGGCTGTGTAGTATAAGCTGTCACTGTTTAGGAATCGGGCAGTGGGGCACATTATTGCTGACTATCAGGTACCATATTCTGGGCCTTTCTGTAGCAAAAGTTTTGTACAAGTTCATTAAACAATATTAGTAAAAAACCCAGATGCCTTCATTCATTTTTTTTTTTTTTTATCTTTTTTATTTTTTTTTTAATTGCGTACTTAAGTCAGTGAACTATAGAATTAATTGCTGCTGTCCTTGCCTTTTGTTTTTGTTGCCAATATAAGTATATATATATTACTCTTCTCTTTTGTATATTGTCTTCAGATACATACAAGTCACCTCAGAGTCCCTACTTTCAGCTACCTCCCAAAGTGCAGCGACAACCTTCCAACCAGCTGTTGTCTTCGCCTACACCTCCAGCACTGCAGAAGCTGCTTGGTAAGACTCCGACATGGGATGGGATGAATAGAAGAAAATGGCCTATTCAAGGAGCAGTCCTCTAAGCAGTCAGTCCATCTTTGGTGGTGTCGGGTTGGATTCTGTCCTTTAATTTAACATGATTGCTCCAACACGGCACTTCATGAACCGTCTGAAATTCAGGTGTTGGAAAAACGACCTGAATGTTGAGGCGAGATGATAACGATTGTGATTTGCTTTTCTTTCACAAAGGGAAGCTATGATCCAAAAATGACCTATTGTTGAAATCAGGTATTTGTAACGAACGTATTTAACATTTTTTGGCAAACAATTTTTATATGTGTCAGTCTGTATTAAAACTGAATAGCATTCTTGCTATCTTCACACTGGGACTTTTTTAGAATCTAACGTGTTTTTTTTTGTGTTTTTTTTAAACTGCATATGTAGATATAGCTACAATGGTCAGATCCATGCCATATTTTTTGTCTTGAAGTGTTTAATGAGCCGGTGTAATGCTCAATGTTGAGGGAAGAGGGTCAGCTGTGACATTACCTATTGTGATTCCTGTGTTATCAGCCATCAGCTCCGGCCTCTGATGATAAAGAGCCTTGCTGAAAACTCTAAAAAAGCCCCAGTAGCAGCTGAGATTACTGTTTTTTTGTTTTGTGTTTTTAAATAAAGATTGTGATCTATAAAAACAAAATTGGCAATTTTTTATACAATACATGTAACACAAAATCTTGATCTGAAACAATAGGTCATTTTCTGATGATGGCTTCTTTTTTAAGAGGGTGTCCAAAACAAAGAACATTTTAATCAATAGATGTTAGAATACTAATAAGCAGGCTGTGGAGTCAGTAAGCCATGCCACCGACTCTGACTCCGACTCCACTATTTCCCTGACTCCAACTCCACAGCCCTGGTCACTACTGAGCATGTACATAAAGTGCAGCACAGATTCATCCCAACTAACAGCTGAGATCCTTAGATCAGGAACAGAACTGACATTTATAGGACATTTCAGAACTTTCCCAAATTATTCTGAAAACATTTACAGCCCATCCTGCATTGTACTACTGTACCCAATTTATTATATATTGTCAGTCGGTCCATTATATATCAACTCCAACTCTACCAAAATGGACACAAAATCCACGACTGACTTCTTAGCTCTGCTAATAAGTCCCACAACTGGATGGGTTTAAAACGAAAAAAAAGTCCCTGTTATAAATTTACACTTACTGTGTTCCACCATATGGAGCTGCTGCTGTTGATGGTGGCAAATACACAGTACTTGGCCAGGGGAGGAAGTAAAAATGTATATATTGGTGACATGGCAGGGGGGGGATCTTGGCAGTTTGTGTGGGAACACATTTCCCTGCCTGTTTTATCACAGCAGCGAGTGTCTCTGCCATGTCTCCAGTCCTCTGAGCGCATCATAAATCAAGTTAACGATACAGGAGCTCAGCTTTTTTTTTTTTTTTTCGGATGTGAAAAGATGCAAATTATGGCACACTCCATATTTTTTGGAAATTAGTTTTTCTGCTGCTTCTGCCACTTGTTTAATAAGTTGCCAGAGCTTAGCGGGAGGGGCTGGGATCACACATGACTTGAAAATGTACTATAATTACACCAAAAAGTGGCAAAAACTAAAGTGCAACTTAAAGTGCCTTGGCTGGCATGGATTTTCAGTGCCCCACAAAATGCTCCTAATTTGCTCAGGTGCTCATGCCTCCTATTAGAGTAGGCACATTTTACTCCAGCTTGCTATTAGTGATTCTGTTGCCAGGTTGTCCGTACATCATGGTGATGTCAGATGAAGAAGCAAGAGACCCTGACTCCAGTGATGGACCACTTTCTTGGCTGCTTGCTGCAGTTTTGATAATATGACTGTTTTATCTGCTGCAGATTATTTGTATAGCACCATTGAATCCATGGTGCTGTACATGAGAAAGAGAGTTACATACAAATTACAGATATCACTTACAGTAAACTAACAATTACAGAGGGGCGAGGACCCTGCCCTTGTGGGCTTACATTCTACAGGATGGTGAGGAAGGAGACAGTAGGTTGGGGGGTTGCGGCAGCTCCGGTGTTGGTGAGGCGGTAGCTCCGGTGGTGGTGAGGAGGCAGTGGAGTCAGTGCAGGTTGTAGGCTTTCCTGAAGAGGTGGGTTTTCAGGTTTCGTCTGAAGGATCTGAATGTGGTTGATAGTTGGACTTGTTGGCGCAAAGAATTCCAGAGGATGGGGGATATTCGGGAGAAGTCTTGGAGGCGGTTGGGTGAGGAGCGGATAAGTGTGGAGGAGAGAAGGCGGTCTTGGGAGGACCGGAGATTACGTGAGGGAAGATATCGGGAGATTAGTTCAGAGATATATGGAGGAGACAGGCTGTGGATGGCTTTGTAGGTCATTATTAGTAGTTTGAACTGGATATGCTGAGGGAATGGGAGCCAGTGAAAAGATTTACAGAGGGGGGAAGCGGAGGAGTAGCGAGGAGAGAGATGAATTAGTCAGGCAGCAGAGTTAAGGATTGACTGGAGAGGAGCGAGAGTGTTAGCAGGGAGGCCACAGAAAAGGATGTTGCAGTAGTCGAGGCGGGAGATGATGAGGACATACACAAGCATTTTAGTAAATTGAGGGTTGAGGAAAAGACGGATTCTGGAGATTCTTTTGAGCTGGAGGCGACAGGAGGTGGAAAGAGCTCTGATGTGTGGGTTGAAGGACAGGGCAGAGTCAATGGTTACTCAGAGGCAGCATACAGTTGTCTGAATGCTCAGCTCTGTATAATTATCACATCAAAAAGCTGTATTCACCTGCTCAGGTCTCAGAACTAAAGCACTAGGTTGTGGCAACACAGTGTAAAATACTGATAGACAACCACTAACAGCCTACCAATTCATGGCGGGGACGAGTGCTTAGTATTAGATTGCACAAAAGTGGCTTGTATAGGGCGTCTGTCACACACACCTGTTTGTGATACCCATACTATTAGATCAGGCAGCCTGCAACCATCTAAGTGCACCCCACCTGGACAGACACCCTAGTTTAAATGCAACCTGAATAAAAATATAAAGTGCAAGGAAAAAAATTGGCAACAGCAGGTATTGGTCTATATTTTTGCCGAAATATGCAAGCTTGCAATGTGCGTCAGTGGTACTCATACTTGCATATCCCTACAGTAAAATTAAAAGCAAAGCTACAAGAAGAATTATCACAGCAAAAAAGGACAACAGTAATTACCTGCCCAGAGTAATTTAATTCCTCTTTTGAGACTTTGCTTTTAATTTTAGTGTAGGGACATGCAAGTATGAGGACCATTGATGCGGGTGGCAAGCTTGTATGTTTTGGCCAAAATATCCATCAGATATATATATTTCTGTCCGTCCTCATGGGATGCATTAAGATAGTGTTGTGCAGCCTGGCGAATCTAATACTGTGGGCATTACTAATAGGCTGTAAGCCAGCCTCTGTGCTATACATGTGTGACCAGTGCGCTATACAAGCCTTTTGTGTGTGCAATCTTAATACTAAGCACTCACCCCCGCCATCATTTGGTAGGGTGGGAGTGGTTGCCTATCAGTATTTTACATGTGTTGCCGCCATCTTCACAATATGGGTTTGCTGCATCCTGCATTACTTCTGAGACCAGGGCAGGTGAATACTGCTGCTCTTTGTTACGGTGACAGTTCTTGGGGACTTTAATTCCTCTTTCTGTGGCTTTGTTTTAATTTTGTTTGAGCTCTTTGTAGCCATACCCACATCAATGAGTGGCAGCTTTCTGCGTACACTGTGCATAGGCAGAAAGCTGCCAACTGGTGGTAAGGGCGGGGTTATACAGAGCTCCTTAATATTGAGGACTGCCTGGCAACAAGTTTACTAGTCCTCTAGTGATGATCTGCTGATAAAACAGTGATTTTACAGCAACTGACCCAGTAAGGCTAGTTTCACACTAGCGTTTTGCTGAGCTGCAGAGGGCTGCTGACTTCCTCCGTGAAGCCCCGCCCACGGCCGCACCTCTGCCACTCAGCTCCGCCCACATCCGCATGCGGGCTGCATACCTATCTTAAACATTAGGTATGCAGGTCGTGCGGATGCCTCCGCATGCATCGTTTTGACGATGCAGTGACCTGCGTTGAAAGCCGCTTTTTGGAATTTTTTTCTTTCTCCACAGCGTGAAAACGACGCATGTGGTGGCATCCGCACGACCTGCGTACCTAATGTTAAAGATAGGTACGCAGGCTGCATGCGGACGTGGGTGGAGCTGAGCTGCTGCCATGGGCGGGGCTTCATGGAGGAAGTCCGCATCTCAGCAAAACGCTAGTGTGAAACTAGCCTAAGTGATACATCACTAGAATCAGCGTCTCTGTTTCTTCAATATGCTGCTCTCATTTTAGGTGGGAAAAACCTGGTGACAGATTCCTTTTAAGACTGGCGTGAAGACTGCCGGTCATAATTGCTTGCAGGGACTTTTACAGAGTGACAAATGTATTTGTAGCCAGAGCAGCCATATTAATCTGAGACATGTGCATAATGTCTGACCTATTTTAATGTCTGACACTTTGCCTTTCTCTAGCAGCTCTCACCTCCCCGTTTAGCAGCTGCTCTCCGCAGTGGAGCCATTCGGGTGTTCGTGGTTAGCCTCCTTTCCCCAGGCCGGAGCACAGGCTCTCTGCCATGGAGCTGCCCATGTCTGCCGCTTTCTCTTCTTCACTTTCAGTCTTTTCCTCTACATGTTGTTGTGTGTATGTCCGGCCTGTAATGCATGCATCATTACTTTATACCATCTTGCAGGGGTATGTTTTGTCATTCTTTTCATTTTTTTTTTTTCTCCAATCTGTACTTTTTGCCCATACGTTCTTCCCTTTTTTTCCTTTCCTCTTACTGTTGTACATTTTTATCTTGTGCTTCTCTCTTCTACCATTCTTCATGTTTGGTTGTTTGTTTTCTGTCTCTTCTGTGTCCTTTCCTCTTTTCCTTCGGATGGAATTCAGGTTGGTTATATCTTCCTGCAATCCAAAAATTAGCTATTGTTTTAAGGAGACCTCAAGACAGCACATTTTGTGCAGAGTAGTTGCTGATTTATCCTAGGCTTTCCAAATCTTTGTCCTCTGGAGGTTTGCAGCAACAGAAACTTTGCTGAAATGTAGCCAATGTTTCTTTATTTATGTTTTGAAGTGACACTTGGATATCTTATCCCAGGACAGTTTTTTCCCATTTTAATGGTACTTTTTGTTTATTCTTTTATCTTATTTTTCCTACTTTATTTACTGTATTTTTCGCATTATAAGACGCACCCCCAAATTTAGTGAAGAAAAAAAGAAAAAAATATTTTTTTTATGTTAAATGGGGGTCTGTCTTATAATGCCAGTGTTCGTCTTACAAATCATATGTCCCTCATCCTGGTATCTATACAACCCCCATCATTGTGCTGGCACATGCCCCCCTGTGCTGCTGTCAGGCACATGCCCCCCTGTGCTGCTGTCAGGCACATGCCCCCCCCCCGGTCACTACATGCCCCCCTGGGTCACTATATGCGCCCCCCTGTGCTGCTTGCACACATGCCCCCCCCCTGTGCTGCTGGCACACATGCCCCCGCCCCTCCGTGCTGCTGGCAGACACATGCCCCCCCCCCGTGCTGCTGGCAGACACATGCCCCCCCCCTCGTGCTGCTGGCAGACACATGCCCCCCCCCCTCGTGCTGCTGGCAGACACATGCCCCCCTCATGCTGCTGGCAGACACATGCCCCCCCCCCGTGCTGCTGGCAGACACATGCCCCTCCCCTGTGCTGCTGGCAGACACATGCCCCTCCCCTGTGCTGCTGGCAGACACATGCCCCTCCCCTGTGCTGCTGGCAGACACATGCCCCCTCCCCTGTGCTGCTGGCAGACACATGCCCCCTCCCCTGTGCTGCTGGCAGACACATGCCCCCTCCCCTGTGCTGCTGGCAGACACATGCCCCCCTCCCCTGTGCTGCTGGCAGACACATGCCCCCCTCCCCTGTGCTGCTGGCAGACACATGCCCCCTCCCCTGTGCTGCTGGCAGACACATGCCCCCTCCCCTGTGCTGCTGGCAGACACATGCCCCCTCCCCTGTGCTGCTGGCAGACACATGCCCCCTCCCCTGTGCTGCTGGCAGACACATGCCCCCTCCCCTGTGCTGCTGGCAGACACATGCCCCCTCCCCTGTGCTGCTGGCAGACACATGCCCCCTCCCCTGTGCTGCTGGCAGACACATGCCCCCTCCCCTGTGCTGCTGGCAGACACATGCCCCCTCCCCTGTGCTGCTGGCAGACACATGCCCCCTCCCCTGTGCTGCTGGCAGACACATGCCCCCTCCCCTGTGCTGCTGGCAGACACATGCCCCCTCCCCTGTGCTGCTGGCAGACACATGCCCCCTCCCCTGTGCTGCTGGCAGACACATGCCCCCTCCCCTGTGCTGCTGGCAGACACATGCCCCCTCCCCTGTGCTGCTGGCAGACACATGCCCCCTCCCCTGTGCTGCTGGCAGACACATGCCCCCTCCCCTGTGCTGCTGGCAGACACATGCCCCCTCCCCTGTGCTGCTGGCAGACACATGCCCCCTCCCCTGTGCTGCTGGCAGACACATGCCCCCTCCCCTGTGCTGCTGGCAGACACATGCCCCCTCCCCTGTGCTGCTGGCAGACACATGCCCCCTCCCCTGTGCTGCTGGCAGACACATGCCCCCTCCCCTGTGCTGCTGGCAGACACATGCCCCCTCCCCTGTGCTGCTGGCAGACACATGCCCCCTCCCCTGTGCTGCTGGCAGACACATGCCCCCTCCCCTGTGCTGCTGGCAGACACATGCCCCCTCCCCTGTGCTGCTGGCAGACACATGCCCCCTCCCCTGTGCTGCTGGCAGACACATGCCCCCTCCCCTGTGCTGCTGGCAGACACATGCCCCCTCCCCTGTGCTGCTGGCAGACACATGCCCCCTCCCCTGTGCTGCTGGCAGACACATGCCCCCTCCCCTGTGCTGCTGGCAGACACATGCCCCCTCCCCTGTGCTGCTGGCAGACACATGCCCCCTCCCCTGTGCTGCTGGCAGACACATGCCCCCTCCCCTGTGCTGCTGGCAGACACATGCCCCCTCCCCTGTGCTGCTGGCAGACACATGCCCCCTCCCCTGTGCTGCTGGCAGACACATGCCCCCTCCCCTGTGCTGCTGGCAGACACATGCCCCCTCCCCTGTGCTGCTGGCAGACACATGCCCCCTCCCCTGTGCTGCTGGCAGACACATGCCCCCTCCCCTGTGCTGCTGGCAGACACATGCCCCCTCCCCTGTGCTGCTGGCAGACACATGCCCCCTCCCCTGTGCTGCTGGCAGACACATGCCCCCTCCCCTGTGCTGCTGGCAGACACATGCCCCCTCCCCTGTGCTGCTGGCAGACACATGCCCCCTCCCCTGTGCTGCTGGCAGACACATGCCCCCTCCCCTGTGCTGCTGGCAGACACATGCCCCCTCCCCTGTGCTGCTGGCAGACACATGCCCCCTCCCCTGTGCTGCTGGCAGACACATGCCCCCTCCCCTGTGCTGCTGGCAGACACATGCCCCCTCCCCTGTGCTGCTGGCAGACACATGCCCCCTCCCCTGTGCTGCTGGCAGACACATGCCCCCTCCCCTGTGCTGCTGGCAGACACATGCCCCCTCCCCTGTGCTGCTGGCAGACACATGCCCCCTCCCCTGTGCTGCTGGCAGACACATGCCCCCTCCCCTGTGCTGCTGGCAGACACATGCCCCCTCCCCTGTGCTGCTGGCAGACACATGCCCCCTCCCCTGTGCTGCTGGCAGACACATGCCCCCTCCCCTGTGCTGCTGGCAGACACATGCCCCCTCCCCTGTGCTGCTGGCAGACACATGCCCCCTCCCCTGTGCTGCTGGCAGACACATGCCCCCTCCCCTGTGCTGCTGGCAGACACATGCCCCCTCCCCTGTGCTGCTGGCAGACACATGCCCCCTCCCCTGTGCTGCTGGCAGACACATGCCCCCTCCCCTGTGCTGCTGGCAGACACATGCCCCCTCCCCTGTGCTGCTGGCAGACACATGCCCCCTCCCCTGTGCTGCTGGCAGACACATGCCCCCTCCCCTGTGCTGCTGGCAGACACATGCCCCCTCCCCTGTGCTGCTGGCAGACACATGCCCCCTCCCCTGTGCTGCTGGCAGACACATGCCCCCTCCCCTGTGCTGCTGGCAGACACATGCCCCCTCCCCTGTGCTGCTGGCAGACACATGCCCCCTCCCCTGTGCTGCTGGCAGACACATGCCCCCTCCCCTGTGCTGCTGGCAGACACATGCCCCCTCCCCTGTGCTGCTGGCAGACACATGCCCCCTCCCCTGTGCTGCTGGCAGACACATGCCCCCTCCCCTGTGCTGCTGGCAGACACATGCCCCCTCCCCTGTGCTGCTGGCAGACACATGCCCCCTCCCCTGTGCTGCTGGCAGACACATGCCCCCTCCCCTGTGCTGCTGGCAGACACATGCCCCCTCCCCTGTGCTGCTGGCAGACACATGCCCCCTCCCCTGTGCTGCTGGCAGACACATGCCCCCTCCCCTGTGCTGCTGGCAGACACATGCCCCCTCCCCTGTGCTGCTGGCAGACACATGCCCCCTCCCCTGTGCTGCTGGCAGACACATGCCCCCTCCCCTGTGCTGCTGGCAGACACATGCCCCCTCCCCTGTGCTGCTGGCAGACACATGCCCCCTCCCCTGTGCTGCTGGCAGACACATGCCCCCTCCCCTGTGCTGCTGGCAGACACATGCCCCCCCCCCTGTGCTGCTGGCAGACACATGCCCCCCCCCTGTGCTGCTGGCAGACACATGCCCCCCCCCCTGTGCTGCTGGCAGACACATGCCCCCCCCCCTGTGCTGCTGGCAGACACATGCCCCCCCCCCCGTGCTGCTGGCAGACACATGCCCCCCCCCCCGTGCTGCTGGCAGACACATGCCCCCCCCCCCGTGCTGCTGGCAGACACATGCCCCCCCCCCCCGTGCTGCTGGCAGACACGTGTCCCTCCCCTGTGCTGCTGGCAGACACGTGTCCCTCCCCTGTGCTGCTGGCAGACACATGCCCCCTCCCCTGTGCTGCTGGCAGACACATGCCCCCTCCCCTGTGCTGCTGGCAGACACATGCCCCCTCCCCTGTGCTGCTGGCAGACACATGCCCCCTCCCCTGTGCTGCTGGCAGACACATGCCCCCTCCCCTGTGCTGCTGGCAGACACATGCCCCCCCCCCTGTGCTGCTGGCAGACACATGCCCCCCCCCTGTGCTGCTGGCAGACACATGCCCCCCCCCCTGTGCTGCTGGCAGACACATGCCCCCCCCCCTGTGCTGCTGGCAGACACATGCCCCCCCCCCCGTGCTGCTGGCAGACACATGCCCCCCCCCCCGTGCTGCTGGCAGACACATGCCCCCCCCCCCTGTGCTGCTGGCAGACACATGCCCCCCCCCCCCGTGCTGCTGGCAGACACGTGTCCCTCCCCTGTGCTGCTGGCAGACACGTGTCCCTCCCCTGTGCTGCTGGCAGACACATGATAAAATAACAAACACTTAACACACCTTCCGATGTTGGCTCCGTGCTCACAGCTCCTCAGTTGTGCTTCCTGTGTGGAAGCAACCGAGGAGCTGTGAGCACGGAGTCATCATCAGAAGGTGGGCTAAGTGTTTGTAATCTTATCATGTGTCTGCCAGCAGCATGGGGGGGGGGGGGCATGTGTGTGCCAGCAGCACGGGGGGGGGGCATGTGTGTGCCAGCAGCACAGGGGGGGGGGCATGTGTGTGCCAGCAGCACGGGGGGGCATATAAGAGTGACGGGGGGCCATATCCATGATGGGAGGGGAGGAGATGCAAGCACATGTAATATTCGCTGCTCCCCTGTGAATCAACTCGCAGCTGCAGCACCGAGGTGATGGACAGCAGGTGCCGTGAATATTACATGAGACTAATGAGCGAGAGCACAGGACCTCCTGCAGGAAGCCCACCCCAGCCCCCTGACACCACTCCAGAGCGGCCCCCCCTCCTCTACAGCACACAGATTCGGATTATAAGACGCACCCCCCACTTTCCTTTGAAATTTGGGGGAACAAAAGTGCGTCTTATAATCTGAAAAATACTGTACTTAGACTATTTTACTGATTTCTAGTTCCGGTTTAGACTTCATGAGTATCTATTTTACCTTTCGCCTGTGTTTACAGGTTTATGCCTGTTTTTTGTTTTTTTCTTAGGTTATGTTCACACGTTGCGTTTTTGCAGCGTTTTTCTTGTATGCAAATTTAAGCTACTTTTTACAGTACAAACAAAGTCTAAGATTAGAGATCTCATGCACATGTATTGGTTTGATTTTCCTGACTTATTTAACCCCTTAACGACCGCCACACTGCCACTTTTTAACGGCACTGAGGAATAAGTGTATAGCGCCCCCAGCTTGGGAATTTCTCCGGGGTCTCGGCTACCGAGATCTGCCGGCCAGCACCTGCCAACAATAGATTTCTCCTGTTGGTTCATTTTGATCAATGTGATAGTCTATCACAGTGATAAAAAAAAAAAAAAAAGTAAATAAAACCCCCTTTTTAAGGTTGGGGTTAGGGTTGTGGCTAGGATTAGGGTTAAAGTTGGAATTGGGGGGTCCACTGTTTAGGTACATCAGGAGGTCTCCAAGCGCAATATGGCGCCACCATTGATTCTAGCCAGTTTTGCATTCAAAATGTCAAATGGTGCTCCCTCCCTTCTGAGCCCTGCCATGCGCCCAAACAGTGGCTTTCCCTCACATATGGGGTATCGGCGTACTCGGGAGAAATTGCACACCAAATTCTGTGGTCCATTTTCTCCTGATATCCTTGTGAAAATAAAAACAAATGGTTACAAATTTTTTTGTGAAAAAAGTAAAATGTTCATTTTTTCCTTCCATACTGCTTTAGTTCTCGTGAAGCACCCGAGGGGATAATAAACTTCTTGAATGTGGTTTTGCGCACCTTGAGGGGTGCAGTTTTTAGAATGGTGTCACTTTTGGGTATTTTCTGTTATATTGACCCCCCAAAGTCACTTCAAATGTGATGTGGTCCCTAAAAAATGGTTTTGTAACTTTTGATGGAAAATTAGAAATCGCTGGTCAACTTTTAACCCTTATAATGTCCTAACTAAAGAAAAAAAAAATAGTTTCCAAAATTGTGCTGATGTAAATTAGACATGTGGGAAATGTTATTTATTACATATTTTGTGCGATATGACTCTCTGATTTAAGGGCATAAAAATTCAAAGTTTAAAAATTGCTACATTTTCAAAAGTTCTGCCATATTTCCGTTTTTTTTCATAAATAATCGCAAGTCATATCAAATAAATTTTACCACTAACATGAAGTACAATGTGTCATGAAAAACAATCTCAGAATCAGTGGGATCAATTAAAGCATACCAGAGTTATAACCACATAAAGTGACAGTGGTCAGAATTGTAAAAATTGGTCTGGTCATCAAGTACCAAATTGGCTTTGTCACTAAGGGGTTAAAAAACTTCTGCCTTTTTGCAGCATTTTTCACCCATAGGAAACAATTGGCAAGTGCAAAAATGCAGCAAAAAACACAGGTATCAGGTTTTGCTGCGTTTTTGGTGCAAAAACCTAAGGACGTTTAATCGGGCTTTTTTTGGCTACTAAACTTCAACATGCAGAAGAGACAACAAAAGCACAGCATAACCGGCTTTTTGTAAGCAGCTTAAGATTTGCGTAAAAAAAACCCGCAGCAATAGCTCAATGTATGAATATAGCCTTATAGTACTGCTATAGTCATAGGAGGGAGTTGTGCCTTCAGTGCTGGGGCATTCTCCTTCATTGTTGCCGCTTATTTTCTATACCTCTTACTATCACATTCTCTGTAACAGATTCCTTTAGGATACAGTACTTGCAGCTTATGTCTTACATGAAGACTCCTCAGTACAAAGCTGGGCTTCAGCAACTCTTAGAAAAGGAAAAGGTGGGTGTTTTAATCTTTTTTCTTTTAAAGGGAACCTGTGAGCAGGATTGTGCTGAGTAGCCTACAGGGAGTGTCAGGTCGGCGCTGTTATACTGATTACAATGATATTCTCAGTTTTGAGTTAATGATATGCTCGTTCTCCGGGGCGGCCTGTGGGGGGGGGGGGGGTGTCTTCATGTGGTGCTCTGATTAGGTAATCACCAGTATGGTGAAAATATTTCTCAAAATGACGCTGACTGCAGTAGCATCTATTGGTGATCCGATAGATGCTACTGCGCAGGTGCCATCTTGGTGGAGACAATTTATTCATTTTTTTTTTCTAGCAAAATGGCGCCACCTGCACCTGCACAGTAGCAGCTATCGGATCGCCTATTGATGCTACTTCGGAGGCGCCACCGCCTTCAGGAAAAATGTGGATGACTAAATAAAACGATTTAATGAACATTATACATGCGATCATGCTGCAGCACTGCCGCCTTTCTGTTGAAGGTTATTTATTTTTTTTCTTCAATAATCATGTCAGAAGCCATATAGACTAATACCTAATCAGAGCACCACATGAAGAACCCCCACAGGCCGCCCCAGAGCACAAGCATATTAGCTCAAAACTGAAAATAAAGATTACACAACAACCACAAGACGGATTTCAGCACCAGGTATTGTAATCAGTATAACAGTGCTGACCTGACAGTGTCTGTAGTTACTGTGCACAATTCTTCTGATAGTTTTTGCCCAGGTCGGCTTTTCTCTTTGCATCTGTAATAAGAATGGTTTCATTCTTCCTGCTTTGTAGCGTATAAATCCTAAATGTTTTTGTTAGGTGAAAAATTCCAATCTACATGGTGCTGCTCAACAGCTTCTCACCCACTGCCAAGCGCAAAAAGAGGAAATCAAGAAACTGTTCCAACAAAAGCTAGATGAGGTACAGTCATCTGACCAGAGCATGGTAACCTTGTCGGGATGTGTAGTTTTCCGTGTACAATACTGTATGCTAAAGCCCAGTCCTTTATTCGTAAAATAAACCAAGAAAAACGAGGTTACAATATCTTAGTTTGTGTGTCAGGCTGATGAAGAAAGTTATGATTTGTATAAAAGTTCTATGTTATGAAGACTTTTTTTTACCTCCATAGTTGGGAGTCAAGGCCCTGACATTCAGTGACCTAATCCAGGCCCAGAAGGAGATTTTTGCTCACAATCTTCAATTAAAAGAACAAAGCCGGCAACTGGAGCAGGAAAATGGTGAACTGAGGAACCGAAGTCTGGTGCTGGTAAGCGGAGAACATTGTGTAGTAGAAATGTCCACATCATATGCCCATAATCATAGCAAGCATTTGTGACAAGGCCATGTAGCTTAGGCAGTAAGGATTTAACAAATAGATAAAAAATAGCTCTTGGGATAAACAGTTGTCACTGATTCCCTCTCCGTGGTGTCACTAATTCGTCACGTATCAGCGTTCAGCACTTGACTTTGGGTTGTGCCTGCAAGGGTTAATCTATTTCCCCACTCTCAGTACAGCATTCATCCTCTGTCCTATGCTGTAATGGGAGCATAAATCACACACCGACCCAGGCCACACACCCGCTCATACATGCTACCACCACTCACCGAATACACGGGCGATGAGTCCCGAAAATTACTAATGCTGTCTACTACTCATACGGATCATACAGTTTAAGGCTATGGATTCTTTCAGAACATTCAAGGTTCAACTGTTAAAGTTTTATGCTTTAATACAAAAAATATTCAGTGCTTACAGTAAAGAAAAGTATAAAAATGTGATAAAAAGACATACAGGTATGCAAAACAGTATAACATAAACAGGAGAAAACTTACAGAAATCATCTAACTTGGTAGTCTGCTTTCTGCTCCCTGAGGGGGGTGAATATGGAGTTGGTGGAACACATCAGCTTCTCAGGCTGCCCTCATATGTGAACACGATTCTAGGTATACAGGTCTAATTTATAGCTTTGGTCTGGAGGTCAGATTTCTAGACCAGCCCCTCAGGTTAATATCATAATTGCTTGTTTTTGATTGGACCACGGCCATGCTACCAATGAATATATTATTTTCTCTTTAGATCCTTTGTGTAAACGTTCTCACAGAGATACTATCAGGCTGCAATTGACATCTCTTTACCAAGAGCTAGGAGGTGTCAAGTGTTAGGGTATGTGCACACGTCCAGATTTCTTGCAGAAATTTCCTGAAGAAAACCGGAAATTTTCTGCAAGAAATCCGCATTCTTTTTTTGCGTTTTTTTCCCGTTTTTTTCCCGTTTTTTTTAGCATTCTGCAAGCGTAATTAGCTTGCAGAATGCTAAAGTTTTCCAAGCGATCTGTAGCATCGCTTGGAAAACTGACTGACAGGTTGGTCACACTTGTCAAACAGTGTTTGACAAGTGTGACCAACTTTTTACTATAGATGCTGCTTATGCAGCATCTATAGTAAAAGATAGAATGTTTAAAAATAATAAAAAAAATGGTTATACTCACCCTTAGCGGCGTCCGTTCCTATAGATGATGTGGTTCAGGACCTTCGATGACGTCGTGGTCACGTGAGCGGTCACATGACCGGTCTCGCGACCAATCACAAGAGAGCGACGTCATCGCAGGTCCTGAACCACACCATCTTTAGGAACGGAAGCGGCAGCATGCAGCGGTGAGAGGCGGGAACACTCCGGGGGCCATCGAATGTGAGTATATCACTATTTTTTATTTTAATTCTTTTTTTTTTGACCAATTATATGGTGCCCAGTCCGTGGAGGAGAGTCTCCTCTCCTCCACCCTGGGTACCAACCGCATATAATCTGCTTACGTCCCGCATGGTGTGCACAGCCCCGTGCGGGAAGTAAGCAGATCAATGCACTCCTAGGTGTGCGGAATCCCCGCAATTCCGCATTTTTAATGAACATGTTGCTTTTTTTTCCGCAATGCGATTTTTTCGCGGAAAAAAATGCAACATTTGCACAAAAAATGCGGAATACACTGTAAATAATAGGAGGCATATGTTAGCGTTTTTTTCGCGTTTTTATCACGTTTTTATAGCGAAAAAACGCGAAAAATACTGAACGTGTGCACATGGCCTCACCCATTCTTCTTGGTCCTAGCTAGACATATACATATTAGATGGTGGCCCGATTCTAACGCATCGGGTATTCTAAAATATGTATGTATGTAGCAGCCACATAGTGTATAGCACAGGCCACGACATATTCTAGAATACCCGATGCGTTAATACAGGCCACGCAGTATATAACAGTGGCCAAGCAGTATAGAACATTGCCCACATAGTATATAACACTGCACATGCAGTATATAACACTGCCCATGCAGTATATAGCAGCCATGTAGTATATAACGCAGTATATAACATTGCCCACATAGTATATAACACTGCCCATGCAGTATGTAGCAGCCACGTAGTATATAACGCAGCCCACGCAGTATATAACACTGCCTACGTAGTATATAGCAGCCATGTAGTATATAACGCAGCCCACATAGTATATAACACTGCCCACGTAGTATATAGCAGCCATGTAGTATATAACGCAGCCCACGCAGTATATAATACAGCCCACGTAGTATTTAGCAGTGTGGGCACCATATCCCTGTTTAAAAAAAATAATAATAATTAAAATAAAAAATAGTTATATACTCACCCTCCGTTGTCCAGCGAAGCTGTGTCGATGCGATCTTTTTACTATTGAAGCTGCATAGGCAGCAGCAATAGTAAAAACTTGGTCACACAGGGTTAATAGCAGCGTTAACGGAGTGCGTTACCTGCGATCCGTTATTGCTGCCATTAACCCTGTGTGAGCACTGAGTGGAGGGGAGTATGGAGCGGTGCCAGGCACTGACTGGACGGGAGTAGGGAAAGACTAATGCTGTGGCCGTCGCTGATTGGTCGCGGCAGCCAGGACAGGCAGCTGGCGAGACCAATCAGCGACGCGGGATTTCCGGGACGGAAGCGACAGACAGACGGAAGTACCCCTTAGATATACATACATATATACATACATATATATATATATATATATATATATATATATATATATATACATATACATATACATATACATATACATATACATATACATATACATATATATATATATATATATATATATATATATATATATATATATATATATATATATACACAAACATATTTCACCACAACAGTATTTTTTGTATCTGGTGCCGTCCCTTGGCCTCCACATGGCTGACATATTTCTACATGGGTTAGTTGGGTATAGAGAAAATCATGCAATCTTTAGTGCCAGTGGCATACTGGTTATGTTGTAATCCTCAGATGTTCATCCTGCTTGTTCCTTCATAATAAATACACAATTCACAGCTATGTCAAAAACAGGGCTTTTTCTTTCAATATTTTAGCTGTCTGGTTTCATGGAACCAGCCAAAAACAAAATGCAAATTAAAGGGGTTGTCTTGTCCAAACTGTTAAGACTGCAGACTTATGATTTATCTCCCAGTGCACGCTGCACTGTTTGCTGCAGGGATTCATCTGTTTCTGATCCAGGACCGAAGGGTATGTATGAGTTACACATACTCCCAGAAAGTGGGCACTTGTGTATGAGTATATGGAAGCGTGGCCGCGCCCTCTGGCCGTGAGTATGTGTAACTCATACATACCCTTCGGTCCTGGATCAGAAACAGAGAAATCCCTGCAGCAAACAGTGCGTGCGTGCACTGGGAGGGGGGGGAATCCTAAGTCTGCAGTCACATCAGTTTGGACTGGACAACCCCTTTAATGGCATATAATTTTCAAATGTAATTAAGGGCAAAATTATGGACTACCAGATGTGTTCTTTACTCATCTGCATAATGCTGCCTCCTTATGATTGGACAACCCATGCAGGGGTATAAGTGCACGCCCCCAGGGAAGAATGTGTGGTAATGCCCACTACCACAACTATTACACAAATACTAATCTAAACTTAAGCTAATATCTCTTTGTAATAAAAACGTAATTTTCCTCTTCTCTGCAGCCACTATAATGTGATGTGGTCAGTTGAACGTGCTAAAACTGGTGAATGGTCAACTTCTAATATATAATTGCCTAGAATACTACTTCCTGCAATTTGTGCCAACTTCCGTGGCTTTGTCCGGAGCTAATGTCCGGAGCTAATGTCCGGAGATAAGTGACGTCACCAGTGTCCTACACCCAGGCAGAGCACAGGGGCCCCAGGCAGCATATGGGGCCCCAGGCAGAGCACAGCGATATTTTGGACCACTGTGCGGTGTTTCAGACCCCCTGTGTGATGTCTGGGGCCCTGTTCTTAAGTATATTAAAGATTAAAGTAACGTATATTATAGATCAAATTTGACACGTTTATGAGCACCATTGAGTGATATACTCAAGAATGACATAATTTTTCAACATTTTATGGTTTCAAACTGTAAACACTCAGAGTTTTTTTTACTTCAACCAGAAAACCTTAACGGTTCATAAAAAACTTGACTGTTCAGGATATGATAAAAGTCATAGTATTCTGAATCTTTAACTTATAAAGATACCTTTACATGGGGTGATTATTGGTTCCAGAGAGGCTTTCGGCCGATAATCGTACACATGGCTGGTGACAGGACAATACAATATAAACGTTCAAAGGTAAACACTGATAACATTAAAATCTAATATATAATTGCCTAGAATACTACTTCCGGCAATTTGTGCCAACTTCCGTGGCTTTGTCCGGAGATAAGTGACGTCACCAGCGTCCTACACCCGCTCAGGGTGGACAAAGATATATGCCTTCGTGGTGCGCGGCACTTTTCTGATTGGTTGCCGCCTGCCGCGAGCGACCAATCAGAAATGTGCCGTACTGTCAAGAATTGTCAAGAGCTGGTGAGTGCAGCCATTTTTTGTTCTTTCTTACTATTATTTATTAATTGTATTATTCTTACATTTGAATAAATAAAGTATATATGGATTCTAGACTCCCGATTCTTTAGAATCGGGCTGCCATCTAGTAAATACATAATTGAGCTATTTGAGACTGTACATTTTGGCCATCTATGGCATTAATGCTCTGCACATGCCGCTGTGAAACGTTCAAAATTGCACCATTTTCCGATACCCGTAGTGTCTCCATTTTTCGTGATCTCTGGTTGTGTGAGAGCTTATTTTTTTGCGTGCTGAGCTGACTTATTTAATGATACCATTTTAATGCAGATGCGATCTTTTGATCACCCGTTATTGCATTTTAATGTAATGTCCCGGCGACCAAAAAAACGTAATTCTGGCATTTGACTTTTTTCTCGCTACACCTTTTAGCGATCAGGTTAATGCTTTTTACTCTGTCGCCTCATTGGGGGACACAGGACCATGGGTGTTATGCTGCTGTCCACTAGGAGGCGACACTATGCATAATCTGAAAAAGATTAACTGTGGCTCCTCCTGTGCAGTATACACCCCTGGACGGCATCAGCCTTCTCCAGTTTTTGCTTAGTGTCGCAAAGGAGGCACACCTAAAGATTTTTACTCCGTTTTACTCCGTTTCCCGTTTTCCGACGGGATTACAGATGAAGAAAAGAGGGTCTCCTGTGAGACCCCCGGCATGGCTCCTTCCTCGGCCCCCTATTATGGGGTGCCCAGTTGAAGTTGAGATGGCTATTCCCCATGCTGCTCCTTCCCCAACCTCTCGGGTGTTGGTTCGAAGTCGAGACCCCCCTCCTTCCCCAATTCCTTTTGGTTTCTGGGTTGAGGTCGAGGCGAGGATAAAGGCCCCTGAAGGTGTGTGACAAAAGCACCCTCCCTATCCCCCTCTGGGGGTATTAGGTTGAGACACCTCAGGTAAGGCCTGTACAGGCAGCATCCTACAGCTCCCAGCAATGGGCCAGCATACTGCGCCTGCATCCAGGGACCCCAGCCCAGCTGCGGGCTCCTGTTGGGGCCGGGGGGAGTGCAGGCAGGCATGGCACATACAGACACAGGGCTCCCTGCGTCCCTGTCTCTGCGGCAGCAGCTCTATACTGCCTCAGGGGGACCCCAGCCGGGCTCCCCCTTCCGCTTATAGCCCCACCGCCATCCTGCCTTCAAATCCGGAGGGGTCCGGTTCAGATCCGACCCCCTCCCGGACTTTCGCGCCGGCCTGGAGCCCTTCTGGGCCTCAGGCATCTAATTTAGGCCCCGGCTTCGGCCTAGCTGAAGCAGCAGCCTCCTCTCCGCCCCCCGGCCCGCCCCCCGGATGACAAATATGACACTCTACAGTGTCATACAAGGGGCGGATCGAGACAGAAAGGGCGGGTTTTTTTTATAGCCTTGCCGCCTTTTTCCAGCTCTCCGCCCCCTTCTCCTCCTCTCTCCTCTGTCTCTGCAGCCATTTTCGGCTGCAGATTAACCCTGCAACTCCCGGTCTGCAGGACCAGGACCAGGCAGCCAGTCTCCGGGGGGCACAGGACTGTGGATTTTCGGCGCTGGACCTAGGGGCACACTGGTGGGGTAAGATCACAGCTGGGTTATCTTTACTCAGCTGTGAATCCATATTACCTATAAGGCTCCCCTGTAGGTTCTCTACCCCTGTAAGGTCCATCTGCTGGCAGCACTTCTGCACTCTGTGCACTATGCCGGGCTCAAGGTCTAAGAGAACCAGGCAGAACTGCTACTATGCATTCTGCACAGCCTGCGGGACCGCTCTCCCCAGTAGTAGCACGTACCCGCATTGTCAGAACTGTATACAAACTACTGTGTCACAGCCTCAAGAAGCCCCTGCCAATGCCTCGGTGTCTAATGCCACGCCGGAATGGGCTACTCAGTTATCGCAATCTATGACGCAGTCTATAGATAACCTAACTTCCACATTGCTTCAGGCTCTGCAGGGTCATGCCCCGGCTATGACCGTTACCCGACAACGGGAGAGCTTGACTCAGGAACAAGATGACCCTGGCACACCCACGTCTAGGTCACGACGCAAGCGGATCCATAGATCAAGTCCATCTGCGTCATCCCATAGCACACGGTCATCCCCATCTAGGGAGAGACACCGTTGCTCCAGGTCATCTAGACCGTCCCATTCCAGGGACAGACAATGCAGATCTCCGCAATCCCCAACCAGAGAAGGCCTCCTCCCCAGCTCACCCAGCAGGGGACGCCTCAGTGATACACAGGATTCGGAAGGCATCTGCGACTCTGACTCAGACAGAGAAACTGAGGGGTCCCTGATCCCAATCCCTCCTAGCAATACAGCGCTAGTTGAGGACATAATATCGTCCATCCATCGGGTGCTGGACATTTCTGATCCGCCACCAGAGGCCCCAGAACATCAGATTTCCTTTGAAGGACCTCTGAAGCCGCCTAAGGTTTTTTCTAACCACCCAGAGTTTAAGGCGATCCTTAAAAAAACAGCTCTCACAGCCTGAGAAAAAATTTGCTAATCGCAAATATCTGGAGGCGAGGTACCCCTTCCCACAGAAGGACACCAAGGAATGGACAGATCCACCTGAAGTGGATCCCCCAGTCTCCAGGCTAGCAGCACAGACCCTCCTTTCACTGCCAGATAGCTCAACCCTAAGGGACGCAGCAGACCGGCAGGTAGAACGCATGGCTCGTTCAATTTTCGAGGCAGCAGGGGCATCCCTGGCTCCCGCGTTCGCCTCAGTTTGGGCTGCCAAGGCCATCCTGGCCTGGGCAAACAATTTACAAGCCTTCCAAGCATCCGCTCCTGAACTATCAGACCAAGCGGTTCAAATTGCTGTTGTAGCAGATTACATGCTCCATGCAGCTCTGGATTCAGCAAGGGGAGTCGCGGGGATAGCATCAAACGCCATCACGATTCGGCGTATCCTCTGGCTGCGGGAATGGAAAGCGGACGCAGCCTCAAAGAAGTCCCTCACGCACCTCCCCTACCTCAGTGGGAGACTTTTCGGTGAACAGTTGGACACTATGATATCCAATGCCACAGGGGGTAAGAGTACTTCTCTTCCCCAACTGAAACCTAAACGCACTTACAAGAAGCGTAACCAAACTCGATTCCGATCCTTTCGGAATTCCTCCGGCTGGTCCGTCTCACGTCCAGTACAAAATCGTTACCGTTCCCCACGCAGGGACAACTCACGATCGACGCAAAGGTCGGACAAGACCTGGCAGTCAAAAGCAGGCCAGTCTAAGCCCAGAGGAGGAAAATCTCAGACCTTCTCCTCCTCATGACTCACGGACTCCGGAAGACACCACACCAGTAGGCGGCCGACTTTTGCTCTTTCATCAAGTCTGGCTGCCTATTACAGAAGACAGGTGGGTCACGGAACTAGTGTCTTCCGGATACAAAATAGACTTCACCTCCAACCCACCGGACCGGTTCTTCCTCTCTGTCCCCCCAAAACCGCCAGCCAAGGCTCGAGCCTACCACCAAGCGGTCTCCTCGCTTTGTCAATCAGGAGTCATAGTACCGGTACCCACGACCGACCGCTTCCGAGGGTTCTACTCCAATCTGTTCGTAGTTCCCAAGAAAGGAGGCAGCGTACGGCCCATACTAGACCTAAAACAGCTCAACAAATATGTACGGGTCCGTCATTTCCGCATGGAGTCCCTTCGGTCCATCATTGCGTCCATGGAGAAGGGAGAATATCTCGCCTCCATAGACATACAAGACGCATACCTGCATATACCCATTGCACCTGCCCATCAGAGGTTTCTCAGGTTCGCAATAGGCCAGGACCACTACCAATTCGTGGCTCTCCCCTTTGGACTCGCCACGGCTCCCAGAGTGTTCACCAAGGTCATGGCAGCCACCATGGACGTCCTGCACTCCAGAGGCATAGTAGTCGTTCCATACCTGGACGATCTACTCATCAAGGCTCCCACCTTCAAGGACTGCGAGCTCAGCGTCTCAATCACAACCGATACTCTCAGTCGCATGGGCTGGTTAATCAACCTACAAAAGTCATCACCAACCCCGAGTCAGTCCCTGACCTTCCTGGGAATGTTATTCAACACCTCCAGGGGTCTAGTGCTCCTTCCCAAGGACAAGGCACTGGCTCTCCGACTAGCAGTTCGCACCCTCCTCCGCAAACCCCCTCGATCTCTCCGGTTTGCCATGAGAGTTCTCGGCAAGATGGCAGCGGCAATAGAAGCTGTCCCATTTGCCCAGTTTCACCTCAGACCTCTCCAACTAGCCATTCTCAAGTCCTGGGACAGGAATCCCTTTTCTCTCGACAGGGAGTTCCAGCTAACATCGTCAACCAGGAGGTCCCTGCACTGGTGGCTCAAGCCAACCTCGCTAGCAAAGGGGAAATCCTTTCTCTCAGGTCAATGGAAGGTCCTGACCACCGACGCGAGCCTGACGGGTTGGGGTGCGGTGCACCTACACCACAGGGCACAGGGCAAGTGGTCCCCAGCGGAAGCGACCATGCCCATCAACATCCTGGAAATTCGTGCCATCCTACTGGCATTGAGGGCCTTCCATCACTTACTGGCAGCCTCTCACATCAGGATACAGTCGGACAATGCCACGGCTGTGGCATATGTGAATCATCAAGGGGGGACCCGCAGTACCCAGGCGATGCGGGAAGTGTCACATATCCTCCGCTGGGCGGAGGACACAGGGTCGGTTCTTTCGGCGGTCCACATTCCGGGTGTGGACAACTGGGAAGCAGACTTCCTCAGCCGACAAGGAATAGACTCGGGAGAGTGGTCTCTCCATCCCGAAATTTTTCAACAGATCTGTCTCCGCTGGGGGACCCCGGATGTGGACCTTATGGCATCCCATTTCAATGCCAAGGTCTCCAACTTCATTGCCAGAACACACGATCCGCGGTCGCTCGGAGCAGACGCTCTGGTTCAGGACTGGACCCAGTTCCAGCTTCTGTACATTTTTCCACCTCTCCCCCTGATATCCAGAGTGGTGAGGAAGATCAAACAAGAGGGAGTTCCAACCATCCTCATTGCACCAGACTGGCCCAGACGCACATGGTACGCCGACATCGTACAACTCACAGCAGACGCCCCTTGGCGTCTCCCCGACCGCCACGATCTTCTATCACAAGGGCCGTTCTACCACCAGAACTCAGGGGCTCTCAATTTGACGGCGTGGCCCTTGAGACCTGGGTTCTAACCCAGGCAGGGCTCTCGGCAGATGTCATTGGAACCATGATCAGAGCACGGAAACCAGCCTCTGCCAAGATTTATTACCGTACCTGGAAAGCTTTCTTTACCTGGTGCGAATCTCGTGGCCAGATCCCACTCCCTTATTCCATACCCAAAGTACTTGGTTTTCTCCAATCGGGTCTGGAGGCCAGGCTGTCCTTGGGCTCGCTTAAGAGCCAGGTGTCAGCCCTCTCAGTGCTTTTTCCAAAAGCGCATTGCTACCAAGCCGCAAGTAAGGACTTTCCTTCAGGGGGTTTCCCGATTGGTTCCCCCCTACAGACGACCACTAGAAACGTGGGACCTCAACCTGGTCCTGACAGCATTGCAGGAACCACCCTTCGAACCTCTTAAGGAGGTCCCGCTCCGCCTTCTTTCCCAGAAGGTGGTTTTCCTGGTGGCAATCACCTCGCTACGCAGGGTGTCTGAACTGACAGCACTCTCCTGCAGACGGCCTTTCCTGGCATTTCACCAGGACAAGGTAGTTCTTCGTACGGTCCCATCCTTCCTCCCGAAGGTTGTGTCCGACTTCCACCTCAATGAGGAAATTTCACTACCATCCCTTTGTCCGGTTCCGGTTCATAGAGTGGAGAAGGCTCTGCATACGCTTGACCTTGTCAGGGCTTTGCGTATATACGTGTCTAGGACTGCGTCCTTCCGGAGGTCTGATTCCCTTTTCCTCCTTCCGGAAGGCGGCCACAAGGGTATGCCAGCTTCCAAAGCTACTCTTGCCAGGTGGATCAAATCCACCATACAAGAGGCGTATCGCCTTAAGAATTCTCCTCTTCCAGCCGGTATTACGGCACACTCTACACGGGCGGTAGGGGCCTCCTGGGCCATTCGGCACCAGGCTTCGGCACAACAAGTGTGTAAGGCGGCCACTTGGACTAGCTTACACACGTTTACTAAACACTACAGGGTTCATACCCAGTCCTCAGCGGACGCGAGCCTGGGTAGACGTGTCCTGCAGGCGGCGGTGCCCTAAGTGTACGGGCCTGTCTGCACAATATTCGTCCATTGCTTCCCACCCAGGGACTGCTTTAGGACGTCCCATGGTCCTGTGTCCCCCAATGAGGCGACAGAGTAAAGGAGATTTTTGTGTACTCACCGTAAAATCTCTTTCTCTTAGCCTCTAATTGGGGGACACAGCTCCCACCCTGTTGCCCTTTCCGGGCTGTTGTAACTGTTGAGTTCTCATATTGTTTCTTGAGCTCGTACATAGTTGCCTTCTTACAGGCATAATTATGTTATTCATGTTACGTTCCTCCTACTGCTTTTGCACAAAACTGGAGAAGGCTGATGCCGTCCAGGGGTGTATACTGCACAGGAGGAGCCACAGTTAATCTTTTTCAGATTATGCATAGTGTCGCCTCCTAGTGGACAGCAGCATAACACCCATGGTCCTGTGTCCCCCAATTAGAGGCTAAGAGAAAGAGATTTTACGGTGAGTACACAAAAATCTCCTTTTTTTTTTTTTATTGATAGATCAGGCGATTCTGAACACAAAGATACCAAATATATGTATGTTTGATTTTATTTTTGTTTTATTTTGAATGGGGCGAAAGGGGGGGTGATTTGAATTTTTATATATTTTTTTTTAATATTTTTAAAAGCTTTTTTTTTAAAAAAACTTTTGGCATGCTTCAATGGTCTTCATAGGAAACTATAATAGAGGCGATATTCTTCTATATAGCAGATTTACTCACTTGCTATGAGCGCCGCCTGGTGGTGCTCATAGCAAGCCGGCACTGATAACCATAGAGGTCTCCAGGAGACTTCAGGTTGTCATGTCAACACATCGGTGACCCGTCGATCACTTGACGGGGGTCACTGGTGTGCGTATTTCCAGCGCGATTGCCTTAAGCGTGATTTAAATGCCACTCTGTTTACAGCGGCATTTAACTGGTTAATAGCCGCCGGTGGATCGCAATTCCACCCGCAGCTATTGCGGGCACATGTCAGCTGTTCAAAACAGCTGACATCTCCCCAGAAAGATGTGGGCTCACCGTGGGAGTCCGACATCCGCATAAATATACGCCCGATGTTGGAAAGGGGTTAAACACCCCAGCATACATCCACTATTTAAAAAAAAAAAAAAAAAAAAACTATCCCTGTGCTGCTAACTACAGATCGGTCTCTAATCTCCACTTCATCTTTAAGCTCCTGGAACACTTGGTTCGCTCCAGTCTAATCCTCTATTAATCAGATAACTCTCTTCTTGATCCTTTACAATCTGGTTTCCGCTCTAAAAGGTACCGTCACATTAAGCGACGCTGCAGCGATATAGACAACGATGCCGATCGCTGCAGCGTTGCTGTTTCGTCGTTGTGTGGTCGCTGGAGAGCTGTCACACAGACAGCTCTCCAGCGACCAACGATGCCGAAGTCCCCGGGTAACCAGGGTAAACATCGGGTTACTAAGCGCAGGGCCACGCTTAGTAACCCGATGTTTACCCTGGTTACCAGTGTAAATGTAAAAAAAAAAAACACACTACATACTTACATTCCGGTGTCTGTCGCGTTCCCCGGCGACTGCTTCCCTGCACTGTGTAAGCGCCTGCCGTAAAGCAGAGCGGTGACGTCACCGCTGTGCTCTGCTTTACGGCCGGCCGGCGCTGACACAGTGCAGGGAAGCTGACGCCGGGGGACGCGACAAACACCGGAATGTGAGTATGTAGTGTTTGGTTTTTTTTACATTTACACTGGTAACCAGGGTAAATATCGGGTTACTAAGCTCGGCCCTGCGCTTAGTAACCCGATGTTTACCCTGGTTACCAGTGAAGACATCGCTGAATCCGCGTCACACACGCCGACTCAGCGATGTCAGCGGGTGATCAGTGGCGAAATAAGGTGCTGGCCTTCTAGCTCCGACCAACGATGTCACAGCAGGATCCTGATCGCTGCTGCGTGTCAAACATAACGATATCGCTATCCAGGACGCTGCAACGTCACGGATCGCTATCGTTATCGTTGTTCAGTGTGAAGGTACCTTAACACTCTACTGAAACTGCCCTCACTAAAGTCTCTAATTACCTACTTAAAGCTAAATCCAATGGTCACTACTCTCTGATTCTCCTGGATCTCTCTGCAGCATTTGACACTGGATCACCAGCTCCTCCTCATTATGCTCCGCTCTATCAGGCTCAAAGACTCTTTTCTCTCCTGATTCTCCTCCTACCTCTCTGACTGCTTCTGTAGTGTATCTTTTGCTGGCTCCTTTCTCCTTCCCCTTACTATCTCCCTCCTTTTCTCCTTGTACACCGCCCCTATTGGACATCAGAATCGGATTTCAGTACAATCTCTATGCTGGTGACACCCAATTATACACATTGTCTCCTGTCCTCAACCCTGCATTACTGCAAAATGCCAGTGATGGTATTATGTCCCTCCCTCTATCTTATACTGAATCTTTAAAAAACGTAACTCCTTGTGCTTCCTTCTCCCTCCACTAACCTTCTTATGTCCAACATTACCATTTATGTGTAGTTCCACGGTTACTCCCCAGCAACATGCCCTCTGTACTGTCCACATACTGGCTGGTCACCGGTTCATGCAGCGTTATGTGCATCTTTATTACATTGATGGCTGTATTGTACACTATAAGCATATTTTACCGTTTACCTTTCATGTCCCCCCATTTCCTCACAGACTGTAAGCTTGCGAGCAGGACCCTCACTCCTCTGTGTTGTGTTATTCTGTAATGTCTTTATTGTCTGTACAGGTCCCCTGTGTAATGTAAAGTGCTGCGGAACATGTTGGCTCCATAGGAATAAAATGATTATTCTGTTTATGGTCAGTGTAATGAGAGCCAGGCCTGATGTATCCAGTCGCCAAGTCCACATGGTTTTCTTGACGTGCTTCACCACGCCATTTTATAGTGCAATCCACCTGTTAGCTCAGAAAACAATATTGGGGGATATTATTGAAGGGTTGCCCAGTAGTGGACAATCTCTTTAGTCAGATGCAAGTATGCAAGTTTTATTTTTTATTTTATACTACTGCCTGGGGCATTTAATGAGAGGCTGTTTGGTAGGACACATTCCCTTCAATAGCTGTGAAGCTATGCTTGTAAAACTGCTTTTTATAGTGTAATTTTTCAATTGCTCATATACCTACTACATTAGAACGGTTTTCTTGGCTTGATGAAAATCTATCCAGCCAGTGCTGTGCCATCTATTTAGTAGCCATATAAACACAAATGTAGATTTTTTTTGTTTTGTACCACTGGTAAAATTGTGTAAAAAGCCATTCAAGGGCCACGAAGCTTTGCAGGTAGAAGGGATTGTCCACTACTGGACACCACTTTATCGATAGCACTTGGTGTTCCCTGGCCATTTGATATAATAATAATCTTTATTATTATATAGCGCTAACAGGTTAATGTCCCCTTAGCTTTGTAGGGAAAAATTGAGTTTATCTGAATTTCTTGGCGTGGTTTGCATCTGCTGTTAAGCTGGACCACACCGTCATACAGTTAAAGGCAAAATGACTACTTCTACACACCTAATACACCAAAAATCATGTCGCTTTTGTTCTGTTTTCACTTATAGCTGAAGGCCCGCTGTGAAGAGTTAAAATTGGACTGGAATACACTGTCCCTGGAGAATCTGTTGAAGGAGAAATCAGCACTGAAAAATCAGATTTCAGAAAAGCAAAAGCATTGTTTGGAGTTACAGGTCAGTGATATTTTGCAGTATTTGGTTGTATTTATTAAAGGGGTTGTTCACTACTGGATATTATTAATAATAATAATAATAATAATAATAATAATAATAAATATTATTATTTATTTATTTATATAGCACCATTAATTCCATGGTGCTGTACATGAGAAGGGGTTACATATAAGGTTATGGATATCGTTCACAGTAAACAAATTTACAATGACAGACTGGTACAGAGGGGAGAGGACCCTGTCCTTACGGACTTACATTCTACGGGATAATGGGGAAAAGACAGAAGGTTGGGGGTGCGGCACATCTGGCGGTGGTGGTTTTCATCCCTCCAGACCTGTGTTGCTCCTGTGATGTCAGCGCGGTTATTCCCAGTTGATGCATGACAATAAACGTTAAGAATGAATTGTTTAGTAGTGGACAACCTAATATATGGGTATGGTAAGTAAACTGGCTATAAAGATGATGAAGCGCAGAAATGAATTAACATTTCTTCTTGTATATGCAACCGTTGTTTGTAAACACACATTCCTCATTTGATGAAGCAGCATGCATAGCTTTTCTGGAACGTGCATAATGCCTTTTTCCTTACCCTTTACACAAATTCACAACTTTTATTTCATACTGTATATGCTAACTGTATATTGTATGGACTGTACCCCTGAAGTTCTCTAAATAGGAGCAGAAGTTCCTATCACAGTTACTGATGACTACTAGGCAGCTCATGTGACCCATTAATAATGTAGCAGATGACCGTTCAGCCTTTTGACTTTGTACTTATAATATATTGGCTTACGAAGTGGAATATAGAGGCAGAGAAGGCATTGTCTCTAGCTGCTGGGATTTAAAGGAGTTTAGAGGAATAAAATGCAGAGTGTAATGTGGAATTCAAGATGGAGGCTGAAGAGTAGGCTGAACTGTAGGGAAGTACAGCTTATAAGGCTATGTGCACACGTTGCAGATCCACAGCAGTTTTCCATGCCTTATACAGCACCATGTAAACCTATGAAAAACCAAATCCGCTGTGCACATGCTGCAGAAAATTCCGCACAGAAACGCAGCGGTTTATTTTCCGCAGCAAGTCACTTCTTTGTGCGGAATCCGCATCGTTTTACACCTATTCCATTATAGGTATCCACAGGTGTAAAAACGCAGGTGAAATCTGCACAAAATCCACAGAAAACCTGCAGGTAAAACGCAGGTCATTTTACCTGCGGATTCTGAAGAATCCGCGTGGAAAAATCCGTAGTGGAATCCGCAACGTGTGCACATACCCTAAAAGTGCAGTGTGTGCAGACAATCAGGTGGGGTTGCAGGGATGGAAAACAAATATTTTAAAAGCTGACCTCGCTATTTACATGCTTTAACCCTTTGCTCATTCTTTATTTTCAGATCAGCATAGTAGAGCTTGAGAAATTTCAAAGGCAACATGAATTGCTTCAGCTAAAATCAACCACATTATCGGAGGATCCACCCCCAAGTAACAGTCGCTCGAAGGGTAGTTTTTCAGCTCGCTACCCACCAGAGGGATCACAAACTCGTCTGCTCCCTGCTCAGTCATCCAGCATCAACGGCATGAGCCCTGAACCCTTATTGAATGGTCATGCTTCTCACTATGAATTGTACCACTCATGTCGTGGTGGAGGGAGTAGGCCTTGCTCTAAAGAAAGCACACCATCTCGTGTAGATCACAATGATCTAAATGCATCACGGCACAAGGGTGACAAAAATGGCCAGTCTCAGCCAGACTACACACGCTACTCTCCTGCCAAAATTGCTATGAGGCGTCATCTTAATCAAGATCCTAATTCCAAAGGCCCAGACATTGTTCATAGGTACGAGAAACTTGTTTCCTTGATGTTCTTGCTCGTCTTATAACTTTTTTCACAAACCTCTCCAGTGAGACATTTAGAGGGCACCATGTAAAATATTTTTTTGATTTGCTTTATTGGCATTAATGTACTTTCTTAATGTTGTTTGTTGTATTTAGAAGTGAAATGGTGAGAGAAAGTGGCTTTTTGTCATCGAGTTCTGGAATTTTAAATGGTATCCAGCTAAGTCCACAGGAGTCTCACCCTTCATCTCCCGAGGCTGGACAGACCGCAATGGAAAGAGGATGTGATAAGGTGGGTGAATACTGTAGATTATTGTACACATTTTAATCACAAACTGCACAATTTAACTTTATACTTTGCAGTTAGTTTTTTAGGTCATCGTTGTTAATATTTTCTTTCAGATATCCAGAGATTATTCTTCTGCTCCTAACCTTGAGACCATCACCAGTTTGCCTATTAGTATCCCACTTAGCACAGTCCAACCTAACAAGCTGCCAGTCAGTATACCTCTGGCCAGTGTTGTCTTGCCAAGTCGTGTGGAAAAGGTACGATAATGATCTGTTGTTCCTTGTATCCAACTTATAGGCCAGGTTTCTGAACAGTAAATCCTTAAGTTCTGAGGTCTACCATACTGCATTGTATCTCCCATTGCAAACTGTTAATTGGCAGAAAGAATGTTGTATTACATGTTGTCTATTCTAATTATTGCATGTCTTTAGTAAAACGAAGTCACTGCAACAGATTCTACTTATATCATTGATATTTGGGCATATTCGCTTAAATCTTCTAGTATATGTTTGTGGTGGTCCACTTAAAGGGAACCTATCACCCCGTTTTTTTCGGTATGAGATAAAAATACTGTTAAATATGGCCTGAGCTGTGCATTACAATAGTGTAGTTTGTGGACCCCGATTCCCCACCTATGCTGCCGAAATACGTTACCAAAGTAGTCATTTTCGCCTGTCAATCAGGCTGGTCAGGTCGGATGGGCGTGGCTTCTTCCCCCAGATATTGCGTAGTTTTCCGTTGGTGGCGTAGTGGTGTGCGCATGTCCAACGTCCCCAATCCTGCACGGGGGGGTGAAAATAGCAGCGATGTCCGCTATTCCATTGGTGGTCGGTGGGCGCGGCCATCTTCCTTTGGCCGCGCGTGCGCAGAAGCGGCGCTCTGCTGGCCGCGGCTTCAGGAAAATGGCCGCCGCGATCTCCATCTGCGCACGCGCGGCATCCCGCGGCCATTTTCCTGAAGCCGCGGCCAGCAGAGCGCCGCTTCTGCGCACGCGCGGCCAAAGGAAGATGGCCGCGCCCACCGACCACCAATGGAATGACGGACATCGCTGCTATTTTCACCCCCCCGTGCAGGATTGGGGACGTTGGACATGCGCACACCACTACGCCACCAACGGAAAACTACGCAATATCTGGGGGAAGAAGCCACGCCCATCCGACCTGACCAGCCTGATTGACAGGCGAAAATGACTACTTTGGTAACGTATTTCGGCAGCATAGGTGGGGAATCGGGGTCCACAAACTACACTATTGTAATGCACAGCTCAGGCCCTATTTAACAGTATTTTTATCTCATACCGAAAAAAACGGGGTGATAGGTTCCCTTTAAGTTTTACAGATTAGTTATGTGAGTTAAAGGGGTATTAACACAAAAGACATTTATCACCTACCTATGGGATAGATGATAAATGTCCGAAAACTGAGGGACTGACATCACAAGAAAAGTTGCCCTAATCTCTGTACCTTTACCATCGTTATTAGCAGAGCTGTGGAGTCGGTAAGCCACAGTTGCGACTCCGACTCCTGGATTTTATCAGGTTCCGACTCCTTCATAAATGGCCAATTCGTAACAATAAATTTACTGTTGTAAAATATTAACATCGTGCTTATTCAGTTTCTCACCATCATATAAGTAATCAGACCACTTAGAGCAAAAACTATATTTATTAGAATACAATTAGAATATAGCAAATAACTTTTATAAACTTTTATAAACTCTTGTTAGTAAATATGCAATAAACACTGTTATGCAGTTAATAAGAAGAAATCTATAAATTTGTCCTCAGAAAAAGTATTGCCTCTTTCAGATCCTCCTTCATGGATGCCCTCAAATCTGATCTAATTATTTTGAGAGCAGAGAACAACCTCTCTACACTAACTTGGGTTGGTGGCAAAGCAGTAACCACTCGGGCAACATCTCTGACAATGTCAGGATACAGAAGAATCGCTTGTTGCACTGTTATTTTTGATGAACGGTCAAATTTCTCAATTTCTTTTAGTGCACATGAAAAATTCTGCTGAAGTGTATTGGCTGTGTTCTTTGATGGGGATGACTCTTCTTCTATGCGGGAACGCTTTGCACGGTCCTTGTGATCCAAATATTTTTCGAAATTAAATTCTTCATCAGTTGATGAGGGTGAAGATGTGGCAGGACGACCAAATTCTTCTTGTTCCTCCTGACTGTTATGCAACCCTTTCAACCTTACTGCTATTTCAAACAGAGCTTCTTTTCCTTTAGTTAGCTGTTAATCATCTAGAAGAATCCGATGCATTGGGTCTACATAAACAGCTGCCAAAAGAATGTTATTAATAGTAGCTCCTCTCTCCGTTTCATTGATGTAGCAATGCCACTTGCAATTAACCCTCCTCTTTGGGACAGGCGAAACATCAGGTTCTTCCACTCCTTCGAGAAAATACCTGGAGTTAAGTCCTCTGCTTGTAATTTTTTAGTCACTGTAAATGGGTGCTCTAGCAATTTTTCCAGCTCATTCCACTGACTTTCATTTAGCGTCAGTTGAGGGTTCACCATGTCTACAAGAAAGGTTTTCAGTTCAACCAAGCGCTGAATCATTAAGTAAGTACTGCCACATCGTGTGGCTTGATCAATAATTGCCCCTTTTCCAGCACGTCTCTTCAAAATTGAGTCAACTTTAGGGGTTCTGGCAACAGTAGCCAATTTTCTCACCTTGCCAATCAGTGCAGCAGCATGTCCTTCTTGCAGACTCTCTTATAGCCAGCTGTAGCGTATGCACAACACAGCGCATGTGATGAATGAAAGAACGTATTGACACAGTTTCAACAAGATCATCTAAACTATCATGTTGCTGTTCATCTGAAGCAACTTCAGTTTGCTCCTCAGTTACAATACTGTGTTCCTCTATTTCAAATATTTCTGTGTCTGTGGACCCAGACTGTTCTTCTAGCTGCTGGTCACCATCATTACTCTCATTCATTAGCTTAATAGTACTTCTCATATTTGAAGCATTGTCAGTTACGACAGAAAGAACCTCCTCTTTTTTAAGTTCATAGTCTTGCAGAACCTTTTCCACCAAGACCTGGAGAATCTCACTGGTGTGATGAGCTTTGGTGTCTTTTACTGCCAATGTCTTGGTAACTATTTCATTTTTGTCACAAACAAATCGGACATTGATGGCAAAATAGTTCACTCTGTGACGTGTGCAGGCATCCATTTTAAGAAACAGAAAGCGTCCCTTGAGAGTTTTTTTAAGTTCTTCCTTTTGTTTAAAAGCTTCTTCGATTACTAATTTTCTAATACTCTCTGTCTCCAGAGAAACACCAAGCTTGCGGTCCATTTCCCCATTCAGACACATAAAAGCTGGTCGTGAAAATAATGAAATAGGCACACTATCCTTTACAACAAGCTCTATGATCTGTTTTTTAAATGTATCTACTGTCATTGTCACAGTAACTTTGTCACTGACAAAATATCTTGCAACTGATGGCTGCAAAGTTCTCTGCTCCTTTGTTTGGCTGGAAGAGCTGGTTCATTGGTTTGGATGCAGTCTTTCTCATCCACTGCTTTCAGTACTTCTAGATGAAAGCGCTGTAAATGTCTCTTTAGATTAGAAGCTCTGGTAGGAGCATTTTTATCTTTGCCTGAATATGCACTGATCTTGGCTTCACAGCATTTGTTTTCGTCTGGATCATTTGTCATACACTGACAGACATAATGTTTTCTATCTTGAGTGATGGTGAAATGTTCAAATACAGCTGATTTAATGTGACGCTTCTTTGACATTCTCAGGTTTTTAATTCTGCATTCACAATCCAAATGACAATTGTTTTTCCTAAAAACAATTGTACAAAATTATTGCCAGGTCGTACAACTGATATAGTGGTCAGTAATACTGTTATTCCTCATGTACTCACAGTTAACTGATGCAAAGTTTGTTGAAAGGATAATACTTCTTACAGTCTTCCTCTTCTGAGTAGCAGCTGTGAGATGCTTGGAAGACGCACACCTAGTAAACATCTAGTCTAGAGGAGGAGCTTTACTACTAAGAATTTGCAACACATTTTCACTTTCAGTTTCATACATTGTAAGTAGGGGGGTTGGGGCAGCATGAGGTTAACCAAGTATAAGATTAGATAAGGGCAGTGGAGAACAGTGACACACAAGAAGTAAGGGTACTGTCTCACAGTGGCACTTTTGTCGCTACGACGGTACGATCCGTGACATTCCAGCGATATCCATACGATATCGCTGTGTCTGACACGCAGCAGCGATCAGGGACCCTGCTGAGAATCGTACGTCGTAGCAGATCGTTTGGAACTTTCTTTCGTCGCTGGATCTCCCGCTGTCATCGTTGGATCGGTGTGTGTGAGACACCGATCCAACTATGCGTTCGCTTGTAACCAGGGTAAACATCGGGTTACTAAGCGCAGGGCCGCACTTAGTAACCCGATGTTTACCCTGGTTACCATTGTAAAAGTAAAAAAAACAAACAGTACATACTCACATTCCGGTGTCCGTCAGGTCCCTCACAGTCTGCTTCCCGCCCTGACTGACTGCTGGCCGTAAGAGCAGAGCACAGCGGTGACGTCACCGCTGTGCTGTGCTTTCACTTTACGGTGGCACTCAGTCAGTCCGGGAAGCAGACGGCAAGGGACCTGACGGACACCGGAATGTGAGTATGTACTGTTTGTTTTTTTTACTTTTACAATGGTAACCAGGGCAAACATCGGGTTACTAAGCGCGGCCCTGCGCTTAGTAACCCGATGTTTACCCTGGTTACCCGGGGCCTTCGGCATCGTTGGTCGCTGGAGAGCTGTCTGTGTGACAGCTCCCCAGCGACCACACAACGACTTTCCAACGATCACGGCCAGGTCGTATCGCTGGTCGTGATCGTTGGATTGTTGCAGAGTGTGACAGTACCCTAAGAAATGTCTCTATCTCCAGCAGAACTGCTTATCACTGTTGTTCATAGTTTGATAGAACATATATATGTGAGTAACATTTATAAAATTCATATGAAAGTTCAATTATGAAATATTAATACATTTTTACTCTGTCGACTTATTGGGGGACACAGGACCATGGGTGTTATGCTGCTGTCCACTAGGAGGCAACACTGCATAATCTGAAAAAGATTAACTGTGGCTCCTCCTCTGCAGTATACACCCCTGGACGGCGTCCGCCTTCTCCAGTTTTTGCTTATTGTCGCATAGGAGGCACACCTAAAAGATTTTTACTCCATTTTTTCCGACGGGATTACAGATAAAGAAAAGAGGGTCTCCTGTGAGACTCCCGGCATGGCTCCTTCCTCGGCCCCCTATTATGGGGTGCCCAGTTGAAGTAGAGATGGCTATTCCCCATGTTGCTCGTTCCCCAGTCCCTCGGGTGCTGGTTCGAAGTTGAGACCCCCCCTCCTTCCCCAATTCCTTTTGGTTTCTGGGTTGAGGTCGAGGCGAGGATAAAGGCCCCTGAAGGTGTGACAACAGCACCCTCCCTAATCCTCCTCTGGGGGTATTAGGTTGAGACGCCTCAGGTAGGGCCTGTACAGGCAGCATTCTACAGCTCCCAGCAATGGGCCAGCACGCTGCGCCTGCATCCAGGGACCCCAGCCCAGCTGCGGGCTCCTGTTGGGGCCGGGGGGAGTGCAGGCAGGCATGGCACAGACAGACACAGGGCTCCCTGCACCCCTGTCTCTGCGGCAGCACCAGCTCTATACTGCCTCAGGGAGACCCCAACCGGGCTCCCCCTTCCGCTTATATCCCCACCGCCATCCTGCCTTTAAATCCAGGGGGGGTCCGGTTCAGATCCGACCCCCTCCCGGACTTTCATGCCGGCCTGGAGCCCTTCTGGGCCTCAGGCATCTAATTTAGGCCCCGGCTTCGGCCTAGCTGAAGCCGCCCCCCGGATGACAAATATGACACTATAGTGTCATAAAGGGGTGGATCGAGACAGAAAGGGTGCGTTTTTACACAGCCTTGCCGCCTTTTTTCCAGCTCTCCGCCCCCTTCTCCCTTCTCAGCAGCCATTTTTCTGCTGCAGATTAACCCTGCATCTCCCGGTCTGCAGGACCAGGCAGCCAGTCTCCGGGGGGCACAGGACTGTGGATCTTCGGCGCTGGACCTAGGGGCACACTGGTGGGGTAAGATCACAGCTGGGTTTTTTACTCAGCTGTGAATCCGTATTACCTATAAGGCTCCCCTATAGGTTTCTCTACCCTTGTAAGGTCCTCTGCCGGCAGCCCTTCTGCACTCTGTGCACAATGCTGGGCTCAAGGTCCAAGAGAACCAGGCAGAACTGCTATTATGCATTTTGCACAGCCTGCGGGACCGCTTTCCCCAGTGGCAGCACGTACCCGCATTGCCAGAACTGTATACAAACTAATGTGTCAGAGCCCCAAGAAGCCCCTGCCAATGCCTCGGTGTCTAATGCCACGCCGGAATGGGCTACTCAGATATCGCTATCTATGACGCAGTCTATAGATAACCTAACCTCCACATTGCTTCAGGCTCTGCAGGGTCATGCCTCGGCTATGACCGTTACCCAGCAAAGGGAGAGCTTGACTCAGGAACAAGATGACCCTGGCACATCCACGTCTAGGTCAGGACGCAAGCGGACCCATAGATCAAGTCCATCTGCGTCATCCCATAGCACACGGTCATCCCCCTCTAGGGAGAGACACCGTAGCTCCAGGTCATCTAGACCGTCCCATTCCAGGGACAGACAATGCAGATCTCCGCAATCCCTGAGCAGAGAAGGCCTCCTCCCCAGCTCACCCAGCAGGGGACGCCTCAGTGATACACAGGATTCGGAAGGCATCTGCGACTCTGACTCAGACAGGGAAACGGAGGGGTCCCTGATCCCAATCCCTCCTAGCAATACAGCGCTAGTTGAGGACATAATCTCTTCCATCCATCGGGTGCTGGACATTTCTGATCTGCCACCAGAGGCCCCAGAACATAAGATTTCCTTTGAAGGACCTCTGAAGCCGCCTAAGGTTTTCTCTAAGAACCCAGAGTTTAAGGCGATCCTTAAAAAGCAGCTCTCACAGCCTGAGAAAAAATTCGCTAAGAGCAAATATCTGGAGGCAAGGTACCCCTTCCCACAGAAGGACACCAAGCAATGGACCGATCCACCCGAAGTGGACCCCCCAGTCTCTAGGCTAGCAACACAGACCCTCCTTTCACTGCCAGATAGCTCAACCCTCAGGGACGCAGCAGACCGGCAGGTAGAACGCATGGCTCATTCAATTTTCGAGGCAGCAGGGGCATCGCTGGCTCCCGCGTTCGCCTCAGTTTGGGCTGCCAAGGCCATTCTGGCCTGGGCAAAAAATTTACAAGCTCTCCAAGCATCCGCTCCTGAGCTGTCGGACCAAGCGGTTCAAATAGCAGTTGTAGCAGACTACATGCTTCATGCAGCTCTGGATTCAGCAAGGGGAGTAGCGGGGATAGCATCAAACGCCATCACAATTCGGTTTATCCTCTGGCTGCGGGAATGGAAAGCGGACGCAGCCTCAAAGAAGTCCCTCACGCACCTCCCCTACCTCTTTGGGAGACTTTTCGGTGAACAGTTGGACACTATTATATCCAACGCTACCGGGGGTAAGAGTACTTCTCTTCCCCAACTCAGACCCAAATGCACTTACTCGAAGAGTAACCAAACTCGATTCCGATCCTTTTGGAATTCCTCGGGCTGGTTCATCTCGCGTCCAGCACAAAATCGTAACCGTTCCCCACGCAGGGACAACTCACGATCGACGCAAAGGTCGGACAAGACCTGGCAGTCAAAAGCAGGCCAGCCTAAGCCCAGAGGAGGAAAATCTCAGACTTTCTCCTCATCATGACTCACGGACTCCGGAAGACACCACACCAGTAGGCGGCCGACTTTTGCTCTTTCATCAAGTCTGGCTGCCTATTACAGAAGGCAGGTGGGTCAGGGAACTAGTGTCTTCCGGATACAAAATAGACTTCACCTCCAATCCACTGGACCGATTCTTTCTCTCTGTCCCCTCAAAACCGCCAGCCAAGGCTCGTGCCTACCACCAAGTGGTCTCCTCGCTTTTTCAAGCAGGAGTCATAGTACCGGTCCCCACGACCGACCGCTTCCGAGGGTTCTACTCCAATCTGTTCGTAGTTCCCAAGAAAGGAAGCAGCGTACGGCCCATACTAGACCTAAAACAGCTCAACAAATATGTACGGGTCTGTCACTTCCGCATGGAGTCCCTTCGGTCCATCATTGCGTCCATGGAGAAGGGAGAATATCTCGCCTCCATAGACATACAAGACGCATACCTGCATATACCCATTGCACCTGCCCATCAGAGGTTTCTCAGGTTCGCAATAGGCCAGGACCACTACCACTTTGTGGCTCTCCCTTTCGGACTCGCCACGGCTCCCAGAGTGTTCAGCAAAGTCATGGCAGCCACCATGGACGTCCTACACTCCAGAAGCATAGTAGTCGTTTCATACCTGGACGATCTACTCATCAAGGCTCCCACCTTCAAGGACTGCGAGCTCAGCGTCTCAGTCTTAACCGATACTCTGTCGCATGGGCTGGTTAATCAACTTACAAAAGTCATCTCAACCCCGAGTCAGTCCCTGACCTTCCTGGGAATGCTATTCTACACCTCCAGGGGTCTAGTGCTCCTTCCCAAGGACAAGGCACTGGCTCTCCGCCTAGGAGTTCGCACCCTCCTCCGCAAACCCCCTCGATCTCTCCGGTTTGCCATGAGTCCTCGGCAAGATGGGGGCAGCAATAGAAGCGGTCCCATTTGCCCAGTTTCACCTCAGGCCTCTCCAACTAGCCATTCTCAAGTCCTGGGACAGGAATCCCTTTTCTCTCGACTGGGAGTTCCAGCTAACGTCGTCAACCAGGAGGTCCCTGCACTGGTGGCTCAAGCCAACCTCGCTAGCAAAGGGGAAATCCTTTCTCACAGGTCAATGGAAGATTCTGACCACCGACGCGAGCCTGACGGGTTGGGGTGCGGTGCACCTACACCACAGGGCAAGTGGTCCCCAGTGGAAGCGACCATGCCCATCAACATCCTGGAAATTCGTGCCATCCTCCTGGCATTGAGGGCCTTCCATCACTTACTGGCAGCCTCTCACATCAGAATACAGTCGGACAATGCCACGGCTGTGGCATATGTGAATCACCAAGGGGTTACCCGCAGTACCCAGGCGATGCGAGAAGTGTCACACATCCTCCGCTGGGCGGAGGACACAGGGTCGGTTCTTTCGGCGGTCCACATTCCGGGTGTGGACAATTGGGAAGCAGACTTCCTCATCCGACAGGGAATAGACTCGGGAGAGTGGTCTCTCCGTCCTGAAATCTTTCGCCAGATCTGTCACTGCTGGGGGACCCCGGATGTGGACCTAATGGCATCCCACTTCAATGCCAAGGTCTCCAACTTCATGGCCAGAACACACGATCCACGGTCGCTCGGAGTAGACGCTCTGGTTCAGGACTGGACTCAGTTCCAGCTGCTGTATATTTTTCCACCTCTCCCCCTGATATCCAGAGTGGTGAGGAAGATCAAACAAGAGGGAGTTCCAACCATCCTAATTGCATCGGACTGGCCCAGACGTACATGGTACGCCGACATCGTACAACTTACAGCAGACGCCCCCTGGCGTCTCCTCGTCCGCCACGATCTTCTATCACAAGGCCCGTTCTACCACCAGAACTCAGGGGCTCTCAATTTGACGGCGTGGCCCTTGAGACATGGGTTCTAACCCAGGCGGGGCTCTCGCCGGACGTCATTGGAACCATGATCACGGCACGGAAGCCAGCCTCTGCTAAGATTTATTACCGTACCTGGAAAGCTTTCTTTACCTGGTGCGAATCTTGTGGCCAGACCCCACTCCCTTATTCCCTACCCAAAGTACTTGGTTTTCTCCAATCGGGTCTGGAGGCCAAGCTGTCATTAGGCTCGCTTAAGAGCCAGGTGTCAGCCCTCTCAGTACTTTTTCAAAGGCGCATTGCTACCAAGCTGCAAGTAAGGACTTTTCTTCAGGGGGTTTCCCGATTGGCTCCCCCCTACAGACGACCACTAGAAACGTGGGACCTCAACCTGGGCCTGACAGCATTGCAGGAACCACCCTTCGAACCCCTTAAGGAGGTCCCGCTCCGCCTTCTCTCTCAGAAGGTGGTTTTCCTGGTGGCACTCACCTCGCTACGCAGGGTGTCTGAACTGACAGCACTCTCCTGCAAACGGCCCTTCCTGGCTTTTCACCAGGACAAGGTAGTTCTTCGTACGGTACCATCCTTCCTTCCGAAGGTTGTGTCCAACTTCCACCTCAATGAGGAAATGTCACTACCATCCCTTTGTCCGGTTCCGGTTCATAGAGTGGAGAAGGCTCTGCATACGCTTGACCTCGTCAGGGCATTGCGTATATACGTGTCTAGGTCTGCGTCCTTCCGGAAGTCTGATTCTCTCTTTTCCTCCTTCCGGAAGGCGGCCACAAGGGTCTGCCAGCTTCCAAAGCTACCCTTGCCAGGTGGATCAAATCCACCATACAAGAGGCCTACCGCCTTAAGAATTCTCCTCTTCCAGCCGGTATTACAGCACACTCTACACGGGCGGTAGGGGCCTCCTGGGCCATTCGGCACCAGGCTTCGGCACAACAAGTGTGTAAGGCGGCCACTTGGACTAGCTTACACACGTTTACTAAACACTACAGGGTTCATACCCAGTCCTCAGTGGACGCGAGCCTGGGTAGATGTGTCCTGCAGGCGGCGGTGCCCTAAGTATAGGGGCCTGTCTGCACAATATTCGTCCATTGCTTCCCACCCAGGGACTGCTTTAGGACGTCCCATGGTCCTGTGTCCCCCAATGAGGCGACAGAGTAAAGGAGATTTTTGTGTACTCACCGTAAAATCTTTCTCTTAGCCTCTAATTGGGGGACACAGCTCCCACCCTGTTGCCCTTTTCGGGCTGTTGTTACTGTTGAGTTCTCATATTGTTCTTTGAGCTCGTACATAGTGGCCTTCTTATAGGCATGTCTATGTTATTCATGTTACGTTCCTCCTACTGCTTTTGCACAAAACTGGAGAATGCTGACGCCGTCCAGGGGTGTATACTGCAGAGGAGGAGCCACAGTTTATCTTTCAGATTATGCATAGTGTCTCCTCCTAGTGGACAGCAGTATTACACCCATGGTCCTGTTTCCCCCAATTAGAGGCTAAGAGAAAGAGATTTTACGGTGAGTACACAAAAATCTCCTTTTTTAAAGCTGGAGTTGGTACATTTCTACCGACTCCAACCATAACTAACTCCGACTCCACGACTCCGACTCCACAGCCCTGGTTGTTAGGATTAAAGGATTTGTTTTGTCTAATAATGCTATTATTCTGCATACATCCAGTTATTCTGCATGTTGATAGTGTTAGGCTGGGTTCACACGTGAGTGCAATGCGAGAAACTCACGCGACTCTCTCGCATCAATACCCAGCACTGCCGCCGACTCTCAGGACCGGAGCATGCGGCTGCATGTATTTCTATGCAGCTGAACGCTCCTGTCCCAAGTGCCGGCAGCAGTGCCAGGTATTGATGTGAGAGACTCGTGCGAATTTTTCGCATTGCACTCGCAAATGTGACCCCGGCCTTATGGAGGTGCTCAGCTGCTGTACTAAAAGTGTTGCACCCAGCAGAAAATTAACTTGATTTCTCCCGGGAGACACCAGCTTTCAGTCATATAGGCGTGGCTAGTCACTAGTAAGTATACCGTGAGCCGCGACTGTAATCACGCACTGGAACTCTGACAGCTCACTCTTCAGTGCCTCAGTGCAGACCCGGCTGTCAGTGCTGGGGTGTGCTTACAATATACTGAGTGATGACCAACTGTGCCGACATGACTGAAAGCCAGCAGCTCCTGGGAGAAAAAAAGTTCATTTTCTCCTGGGTACCACACGTTCAGTACAGCAGCCAGGCATCTTTTATAATACTATTAACCTGCAGATTAAACGCACATCTACAGGTTTGTAGCATTATCAGACCTGATGGGTTCCCTTTAAATGGAGCTAATTAGTAGCACATCACTGCTGCTGCTCCACTCATGTCAGAGACTGATGGAAATAGCCGAGCATAGCACTTGCAAGAAAGAAAATAAAAACAACTCTACCACTATTGCTTAAAGTGGTTGTCCACTACATTTACATTGATGCCCTATTCTTAGGCTAGGACATCAATGTCTGTCTCTACTTGCAGAATCGGAGGGTGCACAATTCAGGCCGGTGAGATGTTGCTACTGTTCCAGATAATCATTCACACACTGAGGCAGAAGAGCTATTATCCCTTTAATGTTTTTGCAATGAACAATAAACCGCTATATATTAGAATAGTTTTTTTTGTTTTCTTCCTATAATAGAGTTCACCTTACAGTATAATGGTTGCATTTTATAGTGCAGCGTTTTCAAAATCAAGGGATGCCAATAATGTAATATTGTAGGCAGTTTTTATTTTTTCCAAACACTTTAGTTGAATGTACTTTAATACACTGCAACACTTCTGTATTGCAGTGCATTATGTCCGTCCCTGCTTTACTGATGTGGTTACCCTGCAGCACCCCGCTATTGTGACCAGCCCCATCTATCAGTAAAATAACCTGGGTTCTGCTGTTTATATTGTACACAATTGTGGACCCAAGTTCCTTTCTGTTTTTCGCTCTTATACCATTATTGTTTGCCATAACCTCTTTGGATATTTTAACTTGACTAACTTCTGACTTCTCATTCCAGAGAAACAGTCCCAGTCCTGGTTGTCATAGCCGAGACAGCTCATGTATTGATAATCAATATGGTGCTACTACAAACCTCAATTATGCTGCTGTCTCCAAGTCGCTGGCTACCTCAGGTAACATAGGTTTATATTTATTTATTCAGACACTTGCCTATACATTACTCCATCTGTGTAGTTTGGTTTCCGTATTTCACGCACCGACGAAAGGACAATTTCAGAACAATGAGTCTAAAATTGTTTTGTCATTTATTTTTAACAAGTTTTTTTTAAAGATATGCTTTTGGTCTGTTTGATTAGTTCCTTTATTGTATTTATTTGGCTTTCTTATTGAAAGTTGGGTGTTTTTTTTATTTTGGTTTTTTTTGGGGTCGGTTAATTCAAAGCTATACCTAAAAGACCCAGCCCTTGCTCCGGTCACCCTCTCCGTCTGAGGGCATCCATTTATTCAACCAAGTATAGCTTTCAACTGAGTAGGTGTATGGTGTAGCTCCATTATGATGGTGGACTAGTTCTCTTTCAGGTTTTGTATCTAACCAGTTTGCTGCCATAAGTTTGTGGGTCTTCACATTTTCTGTGCAGCCAGTTTACCCATAATTTTTAGTTATATAGCGCCATCTTTTCTACAGCACATTACGATTTTGTTTATGTAATATATGATATCCAATAAATCTGTTGGGCCTGCAAAGTAGCTTTTTTAAAAAAAAAATTAAAAAAAAAAAAAAAGATTGAACACCGCTCTTCAAGTGTGATTAGTCTGTATGTTCTTCCAAACACTGAGGACATCTTGCATCTAAGCACATACCCATATGCTGAAAAATACACTCTGAATCAAAAACAGTTGCTGTGTGCCAGATTTAATCTGATTTTAAAGAGTTTGTCTGGTCTTAAGCAAACCTCACATTGCAAGCATTGCATGTTGTGGGGATTTTCCAGCGACGGGTGTGACACCACAAGTGTGTAATTTTCATACATGCAGTCATGTGCCAACTAGATGGGCAGAAGTAGGCAAATTGCATATTTGTGGTCAAATGAACACCCGTTCCTGAGAATCCTCGAGGCGCGCATTGAGGATTCACAACTCTGCAGTTACATAGTGACGTACGTGTATGTGTATATATTTGTGTGTGGCTAGATAATATAGATCAGTACCTCACACTTCCTCCCTCTTTTGCTCCCTCCCTCTGTGGCTCCCTTTCTTCCTTGCCTCCCTCTGTGGCTCCCTTTCTTCCATTACTCCCTCTGTGGCTCCCTTCCTGTCTGGCTCCCTTTCTTCCCTCTGTGGCTCCCTTTCTTCCTTCCCTCCCTCTGTGGCTCCCTTTCTTCCTTGCCTCCCTCTCTGGCTCCCTTTCTTCCTTCCCTCCCTCTGTGGCTCCCTTTCTTCCTTGCCTCCCTCTCTGGCTCCCTTTCTTCCTTGCCTCCCTCTGTGGCTCCCTTTCTTCCATTACTCCCTCTGTGGCTCCCTTCCTGTCTGGCTCCCTTTCTTCCCTCTGTGGCTCCCTTTCTTCCTTCCCTCCCTCTGTGGCTCCCTTTCTTCCTTGCCTCCCTCTCTGGCTCCCTTTCTTCCTTCCCTCCCTCTGTGGCTCCCTTTCTTCCTTCCCTCCCTGTGTGGCTCCCTTTCTTCCTTCCCTCCCTGTGTGGCTCCCTTTCTTCCTTCCCTCCCTGTGTGGCTCCCTTTCTTCCTTCCCTCCCTCTGTGGCTCCCTTTCTTCCTTCCCTCCCTCTGTGGCTCCCTTTCTTCCTTCCCTCCCTCTGTGGCTCCCTTTCTTCCTTCCCTCCCTCTGTGGCTCCCTTTCTTCCTTCCCTCCCTCTGTGGCTCCCTTTCTTCCTTCCCTCCCTCTGTGGCTCCCTTTCTTCCTTCCCTCCCTGTGTGGCTCCCTTTCTTCCTTCCCTCCCTCTCTGGCTCCCTTCCTTCCCTCCCTCTGTGGCTCCCTTTCATCCGTCCCTCCCTCTGTGGCTCCCTTTCGTCCTTCCCTCCCTCTGTGGCTCCCTTTCGTCCTTCCCTCCCTCTGTGGCTCCCTTTCTTCCTTCCCTCCCTCTGTGGCTCCCTTTCTTCCTTCCCTCCCTCTGTGGCTCCCTTTCATCCTTCCCTCCCTCTGTGGCTCCCTTTCTTCCTTCCCTCCCTCTGTGGCTCCCTTTCATCCTTCCCTCCCTCTGTGGCTCCCTTTCTTCCTTCCCTCCCTCTGTGGCTCCCTTTCTTCCTTCCCTCCCTCTGTGGCTCCCTTTCTTCCTTCCCTCCCTCTGTGGCTCCCTTTCTTCCTTCCCTCCCTCTGTGGCTCCCTTTCATCCTTCCCTCCCTCTGTGGCTCCCTTTCTTCCATTACTCCCTCTGTGGCTCCCTTCCTGTCTGGCTCCCTTTCTTCCCTCTGTGGCTCCCTTTCTGCCTTCCCTCCCTCTGTGGCTCCCTTTCTTCTCTGGCTCCCTTTCTTCCTTCCCTCCCTCTGTGGCTCCCTTTCTTCCTTCCCTCCCTGTGTGGCTCCCTTTCTTCCTTCCCTCCCTGTGTGGCTCCCTTTCTTCCTTCCCTCCCTCTGTGGCTCCCTTTCTTCCTTCCCACCCTCTGTGGCTCCCTTTCTTCCTTCCCTCCCTCCCTCTGTGGCTCCCTTTCGTCCTTCCCTCCCTCTGTGGCTCCCTTTCTTCCTTTTCTCCCTCTGTGGCCCCCCTCTCTTCCTTTCCTCCCTCTCCCTCCCACTGTCTCTCTTCATAAACATATTACATATATACACAGATTTTTGTAAAGTATACACTTCTATATATATTCCTCTAATTTTCAGGTTTCTTTTACCCAACCTGGTCATCCTTGAATGGACCAGTTTTGAACAGCCATGGATCAGAGACAGACTGCATGGATGACTCCTCAAATTCAGGCACGCTTTCAAACTCGGGAGGATCTCGTAGTTCCACTCCTTCCCATCACCAGCAAATCTCTCAGCGGTCACCTGCTCACTATGCCATATCGAATAGTCCACGCACACTTCAAGACCCAAGCAAGCTTTCGGGTGACGGAGAAATAGACACAAGTGACGCTGAAATAGAAGCCAAGAGGCGAATAATCTTTACTATAACCAGTGGAGGCGGAGGTTCCTCAGGGAGGTCGCCATCAAGCAAACATAGCCCTTTGACTGCCACTATCCGCATGGAGTGTGGCACAGGACAGGATAGTAGGAAACGTGCAAACAGACGGAAAAGATCCTCAACAAGCAGTCACTCCTTGATGGTATCTCCCAAGCGACGATCACTTCCAACATCCCTTGGTCTGAGCGGATTTGCATCAGGGTCTCCACTGAATATCAGCTCCATGGTACAGAGTGTTGCTAAGTATTCTAAACCACATTAGGGTTCCATGCATATTATGCTGTTAAATCCTTAAATGCCACTATCAATCTCTGACAGCACCATTTACAGCTTGCAGCCTGGGAGTGCACCATTGCACGCACTCATCAGACCCCCACAGCGCGATTGCATGGTGCTGAAGAGACACTATGGCAGTCGGTGGCCTAGTAAGTGCCCTATGAAGAGCAGCCTGTGGCTTTCGTTCATAGACCCGATTGTTTCTATATGCTGCCTTATTGGGGTATTGTCGTATATAGTTAAACCTACAATTATTTGATCGTTTGAAGTCCCCTAAGAAGACTAACAAAGTAAAAGTTCATTTAAAAAAAAATTTGGGGGGACATTTTAAAAAAATATATATTTGTATAAGTTTAAATACCCCTTTTTCCCCATTAAAACTAAAGAAAGCAAATTAAAAATAAACTTGTATGATACCTTCACATCAGTAAAAGTTCAATATGCCAAAATATACAATTATCCCAGTTGGTAAACTGCATATCAAGAAATAAAAATCAGAATGGCAATTTTTTTTTCTGCAACACTAAAAAAAAAAAAAAGTAAAATAAAATGCAGTAGGAAGTCAAAATGTATCTGCCAAAAAATTATATCAATAAAAATGTAATTTTGCCCAGTCTTTACCACACAATGCCCTGAAAATAAACCCAAAAAACATTATCTGAATTTTGTTGGGATTTTTTTTTCGGCATTTCGCAGCATTTAAAAAAAAAAAAAAAAAAACATTTTCCCCATTTTTCAGTAAAAATATATATATATTTCTTTATTGCTTTATTCGGGGGAAACAGGTAACCATGGGTGTATGCTGCTGTCACTAGGAAGCTGACATTTCCCTGCCGTTCTAACTCAATCACTCCAGCGGGTCCTCCTGGTCTATGCTGGATCTGCATGGGAATGACTTGAGTATTTTTTTTTTTATCTATATAGCATTTTCTTCTGGCTTTTTTTTTTTTTTTTTTTACAATTTTGGGGGGAAATTCTGTATTTTACTTGTTAATGGAACTCAAGTTTAACTTTATCTTTCTAGGTTAATAACATTAACCAACCTTTGGAAATAACTGCTATTTCCTCACCGGAAAACTCTCTGAAAAGCTCCCCTGCACCCTACCAGGATCATGAATTGCCCCCAGTACTAAAAAAAGAGAAACCCATTTCCTCCTCTAATGGGGTTCATTATTCTCCCCTCACAACAGAGGATGAAGCAGAATCTGAAGTTGAAATCCACAATGCAAGGTGAATTAAAAGCTGTTATCTTAAAATGTGCTTATCCTATTACCGCTGTCTGTTCAGGACTTGTCTTGCTTCTGTAAGCAGTACATTTTGTCTTTTACATGGCTGTTTGGTAGAGGCTCACTGGAAAAGAACAGTGTTCCCCAAAATTGCATTTACAAATGGGTGGGTATATTGTAAAAAAAAGCGGCACCAATCCAACAGTAACCAATCCCCGACATGCACCCTATATGTATGGGGCTGCGGGAGCTGCGTTCCCAAAAGCGCCGTACATGTACAGCACTATGATCACGGGGGCTCACGCTGAGCGCTGCTGCAGTCTGGTGCGGATATCCGCTCTGTGTGAGAGCTGACAACCTGCAGCAACGCATACGATCAGTGCTAGCACCGATTGCAGGCCATTAATCCCTCCGATGATCGTGACAGTGACATCAAGGAGATCGCGCAGGGAGTGGGCTTCCTGTGTGCTTCCATCTGGAAAGCAAGATGCAATCAGCCGCAAGATGGCCACGGAGTCCTTCAGGGAAGGTTGTTAGCGCCTGCTAAAAGCAAGAGCTGACAGGCCTCCTTCCCTGCCTGTCAAGACGCTGCTCCGATGCTCTGCAGTGCAGAAGAATTCGAGTATCAGATCAGTGTAAGGATGATGTCCCGTCCTGGGACAATGTAAAACAGTAGTAAAAAAAAAAAAAAAAAAAATTGGGGGAAAAAAAATAAAAATAAATTTTATATATATATATATATATATATATATATATATATATATATATATATATATATATATTTCCCCCCCCCCCCCCAAATAAAAAAACATTTGTTTAAAGAAAATAAACAAAAAATGTGCACATTTGGAAGGACCCCCTCAATAAGACTGTCTCACTAGTGAACCCCTTCAGTGAACACTGTAAAAAAGATGAATAAAACACGAGGCAAAAAGCATGCTTTATCATCGTACCGCTGAACCAAAAGTGCAATCAAAAAGACTAATATAAATGAACATGGTACAGCTGAAAACATCATCTTGTCCCTTAAAAATCAAGCTGTTACACAGATCCATCAGCGGAAAAATAAGTTATATCTGTGAGTAAAGCAATGCAAAAATAATTATTTCTTCTATAAAATAGTTTTTGTGTAAAAGCGGCAAACATTAAAAAAAAGATATAAATGTGGTCTCTGTAATGGTACTGACCCAAAGAATAAAGCTGCCTTGCCTTACCAATTTAATCACACGGAATGGTATAAAAAAAAATCCGGATTGCTGTTTTTGTTCATTCTATCTCCCAAAAATCTGAGTAGAAAGCGATCAAAAAGTCATGTGCCCAAAAATGGTACCAATAAAAAAGCCAACTCGTCCTGCAAACAACAAGCCCTCACATCACTGTCAGATGAAATATGGAAAAATTATAGCTGTTTAGATATGGTAATGCAATTAAAAGCTTCTTTTTGTGTGAGAGCAGCCAAACAATAAAACAATATAAATCTGGTATGAATGTAATTTTGCCAACCAGAAAAAGTTATCTAATCACTTATACCGCATGAGGAATGGCGTAAAAAAATAAATAAAAACAATTCTTCACATTCTGTTGATTTTTTTCATTCTGCCTCCCAAAGATAACAGTAAGGCTCGGTGCACTTTTGTCCTGTCTTGAGTGCTTACACCGGGGTTTCCTTGAAAATCTCTGAAATATGTGATTCAGACAGAACCCTCTGGCGGAAGATTCCCTATAATGAGGCAGATGGAGGCACTCCCAAATTCAAATGCCCCCCGCCTCCCTTCTGAGCCTGTGTCTAAACCACATTTAGCTCCCACGTTTGGCATTTCTGTAGTGATGAGAGCCCGCCTAATTTACAGGTGTGTGTCTTCAGAAGCATGAGCTGGGAATAATGTACTGCTCACTGCAACATATTGGTTACTGCAGCGTACTGGTCACTACAACGGCAGTTTTCAATTTTCACTCGGCAACATCCACTGCTGCTTGTTTCTGGAAAACACCCTTGGAGTCAAAATCGTCACTACCCCTGTAGATAAATTCCCAAAGGGGTATATTTTCCAAAACGGGGTCACTTGAGGTAGGATTCTGCTTTTCTATCACTTAGGGGCTCTGTACATGAAGTTTGCAAACTATTCTAGGAAAATCTGCGCTACAGGAAGCAAATAGAGCTGTCATTCCCAAGTCTCGCCGTGTGTAGTAGTAGTACTACTAAGTAGTAGTACCGTACAGCCACATTTGGGGTATTTCTACATTCAGAAGAAATTGTGGGAAATATTGGTGCTATTTTTACCCATTTTCCAATGTGAAAATGTAAAACTTGGGGATAGCACACAATCTTGGTATTTAAATTAGTTTTTTCTTCACTGCCCAATAGTATAAAATTCTATGACACACCTGTGGAGTCAATATTCTTTAATTCACATCACCCCTAGATGAATTAATTGAGAAGCTTAGTTTGTAAAATGAGGTCACTTATGGGGGCTTCTGCTACTTTGGCACCTCAGGGTACCGTCACACAGTGCAATTTTGATCGCTACGACGGTACGATTCGTGACGTTCTAGCGATATCGTTACGATATCGCAGTGTCTGACACGCAGCAGCGATCAGGGATCCTGCTGAGAATCGTACGTCGTAGCAGATCGTTTGGAACTTTCTTTCGTCGCTTGATCACCCGCTGACATCGCTGGATCGTTGTGTGTGACAGCGATCCAGCGATGCGTTCGCTGGTAACCAGGGTAAACATCGGGTAACTAAGCGCAGGGCCGCGCTTAGTAACCCGATGTTTACCGTGGTTACCAGCGTAAAAGTAAAAAAAAAAAAAAAACCGTACATGCTCACCATCTGATGTCCGTCCGGTCCCTTGCCGTCCGCTTCCCGCTCTGACTGTCTGCCGGCCGGAAAGTGAGAGCAGATCACAGCGGTGACGTCACCGCTGCACTCTGCTCTCACTGTACGGCCGGATCTGTCAGAGCAGGAAGCGGACGGCAAGGGACCAGATGGACATCAGATGGTGAGCATGTACGGTTTGTTTTTTTTTACTTTTACGCTGGTAACCACGGTAAACATCGGGTTACTAAGCGCGGCCCTGCGCTTAGTTACCCGATGTTTACCCTGGGTACCCGGGGACTTCGGCATCGCTCCAGCGCCGTGATTGCACAGTGTGACCGCAGTCTACGACGCTGGAGCGATAATCATACGATCGCTGCGACGTCACGGATCGTGCCGTCGTAGCGATCAAAATTGCACTGTGTGACGGTACCCTCAGGGGCTCTGCCAATGTAACATGACACCCTCAAACCAGTGCAGCAAAATCTGCGCAAAATGGCTTTTCTTCCCTTCTGAGCTCAGCACTGTGCCTCCAAAAGTACTGTAGTTCTCCCCCACATATCGGGTCTCGGTGAACTCAGGAGAAAATGGACCCTAAAATTTGTTGTGCAATTTCTCCTGTTACCCTTGTGAAACTACACAATTTGGATCTAAAAAATTATTTTTGTGGGAAAAATTAGATTTATTTTTTTATTTTCACTGCGCAACGTTATAAATGTCTGTAAAGCGCTTGAGAGCTCAAGGTGCTCAAATCACATCTAGATAGATTCCCTAGTCTAGTTTCCAAAATGGTGTCACTTGTGGGGGGTGTCCACTGTTTAGGCACATCAGGGGCTCTCCAAATGCGACATGGCGTCTTATTATTCCAGCAAGTTTTTCATTCAAAAAGTCAAATGGCGCTCCTTCCCTTCCAAGCACTGCCGTGCACCCAAACAGTTGTTTTCCTCCACATATTGGGTATCGACGTACTCGATCCATTTTCTCCTGTTACTCTTGTGAAAGTAAAAAAAATAAAATATTAGGTCTAAAGGAAAATATTTGTGAAAGAAAGTTAATTGTTTATTTTTTTCCCTCCGTTACTTCCTGTGAAGCACCTGAAGGGTTAATGAACTTCTTGAATGTGGTTTTTGAGTACCTTGAGGGGTGCAGTTTTTAGAATGGTGTCACTTTTGGGTATTTTCTATCATATAAGTCCCTCAAAGTCACTTCAAATGTGATGTGATTCCTAGAAAAAATATGGTTTTGCAAATTTTGTTGTAAAAATGAGAAATCGCTGGTCAACTTTAAACCCTTAGAACGTCTTAAGAATTTTTTTTTTTTTAATTGTGCTGATCTAAAGCAGACATGTGGGAAATGTTATTTATTAACTACTTTGTTTGATATGATTCTCTGATTTAATGGCATAAAAATTAAAAGTTTGAAAATTACAAAATGTTAAATCTTTTTGCCAAATTTCCATTTTTTTTTCCAAAACTAAATGTAAGTCATATCAAACAAATTTTACCACGATCATGAAGTACAATAAGTCACGAAAAAACAGTCTCAGAATCAGTGGGATCCATTGAAGCATTCCAGAGTTATTACCTCATAAAGTGACAGTGGTCAGAATTGTAAAAATTAGCCTGGTCAGGGAGGTGAAAACAGGCTTCGGGGTGAAGGGGTAAGGGTGCAGTCCTCAAAGTCCATTGCCAAAAAATTGGAGGCGGCAGTTCCTTCATTGAAATCTTTGAAAATATTTATTCCATGGCCAAGACATTTCGACTCCAACACTGTTCTTTTCTGATAAAATAGTTATGTATGTGTGTCTCTATGTGTATATAACATATATATATATTATACACACATTAAAGAAAAGCAGACATGACATGCACACATATGTATTAGTGTGTATGTTACATCTGCTTTTCTGTAATCTGATCAGATTTGAGCACACATCAGTGGCACTGTGACTCAGTAGACATTGTTGTCCTGCGCTCGCTTCCTCTGGATCACAAATTATACTGAATCCAGTGTGTTTTTATGTAAACAGCCTGCATTAATAAAAGAATGGCAGATGGGCTCCATAGCACGCTGTGGATATGAAATTGTAGAAATCCCATTAGGAGGTGGTGTACATAATGTCACACAGATACCATGTCTGAACATGGCCCACATGCTCAGATCTTAGCTGTAGTTGACAAAATGGCGGTTATGGATTTTGTGTTTCTAGAATAAATAGACTCTTCTTCGTTTCCCTCCACGCAGGACAGAAAGGAAGAGCTCCACTCTGAGTTTTGAGAATAAAGATTCCCCGCAGAAGAGTGAAGGGGAGAGAGGTTAGTGTTCACATGACTTGACTGTTTTCATCAATGGCACTCTGTTCCAAATAATTACTAAGACACATTTACCTCTTCCTCACATTATTCATCCTTCCTTTCACCTCCCCCACTTTAGGTCTACCGTATCCCAGCAGAAAATCCTCTTGTGAGAGTATAGGCAAATGGAAGTCTACCTTCTCCCCGATCTCTGATGTTGCTCCCAGCCGCACCCCTGACAGCTCTGCTTCACCCCCACGCTACAACACCCATTATCCCTCTGGAGATGGGGCCCGTCGAGGTTCCGGGGGTTCAAGCCCTGGGTCAGCTAGCAATCTGGAAATGGGCAAAACACCAGATGGAAATTTGTTCCTGAATAAAAAGTGCTCATCCGATGGTGGAAAGAGAGAGGAAAGGGGTCCATCTACAAGAGTCGATCGCTCCAGAGGTCCTCGCAGTCGGGAAAGGGATGGGGAGGGCCGAGCAGGGAACAACTTATTTATGTCCCAGGCAGCAGGTGTGCTACTGAATGGCAAGGGACCTGGCCCTAACCCTCTTCAGACACCACACCAGTTCTTGAGCAGCCTTACAGCCGGCTCCCCGCTCACAATGCAGAGTAGTCTCAATTCAATGGCCAGCAGTTCGGTGCTGCAGTCTCTCTTCAGTTCCGTGCCTGTACATGTGTCTGGCCCAGCCAGCCGTTTAGCTAACTCCCATGGCATGGGCAGTTTTACATCTCCTGGAGTCACTGGCGGTACAGTAGGAGGTGAGTTACCCACTCCTCCCATCTGCAAATAAATATGAAAGTAGTGATTGTTCTTTAGCATGATGACCTTTGCGCTACTATGACATGTAGAAATGTAACCTGATGCTACCTGTATTCTGCCTGTAAAGCCGCTATAGCCACCAACTAACTGAAACCTCGTGACAAACGCTAATTATATTATGTGCAGTATACCAGACCTACCAAAATAACAGCTTCACCCTACAGTATACAAGCAATATCTGCCACATGTGGCTGGCGTAGAAGAAATGGAGCCTAATTTAGCCGGTGGCCCGAAACCCACAAAGAGCCCAACATGCCATATTTTTATTTCTTCGTAGATCTTGGGGCATTTTCCATCTCATGGATTTTGAATGGTTATTGTGCATATTAACCCTTTAAAGGGAACCTGTCACCCCCAAAATCGATGGTGAGGTAAGCTCACCGTCATCAGGGGCTTATCTACAGCATTCTGTAATGCTGTAGATAAGCCGCTGATGTTACCTGAAAGAGGAGAAAAAGAGGTTAGATTATACTCACCCAGGGGCGGTCCCGCTGCGGTCCAGGTCCGATGGGTGTTTCAGGTCTGCTCCCATGCCTCCTATCTTCATTCCATGACGTCCTCTTCTGGTCTTCACGCCGTGGCTCCAGCGCAGGCGTATTTTATCTGCCCTGTTGAGAGCAGAGCAAAGTACTGTAGTGGGCAGGCGCCGGGCCTCTCTGACCTTTCCGGCGCCTGCGCACTGCAGTACTTTGCGCTGCCGTCAACAGGGCAGACAAAGTACGCCGGAGCCGCGGCGCGGAGACCAGAAGAGGACGTCATGGAATGAAGATGGGAGTTGCCGGAGCGGACCTGAGGCGCCCATCAGAGCGGGACCACCCCTGGGTGAGTATAATCTAATGTCTTTTTCTCCTCTTTCAGGTAACATCGGCGGCTTATCTACAGCATTACAGAATGCAAGCCCCTGGTGACGGTGGGCTTACCTTACTGCTCTAAACATGTCTGCACGCAATGGGGGCCCTTTCTCATTAATGAGTCCCACATAGATCGGACATTTATGGCATATCCCATCATATGAGTCCTTAAAGAAGAATACCTCGTTATATGCATAGGATTGGAATTCTGTCTAATTCCGGCCATTACAGCAGGATCTCTGTAACAGTTGGCACCAGTGAATAATTCTATGTGCAGCTCCTCTGCCCTCGCAATCACCCTGATGTAGTCCTGCGACTGCTCTCTGGAAAGACACTGTTAGCATCCCATCATTACCTAATGGGCCAGAAGGTGTTTAATAAGTACTTGTGTTTTCATATTTTAATGTATGACTATAGAATTCCCATGAAGAGCATTATAGATGTTCTACTGAATTCCTGATGTTTCCAGCCTGCTGCCTATGCTTTGTACAGTGTAGGAGTCTGCAGGCCAGGCTGTTTATCTCAGAGAACATTAACTAGGTAGAATATATGTCTGCTAAGATCCCTCACACCTGCAAATAAATTGGACGAGTGCAATCAAATGAAAATTCGGATTGCGCTCAGCCCAATGTTAAACTATGGGGCAGCTGACACCTGTGATTATTTTCCCATGCCGACTCGGCATGCGAAAACAATTGCACCACGCTGCAAGAATTTGATGGTACGCACCCTTACAAGTCTATGGGTGCAGGTGAAACATCGCACTGTACTCAAATATCACCCAAGTACAGCGTGATTCCCACGTACCCCGGCAATGGAGGAGGTGGAGAAATTACTTTCTCTGTCTCCTCCGCACCTTTGCTGCTATTCTATGATGCAGGGGATCAGAGCACTGACATTCCCGATCACACTCGCAGCAGAGCAGGAGCTGAGGGTCACCAACATCTCGCATCCGATACTACAGGCTAGTGTGACTCCGGCCTTAGCCAGGTAAAGGATTGAGGCTAACCTTTTTATTTACATGCACTGAGAAAAACCACTTTAACTTGAACATGCAGAAACCACACAGGAAATGCTGTCCAGAAATAATCACAGCGTCGGAAGTCCAGAACTGGGGTGACTAGCTGAAGAACGGTTTCTTAAAGGGATATTCCGATTCCACTTATTTCTGCATTGGGAAATGTGTTCAGTGATGTCATGTTTGTGCACATGTCCTGTCGGGTATCGTTAGCTTTGATGTCACCTGCCATGCTTTCGCCCCAATGTTGGAAGCAAGTGCAGTCAGAAACTTCTGACTCAGAATAGAGCAGGGCTGGAATATCCCTTTAAATAGGATATACAGCTCTATTATTCTGTCAAAGCTTCATTATATTTTGAAAGCTGCCTACTCACATCCATAATGTAGTATATTTCAGTAATATTTAATATAAATTGTACAAAATACATGCCCAAAAAAGAAAAGAATGTCCAGCTTCACAGAGTCCGTAAAAAAGTTTTCTTTATTCACAAACTTTAAACATGGAGGATACAGACTTCAGCACGAAGTGATGATTAAGGGAGCTTGGTCTCCAGAAATGCGTTGAGATTCTTACCCATATGGTTCGTGCTGAAGTCTGTATCCTCCATGTTTAAAGTTTGTGAATAAAGAAAACTTTTTTACGGACTCGGTGAAGCTGGACATTCTTTTCTTTTTTGGACTTTATACGCCTGGATACAGCGGGTCCGTGCTCCCGAGGTTTGGTTTATGCATCACGGGTGAGCTGGTTTATATTCCTTATAATACAAAATACATGCCCCTAAGGTTTTGGATTGTAAAACTGATTCTGTATTTCAGAAATAATTATTTCAGCTTATATCCATTCACATATTTAGGTTGGTAGATTCTACAGAGGATAAGCAGCTTAAAGGCTCCAATGTATTTTATTGTATCTTTGTTTTTTTGTTGATATGTACTTGTTTCTTAAATGCATGTAATTTTAGCTGAAAATCATTTTTGTGATTTGGTTTCTGTTAACAATGTTGCACCCTTTTCCTTCTATAGCCACTGTTTTGCACTAACTGAGAATCCATCCGGGAGGTCATTCTTCATGGGCCAGCTTGTTCTTCTGAGCTCCTCTCAGCCAATTTATGACCACATCAAAGCTGAGCTGAACTTTGTGGAGTCATAAACTAGCTGAGATGAGCTCGGAATGAAGATTTGATCTATATAAATTGTCAGACAGCACTCGCTGACTTATTCCTTGTCACTACATTCTGCAGCCAGCAATACAGAGACCATAGAATGCAAACAGGATTTTTTTATTTTTTTTTTAAATCAATTTTTTTTATTTTTATTTTATAAAGATTAACCCATAGAGAAAAACAACAACAACCAGACAAACACTGGAGAAACACATCTCTCCACCCCCCCCAACCTTAAGAAACATTATTCATGCGTCATTTATACATCTTGGCTCTACAAAACCAGCATAATTGGATGAACAAATACTTGAACATAGTAACAGTAGTCAAACCAATTACATATAGCTTGTGAAAACACTAATAACATTTTTATTCATTTTCAAATAAGTTTAATTTGAGGCATCATATGAACATAGCTCAAAGCAAGCCGCGGCAAAATCTTCTCAATTCCCTTGATGTCGAACCAGAGCCATCAATCCATAGACCCCATATCTTGTCAAATTTAGAGATCACATCTCTTTTTAGGTATATGTCTTTTTACAAATTTACTAACCTTTTAACTTTATCAATAAATTCTGATATCATAGGCTCCTGATCAGCTATCCATTTTTGGGCTATCAATTGTCTTGCCATATATAACATACGTGCCGCCGCAATTTTGCCATACTCCTCAATAGACAGATCTTCAACATATCCCAATATGCATACTAATGGTGTAAGCTCTACATCAACTGAATAAACCCTGTTAATCGTTGCTACAACACTCCTCCAAAAGGACACCAAGTTAGGACAGTTCCACATCATATGAAACATCTGCTATGTTAGTTTTGCAACTAGGACAGTAGGGTCTTGGCCAAAATCCTATATTAAAGGCAGGGCTGTGGAGTCGGTAAGCCACAGTTGCGACTCCGACTCCTGGATTTTATCAGGTTCCGACTCCGACTCCTTCATAAATGGCCAATTCGTAACAATAAATTTACTGTTGTAAAATATTAACATCGTGTTTTTTCAGTTTCTCACCATCATATAAGTAATCAGACCACTTAGAGCAAAAACTATATTTATTAGAATACAATTAGAATATAGCAAATAACTTTTATAAACTTTTCTAAACTCTTGTAAGTAAATATGCAATAAACACTGTTATGCAGTTAATAAGAAGAAATCTATAAATTTGTCCTCAGAAAAAGTATTGCCTCTGTCAGATCCTCCTTCATGGATGCCCTCAAATCTGATCTAATTATTTTGAGAGCAGAGAACAACCTCTCTACACTAACTTGGGTTGGTGGCAAAGCAGTAACCACTCGGGCAACATCTCTGACAATGTCAGGATACAGAGGAGTCGCTTGTTGCACTGTTATTTTTGACGAATGGTCAAATTTCTCAATTTCTTTTAGTGCACATGAAAAATTCTGCTGAAATGTACTGGCTGTGTTCTTTGATGGGGATGACTCTTCTATGCGGGAACGCTTTGCACGGTCCTTGTGATCCAAATATTTTTCGAAATTAAATTCTTCATCAGTTGATTAGGGTGAAGATGTGGCAGGACGACCAAATTCTTCTTGTTCCTCCTGACTGTTCTGCAACCCTTTCATCCTTACTGCTATTTCAAACAGCTTCTTTTCCTTTAGTTAGCTGTTGATCATCTAGAAGAATCCGATGCATTGGGTCTACATAAACAGCTGCCAAAAGAATGTTATTTTGTAATAGTAGCTCCTCTCTCCGTTTCATTGATGTAGCAATGCCACTTGCAATTAACCCTCCTCTTTGGGACAGACGAAACATCAGGTTCTTCCACTCCTTTAAGAAAATACCTGGAGTTAAGTCCTCTGCTTGTAATTTTTTAGTCACTGTAAATGGGTGCTCTAGCAATTTTTCCAGCTCAGTCACCTGATTCCACTGACTTTCATTTAGCGTCAGTTGAGGGTTCGCCATGTCTACAAGAAAGGTTTTCAGTTCAACCAAGCGCTGAATCATTAAGTACTGCCCCATCGTGTGGCTTGATCAATAATTGCCCCTTTTCCAGCACGTCTCTTCAAAATTGAGTCAACTTTAGGGGTTCTGGCAACAGTAGCCAATTTTCTCACCTTGCCAATTAGTGCAGCAGCATGTCCTTCTTGCAGACTCTCTTATAGCCAGCTGTAGCGTATGCACAACACAGCGCATGTGATGAATGAAAGAACGTATTGACACAGTTTCAACAAGATCATCTAAACTATCATGTTGCTGTTCATCTGAAGCAACTTCAGTTTGCTCCTCAGTTACAATACTGTGTTCCTCTATTTCAAACATTTCTGTGTCTGTGGACCCAGAATGTCCTTCTAGCTGCTGGTCACCATCATTACTCTCATTCTCTCATTCATTAGCTTAATAGTACTTATCATATTTGAAGCATTGTCAGTTACGACAGAAAGTCTTGCTCTTTTTTAAGTTCATAGTCTTGCAGAACCTTTTCCACCAAGACCTGGAGAAACTCACTGGTGTGATGAGCTTTGGTGTCTTTTACTGCCAATGTCTTGGTAACTATTTCATTTTTGTCACAAACAAATCGGACATTGATGGCAAAATAGTTCACTCTGTGACGTGTGCAGGCATCCATTTTAAGAAACAGAAAGCGTCCCTTGAGAGTTTTTTAAGTTCTTCCTTTTGTTTAAAAGCTTCTTCGATTACTAATTTTCTAATACTCTCTCTCTCCAGAGAAACACCAAGCTTGCGGGCCATTTCCCCATTCAGACACATAAAAGCTGGTCGTGAAAATAATGAAATAGGCACACTATCCTTTACAACAAGCTCTATGATCTGTTTTTTTAAATGTATCTACTGTCATTTTCACAGTAACTTTGTCACTGACAAAATATCTTGCAACTGATGGCTGCAAAGTTCTCTGCTCCTTTGTTTGGCTGGAAGAGCTGGGCACTGGTTCATTGGTTTGGATGCAGTCTTTCTCATCCACTGCTTTCAGTACTTCTGGATGAAAGCGCTGTAAATGTCTCTCTAGATTAGAAGCTCTGGTAGGAGCATTTTTATCTTTGCCTGAATATGCACTGATCTTGGCTTCACAGCATTTGTTTTCGTCTGGATCATTTGTCATACACTGACAGACATAATGTTTTCTATCTTGAGTGATGGTGAAATGTTCAAATACAGCTGATTTAATGTGACGCTTCTTTGACATTCTCAGGTTTTTAATTCTGCATTCACAATCCAAATGACAATTGTTTTTCCTAAAAACAATTGTACAAAATTATTGCCAGGTCGTACAACTGATATAGTGGTCAGTAATACTGTTATTCCTCATGTACTCACAGTTAACTGATGCAAAGTTTGTTGAAAGGATAATACTTCTTACAGTCTTCCTCTTCTGAGTAGCAGCTGTGAGATGCTTGGAAGACGCACACCTAGTAAACATCTAGTCTAGAGGAGGAGCTTTACTACTATGAATTTGCAACACATTTTCACTTTCAGTTTCATACATTGTAAGTAGGGGAGTTGGGGCAGCATGAGGTTAACCAAGTATAAGATTAGATAAGGGCAGTGGAGAACAGTGACACAAGAAGTAAGAAATGTCTCTATCTCCAGCAGAACTGCTTATCACTGTTGTTCATAGTTTGATAGAACATATATATGTGAGTAACATTTATAAAATTCATATGAAAGTTCAATTATGAAATATTAATACATTTTTTTTTAAAGCTGGAGTCGGTACATTTCTTCCGACTCCAACCAAAACTAACTCCAACTCCATGACTCCGACTCCACAGCCCTGATTAAAGGGAGCCTGTCACCCCAAAATTGGCCTATAAACTAAGGCCACCGGCATCAGGGGCTTATCTACAGCATTCTGTAATGCTGTAGATAAGCCCCCAATGTATCCTGAAAGATAAGAAAAACAGGTTATGATCTTCCGGGAGGCGGAGCTAGTGAATGGCCGCTTCTTAGCAGAGCTCCTGGGTTAAGGTCGCTAATTCTATCTAAAGCGCCGCTTTATCTCACCCAGAGATCAGGATAAGGACCGGACAAGGGGTACCGACGGTGGTCCCAGCTCTCCGGATTCCCCGGGAGTCAAGAGGCGCATTCAGCGCCATATACAGTGCAGCACTCAGCACTCTGCACAGTTCCCGGCCAGCAGGGTCGCCGGCGGAGAAGGCGGCTGAGAGACCGGAGAAAGGGAGTGAGCGGCACGCAGAGGCACTAACCTAGGTTGGTGAGGAGAACAGGAGCCACTGAGGAGGACCGGAGACGTGCAGGAGCGGTGAACAGCCCCGGAGAGGCGCAGAAGCTCAGAGCGGGAAAAAGGAGGTGAGCCGGCGCCATCTTGCCAGAAAGCGCGCCAGTCCTCACAGCTCGTTGCACACAGCCAGAGAGGAGAGGTGAGCTGCACCGCTGAATCGCAACTATAACTGCTGCTACAAGGACAAGGTGAGCAGCGCAGGGACATATAAACTATCCTGGCACAAGGGGAGCTGCAAGTAACGAGACCTGAAGCCCCAAGGAGGAAGGTGCACTAGACATCCCCCCCCATATTGTGGGCACGGTCTGGTGGAGACTTGTAACAAGCAGCAGCGCTGATGTAGGAGAGTGGATGCAGCGCCCCTGGTCTAAATCAGCCACAAGGAGAGAGTCTTTTCTATAAGAAGACACACCTGTTACAGGGTGATTTTCTCAATCTGTATAGCAAAAGTCCAGAACTGGTTTTTATCATAGTTCTATAGTAACCACAGCATCATTGCACCATGTTTGGATGTCACAGAGATCTAGGTGAATGCTTGCCTGTTGTGATAATGTAAGGCATACACAGATGTAGCTATCAAGCACAAAGATATCACTAATAACTTAACAAATATCTCGGGCTCCCATCTCACCATGGATAAATTTGTGGGCAAGGGTACCAAGGCCGGCAGAAGTTCTACACGTAACCAGGCAGGTACATCTCCGATATCATCAGTTGCAGACACTAACACAGACAACCCACAGTCAATAGCAACCGCTATCATAGAACGGTTGATGCCTGAGATAGACAATCGATTGGCAGCTTTTCAAACTTCATTGGACACGATAGTCTCTCAAGTTAATACCCAGGGAGCACGCATAACAGATGCGGAACAAAGAATTTCAGACCTGGAGGACTCTACCATAACTCTCACAAACAAACTATATGATAAAGAAAAGATTATTTCGGATTTAATAGACAAAGTAGATGACCTTGAAAACAGGTCCCGTCGTAACAATCTGAGACTTATAGGCCTCCCAGAGTCGATTCCTTCCTCAGAACTAGTTAAAATCACATCTGAATGGTTGCCTAGAGCCCTTGGAGTATTGCCAACATCAGGCGTTGTGGCCATTGAAAGAGCACATAGACTAGGACCCCCAAGAGGGGGAGAAGGGGTCAGGCCGCGCCCGGTCATTTTCAAAATCCTGGACTTTCAGGATAAAATTCGTATCTTGGCAGCATTCAGGAAACAACGTACTCTGATGTATGAAAACCACAAACTATTGCTATTCCAAGACTACTCAGCGGCCATGGCAGCTAAACGCAAAGCTTTCAATCCCGCTTGCAAAATATTGGTGGATAAGAATATTCGCTTCAATCTGCAGTATCCTTCAATTCTACGCTTCGTTATGGAGGGGAAAAGCAGGTCCTTCAGTGATCCAGAAAAGGCCCTGGAATTCCTTCATGAAGCATCTCAGGCTCACTCTAGTCCTGTTAATTCATGATACGAAAGCTACTTTAATACGTCATTAAGTGATATCTTACTTGTGCTAACATTTTTATGCCCCTAAGCGGCGTGTTTATTTTTTATGTTATGTTCACTTTAAGGTTGAGTACACCTGTTATTGTTATAGAATTAAATTGGGGAGGGGGGGATAGGCTCTGCTTATGTACACTTATATCTTGGATTCAGGGAGATCTTACACCTACTCGCTGGGATGGGTGGGGATCTCATTTACAACTTATACAGGTGGGTCTGATGATCACCCGAAAAGGGATAGGTTAATGACTGATCAGGCAGGCACCAAAGATACCACTATCCGCTCTTTACAATGGTGCTCATGGAATGTCAATGGACTTAATTCCCCGGTCAAAAGGAAAAAGGTTCTACATTTCCTGCAGAAACAGAATTTCCACATTATTTTTCTTCAGGAGACACATTGGGTTAAGGGTAAACACCCTTCTATGTTTAGCAGGAAATATACACTCTGTGCTGAGGCCTCATATACAAAAAAACAACGTGGGGTAGCCATACTGATATATAATGGCCTCAACTATGAAATACTAGACACTTTAGAAGATCCTCAAGGCAGATTTCTGCTAGTCAAAATCATGATTGAGGGAATGTGTTTCAATCTAGCCAACATTTACGCCCCAAATACACCTGAGGTTCAGTTTCAAGTTAAATTACGAGAGAGACTGGCGGGATGGGACACATCACGGGTGGTCATGGGAGGTGACTTCAATGAGGTAGCAGACATATTCATGGATAGATCTAACCCTAAAGACACTCATCGTTCACTGCAGAATAGTGGCATCCAACTACTAATAGATCACTTTGATTTGATTGATATATGGAGGCTACAACATCCTTTGGAGAGGGACTACTCTCATTACTCCCATGTACATGATACACATGCCAGGATTGATTGCTGGTTGATACATGAATCTCTGTTACCCTTAGTAACACAATCAAACATACAAAACATTCATATTTCGGATCACGCCCCGGTGACATTTCAGACCAAATTAGTATCCCCAATTCATCAGGAACGGAGGTGGCGCTTTCCGTCATACCTATACCAATCAGACGATTTTAAAAAATACCTACAAATGTCATGGGCAGTATATAAAAATGATAACCAGGTCCACTGTGATAATCCACACCTGTTCTGGATGGCCTCTAAGGCCGTGTTGAGAGGTCAAATTATTTCTTATGTCAGTCATAAAAAAAAAGAAATAATGAATAAAGCTAGGGATATACAGAATTCACTAACCCAAGCATACAAAGATTTCAAACTAAATAACACTCCATCGACGAAGGAAAAATATTTGAGGGCAAAAGAAGATGCAGACACTTTAGCACATGAATTGGCTTTATTTAACTTAGACTACCAAAAACAAAAATACTTTAAATGGGGTAACAAACCGGGGAGGGTGTTGGCATCTCTCACAAAACCATATAGGAAACAAACGAGAATACACAAAATTAAACAACGCAGTGGTCACACCCTATTTAAAAATGAAGAGATAGTGGATGAGTTCCGTTCTTTTTTCAGTGAGTTGTATAAGTCAGAAATAGGGGGAGGAAGCGGGGAATTCCTCACAGACAACCTTGCCCCGGCGCTTACGGAAGAAGAGAGAGAGACTATTAATTCCCCAATAACACCCTCAGAAATTGTACAGACTATAACTAAACTTAAAGTATCCAAGGCACCCGGCCCAGATGGGTTCAGCAATGAACACTATAAGATCTTAGGTCCTTGTATAGCTCCCCATTTGAGTGAATTATTTAATAAGACAGTTAGACTTGGTCACATGCCGGACTATTTCAATGAGGCGGTGGTTATTGTTCTCCCAAAACCAGGTAAAGATCTTGCTCAGGTCGAAGGTTATAGACCTATTTCATTATTAAATTCAGATTTTAAAATTTTCACAAAAATTCTGGCAGACAGATTACAGAAAATAATGCCAAAATTGATATCACCACAACAAACTGGTTTTATTCACGGAAAATCCATTACATTCAACATTAGGACAGCGGTGAGTGCCATATCTTATAGTAGAGCTAATAAACATATGAAAACCATTGTGGTAAGTCTAGACGCAGACAAGGCGTTTGATAGAGTAGCCTGGAACTATTTGTATGACCTGTTATCATTCCGGAAGTTTGGTCCGTGGTTTAGTGAAGCGGTCAAAACAATTTATAGGAAACCATTATCCAGAATGTCCGTGAACAATGTACTATCCAAACCCTTTGAGATTCAGAGGGGAACCCGACAGGGTTGCCCCTTGTCTCCACTATTATTCAACATAGCATTAGACCCATTTCTGAGAAGATTACAAAACGAGGCGGCATTTGAGGGGGTGAAGGTGGGAACTACATCGGTAAAAATCTCGGCCTTTGCTGATGATGTCCTTTTATTTATTGCCAACCCAGTTAAGGCAATCCCGGCCATAATGCTTATTTTAGAGAGTTTCGGTAAATGCTCTGGTTTCAAAATCAACTACAGTAAATCTGAAGCCCTGGCAGTTTTCAGATCCGGGAGGCTAAGTGACCCCACATTCCCATTCCACTGGTGCCAAGAATCCATTAAATACCTGGGGATACGGTTGCCTGCAGACCCATCTATTTTATATAGAGCTAATTATAGGCCACTGATCTCCTCCACAGTTGATCTCCTCCACTCCTGGAAACATTTCTCACTATCATTCTCTGGTAGATGCTATTTAATTAAAATGATAATTTTTCCTAAACTGCTATACGCCTTTCAGACTCTGCCCCTTCTCCTGACTCAATCGGATCAGGATCTGTTGAACCTAAATTTTCGAAGATTCATTTGGGGAATCGGAGGTAGATCACGCATAAGTCTCGCAAAATTACAAGCGACTAAGTTGGAGGGTGGTGTTAACTTTCCTGATTTGGGAAGATATAATTTAGCGGCTAACCTCAGATATGCAATTGACTGGATTAGGGGTCTTTCTCATTTTGCAAACGTTGAAATAGAGCAACAATTTTACCCACACATTTCATTACCATCTTTATTACATTTAAGTGGGGAGGAACTCCCAGAGGGAATACATGACCACCCATCACTTTGGCAAACGATGCAGACTTGGCGACAATGTAGGAAGATTGGTGGCTTGAGATATGATTTATCT